>NC_090270.1:279108074-280308074 GCF_040414725.1 Anabrus simplex
CCAGAGCAACTTCACATAAAATTGCTTCAACTTTCACACGTCCGGCACTGATACGTACCATATTTTGTAAATAATATACATAGGTATAAAAGATTCCCTCTCACTTACTGGAAAGATGACATTCTTATATTGTATTGATATTATTCGGCTAGTGATTATATTTCGCTGTGATACTGATAGGATTTCAGTGACAGTGAAATGGGGGATATGTGTAAAGGTAGCACCCGTGGTCTTAATTGAAGTACAGATCAAGCATTTTTCTTGTTTGAAAACGTAAAACCATCGAGAACCCGTTATAGAGCTTCTGAGAGTCGGGACTGGACGTACCATCTCCGTAATGAACACTGGCCAGAACAGAGAGATGTTGGAATAGAAATTCGTTTCCGAAGGGAACTCAAGTGAGGTTAGGTGTATCACCGAATTCTTATGTCTTTGTCAAATTGTGTTTCTTTTTTTTTTTTTTTTTTTTTTTTTTGTAGAAGCTTGCTGTCATGTTTGGAAAAGACGCCTTTGAATTCTACTACGCTTTCTCTTTTCTTTTCCATTTTATATACCGGTATATGTATACCCTCAGTATACGCAAGAAATAATAAAATATTCTTCTTGTCTTTCTTTTGTACTTTTCCTACCTATTTGGGTTTTGCAGCTTGTATGCATTTAGTCCAGATTCACGTACGGATTTCCTTTATGACGCCAACCTGATACGGATGGATAATATATTCACTACTCAGTCTTTCTGTCGTGGTTTGTGGTGTGAGGTGTTGTCTGAATATGAGGATGTGTATGATGACGAATGCAAACACCCAGTTTCCGAGCAGGAGGAATTAATTAAACGCTATTATAAATCATGGTCAGTCCAGGAATAGAAACCGGGACCCTCTGAACAGATGTATTACAATATTATAAACCTCACTAATGTCGCTGAGTGTTAGGCAATTGAAATAACCCTTTAAATTGAACTGGGTTCCCTTCCGTGGTGTAGTGTAGTGGTTAGTGTGATAAGCTGCCACCCCGGGAGACCCGGCAACGATTCCCGGCTCTGTCACAAAATTTGAAGAGTGGTACGAAGACTGGAGCGAGGTCCACTCAGCCTCCGGAGGTCAACTGAGTAGGGGGGTGTTCGGTTCCGACCTCAGTCAACCTAGAAGTGGTTTTCCGTGGTTTCCCCACTTCTTCTCCAGACAAATGCCGGGGTGCTACCTAACTTAATGCCATGGCTGCTTCCTTTTCTCTTCCTTGCCTATCCCTTACAATATTCCCATCCCCCACACGGCCCCAGTTCAGCATAGCAGGTCAGGCCATCTGGACGAGGTACTGGTCCTCCTCTGCAGTTGAATACCCCCGACCCAAAGTCTCACGCTCCAGGACACTGCCCTTGAGGCGGTAGAGGTGGGATCCCTAGCAGAGTTCGAGGGAAAAACAATTCCTGAAGGGTAAACAGAGTAAGAAATGGAAGAAGAAGAATTACTACTACAATCTGCTTTACGTCGCACCGACGCGATAGGAAAGTCATAGCAGCGGGAAGGAATCGCCCCTGGCCTTAATTAATGTACAGTCCCAACATTTGCCTGGTGTAAAAATGGGAGACCACGGATAACCATCTTCAGGGCTGCCGACAGTGGGGTTCGAGCCTACTGTCACCCGGATGTAAGCTCACAGTTGCGCGCTCGGTAGAAGAAGAAGAATTGGACTATTATTATTATTATTATTATTATTATTATTATTATTATTATTATTATTATTATCGTTATTTTTGTTATTATTGACTATTTTCCTCATCTGCGCAAAATCACTTTGCAATGGTATGTTACCTATTTACTTGACCGTTATTTCTGTGAATAACGAAGGCATTTCAATGTCTAAACAACAAATGATACACGAATTATGCCATGAAGCGATGTGTGACTTCCTTTGCACACAAGAAACTCATAGGTACTCAGCAGAGACGACTATGTATGCCTGGTATGCAATTAGCGGTAGAAATTCCACATGCTACGTATCGAAGTGCTATTATTGCCAAACCAGGAATCCAAGTTAAGTGTGCCCATTGTACCCACGAGAATAACATTGGTATCATAACCTTGGAGCTTAGTTTTTTGCGATCACGTCAGTTTAGAAGCCGCCTTCAGAGAAAATATATTTTGTTCCTCCTTACTACTTTGATACAAGAAAAACATCTGTAATAATAGGAAATTTTAACAGCCACAGTCATGTTTGGGGATACACACATGAGAATGAAAACGGTGAAGCTGTTCTATCATACGCCGAAATCAACTCTCTCTCCCTCATTCATGACAGTATACTACCTTCTTCCTTCAATAGTGGAAGGTGATAACAAGGGTGCAACCCTGGCCACCTCTTTGTAAGTGAAAACGTAGCGCAGCAATGCAACAAATCAGTGTGTTCTCCTATCCCTAGCACACAGCACAGACCAATAATGTGTTGACTTTTCCCAATCATAAGACCCTAAGAAACTGGTTGCAGAAGAAGGTATAACTTCTTCAAGAAGTCAGATTGGCTGAAATTCTCTGAAATGTTGGATGGATAAGTTCAATAAGTCACGCCTGTACCTGATAATTATGATCAATTTGCTGATTTTGTTACAATCTGTTCTCGAGCATATATTCCAAGAGGTTGCAGGACGATCTATATTCAGGGTGTGACTTCAGAAACAGTTACACTGTTCAAGAAGTATTATTCACGATATGATGAAATTCCATTTAGTGAGGAAACATCCCGCACAGCTTGATACTTTCTCTCCTCAATCTCTGAGGTAAAGAAGTAACAGTTGGAAAAATGGATGGTGAAATATGATATGAACAGGAGCAGTCAAGAGGCTTGGAGAAATCTAAGACGACTGAATAATGATCCTTCACAGGCAAATACGTATGCGAATTTTCGAGCTGATCAAATTGTTTATCAACTCCTAGAAAATGGGAAACCACTTTCTACAACACAGTCCGGTAGGAAGGCATTTGAGAGACAACATGACCAAGAAACTACTACACTGCAATGACCCTTTACTCAGGCTGAGTTAGATCTCGCCCTGATTAAATGTCTAAATGGGAAGGCTGCAGGCCTTGATGACATAAGATTTGAGCAGAATAATAACTTTGGGCTGATAACTAAGTGTTGGTTGCTAGATCAGATGAGCAACTGTGTCCAGTCGTGTAAGATTCATAAACTCTAGAGGAAAGCTAAAGTTACAGCTATTCGTAAACCAGGAAAGAATAAGGACGATACTAGAATTTACCGTCTTATCTCTCTCCTCTGTCATTTGTATAGGGTACTTGAAGGGTTCATTATAAACAGAATAACGGAGAAGCAAGGGGAAGTCTACATTCGATAACAGGCTGGATTAAGATCAGGAAAGTTTTGCACGTCTCCGGTGTTGAAACTAACACAACACAAAAGGGATGATTTCGAAAGAAAAGATTTTACAGGAGCTGTATTTATAGATCTAACAGCGGCTTATGATACAATAAATATCAGACTACTTCTTATGAAACTTTACAGTGCTACCAAATATTATCAACTAACTTCCTTCATAAGGTTGGTTCATAAGGATATCCTTGAAAATAGAAGATTATTTAATTTCAAGGACAAAGAAGCAGGTGGAGATCGTAGAGGGTAGTGTGCTCGCTCCAGTGCTGTTCAATGTTTATGCTAACTGTTGTATGTCCGGCGCTCCCTTCTCACTCCGCCAGCCAGCTGCACGCGCGCCTGTGTATCATTCTGCTAGCTTCGACGCGCAGCCCTCAGTGCGCGTGCCTGACCATCGAGTGTACTATAAATAGGAGCTCCCGGCCTGCTCACTTGCCCACTCGCCCCGGTGTCCAGCTCCAGAATACACCCTACGTCGAGCACGGAGGCTACTCCTCTTGAAAATGTGCTTCGACCAGGTGGACTGAATTTCTGGCAGTACGAGGTTTCACCTCTGGTCACCGCTCCCTTACCTGTTTCCGCTGCCTATGTTCCGTAATTCTTTTACAAGCCATTTTCATTCCCTAACTTATGCAAGCTCCCTTAGTTTCGCTAGGTGGAATTTCTTCAATCAATTGAACTTGCTTTTTAGGAATTCAGGCACTTCAACAAACAAGGACTCTCATGAACATTTATGTTAGTGTGCCAGATAGTTCTCGACTATCAACGTGTCAATTCACAAAGACTATCTTTTCAAGATAGAAGTGTATATAAAGACTGCAAACCTGTACATATTGTATAAAGACAGACTTTTCTCAAGATTCAATATTCCTTTTTGCTTCAAAATAAATTTCTGTTATTTGTGTAAATATCATAAAGTGAAGCAATAAAAGTTGTGTTCTGTAAACTTCAACCTTGGTTACAACACTAACGATCAGCCATACCTAAGGGAACGCAGGGTTTCATCTATACTTGCTGTGACGTTTCTACGGAACTTAATAACATTTGGAGCTATTTGGAAATCTGAGTCATTTTTCATTTCCTTAAGTTACAAGGAAATGCAGCTGAACGCTATCTGTTAGCTTGACTATTAACTAAAGTTTCATCCAGTTGGTGGTGCATCAACTGCTCACTATCCATAACTGGGGCAATGTGGGAAATAATCAGTTACAAATGAAAGACGAGTGATCTTTGTAGCCATGAAGAAGATGGAGTCTTGTCAGACGGACTTTTGCATTCATCGCAAAAGATCAAGTAAAGAGGTTTGGAATATGATCCTGTAGGATACTATTAGGTAGGATCATATTAAGGATCATTCCTAGAAACCTTATCATCGGCGCAAGGAGTCGAGATGATTCATTTCAGCTTTATATAATTTTTGGCAATTGTTTTTGATGCCCTTGTTTAGTTGCGTTTTCATCATAAAACTTTACCTTAATTAAGTAAATATTGATTCCAGAACCTTAAATTCAGTGATCAAATATTATTAATGGTAAATTTTAAACCAAAATTTTGTGTATATTCATTTCTTATGTCGGTTATATCGGCATGCAAACTATGCTTCCAGTTCGTAACTACCCAATCGGGAATCTTTAATAACCGTTCGGAGCAAATTTTTCTTCTGTTAACATCATTTCTTAGTAACATTTTGAAGGTATGTTATAATTGAAAATCTTGGTGAAAGATTCTTTAAAGTCTTACGAAGTTTACTATATGTTATTTTAGACCTAATAGTATGTTTTTACGTTCATTTCTACTGTGTATGCATTGATGTAAACGAAACCTGAAAATTATTAGCTGTCTAAAAGCTAGTTAACCGTACGTTGTATGATGCCTTGTGAATTGTTCACCTTTATTACCTGATACTGTCATTTATTTTGATGATGAATTACTTTCCTTTCGCTTATTTGAAAAACAACAGATGTTACTGGTTAATAATGATCATTACCCTATGCCTATAAGGTGTAATCTTGAACTTTGTCATTTCGTGGTTGTATACTTAATCGTGATTGAATTGATTCTTGTTCGTCTGTTATTTATTTGTCATCTCAATACTTAATTTTTGAATAGTTGAGATTTTATTTCTCCATATCTTACTCGACTTATCAAACAGTTATAATTTTGTGCTTCCGGAATTAAAGAGTTCTAATATCACAGGCTACTACTTATGAAACTTAAAAATACTACCAAAGATTATCAACTAACTTGCTTCATAAGGAATATCCTTGAAAATAGAATATTCTTTGTTAAATTTCAAGGGCAAAGAAGCAGTTGGAGTTAGCAGAGGAACAGATTACACCAGGGTAGACATGGATATTTTCCTTTCAAGAAATATTAACTAATTAACTAATTACCTTCAAGAAATCAGAGTGTTTAAGATAATTCAATTGGGGTGCCTCATTCTAATGTTCTTATTCTAATTTTTTCACCCTGATTTTCCCATCATAATTTTCTCGTATTAATTTATCAATGTTACTTGTTATTTCAGAGTATATTTATGAAATTTATTTTGTTTTTAATCGTGTTCTCATTGCATGAAGCATTGCTAACAGAGATGAAATATAACTTTATAAATTAGACCCTGGCCCTTTGATTTTACCCATAAATCGTTAGTACTGTTTCCACATGTGATTATTGTCACTGGTAAGTAATTTGAACTATTCTGGCACTTGTCCAAGCTCATTATTTTGATAATGTTGAACAGACACTTACTAAGACATGGATAGAATTATCTGACTATTATAGGGAGAACCATCTGAAACCGAATCCCAGTAAAACACAGACTTGCACTTTCCACCTTCAAAACAGACAGGCAGCAGGAACCCCTAACATTACCTGGGAAAGAACCACACCAGAACACCGAACAACTCCAAAATATCTAAGGATCACCCTCAATCATGCTCTAACTTACGGGAAGCATTGTCTGAGTACCAAACAAAAAGTGGCAGCCAGAAACAACATTATAGTGAAGGTTACAGGCACGTAATGGGGAGCTAACTCTACCACTGTAAGAACATCTTCCCTTGCGCTCTGTTATTCTGCCGGAGAATCTACAAGCCCAGTGTGGTATCGATCTAGTTATGCCAAATTAGTAGGTGCTGCTCTTAACGATACTTGTCGGATCATGACTGGGTGCTTAAAGACCACTCCGTTTGACAAGCTTCATTGCCTTGCTGGTATTGCACCTCCTGACATCCATAGAGAGATAACGGCATAACGTGAGATGTACAACGTTCGAACTGCTCAAGCACAGCCAGAAATCCTACGACTAAAATCAAGAAACTTTTCCTTAGAACAACAGAGGCTCTTGTCGGGACAACACAGCATCCTCGAATTCATCTCTGGCGTACAAGGTTTAACAACCCTGAGGGATGGCCCATACCCTGTAAAAAAACTTCCCGCTGGATATACAGAGAAATGGACCACATGGATATCGCTCAATAGATTACGATCAGGTGTTATTAAATGCAAGAATAACTTAACACTAGAACCGCGGTTGGTTCATTTGTGACCCAGCTATTAGTTCCTTCTTCTCTATACTCTGAAATAGAACTATTTCATCAAGTGTAGAGCCAAGGAATATACCAGTACCTGCACTGGATATCTTTTTAATTTAATACACATAGTGTGTTTTTTAGTAGAATATTAACCATGCAAATAAGTAACATGTGGACAATAGGATTGCCCCACTTTGCTGACCACAAATAGTCCACTTCTAATCGAAACCGACTTTCAACCTATTAGGTCGTATTACGTACATTTAGTACGTGTTGAAGAGATGTTAAGTACAGAACAAAAATGGCCAACCAGACACCAGTGGGATCCGAACCCACAACCTCCCGATTTCGCGTCGGTTGTGGGTTGTGGGTTCGGATCCCACTGGTGTCTGGTTGGCCATTTTTGTTCTGTACTTAACATCTCTTCAACACGTACTAAATGTACGTAATACGACCTAATAGGTTGAAAGTCGGTTTCGATTACGATGCGGTCGTAAAAATTCAATATTCATAGTCCACTTCTAATTCCCTGCTCCTATGGCAGCGCGAAAATACACTAAAGCAACAAAGGCTTCCATATCCTCCATTTTTAGATACCAATCATCTGTCATCAGTACACACGATGGACATTATGCTGCATATAGCTTATTTGTAGGAATGGCACTTCACACGACACACACGTTGAGAATACATAATATTCCCTGGCTGTACATATGCTACATTTTTTTGTAGAAGATAGGGAAGAAAGAAATAACAGCTGGGTCACAAATGACTCAGCCACGATTCTAGTGTTAATGAAATGGAGTTTCCGTACGTAGTCGCCGCTATGTGAATGTGGTGAAGTGCAGACGTCCTCCCACCTTCTCCAATGTAGTTAGTGTCCAAAATCATGTACTCTTGAAGACCTGATTTGTACTACACCAAATGCAATCGACGTTGCTAACTTCTGGGCAGCAATAGTGTAAACGAACTGTCAATTCAATGTTATATTGTTCATGTATCATGCACATATTATGCATTATTACCATATTAACTTCAATCCTTGTAAGTGCTTCTGACACGAATAAACCTGTTTAAATACTTCGTAATACTGACCTCTATCGGAACAAGCTTGTCAGTGGCCCCGTAGTGAAAGGCTACTGGGGCAGTCACTCGAGACACGTTGTACTCCTTAGGCTGGGTTGAACCATACACTTTCAGGTTGACTTCTGGACCGTAGTCAAACTGCCGGAATTTACCTGCATCAAAAACGAGAACTCCAGTTTAGAATTTGTCGACAACACCACTCACTTACAATTTCCTCCACTAGAACAACAGCATAACTGAGGTTATCAGCGCAAAAGTAGCATAAGGAACATTTCTTTCGGGTGAAGTGCGATATCAGAATTTTCCGCCCCGGAATCCGGCGTAGAAACATGCTATTTTGCTGAAACTTCGTGAATGTTAGTTGCAGATAGCTTTGCCCACTGTAGACACTGAGGGTAGGTCTTAAAGTTCTATTTTAGCCACATATTCGCATTTCCTCCAAAATGTTGGTTAGGCCACTATTGTACTGATATCCGCAATTTAACCTCTATGGATCAGTGGTAGAGTATCGGCCTCCGAATCCCAAGATAGCGGGTTCAAATCCGGCAGAGGTAGTTAGACTTTTGAAGATAGAATAATTCCATTCACTACCCCATGTTATGGAATGATGTAGTTATGCCCCTTCCCAAAAACAGTTTAGAACTGGTTATATCGCCGTGGAAATTCTTTTCATTTAAAATTTTAATATACATGGTTTCTTCCGTACTATAAGTGATCTTGGAATTGCTCATCTCATGTTAATTATATTTCCGTCTGTGGACTGAAAGCGAACTCCTCTATGGTCTCATACATATGTATTAATTGAAGTGGCCGTTTCCCACGCCTTCTGCAGAGTGCTGCGATCTTGCGCTAGCGATCTAAACAGGTCGCCTCCTACCGCTCTTCGACCAATCAGAGCGCGACCACTTCGTTTGGGAGCAAAGACCGGCAATGATGCGAGCACAGTCTAATATATACAGTCGCGAAGCTCTGATGATATTTTTCATCCGAGGCGGCTACAGCGCTCCAAGCGGCGAGGTAGAGGCAACTTGCTAGCACACAACAGGGAACGAATTACCACTACAGTCTGAAATGGTCATAACTTCTGAACCATTCATGCAAATAATGTCCTGACAAATCATTGTAATCCTTATGAAATAGTGAAGGAGGTCAAACCATTTATTTCGATTAGGAGTTTGAGGATAATATCGAAATATTTATTTAATCTTAAGGAGTTATCTTTACCGCGGACTATAACATAAAATCCCTTCTAGAGGGCAAACCGGTTCGAAATATGTTTATACCATCGCGGACTTTTTGTAGAGGTTTCTATGCTCTACAATTCGTACGCTTACACTTGGGGTCTATCGTTGACGGTTCAGGCAGCGTAAGCCAAGAAAGCAAGTGACCGACCGACCGACATCGAACCTGTCAAGTTGGGCGAAGAAGGCCAGCGCTCTACCTTGGTCGGTAACTTGCTTTCTTGGCTTACGCTGCCTGAACCGTTAACAATATACCCCAAGTGTAAGCGTACGAACTGTAGAGCTTAAAAACATCTACAAAAAATCCGCGATGGTATATACCCATTTCAAACCAGTCGTCTTCTAGAAGCAGTTTTGTGTTATAGACCGCTCCACTATTTCATAAGGATTACAATAACCTTGTCAGGACATTACTTTGGGTGGGTTTGATTTTCTTAATTTTCATTCATGTTCCTGACCTTTGTTGTGTTCTTTGTCCATGATTGGTTGTTTTGCTTGTGCATTCGTTGATATGGCAATTATTGGTTTCTTTTCTGATGGGGTGTGGCCCTGTTGGTTTCGCGAGTTTGCCGTTTGGTTTATCACAGTTTATAAACTTTGCTCCTGTGGAGCATTTCCAAATTATTTTCAATCTCTCATATGAATATATTTTCTGCTTTTCCTATGTGTTTTCCGTAACTTGGAAATTACTCGAGTCCCAGTAGTTAATTTGTTGGGCTAGAATTGAATGCTCTTGTGAATGCTCCCTTACGCAAGTTTTCACTGGAAGGTTGTTTGTTAATTATCCCACGGTTTAAAACCTTTTATTGTCTTTAAGCTATAATTTAATTTTAACAATTCACTTAGTTCGTTTATTATTTTCTTTTATGGGACGATGACCATGTTTGTTTTTCATGCGCAACTTTTCTCTTTCTTGAATTAAAACTTTGATTTGGTTCAAAGTTGACTTTTCTTTCACAGTCCTGAGTAATTCAACGCTGAAATAAGTAAATTTTCTCCATGTTCTCTGGGTTTTTATGTGACCTAATGATGGGTAAGTACCAGTTGTGTGTTTGTTTTTACCTTTGTGGCTGGTATTTCTGACTTCGTTTCTCCTTGTTCATTTTCCCACCGGCTTAGTGGTGCTACCGGCCGGTGCATTGTTTGCTTACCTTTAGTGTGGTGGTGATTACTGCGCTGGGAGTATGATGTAGGCATCTGAAATATTTGTGGTGGCACTTTTGGTGTGTTTTTGTGTCCAACCCTTGTCCCGTTAAACCACGGGGTCGAGTGTGATGTGAGTTAATTATAATGGCGTATTGTCTGCGGAGAGGTCTGGTGCAGGTCTTTCTCTACCGGATGGCGGATAAGTGATTTGCATCCCTGTGAGGATGGTGCCCTACCTAAGACGATCGGTGTCAGAAAGGACATCCAGCCGTAAAACTGGCACAAATCGACATGTGTATCACAGTGCGTAAACGTAGAAGAAGTTAATACAAGGATGACGAACACAAACTTCCAAACCAAGCATGAGGGGTTAACTACACACGGCAAAGATCGAAACCAGGATGACTCTGAGCTCCAGAAGCCGGCCGATGAAGAAGGTGGTAATAATTTTTCCAAATGATACGTAACTATGTGTTGAAGTAAATCACTAAATAAATTAACACGCTCTAGTATAAGCAAACGGCCGAAGTCATGTAGAAACACCGGATCCCGTGACATCTCCGAAGTTAAGCAACATTGGATGTGGTCAAGATTTGGATGGGTTGACACGCGCTGTTGGTGGGGTAAGGGAATGGAGGAGCGGAAAGGAACTGGCCACCCTACCTTACGTAAAATCCGGCTCAGGCATATCTCTGCGGAGGTTCGGACCTGCCTTCGGGATGAATACATCCTTGCCTGTAGTATAACGCCTTTGCTGCTGAGACCTAGTGTTTACAGTGCACCATGTCTTCTGGTATGGGCTAGAATAAATTTGCTACTTTCATTGACCTGTCTCGGTCTCATCCTTGACTTTGATGATATGAAAGTGACCGAGGTATGAGCGATGCTAGTATCATCATTCCTTATGCAGCCAGTCCCTGTTATGAATGGTGTGAAAATATCACTCCCAGGAAAATGCTGGGGCTGTACCTTAATTAAGACCACGGCCGCTTCCTTCCAACTCCTAAGCCTTTCCTCTCCCATCGTCGCCATAAGACCTATCTGTTTTGGTGCGACGTAAAGCCACTAGCAAAAAATATCACTCATAGGGTTGGTTGGTGCATGCATTTCAGTGGGATTGGCAGCCTAATATGTAATAGCAACTTCTGGCTTGGTGAGGAAAGCAACGGGAAAGTACCTCGCTCCTCATTTCCCTGGTATGCCTCTATGCTATCTATGACAGTTGCTGGCGGAGGATGAAACCAGCCTTCGGGATGAATACGTAACATATATGCTGTAGTGTATTTCGATATCCGCCTCTGTGGTGTAGTGGTTAATGTGATTATCTGCCACCCCCTGAGGGCCGGGTTCGATTCCCGGCTCTGTCAGGAGATTTTTATAAATTCGTACGAAGGTTCGAACGGATTCAACTCAGCATAGGGAAGTCAACACTAAGTAGAGAGCGGTTCGATTTCAACCTCATCCATCCACGAAGTGGTTTTCCGTGGTTTCCCCCACTTCTTCTCCAGGTAAATGTTGGGATGGTACCTAACTCATGGCCACGCCCGCTTCCTTACCACTTCCTTGCCTATCCCTTCCAGTCTTACCATCCTCCAGAAGGCCCCTGTTCAACATAGCAGTTTAGGCCTCCTGGGCGAGATACTGGTCCTCCTTCCCTGTTTCGTCCCCGACCAAATGTCTCACACTCCTTTAGGCGGTAGAGGTGAAATCCCTCGCTGAGTCCGAGGGGGAACCAACCCCGGACGGTAAACGAACTAAGAAGGAAAGAAAAAGTACAGTTCGATGTGGATGAGAATTACACCTGTGTAAATAACACGCAGTGTTGCCAAGTCTTCCGAAATTTCAGGAGATCTCCCGATTTTTGAACCATACCAGAAAGCACGACGAAACAAAAAGTCTCCAGAAATTTTTTCTAATCCGAAGTTAAGAAAAATAAATAATAATTATTGAAAATGAAAATGAGAACCTACAACCTGTTTTCCAGTCATTGACCGGGTCAGGGATGGAATGAATGAATCAGATATAGGCCGTTAGTACGATGGGGTCACCACTCCCAAAGATATTTATTAGACTAATGACTGATAGATGCTATGAAATGAGAATGGGGAGTGTTGCTGGAATGAAAGATGACAAGGAAAACCGGAGTACGCGGAGAAAAACCTGTCCCTCCTCCGCTTTGCCCAGCACAAATCTCACATTGAACGACCGGGATTTGAAGCACGCTATCCAACGGTGAGAGGCCGACGCGCTGCCGTCTGAGCTACGGAGACAATAATAATGATTAATGGTACATATTATATGTGTGCCGAAAAAGCCTTTCCTCGTCTCGCTGCGTGAAGTTTTATCGACAGCAACACTTCCCCTAATTAATTTTAGGCTCGAAGAACGTTATCTCTCCCCTCTTATTGAACTCAAAACTCAAGCTTGACAGCAACATTCGAAGGGAAATCACCGACACGCATATATATATATAAAGTAAGAGTTTTGTCTGTACATTGTTCAGAATCTGAAAAGGATGGTATTTCTGCAACGGTCGTGTCCATAGCAGCAAGGAAATGCGTTTTTTAATTTTCCGTAATGTCTGTCTGTCTGTCTGTCTGTCTGTCTGTCTGTCTGTCTGTCTGTCTGTCTGTCTGTCTGTCTGTCTGTCTGTCTGTCTGTCTGTCTGTCTGTCTGTCTGTCTGTCTGTCTGTCTGTCTGTCTGTCTGTCTGTCTGTCTGTCTGTCTGTCTGTCTGTCTGTCTGTCTGTCTGTCTGTCTGTCTGTCTGTCTGTCTGTCTGTACACGTATCACGAGACAACGGCTGAAGAGAATTTAATGAACATCGGTATGCAAAGTCAGGAAATAAGTCGCTACAATCTAGGCCATAAATAATTTTATTCACGCTGAGTGGAATGGTAGTTTAGGGGAAGGCCTAAAATTAAATTCTCAAATATTTGTGTTATTAGTGGTCCTATCGACAAATACTACATTACTAAAGTAGTATAGTATTCAATTTCCGATCATTCTTGTCTTATATATTTTACCGTACCGGCCATGATAACAGAGATAATCATGAATTCGTTTCTTGTTGTTAAGTCCGTATCAGCGCGAAGTCACAAGAAAATAGGTAGTTAGAATTTAATGAAATTCGTTACGTAAGGTCGGCGAATAAGGAACTGCAGTGTACGCTATAAATAATTTCGTAAGACGCCCTAATATCACAGAGTCGAAAGAAAATTAAATACGAAAGCCTACAGTACAGAAAGCTCATAACATTGAACAACATTAACATTACATTGACCAGTATTTGTTGTGATGTGTTTTGTCTCTTCTGTTGCCAATCATGTCCGATAGACGGAATTATTGCTGTATACCGAGTATTTTTTTATCTGCTTTACGTCGCACCTACACAGATAGGTATTATGGCGATGATGGGAAAGGAATGGGCTAGAAGTGGACTGGAAGCGGCCCTGGCGTTAATTACGGTACAGCCTCAGCATTTGCCTGGTGTGAAAATGGGAGACCACGGACAACCATATTCAGGGCTGTCAACAATGGTTTTCCAACCCAGTACCTCCCGAATGCAAACTCACAGCTGCGCACCCTAACCGCACGGCCAACTTGCCCGTTCGTTCCGAGTATAACAGCCTGCCCGAATATTGGCGGGAAGTAGCTGGGGAGTTAGATAACTTTCTTCTTAAGCATGCCATTCCTCTGGTTCATACATTTTCTGACACTACTGGTTCGTAACAAACTGGTTCATCATAGCAGTCAATCCCTACTCTGAGGCACTGATTGGAATGAGCAGTGTATATATTTAATGGAACATTAGTAGACGAGTAAGTTTGAGTGCTGTTTTTACCAGTAGGATAGATCATAATATGAAGGTAAAGTTGGAATTCAAGGAGAGCGATTGGAGCAAATATTCATTTATAGGAAGAGGATTTAGGAATTGGAATAATTTACAAAGGGTGATGTTTAAAACATTTTCCAAATTCCTTGAAATTATTTTAGAAAAGATTAGGTAAACAGCAGACAGTGAACCTTCCACCTGTGTGACTGCCCTGAATGCGGATTGATTGATTGATTGATTGATTGATTGATTGATTGATTGATTGATTGATTGATTGATTGATTGATTGATTGATTGATTGATTGATTGATTGATTGATTGATTGATTGATTGATTGATTGATTGATTGATTGATTGATTGATTGATGATAGCCGTACTACCAACCATAACAAAAACAAAATACATTTCTATTTACATACATACATAATCATTGAAGACTGTTATGCTTTTCAGCGTTCAGTCTGCAAGCCTCTGTGAATTTACTAAACGTCGCCACAATCGTCACAATTTCTACTTAAGCAGACTTTTTCACTTACCAGTGTCAATCAGTTGATTATAGTGATGGCTTGTCTTAGCAGAATTTCCTCCCATTCCAATAACTATCATCATGAGAAAATCATCCTGTGAACAAAGATCAGCATTGTTAACTTCTCTGAATATTCCGGAGATAGACGTTGTAAGTGTGGGAGAATCTTCTTAGCAATTACTGAACAAGTACATTCATAGGATGGTATACAAAGTGATTACTTTCCTTTTTTTATAGTGCTTTTGTTTTGGCTTTTCTATATATATATTTTTTATTAAATTCAAACACCTTTTTATTACTCTATTAACCTTTTACAATAAACATGTATAATGTATACACAAAAACTGATGACATACACTTTCTGAACATTGTCCTAGTTCCTTAATGCTAAACAAATGTTGTCAAACACTGATCACATTGTAACTTTGGTTGTTTTTGTCGGTTCCTTACGTAGTCTGTGCCACGTTAACACCTTATAGCCTACTGATCTAATAATTAAAATATTCAAACACTGTTATGCCATGAATTAAAACTGATATAAGAATGAACCAAAACCTGTTGACATCTTCTGATTGCACTTATATGTCCACCTTTCCATCCGTATGTATTGCTGAAACGATCGTAAGTTCAGTTGTCTTGGTTTCCGTCGGTGTTCCATAATGAAGTGAATGGTTGCTGCAGTGAGCCATAGAACTGCGTTGTTGACCGTGGCCGGGAGGAAAGCATATTCTATGTTGAGAAGTCGATATTCTAAGATGGGATTTGGAGTCATGTGAAGTATGTTGCATATTTTCGCGAAAGACCACGCCCATATGTCCGCACTGACACAAGACTTAACACGATGTATTAATGTATCTCTTTGTTGACAATGTTCACAGATATTGCAGTCAGACCGTCCATATCGAAATAACTTATCCTTTGTTGGTATAGTTTCATTTATTGTTAAGTATAAAGTTGTTTTCCACTGAAGAGGAATCCATTTATTAGCAATATTATTCCATATTGTGACCTTATCGGTCATGTACATATTTATTTATTAATTAAATGGCAGTGAAAAACCTTTGTAAAGCTCCCTCGTACTTGTTACAAAAAGTTGCATTAGGTTGCACCTGCTTACACAACATTTGTAGCCTGCTAAACACCACTCCGTCTTAACTAAAAGAATACACAGGTAGAGAGAGAGAGAGAGAGAGAAGAAAATGTCAAGCCAGAAAAATCGATAATGATACCTTCACCCGTTGAAAAAATGGCCGAAACACAATGTTGCCAGCTCGCGAGTTGCATTTGTATGATGAGATTTCGAGACATGCATAATATTTAATATGGGAAACCTACACTTTGTAGCACGTTCATGATCATTTAACTGAATTTCGGTGAGTGGCTTCATAGGAATAAGAGCAACCACCATCTTGCGCAAGCATCCCTAGGGTGCCTCATAAGGAGCCCTGTATAACCGCCATCTTGCGCAAGCATCCCAAGGGCGTCTCATAAGAACCTATGTACAGCGATCATCTTGCATAAGCACCTTTAAGGAGTCATGTATAGCCACCATCTTGTGCAATTAGCGTCGAGAGATGGCTGCTGTAGAATTTTTCTTTTTAAATTATCCGCCACCGTTTTTCAACTAAAGAGTGTAGCACTGAGGTTTGCGATGTAAGATGGCGGATGACAGCTGACAAAAAGCGCGTGAGTTTGTTTACTAAACAAGAGCACGTGGAATTTTTCAATTTGCCGCCACCACAGTTCAAAGGTATCTAGCTAAAGATGGCAGCACGGTGCTCTCTTGATTAAAGATGGCGGATGACAGCTAACAGAACTTTTCAAATTACCCGCTACTACAGAGAGCAGCACGGTGCTCTGTGGATTAAAGATGGCGGATGACAGCTGACGAAATTACCCGCATGATAGCAGCACAGTGCTCTATTGATTAAAGATGGCGGACGACAGCTGTCAAAAAAGCACGTTGCTTTGTTTCCAAACAAGAGCACGTGGAATTTGCCGCCACCACATTTCAAAGGTATCTAGCTAAAGAGTACAGCACTGAGGTTTGTGATGCAAGATGGCGGATGACAGCTGTCAAAAAGCACGTGAGTTTGTAAAGCACGTGGAATTTGCCACCGGTACAAAGAGGGCAGCACGGTGCTCTCTGGCGGTTGACAGCTGTCAGAAAAGCACATGGGTTTGTTTCCAAACAAGAGTGCGTAGAATTTACCACCACCACATTTCAAAGGTAAGTAGCTAAAGAGGGCAGCACGGTGATTAAAGATGGCGGATGTCAGCTGTCAAAAAAGCATGTTGATTTGTTTCCAAACAAGAGCATGTGGAATTTGCCGCCACCACATTTCAACTAAAGATTGCAGCACTGTTCTCTCTGGATTAAAGATGGCGGATGACAGCTGTCAGAAAAGCATATAGGTTTGTAAAGCACGTGGAATTTACCGCCACCACATTTCAAAGGTAAGTAGCTAAAGAGGGCAGCACGGTGTTTAAAGATGGCTGCTGTCAAAAAAGCATTTTTCAAATTATCCGCCACCACATTTCAAAGGTAAGTAGGTAAAGATGGCAGCACTGCGCTCTATATATTAAAGATGGCGGATGACAGCTCTCAGAGAAGCACGTGGCTTTGTTTATCTCACGCTAGTGAGGTTAAGTTGGTAGCACTAAGGTTTAGGCCCGCCAGGATGTCAGCACTGCCGATGACAGGTGACAAATTTGCTTCTACTGCGATAAAGAGGGCAGCACGGTGCTCTGTAGTTTAAAGATGGCGGATGACAGCTGTCAAAAAAGCACGTGGCTGTCAAAAAGCACGTGGCTTTGTTTATCTCGCGCTTGTGAGGTTAAGTTGGTACTACTGAGGTTTAGGCCCGTCAAGATGGCAGTACTGAGGTTAGCGATGCGTTGTTGTCTGTCAAAAAGCACGTGGCTGTCAAAAAACACGTGGCTTTGTTTACCTCGCGCTAGTTAGGTTAAGTTGGTACCACTGAAGTTTAGGCCCGTCAAGATGGCAGCAGTGAGGTTAGCGATGCGTTGTTGTCGATGACAGCTGTAAAAAAAGCACGTGGCTTTGTTTTCAAATTCAAATCTCGCGCCAAATTCAAATTTCCCGCCAAAATTCAAATTTCCCGCCAGAATTCAAATTTCCCGCCAAAATTCAAATTTCCCGCGGGAGGAGGCGGCAGAACCATCCAATTATACTACTCAGGCCTTCGGGCTGAGCAGTGGTCACCTGGTAGGCCAAGTCCCTTCAAGGGCTGTAGTGCCATGGTTTTTTAAAACTTAATGACTCGTTAGTCGTATGCGCGGTTGTCGAATTTTCCTGGAAATATCCAGACTGACATTCATTGTCCGTCAATCAATCAATCAATCAATCAATCAATCAATCAATCAATCAATCAATCCATCAATCAATCCATCAATCACTACTGATCTGCATTTAGGGCAGTCGCCCATGTGGCAGATTCCCTATCTGTTGTTTTCCTAGCCATTTCTTAAATGATTGCAAAGAAATTGGAAATTTATTGAACATCTTCCTTGGTAAGTTATTCCAATCAATAACTCTCCTTCCTATAAACAAATATTTGTCCCAATTTGTCCTCTTGAATTCCAACTTTACCTTCATATTGTGATCTTTCCTACTTTTAAAGTCACTGCCCAAACTTATTCGTCTACTGATGTCCTCCCACGCCATCTCTCCACTGAAAGCTCGGAACATACCACTTAGTCGAGCAGCTCGTCTCCTTTCTCCCAAGGCTTCCCAGCCCAAATTTTGTAACATTTTTGTAACGCCACTCTTTTGTCGGGAATCGCCCAGAACAAATCGAGCTGCTATTCTTTGGACTTTTTCCAGTTCCTGAATCAAGTAATCCTGGTGAGGGTCCCATACACTGGAAAAATACTCTAGTTGGGGTCTTACGAGAGACAAATATGCTCTCTCCTTTATACCCTTACTACAACCCCCAAGTACCCACATAACCACGTGCAGAGATCTGTACCCTTTTTTTACAATCATATTTTTGTGATTACCCCAATGAAGATCTTTCCTTATATTAATACCTAGGTATTTACAATGTTAAAAACTGGTACGAGAATGTCACTCCTCTATATCTGTCCAGTGATTGTGGTTTCAAAACTATAGGCCCTATTATCCTGTCTGCAGTTACTACCATCAACACTCCCATTTGCACACTGTAGATGAACTCAAAAAATTATAAATTATTTTACTTTGATTATGCATTATTATGTGTGCTTGCTATTTGCATGCGATTCATACGGGCGTTCTCCCGGTCCCAAGCTCAGGGAGTTGCCATGTGTTCGTCTGACCAGCTCGCCCATCTACCCACTGCGCTACGCCGGCCGATTTTGAGTGAAAGACCCTGTATTTTTAACAGATATTGAACGTTGTTTCTAAATCGGCTCGAAGAACGTAAAATTTCGCTTTTCGAATCGGCTCCTGGGCGACATCCCAATTGGCTTCGAATATCTGCTCTCATCCCCCAGTGCATCAACATTTTGACATAAATAATTCTTAGAGCTGGCGGTCATCCTAAAATTGGGTTACGAAATAGTGTCATGTAGTGAAATATGTGCGTGATGTTACCTAGCAACAGTAGTGTGAGAGCTGTCATGGCCTTCTATCAATACTTCACATCACAGCCTACACGGTTGGTAGGCAATATCGCGCCACACATTTTATTCAAAGACATATTTATGATCATTTGATTTTTGAAATTTAATAATTTCTTTGCTTCCAAATGTGATAGATACAGGACTGCCTACATTACGTAGGTCTCGTTAAAAATGGTATTACTGTTTAGCAGTAACTTACTTCAGCCATTAGCTTCGTCTTCTTTAATTTTGTATCCATTTGTTTTTGCACTGGTTCTGACTGTTACGAGGACGTCAAGTGAACATTAGCAGCATTCTTCTGCAGACGCATGTGTTGTGTATGACTTCTTCGGATAAGTTATCTGAAGACTTTTCCATCAAAGGCAACTTGCTTAAGATAGCTCTGTTGTATCACGCAGTATACCGTCACACGCTGGCCTGTTTCATTGCTACAAGTGCACCTAATTCAAGTCAGACGTGGCCAGGAATGGGTACAATACAGGTGCGTGGCGTTATTCATGGAAGAAAACGTGAAGATTACGTACATTGGGAAAAAATGAAAAAGAGTGATTTTTTTCATCTTTGGTGTATTTAGTCATCTTGTGGTAATTTTATGAACTTTTTATCAATAAGCTCCACTATTTGGTTTTCAGTCTTCTCAAGTATCAATACTGAACTCATGATCTTTCAAATGTATTTATATTAAAATCGTTTCATACATCTTTATTGTAATGTGATTTTATTCTTAATTCAGTATTTGTGTGCTGATGATGGCTCCGAGAGCCGATACATGTCCATTTTTCCATAAATAATATTTTTAAATTATAATAGTGTGTATTGATTAGATGGTTAAACTGGGGTGATCAGGTTTTCAAAATCAAATTACGGGACACAAATTAAAAGCTGACATAAATCGAAATTGTGTGTAAACATTCGTAATTACTATATCTATATAACTTTTTATAGCAGATTTAATTAATATTCTGTTAAAATAAGTAGATTATGATATAATAGCTAGTGATAGGCATAGTCGAATTCTTTCCAGAATCGATTATTATGCATCCGAGAACATTTAAGAATCGAAACTTGTATTCGAAACCAAGTAATCGAACTGTGGACATCAAGAACACTTAGTGTCCAGAAAGCCATTTAAACAAGGCTAGCCTTGTACGGTGTTCTATATTATTTGACGAACATATAAAAAAATGTAAATTGCAGCTATTTTATATAGATTTGATACTGCACCATTGGTTGTTGTCGAAACGTGTACTTTCATTCTCCCAATCCCTCTCTCAATTCTCTTATTACTCCAGTGTGTATTTTCATTAATGGCCTATATTATTTATATACTATATATATCAATTGTGTCAACTAACATTTTATTTCACCGAGAGAGTGGCCGCGTGGGTCGGGGCACGAAGCTGTCAGTTTGCATTCCGGAGAGAGTGGGTTCGAATCCCACTGTCGGCAGGCCTGGAGATGGTTTTCCGAGGTTTCCCACACACCAGGAAAATGCTGCGGAAGTATCTTAATTAACGCCACGACCACTTCCTTCCCGTTCCATCGTTGCCATAAGACTAATGCATGTGGGTGCGACGTAAAGAAAATTCCGAAATAATGAAATAAAAAACATTAAATGTAAAATCGTAAGTACACTTATTGCAACACGATCTTCTCACGTCAATTGGGGTTTCCGATTTTATCAATAAATATTAATCATAATCAGTTTCCATGTTTTACGTATAATTACATTACTTAACGATGGTGTGTGACATAGCCTTATATATTCTTCATTCGGGACATGCACATATTATATTATGCACCTCAACTGCACTAGGAGACTTGTGCTTCCGCTCAATTTCATTACTCCCTCGGCACACACTGCCGGCATGTATCATCTCAGCTCTAACGGCTAGAATATTACTAAATTACATCAGCTCTTGGCTGGAATACTTTCTCTTCAGCTCCGCGGCTGGCGTGTATTATTTTCATCTCATTTATCATTGAGAATTGTAACCACAGTGCATATCAACTTATCATTTATATCATAAGCCTTACCACACAACACCGTTTTCCTGTACCCAATTTTCACACTACTTCAATATATCATTTTACATGTCCCAATTTGGATGCTTCAAACCGTAATCTTGCAATAGTCATTATAACTCCACTGATCTACTCATTAATAAATTATCAGACGATGCTCAATATCAAATATCGTCTATTTGAAATTTAAATAATCTTCACCCGTCCATGTTTCCAGTATTCAGGTGAAGCATATTCAGCTTTACGAAACGCATCGGAAATTGAACATATAACTACTTCATGGCTGCAAATGTCATTTTATAACGTGCAATCTGGCAAAAATTCTCCTAACGGCCCCTAATTTAGATCAGGCTTTAACATCAATCCAAATTAGTAAAACTGATGCTAATAATAATAATAATAATAATATTAATAATAATATATATAGTGACAATACATCTGTGCGTGAATAAAACATCCTACCTAACATATCCTCTGTGCTATACGTTAAGATAAACTACAATAACTACACATCTAACTGACAACTCGCATAACTAGCCTAAATAAATAGTAAACTACGTATTAGATTTATCATCATAATTGGTCTACTCACATTGTTGCAATCAGGTTTCTCCCGCACTACGGGCGTACGTCGTTGTTGAATTAGAACATATTGGCGTTGGTTTCACACATTAGCACAATATTGGCGTATCCATTCATGGCGTTCATAACAATTTTCACACGTTCACAATCTCTTGCTGCCTTATTTCTAACACACACTTTATGACCTAATTTAACACTTCAAACTTAAATTATATGTACACATTTTCCTCATATCGCCGATCATATGTTTTCCACGCGAATGAAATTTCATGCGTTAGCTGGACTGCAGTTTGTCTTGAGAATGTATTTCCCCGGCAACCTGCTCTCAGTCAAGTTCCGTTAATCCTGTTACAAAATGTTATTCACTCTATCGTGTCCTCTTTCTTTCCACACTCACTTGTAGTACGACTGTTTGTTTACCTTTCATTCGCTTATGACGTACTCCCAGTTACTGAAAATGAAAGTGTCTCCTCACCAACTAGCTTGCTGTCTGATCGCCATTGACGAAGTTCCCTCTCTTACGAACTGCCTGCTGTAGTTAAATACATCGAAGTGGTGTACAACTCTTATTATATCATAATGAATAAATGCTCCTCGACGTGTGCTTAATATTTGCCTCATGTCTATTACAATGCCACTATACAAGCACACTGCCTTATACACTGCGAAAAATGTTAAAGTGTCCCTTGAACACGAGCGTTTGCACTTCACGTCTTCATCTCACGATTTCCAAAGAAAGAGTGTCCTCCCAGAGTCCGCAGGTTCTGGTATCTGCGCGGAATAATACACCTTGACACTTGTTCGGAGACTTTATGATTATCAGAGCGTCTTTTTATTTATGATTCACCTTCTGTCACTCCATTTATACCTCTTATAACACATACATTGGCAGCGATTCCAATATTATATTGTGATTGCAAAGTTAATCACAGATTTTTAAATAATAGGTACGGCTTCGGTTGGAATATGTTTCCTGGCGGACTGTAGGGCGTTGTCCAGAAATGGCGGGAATACTCATTATCCCTAGTCATCTTCACTTCATTAATTATCGCCCACACATGTAATACATTTTTATCATCCACTATTGACACAATATAAATCGGAGCATAATTTCCACAAAAACATCAGTAACTAACTTACTGTTGTTTAACTTAGAATGACTTTTGAAATAGTCAGAATAGTAGCTGGTGATTGGCTGAGATGTTATGAGTCAAGACAGTTTGAGAGATTCAATTTCATTTTAAAGGGGTTTCAGGAATTTCGATCTTCTGTCTGCGTTCCTCCGTGGGTCCTTCCTTCTCTTCCGAACATCGGAGAGTTCCCAACGTTGAGCTTCCTTCTCCCCTAGATTTAGCGTGGTGGTGAAGTATTGTCCTCGAGATAATTGTTTTATTACCCACAACAGAACGTGTCTTACATGGACTTGTGTAGCTTAAAGATACTCCTTCGTGGTCTTCGTCAATACAAAGCTGTGAGAACGACAGAATTCTGCTGTGTGGAAATAATTCACCTGTGATATCCACTAAAAATATATTATAATGAAATGAGGCTTAATTCAATGGATGCAAAAGTTTTTCGGTCTAAGTTATTAGCTCGTTACTAGACACCTTGCAGATACTGTTTGTTTTAATGTATCATAACATCTTTCGGTTGTAAATGTTTTTATAATGTGTCATTGTAGTGAAAAAGTCACGTTACTTGGTCATTTTTTTAAACTTGTTTTCTGATCTGTGTCAAGACTTATTAAAACGAGTGCATCCTTTAGTCATTGTGTTAAATGTAAAACTAGACTTACAATAATGGATAATAGCACCAATATTTTTAAAACATGTACTAGCAGTTTCCCGCTGGCTCCGCCCGCAATGTACAAATTATGGTGTTGTTCGTTACTATCCTCACGGACGTATCTGCAAAGTTTCGAGTTAATGAAATAAAGAACATGCTCTGCTGTGGTAATAGAATGTAACATTATGTCAACAAAACACTTGAAAATACATCGCACAAAGAAATTGAATTGGACGTTCCTTGGAACAACACTTCGCTCTGAATTGTTGAAAAGTCCTTGAAAAATGTTCGTCATGGAGACAAATGTACTCATAACTTCCCTCAGAATCAACCAATTTGAATAGTTAAGAGCTGAAATAAAAGATCTTGATCCACTGAGTGTTCTTAGGTCAAAACGAACTCCGTATCTCAATTAGAGCCAAAGATATGATAGCTTCAAAGAGACATAAATATTGAAAAAATCAAATAATTTGAGGAAGGCTAAAGTTAAGTGATTTATAGCGTCTGATGACAAATCTGCGTATGAATACCTTTCAGTTTAAAAAAAATGGAGGAAAAGGACAGGATAGAATGACCGTACTGACTGACCTTAGTTTTCATCAATTGTTTTTAATATATAGATATCGGCGATATATCGATATTTTGGAGCCCGATATTTCAATGACATAGATATTTTAATACCGTTGTATTGCACCCTTCCACCTCCCGAGTCCCAGACTAGCATTATCTCAGGGGTGTCGGTTCATTATTTAAGTCATCAAGTATAAATATAGAGGCATAATAGAACACGGGAATGAACGGAGCAATTAAAATTAAAATGGGGAAAGCTCGATTGTAAACTTGAATTTAAGGACTCCATGATAGGACTAGGAAGTTGCAGTTAACTTTAAAAAGGGTATCATCTAACTACAATAAAAATATTATGAGAATGGTTTCCTTTGAAATAATTGCCAGAAGGAGCAGTTTATTACGCCATCCGACGTACGAAACTTTGATACATTTGGCAATGATATTTAAATTTCCACACATGTTACATAATTAAATCACTTGCTATATCGCAAGTGGTATCAATATGTTGCTGGGTTGCTTCTGAAAGAAATTACAAGTGGAGTATAACTTATGGATCGATTCCATTTGAATCGAACCGTTGTTCAAGGATATAGCTTCCTTCTATCGTGAGCCCGAGCATAACCCATGTTACGGTCGGCTTCTCGATTTAACTAAGATGATGTACAACGGCTATATACATTTTTCCGAGATCGGTACTCGGACTGGGTAATGTTTCTCGTGAATTACGAAAAAATGGATTACACGGACAGTTCCTATCTTACGATGTCCAGCTGATGCCATACCACTGAATTAGTATTTATATTTTATTTAAACATGATCTGAAATGTTACAAAGTAGCCTCAGTAGACTACTGCCACAGATGAGATAACGAGAAGCGGTGGGAAATACCGTGCCGAAGACCTCCCCTCGCATCACGAGCGAAGTAAACAAACACACTAAGTATTACTGTAACTCGTCCCATGCGGAAACCGTATGATAACGAGGTAACAAATGACTATAATATTTATCATTCTTATATTCAAACATACGAGTAGAGGGATGTTGTCACCACTTATTTAATCCACTATCGTCAGAATATTCATTTATCCACGAAATTATCATCCTTGAAATTATTATTATTATTATTATTATTATTATTATTATTATTATTATTATTATTATTATTATACTCAACGGTTCCCGGCACTGTCACGTTTGATTAATATCGTCATTATTATGCGGGACACAAACACAAATGGTTATTACTGTTATTATTATTATTATTATATCCCTCTGGTGATTATTATTATTATTAATGAATAGGTGACTCCAGATTTTATTATTATTATTAACGTCACTCAAGATGTTATTATTATTATTATTATTATTATTATTATTATTATTATTATTATTATTATTATTATTATTATTATTATTATTATTATTATTATTATTATTATGATATCCCTGTGGTGATTATTATTATTAATGAATAGGTGACTCCAGATTTTATTATTATTATTAACATCACTCAAGATGTTATTATTATTATTATTAATGTCACTCAAGATTATTATTATTATTAATGAACGGTCACTTCCGCCAAAAATGCATTGGGATATCGGTCGCAATTACAATTATTTCACTGATCAACCAACGACATCATTACTGTTATTATTATGACAATTATTATTAATCTGACCGCGACGATTTGACATCGTCCTAACATTGTTACTATTATTATCGGTTGCATATTCTCATTTAGATTCCCGTTTAACATCTTTATCAACGCTTATTTAATTAAGGCGGTCCAATCCTTTATCTGCAATATTTATTATTATCATCACGCCATCATGATTGTCATCACTCGTCATTACAATGATTAGAATATACGATCATTTACGTGGAATCTGAACTCTCATTATACTTAGATCCGTTGTATCTCAACGAATAGCTGCGCAGTCGATTTATTTCGTACATGCTGTCACGGGTTCGAATTCTACCCGCTACGTAACTCAGTATTTCTCTGTGACACTGCCCGTACATTTTACACTCATTTCAATATCCTAAGTGTCTCTCGTACGGAATTTATATCCCTTTCTATCTCAATATTCCTTGATTCATTTATTTCTCACAGAATTATCAACTGACTTATTTATTCCACTTCTGACATCGTACGACCTTTTATTATCTGACTGCAGATCCTTTAACATTTCTCTATCTCATTTTGATCTACGCCTTAGTTCGTTCTCCACAAATAATCGTAACATTTTGAAATTATATTTACCAAAATTTGACAATCATGGTTTCGTAATATTAGTCCCACGTGTTCCGGCTACTGAATTGCAAATTTAAGACACGACATTTATTCGTAAAAAAATATATCGGACCGTAATTTCAACCACACGTTCATTAACATGTACGGATTATTAGCACCGATCTTATTTCAATATTATTAATTTATCAAGTTAAATTTCCACACACTTTAATTCCGAATTAAAATCGACCTCCCATCATTAAATGATTCCCGATAAACTCAACACCTGATCATTAAAAATTTATTATTACGCACTGCTCACTAAATTTTCAATACCTCTTGAATTATTATTATGATAATATCGCTTCTCACAAATTTAATCTCACTTTGAAAATATGAACACACTGATCAACAACAAACACAGCTGACATGACAAAGCTGGACTTTCCTTCAATGTCATTACATAACTCGTCAAAATGACTAACAGAAAAGCACAGATCGGGTCTATCTGACTATGATAACAAATTCAAATATAAAGAAAATTATTCTTGAATACAAAGAAAATATGAATGCATGCATGACTTAACGTACTACCCTATATCTACAAAATTTACACCTACAACAAACTGAATACATAAAAAGACCCGATTATTTACATTGTTATTATTTAATACTGTCCGTGCTACAAATTTAGGATGGGATCGTTAAGCGACTCATCTTGTTACAGAAAGTAACCAAGTCTAACCAAATTATTCCCATTTTTCAAATCACGCTAACATTTCCCAAATATTATCTACATTTTAGTACTCATCTTAGTTATCGGTAATCCATTGCAGCTTGGCAGATGAGAGGCTTCTTTTCCGCTCCTCTCCGCCGTATTACTCCTCCATTCTTGATGGCGTAGTTCCATAAATGATTTCCTGGCACATTACCATTTTTATATTAATACCTTAATTATCACAATACTTCACCATTGACAATGTTAACACTGAAAACTTTACTTTTATAAAACAAATTAATACCCTAGACCCAAAAATGTAATATTTTACACTGTTTTAAGCTTCGTCCAATTACCCCACAATGGACATGGACACGTACGACGGTGTGTCGAATTTTACGCCCGTCGCGATTTATGTCGTCCGTCGCGATACGCCTGTTTCATACGGCCCTCTTGAAGTGTTCATGATAGCGGTTCGATATTCCAAAGTACAGGCTATTATTCCCTCAAAGTACTGTTCGTCACACAGTATGTTATTTACGTACTTATTGCGGTGCAATTCATATTACTCACTCTTACAATGCATTTAATTGACTTCACTATGATATTTATAACTGGCAAACACTGTCCTACGTTAACTACTTCCAGTTCATGTTGCTTGAGCGCGATCACATTTTATAAGTACTGGCGGATGCTCGCGCCATTAAATGTTGAGTTACTGTACGCCCGACGGATTTGAAGTCAGCTGCGAACGACGGTTCAGCTCCAGAGATTCATTTCAAGTGTGGTGGCGAGTATCCCTTGTCCCGTATATATGGATGAAGCTTTCCCTCGCGGATTCATTGACGTCATACCCATGAGGGAGGGGGTGGATTTTTAATATCGGCACTTGCACTCCGAATTGGACGTTAAAATTTATATCAAATTAATCCACTCCTCTGGCTTATTTGCTGGATTAAATATGAACTCCTGGCGAGCATAGATTTATGAGATACGGATGGATTTAGCTCCTCACATTTCGCGCCTTTGGAAGCGTCCCTTACAACGTGGTTTTCGTCCAGCCAATGACATTCAAGCTGTCTGGTTTCCAAGAAATCCAGCCTTCAATTTATTTAATTTGCCAATAATTATTGATTATTTTTCCATGCGTGACATCTAATAAATTCATTACATTGCTCCGTGTACTCTCAATAATTTATTACTGATTACTTTTGAAGTTACGAGAATATCTCATCCATCATCTCTCAAGATGGTATCCCTGAGTCTCCATCTAAATTTTCGTGATTGCCCTATAAGTGGTCACGTGATTTAAATTTCCACCTGCGATAACCTAGGCTAGCGAATGTCCTCGCAACCACAGTACTTTTCCATGACGTCACGGAAATTTCCGTCCGCCAAAAATATCCCAGCGCGCTACTCATGTTGCAAGATTCCTTTGTGTCAAACTACCCCCTTCTCTTTCTGACCAAGACTTATTTGTGGACTTGTATTTTTCCTGGTCGCCAACTAATGGGGTCCCCTGCTGTGAAGTAGCTAAATGTTGTTGTGTCGAGCTAATCCGTCTGTCGTGTTCCTTCGCTAATATTTCAACATTACACAGATGAAATATTTTCAACTACACTTCTGTATTTCAATAAATGTACTATTTCCCTTCATAAATCAAATCATGATTGACTTTGGGGCTAAGTCACTCGGATTCAGTATCAAAAAACGATATATCGAAGTTTTGCCATCACTGTCTGAGAGAAGCATTCAGGTAAATACTCGTACGATGTTCATTACACTCTTTACCCCCCCCCCCCCATACCCTAATCATGAATGCAGAGGTAGTTCTGAGTTCCGTCCAGAGATCGCGCTACTATCCGCCTTGTTCTCAGATACTTCATAAAGGGAGACCAATGTGGTCTAGCTCTGGAATTATCATACCTCGAGCGAAAGTATTCGAATACTTTTATCAAGACTCGAGATATCTCGAGAACTTTTAAGAATCGAATTCTTCGATATTCCGGTCTCGAATACTCTTATCACTAACAATAGCTTGAATACTTGATTTATGTTTCGGCTAGATAATCATCGATCCTTTCTCTTAAAGTCCATTCTAAAACGAACATTAAATACCTTTAACCATTTAATGGCATAATAATAGTTTTAACAAAATATTTTTCCTTGCATTACTAATCGAGGGGATATTTCATATTTATCACACGTAATCATTTAATTGTTTTTCTTTAATTGTTTCATTTGCTTTTACACATTAGTGTGTTACAAAAAAAGCAGACCTTCTTCTGGAAATTTATGAACTCTTGACGTGTCGCTCAGTCATAAAACAATAACACTGTTCACTTGCTCTTAAAACATGAAGTACCGATATTCACACACAGACTTCTCGAAGGGAGTAACATATCCACATCACTGTTATCCCATCCAAGAGATACATGTAAACAAAATGCAATTGTAATGTTTACAAAGTTAAAAAGAAAAGCAGTATGGTAAACACAACGTGTAAAGTAACATCTCGCTTTGCTGTTCTAATAGCAGAAATGGAAACTCAGCTTTAATTTCGTCAGTAAAAACACACTTTCATGTTGACATTTTTATAAAACCATCAAGTTACTGGTGACTCTAACCACACACCGTAAGCAATAGGCAACGCACAAAGAGACCGGAAACCAAGAAGTGCACGTTATGTGAAATCATTACCCACTACCAACCAAAGAACTTCAAAATTCGTGTCTTATTCAGGTTTTTCATTAAAGGGTGTATTTTGTTTACTCCTTGAGTAAGACCACCGTGATTCTCCACTTGTAGTTTGATATACTGCCCGTATTTCAGCCGGAGAGAGCTAGAAATGATGGTTACCGGATGGAGACTCACTACGTCCAGACGGAAGACGGCTACATTCTTGGTGTTCACCATATCCGTGGAAAGAGAGAGTCCGCCAAACCAGTGCTCCTGCAGCACGGCCAACACTCTATGTCGGATTGCTGGGTAGCTTTCGGCCGCAGCCGCTCTCTCGGTAGGTACTCACTAACAGTAGTTTGTCCAGCTGAAGCTGCAGGATCTTAAATATAGGTGGCACACCACTAAAGGTCAAAAAAGTATATTTTTAAGGAATTTTAGTTAATTGAACCATGTTTAAAGTTAGTAATTACATTGATGAAAATCGTTTCTACCGAACGAGTTGGCCGTGCGGTTAGGGGTGCGCAGATGTGAATTTTCATTCGGGAGATAGTAGATTCGAGCCCCACTGTCGGCAGGCCTGAAGATAGTTCTCCGTAGTTCCCCATTTTCACACCAGGCAAATCCTGGGGCTGAACATTCACTAAAGGCCACAGCCGCTTCCTTCCCACTCCTAGCCCTTTCATATCCCATCGTCGCCATAAGACCTATCGGTGCCTGTGTGACGTAAAGAAACTTGTAAAAAAAATCCACATTCTAGCCCTTCAGGCAAACAAATCAGTGTTGAAAACATTCTAGGGATATGAGCTACGAATTTTAGGTAAATAAAATATAATAAAGTATAACAATACATTCTTTATTTAGTCCTAAAAATTACAATCATTTTCTTGATCATCGATATCGGGTCGACTAGATTAGCAGTTTGCCCTACGAGCGCTAATAGAGTTTCAAGCTCTTATAACTCCGTTCGGTGTGGACTTTCTTCAAGAAATCAAACAACGCCTGAATCAAGGAGCACGTTACATAAAGAATTATGTAAATAAGTTGATTTGGCTAGGATTTGAATAACGAGTAAAGATACAAGCGATTTTAGGCTTTTTTCCGGAGCTGAATTTAGGCTCAAAGTGATTTTCGAATTTTTTTTTTTTTTTTAGTTTGGTAGAGCTATCCAAGACTCATAATTTGAACCCCCACCCCCGAGCCCTTTCGACTTTCAAATTTCGGCGCAATTGAGGAAATAGTTTAATTTTACGTTTTTCGTAATGTTTCCAGCATTACAATATTCAAAACATTCGTTGTGGGTGAATATTTATAGAAGTTTATTAATGTGTGCATAAAGCTTTATTCTTTCAGAGTGCCAAGTATTTTTCTTTTGCTAGTGGTTTTACGTCGCACCGACACAGATAAGTCTTATGGCAACGATGGGATAGGAAAGGCCCAGGAGTTGGAAGGATGCGGCCTTGGCCTTAATTAAGGTACATCCCCAGCATTTGCCTGGTGTGAAAATGGGAAACCACGGAAAACCATCTTCAGGGCTGCCGACAGTGGGATTCGAACCCACTATCTACCGGATGTAAGCTCACAGCCGAGCGTTCCTAACCGCACGGCCAACTCGCCCGGTCCAAGTTTTGTTGATTTCTGTGCAATCTTCTTCTTTAAGACGCCGTCTCCAAGCGGAGGTTGGCGATCCATGTAACTAGCTCTCATCTTGACAGCGCAGAATGGAATGTCATTTCTGAAGTACAGCAGTGCCATCTTCGAAAGTCTTTCAGCCATGAATTTTTTTTCTCCCAACAGATCTCTTCCCCTGTATCTTCCCTTCGATAATAAGCTGTAATAACTGATACCTCTCACCTCTCATGATATGTCCTAGATATTGCGTTTCCCTCTGTTTTATGGTGAGCAGTAGTTCTTTATGCTTTTTCATCCGACGAAGGACCTCTGCATTTGAGATTTTCATTACCCAGGATATCCGCAAGAGACGGCGATACAGGAACATTTCGAAGGCATCAATACGTTTTTCTGTGATTGGATCCAGAGTCCAGCTTTCACATCCATATAGGAGAACAGAAAATATATAGCAGCGGATCATACGAATTCGTAGTTGGAGACTGAGATCTGACCTCACAAAGAATTTCTTCATGGTAATGAATTGTTTCCTGGCCTGCTCACTTCTAGATATTATCTCCCGTTTGGAGTTACATTGGTCATCCAAGATGGTACCCAGATATTTGAGAGTAGACACTTGCTCAACTATTTTCTCTTTTATTGTGAGATTTGTCCGAATTTTCTTCCTAGAGAACACCATCAGTTTCGTCTTTGAGGGGTTAACATACAATCCAAACTCTTCACTGTGCTGAACTAAGGAGTTTATCATGCACTGAAGGGCAGGCATGTCATCAGCTATGACAACAGTATCATCTGCATATCTGATGTTGTTGATGATTTTCCCGTTAATTTTGATCCCACCATAGTCTTCCAATGTTTCTTTAAAGATTGCCTCTGAGTAAATGTTAAACAACAGAGGTGACAGTACACAACCCTGGCGGACGCCCTTCCTGATCTAAGCAGTTTCTGAAGTTCCTTGATCAGTTTTGACATTTGCAAACTGATTCCAGTACAGGTTACTGATTATACGTAAGTCACCGGAGTCAATACCTGTTGATCTCAGAATCTCTATCAACTTATTGTGCCTGACACAATCAAAAGCTTTTTTATAGTCTATAAAACAGGCATACACATCAACATTCATATCTCTGCACCTCTGTAACAACACATTTAACGAGAAGAGTGCCTCACGTGTACCAACACCATTTCGGAAACCGAACTGATTCTGATCCATGTGGGATTCACATTTTTTGTATATTCTAGTGTGAATGATTCGCAAGAATATTTTGAGCACGTGAGACATCAAACTTATCATACGATAATCATCGCACTGAGACGAGTTAGGCTTCTTCGGTAGTGGTATGAAGGTTGATTTCAGCCATTCTGATGGTATTTCTCCTGATACATATATTTGATTGAATAATGATGTTAAGATATTGAGGCCGGTAGATTCCTGTTCTGTTATTACTTTGAGAACTTCAGCGTACACACCGTCAGGTCCAGTTGCTTTACCCTTCTTTTGAAGTTTTACGGCATGTACAACTTCACTTTTTGTTATTTCAGGGCTATTTTCATTTATTCTCTCGTCAGGTGAAGGAGGATCATTTCGGTCATCTTTGAAGAGATTTTCTGTATATTCCTTCCATCGTTTCAGTTTCCCTTCCACACCCAAGATGATTTCATTATTGGCATCTCTCAAAATTTGACCATATCGTCTCCGTTTCAAACCAGCAAGTTCTTTCACTTTCTTATGCAGGTTAAAATAGTCGTGCTTCTCTTGAAGGATCTCAATTTTTTTACATCTGTCTGTCATCCATAATTCTCGAGCTTCCCTGCACTTTCTGCGTACAGATTTGTTTAGAATTTTGTATTGAATGTGATCTGTATTTTTGTGCTTTCTCCTTTCATCCATAAGTTCTAGAATTTCATCTGTCATCCAGCTCTGTCTTTTGATGTTGTTGCATTGTCCAATTTCATTTTCCTGGATTTCAATCACACTATCTTTAATGGCGTTCCATGTGTATTCTACCTCTGATGATTCAGTGTATCTTATTAGCAGTATAATTGGATGGTTCTGGCGCCTCCTCCCGCGGGAAATTTGAATTCTGGCGGAAAATTTGAATTTTAGCGGGAAATTTGAATTATGGCGGGAAATCTGAATTTTGGCGGGAAATTTGAATTTTGGCGCGAGATTTGAATTTGTAAACAAAGCCACATGCGTTTTGACAGCTGTCATCGACAACAACGCATCGCTAAACGCACTGCTGCCATCTTGACGGGCCTAAACCTCACTGGTACCAACTTAACCTAACTAGCGCGAGGTAAACAAAGCCACGTGTTTTTTGACAGCCACGTGCTTTTTGACAGACAACAACGCATCGCTAACCTCAGTACTGCCATCTTGGCGGGTCTAAACCTCAGTAGTACCAACTTAACCTCACTAGCGCGAGATAAACAAAGCCACGTGCTTTTTGACAGCTGTCATCCGCCATCTTTAAACTACAGAGCACTGTGCTGCCCTCTTTATAGTAGTAGATGTAAATTCGTCACCTGTCATCGGCAGTGCTGCCATCTTGGCGGGCCTAAACCTTAGTGCTACCAACTTAACCTCACTAGCGTGAGATAAACAAATCCACGTGCAGCTGTCATCCGCCATCTTTAATCTATAGACCACAGTGCTGCCCTCTTTAGCTACTTACCTTTGAAATGTGGTGGCGGATAATTTGAAAAGTGTTTTTTGACAGCAGCTATCTTTGAGCACCGTGCTGCCCTCTTTAGCTACTTACTTTTGAAATGTGGTGGTGGTAAATTCCACGTGCTTTACAAACCTATATGCTTTTCTGACAGCTGTCATCCGCCATCTTTAATCCAGAGAGAACAGTGCTGCAATCTTTAGTTGAAATGTGGTGGCGGCAAATTCCACGTGCTCTTGTTTGGAAACAAATCAACATGATTTTTTGACAGCTGTCAACCGCCATCTTTAATCACCGTGCTGCCCTCTTTAGCTACTTACCTTTGAAATGTGGTGGCGGTAAATTCCACGTGCTTTACAAACCTATATGCTTTTCTGACAGCTGTCGTCCGCCATCTTTAATCCAGAGAGAACAGTGCTGCAATCTTTAGTTGAAATGTGGTGGCGGCAAATTCCACGTGCTCTTGTTTGGAAACAAATCAACATGCTTTTTTTGACAGCTGTCATCCGCCATCTTTAATCACCGTGCTGCCCTCTTTAGCTACTTACCTTTGAAATGTGGTGGTGGTGAATTGTACGCGCTCTTGTTTGGAAACAAACCGGCAATTTCCTTAGCTGTCATCCGCCATCTTTAGTGAACAGAGCACCGTGCTGCCCTCATGGGGGCAATTTCGTTAGCTGTCATCCGCTCGCATACCCGCAGTGATGCATGTTTAGACTTGAACACACACACATACTACTGTTCAAAACTTATTACAACTTGAACTGCATACTAGTGTTCGATGTTGTTGAACACTGCATTGTATAACTAGAATCGAGCACTGTTTAGAAAGAAAAACAAAATATCTTCTCAACATACTTACTAACCGCTCTTCTTCCTCTATCAAGCTACATCTCTATCGAACGTGCATTGCAAAAGCAAGCGTATTGCAAGTTTAGACTTGATCACATACTACCGTTTATAGTTCGATGTTGTTGAACACTGCATTGCAATCAAACACTGTTTAGAAAAGAATTCTCTTCTCAACATGAGCTAGACAATAACATACTTACGAATCTGCTCAACACCTTCTTTCTTGCTTTTCTCCTTTGAGTAATATACAAAAACTCTATCTTGCAAATAAGGAGCGGGTAGAAGGTAATACCTAACCTAAAATAAAAGAATATGTCAATTCTACATTATTTATTTACATCTTGTATGTACAAGTTTTATCTCGAATCATTTTACCCTAGTGATGTTTGCATAGTTCTCGATGCAATTCTTGAACGTACAAGTTTAAACTTGCCGTACTACGCTCTCGGCGTACGTCTCCCTACAATATGTACAGTGAATTGTGATGTAAGACAGCGTAACGTAAGTACACACCTCTAGCATAATGTTTACACACACATCTGCTTTATGTAAAGTAGTACCTATCAATACTACTATGCCCCCAGGCTAGAGTGTTGGTAGAATTTGGAATGACAAACCGTTTACAATCATCGCTATTAAGGGCTACCTTCCTAATTAAATGAGTGTACAACTGGTGCTTCTTGCTTCTAATGACGGACATTTGCTTATGCAAAACAGGTGGATTACCTTTAATGCAATTGTTATAGTCTTCAAAACTTAGCTGATTCTGAACGACATTCTTTTTAACCCCCTTCAATCTCTTTATTTGTAATTCATTTAAGAGTTTTATGCAATATGACTTGGATTTAGTACCTACAAATGAATCGATAATATTCCCAGCACATTCATCTTTCATTTTACCTAGAACCTTTTTGTTCACTAGCGGTAGATGATATTGATTATTTGCAGGATAGTTACTTGTATCAAACCTACCCAAGTCTGGCTTTATATCATTGTAATAGTCATCAGTTTTGATTTGATAAATAAACGAATCGGTATCTGTGTAGAGCAATTGCGCATTATGCGCGTATTTCTTCATCATATAATCGTAATGGAATTCATACATGAGTGTTTTAGCCATTCCAAGTACTGCAAAGCCGACGTAGGTAGGTTTGTCATACTTAACCTTAACACGATTCATCTGTAATAACTGTAATAATAACTAAATTCTCATGTATGATGGTGCAGCTGTGGAAATTTGGTTTACATCTTAAATAGTTAGCACCATACCTTTTCTTAATATTTTCCCAGTTTGTAATCAATTTTACATCAACCCGTTTGTCAACATTTTCCATAGTCTTACCAAACACACTGTTATTCATGAGCTTGTAGAAATCTTTTTCAAACTCGTTAACCGCATTCGTTCTTAAATTATTGTTCAGATCGATATATGGCTTTAGCCACGGTGACTGATTAAATTCTAGTACGCGATGAATTTTGGATTACTTCAAACCATGCTGCAAACACTGCTTTAAATTTCGGTAATGAATGATATACTTAGATTTATCGCATAAATTAGCAATTAGCATTTTCGTCGTTGATGCGATGTACGGGGGCTTCATATTTTCAGGGCAGAACGATAGGTCATTATGAGAAGTGTGTAACTCTTTAGGATACTGTAAGTCAACTTCGAGGAAATAGCCTTTATCAGCTTCATCGCCTAGGGCGTGCAGCTGTAAAACATCAATTTCGCACTACGTTAGCCAGCGGAAACCACTCACCGGTAGATGCTGACTCATCGCCCACCCATACTGATTATTAGCATCCAGATAAACGATATACCGAGATTCCTGACTAGAATCGAAACTCGGCATGTACTTATTATTTGCCTTGGAATACCGCCCGCTGCACTGACTTAGACCGCCTCGAATAGATGATTTTATAAAGTGCACCATATCAATATCAGTTAGCAGTTCCAAATTCACCTGCGTATATTTTAACATCGCGTCCGAACTTAACCCAGGCGCAGTAAAATACTGACATGGGTCAGGCTGTAGGTGTTCTTGCAAACACAGCGAAAATTTTCAAAAACATCAGCTAACAAAAGTACATCCGTCTTTAAATATAAATCGGAGTATTCACCCAGCGTTTGAATGTGGAACTGCTCCCAGATATGTTGTGCATGTAAATAGTCATCATCACTAATATATGCTGAATTCAGCGAGCTGTAAAAGGATTGTTTCGATGATAAGGCACGTTCTTCGAGGCGTTCTAAGCAGTCAAGATATTCATAACAAAAAACACCCTTACGCCGAATTAAATTAAACTGCGCTTCTTCGGGAAAAACGCGTCGAAGTTCCGTAAATTGTTCAGGCTGTAAATGACTAGAAAGTTTATCGAGGCTACTCGCCATAAAGCGAAACGAGTCAAGGAATCTCAGTTTTATAGAATGCTCAGCATCTACTTTTACAGACTTTGCAGACGCAATGTACCGCTCTTTATTCTGAGGGATTATATCTAATTTTTCATCTGAAGCTCCAAATTGTGAAATGATGAAATGAGAGTCGTAACCAGAGAAGTTATGAAAAATTACAGGGATAAATTTAGGAACTCTATACTTAAGATTACAGCTATAATGAGCGGCACATCTGTAGAAACCAGTTAAATGATCATGATCAAAAACTTTAGGGTCATTTTCGGAAAATTCCCCATCACAAATGCTACACTTTGTAGCACGTTCATGATCATTTAACTGAATTTCGGTGAGTGGCTTCATAGGAATATTACTATTTAGAATACGACCAAAACGAACTGCATCACTTTCAAGTATTTCTAAAAATACTTTAGCAGCATCATGTCCTCGATACAGCTCTAACTTGTTAAGCGTACTATCGTAACTACACTTGATGTAATACGCGAAGCTATACGGGACATGCATGTGCGTAGTATTAGTGAAAGAGTTGTCAGGATTAGGTAAGTATGTGTTGCATGGCGTGAGGAGAGCTTCAAAGTCTGCATAAATCACGAACGGTACCCACATCTGCTTGTGAAAATTTGTAAATTTTAAAACATTATTGCCTGTAGTAGTATCACTGTACGTACATGATTGCAGTCATTCTTGGAATGCTTCGTTAACTGATCTTCAGTTCTAAAATACTGCAAGCATCCATCACATAGCCACTTTTTACCATTACGTTTTGACAACTAACTACCGACAAGTCTACTCAGATTTTTAATCCAGCAAAAGTGGCTATTCTCACTGTTTTCAATATAGAGTAAGTTAACATGAGTACTCTTCTTATGACATGAATAATACAGAGGACCTACTACAAACTTTTTCTCTACACCATACACATTAATGCTAATGTTATTTAGTTCCTCAAAGCGCTTAATATCCTTTATCTGCACAGGAAATTCTATACTATCGATGTTATGTTAGAGACATCCCTAAGTACATCACCAAAATTAGTCGACTCACTTATGACAAAATTCTTCGTATTAAATGATTTAATGTCCGTTATTTCGGATTCATCCGTGCTTTTAATGTACAAGGCGAAAAGTTCAAAATTAACTACGATGATGTTCTATTCGCTACATTCGATTTAGCAGGATTTAAAGCCGACATCACCGCCCATGCAAAACATGCTTCGTCATTGTTTTGGATGTTTACAACAGCTTCTTTTCGCTGCATCCATGTCGGCAGCTCGATGTGTGAAGATCCTCGCATAGGACTGTACTTATTGATGTTAACTTCTAGATACATTATTTCAACTAAAGCCCACCTTGATTCCTTTTCCTGAAATTCCTCGCTCTTAGTTGAAATAATGTTAGAGACATCCCTAAGTACATCACCAAAATTAGTCGACTCACTTATGACAAAATTCTTCGTATTAAATGATTTAATGTCCGTTATTTCGGATTCATCCGTGCTTTTAATGTACAAGGCGAAAAGTTCAAAATTAACTTTAAATAAATTATGATTGGACAAGGATTTAGCAAGAAGCTGTTGTACATCCGGTTGAACGCAATTTAAAAAGTTTGAAGTTCCCTGAAACTTTTGACTGGTGCGAATTCTGTAACTAGCAATCCTACTTTTAAATGCTGTATTAATTTCCTCGATGTTTGCGTTACTACCACTTCTACACGCATTATTTTATGTGCATTACCCCGTAAGTGTCCCTGAAAATGCGAAGATGGTACATCAGTGTAACAGTGCTCGCAGTGAATAGTTTGAAGTTCATTTCTCCTAGGTTTTTTACTACTAGTACTTTCTACAGCTACATCAGTAGCTGCACGCTTTTTCCCTACTACTACCTGAGGGCAAGTAGATATTTGATGTACCTCTACTAAGTGAGCCTCGTATCGCTCTACGTTAGCGAAATACACACTACAAACTTTACATAAAGCAGATGTTAAGCTAGGGTGTTTTGATTTCATATGGCGCATGAAGTTATCTCGCCTTGTAAACGTTACATTACATTCCTCACAGCAGGGGAACATCTGAAAAGAGAACAACCGATAGAGATTAGGCGAAAGTTACGGAAGAAACCAAGTTTCAACGTATAGAGGTCGGACATGGCTGTGAGTTTGAAATTATAAAATTAACCTGGTCTATAGCATGAGGATTGAAGAGAACGACTATTTATCAATAGACTAAAGTTACGATGTTCGGAAGAAACCAAGTTTCAATGTATAGAGGTCGGACATTGCTGTGAGTTTGAAATTATAAGATTAACCTCGTCTATAGCATGAGGATTGAAGAGAACAACTATTTATGATTAGCTTAAAGTTAAGATATTCAGAAGAAACCAAGTTTCAACGTATAGAGGTCGGACATTGCTGTGAGTTTGAAATTATAAGATTAACCTCTTCTATGACATGCAGATTAAAGAAAATAACTATTTATCAATAGACTAAAGTTACGATGTTCGGAAGAAACCAAGTTACAGCCCGTTGAGGTCAGACATAGCTATGTGTGTGTTTGAAATTATAAAATTAACCTCGTCTATAGCATGAGGATTGAAGAGAACGACTATTTATCAATAGACTAAAGTTACGATGTTCGGAAGAAACCAAGTTTCAGCCTGTTGAGGACAGACATAGCTATGTGTGTGTTTGAAATTATAAAATTAACCTCGTCTATAGTATGAGGATTGAAGAGAACGACTATTTATCAATAGATCAAAGTTACGATGTTTTAGAAGAAACCAAGTTTCGGCCTGTTGAGGTCAGACATAGCTATGTGTGTGTTTGAAATTATAAAATTAACCTCGTCTATAGCATGAGGATTGAAGAGAACGACTATTTATCAATAGTCTAAAGTTACGATGTTTTAGAAGAAACCAAGTTTCAACCTGTTGAGGTCAGACATAGCTATGTGTGTGTTTGAAATTATAAAATTAACCTCGTCTATAGTATGAGGATTGAAGAGAACGACTGTTTATCAATAGATCAAAGTTACGATGTTTTAGAAGAAACCAAGTTTCGGCCTGTTGAGGTCAGACATAGCTATGTGTGTGTTTGAAATTATAAAATTAACCTCGTCTATAGCATGAGGATTGAAGAGAACAACTATTTATGATTAGCTTAAAGTTACGATGTTTTAGAAGAAATCAAGTTTCAGCCTGTTGAGGACAGACATAGCTATGTGTGCGTGTTTGAAATTATAAGATTTACCTCGTCTATAGTATGAGGATTGAAGAGAACGACTATTTATCAATAGTCTAAAGTTACGATGTTTTAGAAGAAACCAAGTTTCAACGAATAGAGGTCAGACATATCTTAAAATCTTCGCGCTGCAAACTGTTACTCGGATGAATAAAATGCGTGCGTTCAAGCCTGTAACTCGAATGATAATATTCAGGTCGTACCTAAAAGAAAAGAACAAACATATATGAATGTAGTGTAGGGTACATCAGCTAACCTAGCTATCTTTACAACTCAAAGTTCGAAAACATACCTTAAAAATGCGTGTGCTGCAGACTGTTACTCGGATAAATAAAATGCGTACGTTCAAGCCTGAAACTCGAATGATAATATTCTGGCCGTACCTAAAAGAAAAGAACAAACATATATGAATGTAGTGTAGGGTACAGCTGCTAACCTAGCTATCTTTACAACTCAAAGTTTGGAAACATACCTTAAAAATGCGTGTGCTGCAGACTGTTACTCGGATAAATAAAATGCGTACGTTCAAGCCTGAAACTCGAATATTAATATTCTGGTCGTATCTAAAAAGAAAAGAACAAACATATATGAATGTAGTGTAGGGTGCATCAGCTAGCCTAGCTATCTTTACAACTTAAAGTTCGAAAACATACCTTAAAAATGCACGTGCTGCAGACTGTTACTCGGATGAATAAGATGCGTACTTTCAAGCCTGTAACTCGAACGGTACCTAAAAAGAAAAGGACAAACATATATGAATGTAGATGTCTATTACCTAGCGTAGAAGTTGCTTTGCAAACAGTAACTAACAGTTCTACCTTACCTTAAGATAAGGGGTGAAGAATAATATTCACAGCAGACAGTACTTAGACGGGGGATGTGTACGTAATAAACGCATACAGAGAACTGTGAGCGCTTCACGCAGACTGCAGCGAGACAATATGCTGCTTGTTACCAAGCGGATGTGAATGTCGCTGACAACTGCAGTACAGTTGGAACTAAATATTTATGCAACAAGAGCTCTCCTGAGGGTCTTACGCTGAGTTCTGCGGGCTGACGTATTTAAGCCGGAATCGAACCTCCTGTTGATGCCGAGGTGTCAGAATTTAAGAGTTCTGCAGCGGATCGAGCCTTAGAAAGTTAGCGCGCGATCCTCGACCTCTGGACTTACACGGGAGGGTACTAAGCTACATCCGCGGTATTCCTTACCTGTAGGCACTTAAAGGTATTGAGCTAAAACTACATTTAGCTAGATCATGTAGTTACACATTATGACGATCGCGCAGGTCCCCCTTCGCCTAACATTTGCTATTTTCTACGGCTTCTAACAGTAGGAGGTCGAACCCGCTATCTTCCGAAGTAGCGAGAATGATTGAAGAGTGTTGAGGGTGATTCATTTGTCGGATGGAGGCGTTAAGCTGTGTGCAGGCTTCTTCGGTAGGAGTAGGCTATGTGCCGGTACCGGGACATCTAGTTATAAAACCCGCTACAACAAATTTATCGCGTATACTGCGATTTAAAATCCTAGTCAGGAAGGGCAACCGGTCGTAAAACTATGGTGTATGATCTAAGAGGCGGGGTGTGCAAAAAAGCCTGCATTAAGTAAAGGCTGTTGACGGGGACGTTAAACCTTATGCAGACTCCTTCGAAAATGATTGTGAGTACAAGAGTGGTGAGGGTGATTCATTTGTCGGATGGAGGCGTTAAGCTGTGTGCAGGCTTCTTCGGTAGGAGTAGGCTATGTGCCAGCACTGGGTTTTACCCTCTCCCTACGGTAGTATATTACATTCTTAGGTAGTTTCGAGGGTGCGAAAAAAAAAGCTAGCATTAAGTAAGGGCTGTTGATAGAGGGGTGTTAAACCTTGTACAGGCTCCCTCAACAGGAGTAGCCTACATCTGTCGGATGGAGGCAATAAGCCTTGTGCAGGCTTCTTCGGTAGAAGTAGGCTATGTGCCGGTACCGGGATATCAAGTTATAAAACCCGCTATAACAAATTTATCGCGTATACTGCGATTTAAAATCCCAGTCAGGAAGGGTAACCGGTCGTAAAACTATGATATATGATCTATGAGGCGGGGTGTGCAAAAAAGCTAGCATTAAGTAAGGGTTGTTGATGGGGACGTTAAACCTTATGCAGACTCCTTCGAAAATGATTGTGAGTACAAGAGTGTTGAGGGTGATTCATTTGTCGGATGGAGGCGTTAAGCTGTGTGCAGGCTTCTTCGGTAGGAGTAGGCTATGTACCAGCACTGGGTTTTACCCTCTCCCTACGGTAGTATATTACATTCTTAGGCAGTTTCGAGGGTGTGCAAAAAGCCAGCATTAAGTAAGGGCTGTTGATAGAGGGGTGTTAAACCTTGTACAGGCTCCTTCAACAGGAGAAGCCTACATGCCGGCGCCGTGCATGTTCTTTCGATAGGAGTAGGCTATATGCTGGCACTGTGTTTTAACCTCTCCGTACAATCATGATATTTTATGTTAGGAACTTGCATGGGCTAAATGCTACACATTCCGTGGCAGAGCCGGGAATCGAACTCGGGCCTCCGGGGGTAGCAGCTAATCACACTAACTACTACACCACAGAGGAGGACTATTTCAGTTTTACAGAACAGAATATTTTACAACCTTAATACGCTTATAATCTAGCAATAAGACGTTCTATGAGTTACAAGTTGCTTATCAGCACACCGTGTCTTCGTTCAAGGTTAGTGCAGCCGGAAGCCGAGTGTACAATTTCAGCCAACACATACATTCCGCACCTCGCTCTGAATGACTGCGCCGATACAACTTCAAAGATAGTGTTCTATGTAGTAGAACAGAAAATGTAACCCATAACCCGTTCCTAAAGCTTAAAACTGTAAATGTTTGAAGCTCCTGTTTTTACATCTAGATGTGGTTCCTAACGTAGCAGGGCCGGGATTAAAAATATGTTTTAAAGCCGAGCGCCTCCTCCTGACGCATGAGTTTAAAACGCAAGAATTTGTTTTACGACCGGTTGCCCTTCCTGACGCGAGGTTTTAAATCACAAGAATCCGTTTTACAACAGGATGCCCTTCTAGGATTTTAAAAAGCAGTATCTAGCCTCTTACATCATACACTATTGTTTTACGGTACGGCCGGTTGCCCTTCCTGACGCGAGATTTTAAATCACAAGAATCTGTCTTACAACTGGATACCCTCCTAGGATTTTAAATAGCAGTATCTAGCCTCTTACATCATACAGTATTGTTTTCGACCGGTTGCCCTTCCTGACGTCAAAGAACTGGGATTAAGAATCTGTTTTACAACTGGATGCTCTTTTTAACACGAGAATCGGGGTTTTACAGCTAGATGCTCTTCTTAGATTTTAAATAGCTGTATCACGAACTATTGTTTTACTGCCGGATGCCCTTCCTGACGCAAAACTAAGATTTTAAATCGCAAGAATTTGTTTTAAGGCTAGTTGCCCTTCCTGACGCAGAACTGGCAGTATCTAACCTCTTACATCATACACTATTGTTTTCGACCGGTTGCCCTTCCTGACGTCAAAGAACTGGGATTAAGAATCTGTTTTACAACTAGATGCTCTTTTAACACGAGAATCGGGGTTTTACAGCTAGATGCACTTCTTAGATTTTAAATCGCTGAATCATGAACTATTGTTTTACAGCCGGATGCCCTTCCTGACGCAAAGCTAAGATTTTAAATCGCAAGAATTTGTTTTAAGACTAGTTGCCCTTCCTGATGCAAAACTGGCAGTATCTAGCCTCTTACATCATACAGTATTGTTTTCGACCGGTTGCCCTTCCTGACGTCAAAGAACTGGGATTAAGAATCTGTTTTACAACTAGATGCTCTTTTAAACACGAGAATCGGGGTTTTACAGCAGTATCTAGCCTCCTACATCATACACTATTGTTTCTTGGTATGGCTGGTTGCCCTTCCTGACGCTGAAAGACCGGGATTTAGCCAGTTACCCTTCCTGATACAACAAGACTAGGATTTATTTTTTTAGACTGCACTTGGCTAGAAATAGCCACACGAAATTATTATATAGAAAGAGAATTGCTGGGCGGATGACAGCTGACGCAAGAGTGCGGCACGGTGATTAAAGATGGCGGATGACAGCTGTCAAACAAAAGCATGTTGATTTGTTTCCAAACAAGAGCACGTGGAATTTGCCGCCACCACATTTCAACTAAAGATTGAAGCACTGTTCTCTCTGGATTAAAGATGGCGGATGACAGCTGTCAGAAAAGCATATAGGTTTGTAAAGCACGTGGAATTTACCGCCACCACATTTCAAAGGTAAGTAGCTAAAGAGGGCAGCACGGTGATTAAAGATGGCTGCTATCAAAAAGCATGTTGATTTGTTTCCAAACAAGAGCACGTGGAATTTGCCGCTACTACATTTCAAGTAAAGATTGCAGCACTGTTCTCTCTGGATTAAAGATGGCGGATGACAGCTGTCAGAAAAGCATATAGGTTTGTAAAGCACGTGGAATTTACCGCCACCACATTTCAAAGGTAAGTATCTAAAGAGGGCAGCACGGTGATTAAATATGGCGGTTGACAGCTGTCAAAAAGCATGTTGATTTGTTTCCAAACAAGAGCACGTGGAATTTGCCGCCACCACATTTCAACTAAAGATTGAAGCACTGTTCTCTCTGGATTAAAGATGGCGGATGACAGCTGTCAGAAAAGCATATATGTTTGTAAAGCACGTGGAATTTACCGCCACCACATTTCAAAGGTAAGTAGCTAAAGAGGGCAGCACGGTGCTCAAAGATGGCTGGTATCAAAAAGCATTTTTCAAATTATCCGCCACCACAAAGAGGGCAGCACTGTGCTCTATAGATTAAAGATGGCGGATGACAGCTGCACGTGGCTTTGTTTACCTCGCGCTAGTTAGGTTAAGTTGGTAGCACTAAGGTTTAGACCCGTCAAGATGGCAGCACTGCGGATGACAGGTGACGAATTTACATATACTACGATAAAGAGGGCAGCACAGTGCTCTGTAGTTTAAAGATAGCGGATGACAGCTGTCAAAAAAGCACGTGGCTTTGTTTATCTCGCGCTAGTGAGGTTAAGTTGGTACTACTGAGGTTTAGACCCGTCAAGATGGCAGTACTGAGGTTAGCGATGCGTTGTTGTCTGTCAAAAAGCACGTGGCTGTCAAAAAACACGTGGCTTTGTTTACCTCGCGCTAGTTAGGTTAAGTTGGTACCACTGAGGTTTAGCCCCGTCAAGATGGCAGTACTGAGGTTAGCGATGCGTTGTTGTCTGTCAAAAAGCACGTGGCTGTCAAAAACACGTGGCTTTGTTTACCTCGCGCTAGTTAGGTTAAGTTGGTACCACTGAGGTTTAGGCCCGTCCAGATGGCAGCAGTGAGGTTAGCGATGCGTTGTTGTCGATGACAGCTGTCAAAAAGCACGTGGCTTTGTTTACAAATTCAAATCTCCCGCCAAAATTCAAATTTCCCGCCAGAATTCAAATTTCCCGCGGGAGGAGGCGCCAGAACCATCCAATTATACTACTCTTATTAATTCCATCTTCTTTTCAAGTGCAGTTCCAACATTAGTTCTTACTTTGGGATCCAATAGTTTCTTAATATCTATATGCTTGGATAGTTTAACATTTCTTTTAATTTTTCTGAAACGTACCATTTTAAGGTCCATTACAACTGGATTGTGGTCACTATTTACATCAGCACCGGGATACGTCTTAACGGATGTCACATATTTCTTTAGTTGTTGTTTTACCAAAATGAAATCAATTTGATTTCTTATGATCTTTTCGTCGTTATCGGCGGGTGATATCCATGTGTAAAGCCGCCGAGGAGGAAGTTTGAAGAATGTGTTAGAGACAAACAGATTGTGCTCCATACAGAACTGAACAAGTCTATCTCCTCTTATGTTACGTTCACCAAGACCATGGCTGCCTACAGTATTGACTTCAATGCCAGCCCCTACTTTTGAGTTGAAATCACCCATGACCAATGTTATTTCTCCATTCTTAGTTATTTTCATAGCTTCCTCTAAGGTGTCATAGAATGCTTCTACTTCATCATCATCTTTATCGGCAGTTGGCGCATGGACCTGAATAACGTTCATGATCCGGTGTGATGTTTGTGCAATAGTTTTTGAGAATTATGAACATGAATTTGGCAAATTTAACATTGTAAAGAAGTTCAGAGAGCGGTTGAAGAGATTTTCTAGGGAAATTGGCTGACGTTATTAAAAACTTCTTCTGTGAACACCTTGCCTCATCCTCTTCGCTTCTTTAAGTGAAATAAATCTCGTTTCCTGAAATTTTAAAACTAACTTCTGGATCGCAACACGACTTGACGCTTGATCAGACAACATCCTGACAGCATGAACTGATTGTGCTATACTCGTTGTGGAATAGAATACTTAAGCCTATTATTAGATTTAGCACTCTCCTGTATACGTGCAGTTGGGTTGTATGAAACCGCGCCCAAGCTTCAGTAATGACCCTGGTCTTTAGCGCCAACCTTCGAAAGGTGGCAGTGGAAGTATGCCCATGTTTAGCAGTCAGATAGGTTCCCCCCTGTGGGTGGGGGCGTTAGAATAACACCAACGGTATCCCCTTCCTGTCGTAAGAGGCGACTTAAAGGGGCCCCAGGGGCTCTGAACTTTGGAGCGTGGGTTAGTGACCACGGAGCCCTCAGCTGAGTCCTGGCATTGCTCCTCACTTTCATCTATCCTATCCGACTTCTCTTGGTCAGCCCTTGTTCTTTTCCGACCCCGACGGTGTTACGTAGGGAGGCCTAGGGAGTCTTTCATTTTCACGCCCTTCGAGGCTCTTGTCTGCCTTTGGCCGATACCTTCATTTTTCGAAGTTTCGGACCCCTTCCATTAGTGTTATATAGAGGATGGTTGCCTAGTTGTACTTCCTCTTAAAATAATAATCACCACCACCTCAGATAGGTTCCTCCCTCCTCCCCTCTACGGCGTTATGTTGTGTCGGTTGATGTCAATTTCAATTCACTCATTTCTAATCTATAAAAGCTTGCAGGTGACAAATATGAGACTCGGGAATTCGTTGTCAGGAATGCACCGCAATCTAAGAACAAGCATACTTGCGTTCATTTGCTCATACTCATGTACAGGAAATCAATACAAGGAAAAAGTCACATATGATAAACGAAATGACTAGGACGTTCATAAAGGAAGCATCACTGCCAAACCGACTCTATAAAAACTTCAACAGTGCCTTCTATGAAAATAATGCCTAACATTTCACTAACTCTTTGGCAATTTTTAGCAACATTTATTAAAACCAATCAAATAAGAATTTATTTCAATTTGTAAAATATTCAGTTCTTGGCTGTTATTTGATTCGTTTTGCAAAACTTTACATTTTCATTCCGTAAATATATAACCAAAATGATAAACAAATATGTAAGTTAACAAACAAATAAGTACATAAATAAATAAACAAATAAGTAAGCGAGCAAATAATAACATAACCAAGAAGTTACTAAACAACAAAATAAACATCTTATTCTCCACAGTGCAGAAGCTAGTGTTGGGAGACAGTTCGCCAATTCCCCTTAAACTGGCTTTGGGCTAACAACCGACTTGACTATGGGCGCAGTTCCATATCCCCCGTCTAGATTCAGTTGCTGTTTCAGGCAGACTAATAATGCACTCACAATTCCCACGAAGCCCGGGATTCCCGTTTGACTGCCGTGGCAGTAACTTTAATTAGTTCCTCTAATCATACTCTTTTCCCAATTGTTCTCACCCTTAGCTGGGCCGCATCCACCGCGCACACGGGCAACTCTCATTCTGCTCACCACCTATATCAGACATTCACGCCACTAAAATCCATATGCTAAACGAATCAGAAATACAGTGCTTCGTGTTTTCAAGAAACTTTTAGAAACAACACTGAATTATTATTTTGCCATAACATTTTAATATATTATGTTTATATAATTTCAAGAGCTTGATGTTGTGTACTTTGTAAATCCGAATTACAGTTTACCTGATGAACTGCATATGTCTACACTTGTCCTCTTTGTACTGTATTCAGAATCTGCATAAATGAAGATAATGTGCCTATTGGAGTTGTCATTATTATTATTAATGATGTGTTGTGGAAAATCGGTGACGGGCCTTACCTAAACCCCATAAAATTATTAAGAGGGTGGAAACTGCAGCTAGGTTAAGAAAAGACTCCTTCATTAATTTGAAAATAACTAATGTAATATAACATAACTGATGTAGATGCGTTTAGGCAGTTCACATAGATCAAACAAACACAATAATCAAACCTTTCTTCAATAACAAAATACTGTAATGATCTCCACAGCTTGAAAATAAAAACACAAGTAGAGAACTTGCTTTGTAAGGATATAGTGGTACTACCAGCACCACTCTTCGTCGACTAGCGCACAAATTGAACAGACGTCATCTTTTAGATGTGCAAACACGCCTCCTGAATTTCGTTTATTTGATACAACTCTTTCTTGGTGTTGCGATTTCATTTTCCGCCAGTGTAAGACTTGACTAAGCTTATCGAAAGCAATTTTGAAGACAATAGATGAATGCTATTTTCTTTTTGCTATTGGCTTTACGTCGCACCGACACAGATATGTCTTATGGCGACGATGGGTCAGGAAAGGGCTAGGACTGGGAAGGAAGCGGCCGTAGCCTTAATTAAGGTACAGTCCCAGCATTTGCCTGGTGTGAAAATGGGACACCACGGAAAACCATCTTCAGGGCTGCCGACAGTAGGGTTCGAACCTACTATCTCCTGAATACTGAATAGATGATTGTTTTTATTTCACAAACGGTATGGTTTACTCAGACAGGTGCTATATTTTCATTTTTTACCCAATTGATTGCAGAGATTTATCAATTACTAGTTATCCTATGACAGAAAGGGAACTATAATGACAGTTACGTGAAAAATATGCATTTTTACATTAAAAACGTTAATATGCATTTTTCTCTAGCAATACTCACTTACCGGGCGAGTTGGCCGTGCGCGTAGAGGCGCGCGCCAGTGAGCTTGCATCCGGGAGATGGTAGGTTCGAATCCCACTATCGGCAGCCCTGATTATGGTTTTCCGTGGTTTCCCATTTTCACAACAGGCAAATGCTGGGGCTGTACCTTAACTAAGGCCACGGCCGCTTCCTTCCAACACCTAGGCCTTTCCTATCCCATCGTCGCCATAAGACCCATCTGTGACGGTGCGGCGTAAAGCCACTAGCAAAAAATATATTCACTTATACGCACTATCAACTACCGAGCATATTGTCTGCGAAAGTGTGGCTTACTTACTGCAAATACCTTTAAATATAATACAGTCGGAAACAAAAGTCAACATACGCCCACTTATTCCATTTTTTTGGACAACCCTGGTGCATGTTGATTGTTTTGACTTGCGCTTGTGACGTCCTTCCAAACACTGAATACGTCTGTCCTTTATTTCAGTGTGATAGAAAGGAAAAAGCATGGAGAAAACCTAATAAAAGCTTCTAAAAGAAAAGTCTTGTTCCACTGGTCAAACATGGAGGTGGGAACATTCTTGTTTGGGGTTGCATGTCTGGTACTGGGATTGACAATATAGTGTTTATTGAATATAAAAGATAAATCGGAGTATCTGTATACATTAGAGGAAAATCTTTGTTGAAAAACGGGCACTACAGGGTCATTCAGCAAGGTAGCGACCCAATATTCCGATGCAATAGTGAAAAATTGGCTGCTTTAAAATGTTCCCAAGCAATGTAATTCACCTCCTGACCTCTGACCTTGTTGAACACTTTTGGGAAGAACACCATAAATGGATTAGGAAATATTCCATCAAGAAGAAGGAAGATTTGAAATTTGCCATAAGAACATAATGGAACAAAATTTCACCAACCGAGCTCGATAGCTGTAGTCGCTTACGTGCGGCCAGTATCCAGTATTCGGGAGATATTGGGTTCGAACCCCACTGTCGGCAGCCCTGAAAATGGTTTTCCACGGTTTCCCATTTTCACACCAGGCAAATGCTGGGGCGGTGCCTTAATTAAGGCCACGGCTGCTTTCTTCCCGCCCCTAGCTCTTTCCTGTCCATTCGTCGCAATAAGACCTATCTGTATCGGTGCGACGTAAAGCAACTTGCAACAAAGAAATTCACCAGAAGTCCCCCAAAACCCAATGGAATCGATGCACCTGCGTTTGGAAGCTGTGGTAGCTGCAACACGTGGAAACAAAATATACTGAACCCAATGTGAGAGCGAAAAACTTGTGAGTATAACTTATATTCACTCCTGTTTCTGAACATTTGTATCGTTTCGGAAATGGACGATACGCCTGCATGGCGTTCGTGTAGTTCTACACTCAGTTATGAATGCCACAAAGTATCTACAAAACCACTAACCCCATGGCACTACAGCCCTTGAAGGGCCTTGGCCTACCAAGCGGCCGCTGCTCAGCCCGAAGGCCTGCAGATTCCGTGGTGTTGTGTGGTCAGCACGACGAATCCAGTCGGCCGTTATTCTTGGCTTTCTACTCCGGGGCCGCTATCTCGCTGTCAGATATCTCCTCAGTTCTAATCACGTAGGCTGAGTGGACCTCGAAACAGCCCTAAGCTCCAGGTAAAATTCCCTGACCTGGCCGGAAATCGAACACGGAGCCTCCCGGTAAGAGGCACGCACGCTACCCCTACATCACGGGGCCAGCAAAGTATCCACAAGTCTATCATTTTATTTTGTAAGTGTAGGTAAGTAAAGTGCTCTGTATTGATTACATTTACATGAAATTTTGTAATGTATGTAGACGTTCGTTTTCGACTGTTCAATAAAATTCCGAGCTCTAGTCATAAGATATCGCGGGCACTTATTCTGTATACCAGTATGTACGTGTGTCCAAGTGATCTTAATATAAAACCATCTCTTTTACAGCCTACCAGTTGGTGGAAGAGGGGTATGACGTATGGCTGGGTAATGTTAGAGGAAATAGATATTCCAAGCAACATACTACTCTAAACCCTTCAGACTCAGCATTCTGGAATTTCAGGTAACTACCGAAAGCATGGACTGATTTTTAAATCCTTCCTACGCAGTCCTTGCAATTGCCTTCTTTACATTGGAAGAGACGAGTGGAAACTGGTCTGTTTGTGTACTGCACTCAGGAGGAAAAAATAACTTCAATATTCGTACGTTCACTGTGATGCAAGCTTCCCCCGTGATCAAGCACCGACTGCTACACCGGAGAAGAATCTTGGGCTAATGTTAGGTTGATAAAACTTTCGGTCAGACTTTTGTTGCTCTATTCGCTGTAGCTCACTGTTATAGACCACACTGAATGAATTTCTGTTTGGAATATCAAGTTTCATGTTCCCCTCACATTCTTCGAGATTCAAAGACTATCGCCATGTTCCCTACATTCAGTATAACATACAGCATTCAACGGTCCTTTCAAATCCGTCTCCCAACTATTTTATTTTTAATATGAACAAGAAACTTGGGCTTAACATATCATCAAGTAAAGATATATTCCAAGACCGGGTACATACAATGCGTTTTTTTTTTTTTTTGGACAATTTTCTTTACGTCACACCGACACAGTTAGGTCTTATGGCGACGATGGGATAGGAAGGGCTTATGAGTGGGAAGGAAGAGGCCGTGGCTTTAATTAAGTTACTGCCCCAGCCAGCATTTGCCTGGTGTGAAAATGGGAAACTATGGAAGACAATATTCAGGGCTGCCGATAGTGGGGATCGAAGCCACTAACTCTTGAATGAAAGCTCAAAATTGTGCACCCCTAACTGCATGCCAATTCTTAAATAAAAGGTAATGCTGCTAATGTTATTGGCTTTACGTCCGACTACTTCTATGGTTTTTGGAGACGCTGAGGTGCCGGAATTTATTCCCGCAGGAGTTCTTTTACGTACCAGCAAATCTACCGACATGAGGCTGACGTTCAAATACACCGGACTGAGTCATCATCGAACTTGCCAAGTTGGGGCCAGACGGCCAGCGCTCTACCGTCAGAGTCACTCAGCCCCCGGCTAAAGAAGAGGTTAATGTGAAGTGATTTGTCACCATAATTTGTTTTATTTTACATTTTATGGCCTACATTGGACCACTCTAGTCAATTATACAAAGGATTTCTTGATTTCTTATCAGCCCAATATTGTCCGACTCGTTGGCTGAATGGTCAGCGTACTGGAATCGGTTCCGAGGGTTCCGGGTTCGATTTCCGGCCGAGTAGAGGAGTTCAACCTTAGTTGGTTAATTCCAATGGCCCGGGGGCTGGGTGTTTGTGCTGCCCCCAACATCCCTGCAACTCACACTCCGCCCATAACACTACCCTCCACCATAATAACACGCAGTTACCTACACATGACAGATGCCGCCCCCACTCATTGGAGGGTCTGTCTTACCAGGGCTGCACTCGGCTAGAAATAGCCACACGAAATTATTATTATTAGCCCAATATGTTTTTTTTTTCATTCTGAGAGATGCTGCTTTTCTTTGTTCTGTTGAAAGTACCCTCCCATAAGACCTTTAATTGATCTTGATCTGTAGCCTGCTGTGTGTGTCTTGAAGTACCTTAATTTTTCTGTTTTGTTTTTGAGATCGTCTGTTGTTATTTGTAGTTTTTTCTTATTAATATTATAAGTTATGATTTCTCCTAAATATATAAATTTATTAACAATTTTGATTTTTTGTAAATAAATTGCAAATTTTATTTACCAGTGGGGGATATGCAAACATGATCTCAGTTTTTGAAAGGATATTGGAAGACGTATTCTCGTGCTATTTCCTGTAGAGATTTAATTTGGTGTCGAAATTCCTGAATATTTTAGGACAATGGAGAAAGGTCATCAGCAAATACTAAACAGTTTAAACTTAAATTTTGTTTGCAGCTTCCAAATTTTATGTTCTTTGGGTTGACCTCGTATTATAAATTCTAGTCTGTAATACACTCTAATTCCCAGTGATCAAGCACCAACTGTTACACCAGAGAAGAATCTTTGGCTAATATTATTCTCAAATCGAAAACATACAAATTTACAGTTAACGTACAAGTCAGTTTGAAGTAAATAAAACAGGTCTGAGATCTTCATATTACACATGACCAGTATTTTGCAATGACAAATGGACTCGGAGTGGCTTGCAGGATATGATCTTCTGTACAAGATGTTGGACACAGAGGGCACTGAAGCATGTGGCTCGTGGTTTGTCCCTGTTCACATTACACTGTATCACTTGTACTGAATCTGCATTTCTTCAGGTTAACCCAGGATCTTTCCACTTCTGTTCAGGGACGTCCACACCTGCCAGCTTTCATTATGTCCAGGTGTTAACTGATCAGCTGCTGGCATCCATCCGCGGACGTGAGAGGTCTTCTTCCACATCTCCTGCCTTGCCTTTTCTGGTGAGACGCTAAGCACCAAAGATTACCTCAGGAAGCTCTTCCTGGATTTCTACCGTTTCTGAGGAGGATTATCAATCACCACTGATTTGTATTTAGGGCAGTCGTCCAGGTGGCAGATTCTCTATCTGTTGTTTACCTACTCTGTTCTTGAATAATACGAAGAATTTGGAAATTCATAGAACATCTCCATTGATAAATTATTCCGACCCCTAACTCCTCTTCCTATAAACGAATATTTTCCCCATTTTGTCCTCTTGCATTCCAACTTATCTTCATATTGTGATCTTTCCTATTTATTAAACACCACTCAAGTTTACTCGTCTACTAACGCCATCGCACGCCATGTCTCCACTGACAGCTCGGAGTATACCACTTTCTAGAGCAGCTCGTCTCCTTTCCCCCAAGTCTTCCCAGTCCAAACTTTGCAACATTTTCGTAACGCTACTCTTTTTTCGGAAATCTCCCAGAACAAATCGAGCTGCTTTTCTTTGGATGTTTCCCAGTTCTCGTACCAAGTAATGCTGGTGAGGGTCCTATACACTGGAACCGTAGTCTACTTGGGGTCTTACCACAGACTGATATACCGGGAGAGTTGCCCGTGCGGTTAGGAGCGCGCAGCAGTTAGCTTGCATCCGGGAGATAGTGGGTTCGAAGCACACTGTCGGCAGCCCTGAAGATGGATTTCCATGGTTACCCATTTTCACACCAGGCCAAAGTTGGGGCTGAACCTTAATAGAGACCACGGCCCACTCCTGCCCCTTTCCTATCCCATCTCGCCATAAGACCTGTCTGTGTCGGGCGACGTAAAGCAACTAGCAAAGAAAGAGAAAGAGACTTGCCCTCTCCTTTACATATTTACTACAGCCCCTAAATTCCCGCATACTCAGCTCTTGATGTCCATGCAGCGGATGGACTCTGTTCTTTAAGCCTCTTCCTGTTGGCAGCTACATCTCTACGTACATAAGCGCTATTGCTGCTTATCTGTCGGACGAGGCGTTGAGCCACATGTAAGCAACCTGCAGGTCTCATTGAGGACCGTATCTAGCTGTCTGGCAGGAGATGTACTGTGCCAGATTGGGGTAGCGTATTCAGCAGCAGAAAAACACAGTGCCATCCTGCTTCGTGTGGAGATTTTCATCCTTTCTCTACAATGACCTACGACGCATTGGCTATGAACATAACCGAGCTCATGATTTTAAGAATGGACAGTTATAGTAAATAATGTTACTTGTTAGTTATAATTGGTCGTGCATGTCAGCAGAGTTAAATGTTGTCAATTTTCTTAATTAATAGCGCGGATCAGTAGTGATATATATTTACACAGCACTCAACGAACCCTACTCCTTTATACCAAGTGATCTAAAAGAAGATAAACAATCTACTGAGTGACCCGGGTCCGCGGTACGAATCGCGTAAGTGTAAGCTTGCAGTCGGCAGATGATAATAAGAATGATTGCGAACCCTAATGAGTTCCCGTGATTTTCCATTTTCACACTAAGGAAACGCCGGGGCTCTGCCTTATTTAGTGCAACCACTCCTATAAAGACGTTCATACATTCATGTGTAGAATTTAGTTTGTGAACGTCGTAAACTAACGGCCTGCGTCAAGTTCAATGAATTTCAAACGAAAATATCGATGAAATTTAGTTCTTTGATAATCAAAGTGTTTTATTCTACAAGTCGAAGTAAATTTTCAAATAAAACTTCTTAATCGATTACAGCAGTTCTTGGAGGAACAATTAACTCTCGAACAGCGAATGCAAGAAGAGCTATATAACAATTTGATAGGGAATCTAGCACCTGAGCGATAGCCCTAAACGAAGATGATTGATTGATTGATTGATTGATTGATTGATTGATTGATTGATTGATTGATTGATTGATTGATTGATTGATTGATTGATTGATTGATTGATTGATTGATTGATTGATTGATTGATTGATTGATTGATTGATTGATTGATTGATTGATTGATTGATTGATTGATTGATTGATTGATTGATTGATTGATTGATTGATTGATTGATTGATTGATTGATTGATTGATTGATTGATTGATTGATTGATTGATTGATTGATTGATTGATTGATTGATTGATTGATTGATTGACTCAGGCGTTAGAGCACTGCCCTTCCGAGGCCAAGGGCACGGGTTCGATCTGACTCATTCCGATGGTATTTGAAAGCGCTCAAATACGCCAGCCTCGTGTTAGTACTGTAGATTTTCTAGCATGTAAAGGACCTCCTGCAGATCAAAATTCTGGCTCCTCGGTGTTCGCGAATACCATTAAAGGAGTTTGTGGGTTATAACATCAAATTAATTAATTAATTAATTTATCATTGCGTTTGTTATTATAATAATTTAGGTACATTAATTGCATAAAGTCATACGAAATATTCCACGCACCCTGTCTCCAGGTGAACCATCAAGAACAACAAGCTTAGCTCCCTCTGTGTGCCTTGATTCGACTCCATTAGCTTGTCTTTTTCACTGTTGAATATCCACAGACGGAATGACTGGTTCATGAGGAGTGTTTCTTGGGAAGAGAAGTAGGAGTTGGATGTATTTGATATATGGGGGTTAGGAAGTGAAGGTTAGTTGCTTCAAATATATACAGGAATACCCGAAATGAATAGAGACCAAGAGGAATACTATTTTTTCATAAAAAATGTGAATAGTTAAGTTCTCTTAACACTCTTCCCCCAGCAATACCCTGCACGTGTCCTGAAGTACAGCCCAATTGTATCCTTAGCATAGAAACTGTCCTCTTCACGACATTTGTTTAAGAACCACTAACTTATGATAGGAATCCAAAGCTAAGTAAAAATAAAGTTCTTATCGGGTGAACAAGCCATAACCTTCATTTATTATTCCCGTTCAGTCAGCTGAGTTTAGTAGTATTAATTCTATATGTACATCAGAATTAATGGTGTCGTTAAAAATTATTGGCCGTACAGTTGTTTTAGTACTGACTAGCAAATGCATCCGTGCTTCGCTACGGTATTCTACATTGTATACAGATATCGAAATAAATTACTGTAGACGCAGTGAATAAGGTTTTATTTTTTTAATTGCATGTCTCTTATCATTATCCAGAAAAAGCAGGGAGAGTTTCCCATACGTTGTTTCCAATGTAAGGTGCGAGTTACGGAGTTGTGATAATAACGGCCGGCTCACTTGCCTGCTGCCACTCACGATCGAGTAGGTAAGTTTTCATTATTATGGGAGGCCCCATTACTTACTGCGTGGTCACAATCGATTTGGGGAATTTTCGTTTCAATGGCAGGCGCCCTTTCCTACTTCCAGACAGATTACAGTTGAGGAGATTTTATTATAAAGCAGGCACCTTCCATACAGCCAGTCAAAATTGAGTTGTGCTGTTATTATAATGACAGGCCCCTTTTCTTAATGACAGTCACACTAAGTTGGTGAGGTGAGTTTCCATTATAATAGCAAGGCCACTATGCCTAATGCCAGTCACATTTTAAATGGGTAAATTTGTTTAGAGGGGGCTGTCTGGCCGAGACGGTAAAGGTGTGCTCGGTTCGCCCGGAAGGACGTGGGTTCGAATCCCCGTCAGGAAGTCGTAAAATTTAAGAAACGAGATTTCCACTTCCGGAGTTGCACATGACTCTGAGGTTCACTCAGCCTACACCAAAAATGAGTACCAGGTTAATTCCTGGAGGTAAAGGCGACCGGGCGTAGAGCTAACCACTCTACTCCACCAAGTGCCGAGGTTACGGATAGTTGATGCCTTTACCTTCCACCCCTCCAAGGGCCTTCATGGCCTGTACGGAGATTGCTTTGCTAAATTTCTTTATAATGGTGGGCACACTTGCCTACTTCCAAACACAATTGGTTAGGGTAGTTTTGAACAAAATTGCATGCTCCCTTAACTTCTGCCAGTCAAATCGAGAAGATAATTATTAATTACAATGGTAATCCCTCCTTACTAACGCTAGTTACAAAGGAATTGGAGAAGGATCCCATTCCTACTGCCAGTCAAAATCGATGTGGAGGGTAATGATTACAATAGCAGACGCGCTCCTGTAAAATATTAATTATAATGGCAAACACATTATTTCTACATCGCTACAATTCAACTTCAATGAATATATATCAGATGGCTCTCGAACGCCGTACTTTCTACTTGTAAATGCCCCGCATGCACAAATGATGAATGGGATGTCTAACAACTTTCACAGGGGAACTACTGCCAGCGGGCAGGTTACGTCAGAATATGAAGCGGAGGGTCGCTCGCAGCATGTTACTTAGCGCTACTGGTCTACTACAGCCCTTGCATTAGTAAACATCGTTTTCGACCGCATAGTTCTAGGCTGGTGTATGGTACAGCCGCACTAATAAGCTGCCTGCATATCGGCAATGGCTAGTGTGATCAGCAGCGGTGAATACACAGACATTATTTTAAGCTGGACAACCTGGTCGGAGTGCAACAGAAGCTCCAAACAGACGTACGCCTTCTACTCACATATTTCGCCGAACAGTATTAGTTTTTGTTCCATACAATCAACTCTTTTATCGAGTTGAATGTCTACACGTGTATAAATTAATAAGTTATTAGATTTCATTTACTGCATCTTTGGCGTGTCTACAAACAGTAGCGGCGGTTAGAATGTGGTGTGAGGAAGGACAGTCGCTCCTACGCCCACTTTGTAGAGTAAATATTACAAACGAGAAATATAGGCAAATCGGACGTATAAGGGAGAGAGATACGATAAAAAGTCATTGGACCGAAGTTGTAGATCACTCCAAGTTGAAAAAAGATTGTGGCATCCATTTTGTTACAGGACTTCCCATTTAACCGCTAAACAATTTTTTCTCTAAAACCAACCCAAGGATTCTAAATATGAAGTTTGGGAGAAATATATCCAGTAGTTTTCAAGTTATAGACAAACAGAAGCACAGACAGACACCAAAGTTTAAAAAAATATGCGGATGGTCATTATTACACCTGAAACGGATAACTGTCCGGAAATTTCGCCAAATTGGTCAATGCTCAGACACACGACCGTTACTATTTTATTTTTATAGATAGAGCAGCAAACTCCTATTTTAAGGTCATGAAGTGCAGTTTCATGAGCTATTCTTGGATTATCACGGTTATTTTGCGAATTGACATTTCCATGCAAATCAGGCCACGCGTCATCCGAAACAGCTCTTTTCCTAGTAACCCCACTGTCGGCAGCCTTGAAGGTAGTTTTTCGTGATTTCCCATTTTCAAATCAGACAAATTCTGGGGTTGTACCTTAATTAAGTCCACGGACAGTTCCTCCCCACTCTTAGCCCTTTCCTATCACATCGTCGCCATAAGAATTATCTGTGTCGATGTCACGTAAAGCAAATTGTGGACTAGACCTCTGAAGAAGTGGAAGGTCAGCGTGACAGCTATCCCCGATAATAAAGGGCGAGTCCCACATGCGTTGCCGTCATTGTTGCGTGCTGCGTGTGGGCAAACGAGATCGCGGTCACCGTCACGCCATCCTCGTATTGCCGTAGAAAACCTATAAATTTCAATGAATGAATAATCAGATAGCGAAACAATAAAGTGCAATGGAATACCCTCCCTCACCCTGTAGACGACTGATGTAGAACGTAATGATATTCTCATTCACTCCGTGCAGTACAATCTTACGAATCCACAGCATTTCATGTGAAATGAATTTTAAAGACCATAGCACAAAACCGATCAACTGTACAAGCCATGAAGGCACGGGGATGTGTGGAAGGTAATGGCTTCCACTATCTGTAACCACGGCACTTGATGGAGTAGTGTGTTGTAGGCTGAGTGAACCTCAAAGCCATGTGCACCTCCGGAAGTAGAAGTCTCGTTTCTTAAATGTTTCGACTTTCTGACTGGGAATCGAACCCTCATCCTTCCGGTTGAAACGAGCACGCATTTACCGCGCCTTGAACCGATTAATTAATGCTGTATACTATGAAGCAACAACGTTGTACGCAAGCGTACCGCTTACCACTTGCCCAGACACGGCACACAGAATAACGCCAACGAGAGAGCAGTGAAATCGTTATTGGATTTTCACCGAAGTGGCCATGATTCGTATGTCAATCAATGTAACTGGGAAATAAAAATGTCACGCCCCAGTTGTTCGGATTCCACGTTAAAATAGAAGTGACGAAGGCATGATCACACATTACCAACAGTCACGTAAAACTAAAAGCTTCTTTCAGGTATGTATTGAACCCGACAGGGGCATGATCCAAGGACCTTTGGTTGATATTGATCTTCGTAATTACGCACGCAATGCTATTTAAAGAAATCAATGCTGAAATTGATTAATATTCATATCATTAATACAGGTAATACCGAAATTAATTAATATTCATACCATTAAGATAGATAAATTGAGTCTTTTAAGGTTATTTTACGAGATTTCTTTGTTTGCGACCTATCGCGCAGTATGGTCCTTTGTGTAGATGGAACTCACGGCAGACGCCAAGCCGACCCACCCTAGCAGGAGGGGTTATGAATGGGGATTCCCCATGACATCACTCGAGAGAAGACATCCCTCCTCAAGACTCAGAGAATGAGGGGAAACCAACTTTTTCGAAACGAAATATAGGAGCCATCTTAAATTCGGACTGGCCAACTTAATTATCTACGATCTAGAAATTAATGAAACTCGAATTCTGGAGTCGTCTCCCGATTTAAAAGGGATAAATGTCACTGGGACATTTATTTAGAGTGTCTAATGTCCCCTTTCTTGACAACTTTCAGAAGAAGAAAGAATATTGTGATGTTTCTGCGTGGAAAAGTACCGGGGCCATCTGTTTATTCTCATGACACGTCCTTGACGGAGGGAGTTCACCCCGCGTGGTAGGAAAAGCCGGACAGATTTTAATTAATTAAAGGAGATCCACCGAAGGATGATTGAATGGATATGTCTCAATCACAAAAACTAAATATTGGTCACCTGATTAGCCGTACTATTACACCTCAAGTGCGCCGTGGATAGGCAAAAAGCAAATTAGTGGAAGGGATATCGCTCCCTTGTAAAAACCACTGCAGTGAGGGACGAGGGTCACTCGGGACTCGGGACTTACCGACGGCGGAGCTATGGTTGGTTTAGCTCTCATTAGTTCTTTGTTCTAGTGAATTTAACTTCAATTTCAAGTGAAATAATAGAATTCGCATAAAGAGTGTAGAGATTTGGTCTCCGTGACACCAGTGTTAGTTTTTATAAAACCGTGTTGTGTCGCAAACATTCAGTGCAGAAAGTAATATTATTATTATTATTATTATTACTATAGCACGATAGTATTACGTAGCAGCAGACTGAATAGTGGCTGAGAGATAGACGGGATTCGGTACTGAACCGCGGACTACTTAGTCGTATCCGAGATCGTGACCGGACGTTCACGCTGAACGCTGTTAACCAGAGTGTCGAATTAAAACAGTGACGTGTTTGTGCACAGGATTTACGGCCAGCGGCTCCACCAACAAGGAACCATGGACTCTCAACTTCAAGGTGGTATGAAAACGCAAGTAATCACCGCGGTGCCCATGGACCAAGAGTAAGCCCAGGATGGACCTCCCGAAATGACGAAGGTGTCGTCATGTGATAGAGATGAGTACTAATTTTTATATCTGGCATGCCTAGTGGGGATGGGAAATGTTTATCGTAAGCTGACGCTATAAAAGGTTAAAGATGTAGTCCAGTTGAAATAAAGTGCCGAAATGGGCGCGTAGTTGTCAATTCTCAGTTTAGGAAGCCGACGACAGGTCTGAGTCATTGATTGTAAATAATTTAGGGAATATAATACTTTAGTTTTGCATGTGGTAGAGATTTATTCAATTATTTTATCTTGGGGGATTTTGTTTGATTATTTGCGTCAGAAGACTGGTAGTAATGAGTTTAGGGGACTGCAGTTAGAGTAGTTATTAATTAGAGTAATTATTCTAATTTGATAAGTGCATGGCAAGTAAAAATGGTAAGTACTATGTGGTGTGAAGGCACGGAACTACGAAGCGCCGGTAGAACTGACAACCAACCCCCCCCCCCTGAAATATTTAGATAGGGAGCGTTATGATTTAAATTGATTAGGTGATTAAATTTACCGGGATGTAATTATAATGCGAGTGTCAAATATCAATCCGTGTGAATATTAATTGATTAATGAATGTATTGCCGTGTGACGATAAAGTAACCAGGTGCTAAATAGATTCGCACGATGACCAGCTATGATCAAAACAGCAGGTAAGTCATGTAGAATGGCAATAATAATAATAATAATAATAATAATAATAATAATAATAATAATAATAATAATAATAATAATAATAATAATAATCGCGCAAATATTAGCATTGTAATTCCGGAGTCGCGTCGTGAAAGTGACGTGATACTGTTGGGAAAATATGTGTTGAATTCAAGGTGATTTGCGCGAGTTATGAGCCCTTAGATTATTTTGTGGATGTACTTCAGTGTGAAGTGTTCTTGTTTCCTTTTGAAAGGGAATGTTACGCTTGTTATGTGGGCTATTGACCCTTGGGGTGGCGGACGTGGCTCCAACCTTGCCCCAGTTGTGTTTCTTTTTGTGTGTGTGTGTGTGGGTGTCCCGTAGCTGAGGAAGGAGGGACATTTCTGTTAAAGGGAGGTTGGCCTCTTTGAACGGCTAAATATGTGATTTATTCAACACGCCAGAGTAGTGGATTTATTAACAAGTGACCCGGCCGATAATGCTAATATTTCCCAGTGAATCATTATTAATTGTTTGAATATAATATAGATAGGGATTACAGGACCATGTCTTCATCACAAGGGGTTGTCAGTTCGATGCTCAACGTAGGCATTGGAAGCCTACAGCGTCAGAAGGAAGATTAAAGTGCCTCGCGTATTTTGCTGCATATCATGTATGATTTGTATGTGTTCTATGTGTCATGTTTGATTGTAAATAAGGTCAGCGGTGGTTCTGTCCATCGGCCTGGCAATGTCTATACTAGTGAGGGTCGTTTTGAACCCAGGTGTCGTTTCATATTTGTGTATTTTCCTTTACGTCTTTCCATTGGGAAATCTAGGTTTTCATTAGAGTAGTGATTGCTCAGACATGTTGTCGGTGCGTGTTAGTTTTATGTGTTAGTGATATAATATAGCCTCAGTGTTATGGTAAAATTTTCCATTCGCTTCATGTCACGATACATCGCGTCGCGATATACTCACTCATTTCTATCACGCATAATGGACAAACGTCCACAGAATAATTCACAACATTTATAAATATTAATGTAGTTTATCAGTGTATCTTAATGTGTCATTCTCATCATCATCAAGGTTAAATAAACCGGTCTTGTTAGCCAAAATTTAATCCGAATGTGTTCTCATTGTAGTTAAGTATGCCCGTCACCCTACACTGTACGCCTTTAAGATAATGTTAGATAAGCGCCTATTTTAATATACTTTTGACCCATGTGCGACCCTGTAGATCCAATGCCGGTGCCTTATTAGGGTAGTGGCGGGTGCAGTATCGTATAGTTAAAAATGAAATGGCGTATGGCTTTTAGTGCCGGGAGTGTCCGAGGACAAGTTCGGCTCGCTAGATCCAGGTCTTTTAATTGGACACCCGTAGGCGACCTGCGCATCGTGATGAGAATGAAATGATCATGAAGACGACACATATAACCAGCCCCAGTGTCAGAGGAATTAACCAATTATGATTAAAATTCCCGACCTTGCCGGGAATCGAACCCAAGGCACCTGTGACCAAAGGCCAGCACGCTGATCTTATCTATATATATATATATATATATATAATAATATATTATTATTATTATTATTATTATTATTATTATTATTATTATTATTATTATTATTATTATTATTATTATTATTATTATTATAGGCTTCCCTTAAAAGTTGATATTTGGCTGCAGTGAGATTTAATGGTAGAATGAGTTCTTGGCTCAATATATTTTCTTTAACGTCGCTGTGCACATCATAGGTTTTCGGCGACGTAAGGATGAGACAGAGCTAGGATTGGGAATGTAGTGACCATGCCTTTAATTAAGGAACAACCCTAGCATTTTCCTGGTTTGAAAATGGAGAAACACGTAAAACCATCTTCAGTTCTGCCGACGGGACGTTGGTATTCGAAGTGACCATCTCCGGAATGCAACCTCATAGCTACGCCACGCCATCCTAAACGCACAGCCAACTTGCTCGGTTTTCAAGATAACAGGGGTTCCACAAGGTCTGATTCCTTCACCTATGTTGTTCATAGTTTACATGGATCGTCTACTGAAAGAAGAAGTGGCAGGGAGGGATTCAGTTAGGCGGAAATTTTGTTAGCACGCCGATGACTTGGTCTTAACGCCAGATCTTGCTGAGAGCTTGCAGTTTAATATCTTGGACCATTAAAATAGGTACAATGAGTATGATATGAAAATTGACCTTCCCTGTAGTAAAACGATGTCTGTAAGTAAGATTCCTGATTATCAGGTTGGGAATACAAAGCTTGAACAGAATGATCATTTCAAGTATTTATGATGTGTATTCTTCCAGGATGGTAAGAAGCCTCCGTGAATCAGGCAGCAGCGCGCCGGCCTCTCACCGCTGGATACCGTGGTTCAAATCCCAGTCACTCCATGTGAGATTTGTGCCGGACAAAGCGGAAGCGGGGCAGGTTTTTCTCCGAGAACTCCGGTTTTCCCCGTCATCTTTAATTCCAGCAACACTCTCCACTATCATTTCATCTGTCAGTCATTAATCATTGCCACAGGGGAGTGTGACAGGCCTCGGCAGCCGGCACAATTCCTACCTTCGCCGCAATTTGGGGGCTTCATTCATCCATCCCCGACCCAGTCATTGACTGGAAAACAAGTTGTAGGTTTTCATTCATTCTTCCAGGATGGTAGTATACTAAGTGAGATTGAAGCAAGCTACAGCAAAGTCAGTGCAGTGAATTCGCAGTTGAGATCAGCAGTATTCTGCAACAAAGTAGTCAACTCCCGGACGAAACTACCTTTACACTGGTCTGTTTTAAGACCCCCGATCACGTTGGCCGTGCGTGAAAGCTGTTGGACTCTTATTATATTGTTCATTACTTAAAATTAACTGACATGAAAGTAGCGAGAATGATCACCGGTACAAACAGGTAGAAACAAAGAGAGGAGGGTGCGGAAGGAGGAGATGAAGGGTACGTTAGGAATGAACTCGATTGATGAAGCTTTGGTGGTGGGCACATATGAAGCAATGGAGGATATGTTACCTAGGAGAATAATTGACTTGTACAGAAGGTTAGAGAAGTAGAAGGAGACCAAGACGATGATGATTATACTCAGTTTCTAATGACAGGAAGATAAAAAGTATGGAAATAAACGAGGCCACAGAGCTAGTTATAGATGGAGAATTGTGGTGGCATTTAGTAATTTAACAGAGGTTTGCAGACTGAACCCTGAAAGGCGAAGATGTATGTATAAATGTGTGAATAATAACAATAATAATAATAATAATAATAATAATAATAATAATGATAATAATAATAATAAACGCAAGGCTTGATTATATTGCTTTGAATTTCGATCTAGATTCGTGGAAACCTTCATTGGCATTGTATCTCTAAGGGAAGTACTGTCTGCTTCTTATCATTCTTCTAGTTAATAACGAATAATCACTTCTCCTTCCGTAGGTTAGCAATTCTTATTTTTTAACTCGGTGGATCTTCGCTAATAGTCTGTCACTGCTAAGCGGCGGCTTGGAAAGGTGCACCCGTCCAAGTGATGAGTCCATATGGCACCCTCTGGAAGAAAATCTGGACACACACACATACCAAAGGATTGGTTCTATTGTTGTGATACAGTTGATTTGTTGCATTAAAAACTTGTTCTAATCTAGTGAGATGATACTACTTCTGTCAATAAGTTCGTGGAATGTGGCCTACAGTGTAGGCAACACGTCGTACACTCGTGTACTACAGCCAATTACTTCTTGGACTGGCGCTTACAGTGTAGGCAGCACAGTGTATACCTATGTACGTACTACAGCCAATATGTTCGTGGACTGGCGCTAACAGTTCAAGGATCACACAGTTTTATTTTTACCTGCCTTTTCGTGTCTTTTTCTTGTTGTGATGTCTTGGGTGAATTCGACTTGATCATCCCAAACATTTCGCTAACGGATTTGCCTAAATTTTGGCAGAACTTAAAATTTGCCCGTTGCTCAAACTATGACATTCTCAAGTTCCGCCGCTGCCATTCACAACACAGACCGTAGTTATGCTTATAGACCTTCGCAACTGTCTCTTGCTGGGAGTAACGAAGAACACAGTCACGGCAACAACTTGAGGTGGATACTCTCCGTTGTAGTGCACCACAGCGACACTAGACGGGCAGTCCACGAACTTAATGACTCTACTCTGTATATAAGTGCTTCTGCTTAAAACGAAAACCTAATTATAGATTATCAGAAAATTTATTTGCTACCGAGTGACAATGATCATTCTTGTCAACAGCTGGCACGAGATGGGGTTCTATGACCTGCCGGCAATGATCGACTATATACTCGACACCACTGGACACAGCAGACTGTATTACATGGGGCATTCCTTAGGTGGAAGGGCAGTTTTCGTGTTGCTCTCCATGAGACCTCAATACAACGCTAAGCTCCGTCTAGTGGTCGCCATGGCAAGTAGGTTATCTGCTTCACCTGAACATCAGAGACATCCAAGAAATGTAAACATCTCCCATGTAAGTTCTAGACATACGAATATTTACGTACGTTGTCCGCCTCCTTAGCTGAAAGGTCAATGGAGTGAACTTCGGTTCAGAGGGCCCCAGGTTCGGTTCCCGTCTGGACTCAGGATCCTAACTACGCATGATAAATTCCTCTGCCTCAGGAAGTTGGTGCTTGTGTTCGTTATAATGCACTTCTCTTCATTTACAAACTACACACCACACTGCAACCACTCCAGGAATACGCAAAAGTAAATGCTTCCCTCTAAAATGGGTTGGTTAGCCAACGGGCTGACCGTAGAAATTCAGTAATTGCGCCTTAACATTTATATCATTATAATGGCTTTGGAATGATACAACTCTTACGTGGAATAGCTTGTAGAGGAGAGATGTGTTCACTGCGACAGCCAGGGACCCACCGACAGGCCTCCAGAAGTGAATTTACTTCTATAAGCACGCGATAGTATTTCCATTGGTTGACGCTCAATCGGATATGACGTGATTACCAGCAATCAAGTCAAATGTATCCGTTATCAATCCGTGCACAATAAAAACACAACAAATGGCTTTTCACTAACCGGTCCTAACCAATCCAGACGAATGGCTCTGTCACCAGCCGGAATGATAATTTAATTCAGCTTTTAGTCACTGCCCAACATAAAATACGCTGCTGTCGGATTACCTAATGCTAGGGGCCTAATATCCGCTTCACGGCCCAGATTGCTAGATCACAATCCAATGGTTTGTCACTAACTGAGCCTGACCATTCCATACCAATGGTTTGGTCACAAGCCGGACCTAACCCATCCGGACCAATGGTATGGTCACAAGCTGGACCTAACCCATCCGGACCAATGGTATGGTCACAAGCTGGACCTAACCAATCCAGACGAATGGTTTTGTCACAAGTTGGATGTAACCAATCTAGGCCAATGGCTTTGTCACTAGCCCGAATGATGAATTAAAGTTGAAGAGTTGACAGCGTCGTGCAGCGCACAATCACGTCAACCCCAAAAAGTCCGAGAGAAGAAGGAAACAAATGACAGTGCAATCGCGCCTAGATGTCTTCGCTGAAAAAAAGGCGCGGCAATTGAACTTGTGAGAAATTGAACCAAATACTCATAAAGTACCGATCTCAAAAAACTGGAGAAAACGCTAGGAAGAAGCGGAGCTACTTACGGAGGTCGTCCTAAGTCGTGGGAACCGTGTTAAATCTTCCGAACTTGTGAGAACACGGCGAGGCCAATATGTACGTTTGAAAATCTGTGTCGCACATTTCTGAATACCACCGAGGGATGGGGTATGTCTGAATTTTGGCTAGTTTACAACGCATGAAATAAATAGAACGAACTGTATCGTGGTCACGGTTGATGGATAGGTAGATACTCTCGAAATAAAGAGTAGTCAGTATGGGTTTGGAGCTGATATTTTATTTCTTAATTGTAACCAAATTGTAATAATTGTAATAAATTGATCACATTAGGATATGGCCTCTCAGGGTGCATGCACCAGTGTATTACGCGGTGCAAGGTGCAAAAGACGACTTCGCTTCGTTGACCAGAGTGCAGACCCCATCTCCTCGATTTGGAGCAATAGCGCTGTCTCTCTCTTTCCGCACACCTGTCTCGCTCGCCCCGCCTGTCTCCCTCTTCCACACTTGCTCCGTAGCGCTCCAAATCCGAGCCGAGTTGAGCCGAGCTTATCCGAGTCGCTCCGAGACGACGCGCTGGTTCGAACTGAGTTGAGTGGGAACGATGCTCTGTGCACAGGACCTCTGCGCCTCAGTTTGCGCGCGTGTGATTTTGGGCGTTTGAGAGGCCCATTAGGACCATTAGAACTGGGGTTCCGATAGCGTGGAACTCGCCTCACGATGCACGGCCACCTTAACTTGGAGTCAATGCCGAGAAGCCCTTTGCCTTTCAACATTAATTACTAGACCTGGGGACCCCGGAGTTGTATGCAGTATTAGATTAGAATGCAAAGTAATTTGGTTACCAGGATGTGACGTCTGGACCGTTCTTCCGTACGGGGTTAGAATAACATAAATTCTAGGGGTTCTGATGGGCCGAACCCCTAATGGTTATGTAAAACTTATTGCATAACTGTTGTGCAGGTTAGATTATACCTGTTACCCGCTTCAGTAAATTGGCATTATAACCTATAACTGTCTAGAATCCGGGCTCTGTAATAATGACAATTTATTCTTGGAATGCTGACAAGCTCCTATAATATTTCAAATGTGTTTTCGCTCAACTTGAAGCCACTACGGTCCCATATGTCGCGAGAAATTTCGAAATAAATAAATTGAACCTGTCTGGCTTAAATGAGAAACCTATTTCCGTAAGGTACAAAATTCAAAAGTAAAATTTTACAGGAGAGAGGAAATACTCTCAGAGTGTAAACTTTCAGCTGAAATTTCATTTTAGCACGTTTTTTAATGGAAAGAATGCATTAGTATACAAACGGCACTCTTTTGAAGTACTCCACGTGGATTGTCACTGACTATGCTATTGATCACAACAGAGGCGACTGCGGACTGTCATAAATCTGGATATAATCGGGGGGTGGTTTGCTGATTAACGTTTGAGTCGCTAGTTGTTAACGAGGAAACTGAGAGAACTATATCTCAGCATCTCTCTCTTTCGTTTCTTTAAACACGGATATGATTTTTGAACTGGGGGTCTGTATGGAATTACCATAAGCAATTTTGCGTCGACAAAAAATATCGATACTGTAACCAGGCAATCGGTGTACGTCATATCGATGGAAGAATGACGCCATTTTGGCGGACGGAAGAGCAAAGTTTTCGAAGATGTTGATGTTGGACGTATAAGACCTATAAATAGAAGCTGTAAACAAAAGAGTGGCGAATGATTTTAACGAGAAGACATTAATTAACATTCTGAACAGTGCGGAAGGAAGAGAAAATTATTTATTGTGCATAAAATCATGCTCCCTGGACCAATAGCAGGTCCTGTTTTTCATAATATGTATCTACCGAGTGTTGATTGCCATAAAGTCGTGTGCTATATCAGCGACCATATTGTTGGATGTATATTATGTTGCTTCATATTTCTTTCGTGTTATGGGAAATATTTATCTCCCCTGTGGATGGAGTAAAAGGATGCATTATCTGTACCCCCTGCATGTCGTCAGAGGCTACTAAGAGGGGAACAGCCAAATAATCTGGACTCACTTTCTCGTCTCCTAAGCTAAAAAATAAGGGGGAAAAGATCCACATGGGTCGACGCTCCGAACAAATAGAATTTTTTAAAAAAAGCTAAAAAATTATCTATGCATTTCGGTTTAGTGGAGAAATTCATATCTTTTTATGTATTTATTTATTTACATATTTATTTATTTATTTATTTATTTATTTATTTATTTATTTATTTATTTATTTATTTATTTATTTATTTATTTATTTATTTATTTATTTATTTATTTATTTATTTATTTATTTATTTATTTATTTATTTATTTATTTATTTATTTATTTATTTTTATTGGTTTAGGACTACGATGGACCACGTGGTTCTTAACTCTGGTGAGCTTTTTTCTTCCTCTTAGCCCAGTTTTCCTTCATTCTAGCGCTATGGATGTCTCTTCTTTCTTGACTCCTATTCCTGGACGCAGTGATTTACCTGTTACTGACAGGAGAGAGTCAGATGTCTTGATTAACTTTCTGAACTTATCTCGGTTGTAAATGTCAATGTGATCAATGTTGAGATATTGCAGGTCCTTCCCAACTAAATTTGTACATTTGGCACTTGTTGCTTTCCCTCTAGATACAGTGTTGAAGATCCTTGAAGTGTGTCCTGACTATATGACCACATAACATTAGTCTTCTCTTCCTCATAGCTGTTGTAATGCTCTCTATTTTACTGTACAGTTCCTTGCTGTGTCTGATTTTGTAACCAACTCCTTCTTTAATGGGACCCATAATCCTTCTGAGGACCTTTCGCTCTTTCAGTTCCAGTTTTCAGAGTTATCCTTTCCTGGTCATGTTTAGGCATTCTGAGGCGTACAGTACAGATGCTCTTACTACGGTGTTGTAGTGTCTAAGTTTAATATTCAAGGAGAGGGATTTAGACTTGTATATGTTCTTACAAAGATGATAAGCTCTTTCCAATTTAGTGCATCTTATTTATTTATTTATTTATTTATTTATTTATTTATTTATTTATTTATTTATTTATTTATTTATTTATTTATTTATTTATTTATTTATTTATTAATAAACCGTCAGGAACTTTTTTTGTCCAAGTTGATATAAAACTTGTTTCGATGTGTGTATGTCTAAACTCTCTGCTGACTTCCCACCCGAAAGTTGAGGTTCGAATTCTGGTTTATCTAGTGATTAGTTCTTCGTCACGTGGCGTAAGGAAGGGTATCTAGCCTTTAAACTCAACCAAAGTCAAAAGGACCCTGAGTTTCTACAGAGATCACAGAAATAAGTGGGATAAGCTGAAGAAACCTCTCTGAAATCTAAAATTTATTCTCAGTGAGTTATGAGAATTTTCCTTCTTGTATTTCAAGTGTTGGTCAACGCACGTTACAATTTTTCATACTCTTCCGGTATTTCAAAATTATTTCCTTTTCTTCTGTGTGAGCATTTTGTCAAATGTTGTGAGTAATGGGAAGTTCTCGATTCCTAACACTGATAGTTGAATTGGTGGAAGGCAAATAAGAAAATTTAAATGTAGAAAGAAGAGTCCCAGGAAGACCTTTTTCAGACAAGACTGTGCCACATCAGACTGAAGGACATTTCATTCAAATAATCCCCCCAACAAAATGAAAGAATTCCCCCTGTAGGTGGGGGTGGTAGTTTACATCCGCTGTATAATCATTTTGTCGTAACAGCCGACTAAAGGGGGCCTTAGGGGCTCTTGAATTGGGACGATGGGTTGCGACCATGGGGCACTTATCTGAGCCCTGGCATTTATTCCACTTGTGCCAGGCTCCTGACTTTCAACTGCCCTGTCAGAACTCACTTGGTTGATTCTTGTTCTCTTCCGATCCCTAAGGTATTACCTGCAAAAAATAGACACTATTAAACAAAGAAAGGCATGTTTCGTCCTACAAGAGCATCCCCAGTTTCTACCGAATCACTTCAATCATGCGTATATATGTACAGTATTGTATTTGCAAATGACTGAGATTTTCGTGAGTATATGAATAAGTATTAATAAATAATAACTGTCAGCATATTAACTTAATGAAATACACTGTACTGATCTTAAGAACACTCTTTGTAAACAACGGACTGCACTTCGGCAGACTAGATAAATACAGAAGTATTTCATAAAGTTAATACGGTGATGATTGAATACTAATACCCAAATGGAATCTGATGATGCTCTTGTAGAACGAAACATGACTTTCTTTGTTTAATAGTCAGATATGTTATAGTGTTATAATTTATATTGGAATGGTGTGTTTGACAAGCCGGAAAGCTTTTTAAGTTACATTTGATCTAAATAATTCAAACTCGACAATTTTTGAGTTGTCACACGTTTCAACCAGATGATAGACTTGTCCTGCAGTAAATATTAAGTGGAATCGATAATTCCGATGATTTTCTCTTTAAAATAATCATCACTACCATAAATCAATTATTTTATACTTTTACTTGTATTTTCGCAATGTGAAACGGTATAACCAAAGTGTACTGTAAATAGGTAATAAGAACTGTTACTCATGTTTCAGAGACTCGAGGAAATGGAAGGAAAAAACGAACTGTTTCCATACTCAGAACTAAGACTTGCTAGGTTATACTTTCTCTGTAGCAATAAGAAGACAGGAGCAGTCTGCAAAAATTTCATAAAGAGAAAGATGGGGGACACTAACGTCTTGAGTGAGGTGAGTATACCCACGTATATCACTTGATTTTGCGCTCCCAGTGGTTCAGGCGTGCCGCTTTGAGCTTGCATTCAGGTATTGGTGGGCTTGAATCCCACAGTCGACAGACCTGAACGCTGTTATTTTCAGGCTGTACCTTAAAAGAAGACCACTTTCCTATCACATCATCGCCTTAGTGCGCGTTAAATGGCTAACAGAAATAGGACTAGAATAACTATTGTCATACCGATAACTGGTAAGGGCGGTCCACTAGTTTGAAAAAGTTTGTTTATGCATAACTAGTCTGTATCCTTGGAGGAAAGGTCAGCGTTGTGGCTTTCAGTTGAGAGGACCTCGGGTTCGTTTCCTGGGGGTAGGAAGGATTTTAACTAGATCTTGTCAATTTCTCTAGCTCGTTGGCTGGTTGTTTGTCGTGGTTTTATTACACATCTTCATTTACATACAACACATCACAGTACAAACCGCCATAGGAATACGTAACAGGGCCTCCACCGAGTGTTTAATAGTAAGGGCATCCGACCGTAAGGCTTAATCCACATTAGCCTAACTCCAAGTTAGCGACGAAAAGTCAGGAAGTACAAGAAGAAAAACAAGGACATAAGCAGATTTATTTACGAAATTACTGTGTCAAGAATCATTTAATCCTTCACATATGCGGTACATGAATGTCAGTTAATTTGCTTAGCTCAAGTTGAGAATTCAGCCCTTGTGTAGGGAGACCCCGAGGTGGAACTCCGGCTCACCCAAGAGTTTTAATTCAAATTGAAAATATTTACCATTATATTCAAATATTCTGTTTAAGAATCCGCCTATTCAGTACATGTTGTTATCTTAAACTAGTACATGTTTCGTACCCTAGGGGCATCATCAGTTAGAGTAATATAAGCATGTCGTGACACAGGCTTTGCCACGACGAGAAATGATGAATAATCAGATTGACTTCCTCCGAGCGGTAATGAGGGATTGTTCAATGGGCCTGGGAGATTTGCTACGTGTGAAGAGACGAAGTCCTCTGTTTCCCAAAACCTTCCTTTAATAGTAGACTGATGAGTATGTATAATTATATACAGTATTTACAATCTCTCTTCCAACTTCAAATGACGCTGACATAGAAGACTTGGCGTGGTCGAAGTATTGAAGTGAATACTCTAAGTCCACACTTGGACCTTATTATTATTATTATTATTATTATCGGAGACCTGACTGACAGGGCTTCCGCCCGCACTTCTAGTCGACTTGTTCCAAAAAAGCCATCGATCAGGGTGTGTACCCCTGTTTTATACCTTCACTAACTTTCGCCTCCCTTCGAGAAGGCCATCGAAGTTCCCATCCTATGGAGACTGTCCTCAGACACACGAAAACGGAATTGCCTCTTCCGTTCACTCTCTACCCACCTTTTCTGAAGATATACTACGCACCTTTAGCAGGGTGCAGCTTATGATTCACCTACTTCGACCAAGCCTTACTTCTAATTACACAACTTGTTGCTTACAGCTTTTGGTGTGCCTTCAAACTCTTAAATCTTATATGTTTCTTAATTTACTTATATCAACATTATAATTATGATTCTTTGGCCTTGTTGCCATTACATAGTCATTACTATTAGTTTATAATTTCCCCTATAATATCAATGTATGTCTCAGCGACACCATTCCTCCTACGTTCCCGGTCATGGGTTCGATCCTCGGAAGAATGAGTCCTGAGCTCAAATCTGGGGCTGACACGACAAGCATATACACTGACAGACAGTGACAATGCAACACCAAGGAGGAGTGCTTCGAAAGGGATGAAAGTTGGGGAAAAAACAGAGACGGCACGGATGAATAATTGACGTTTATTTCAAACCGATATGCAGGTTACACAATGCGCACGGCATCGACTCAGTAGGATGTAGGACCACCGCGAGCAGCGATGCACGCAGAAACACGTCGAGGTACAGAGTCAATAAGAGTGCGGATGGTGTCCTGAGGGATGGTTCTCCATTCTCTGTCAACCATTTGCCACAGTTGGTCGTCCGTACGAGGCTGGGGCAGAGTTTGCAAACGGCGTCCAATGAGATCCCACACGTGTTCGATTGGTGAGAGATCCGGAGAGTACGCTGGCCACGGAAGCATCTGTACACCTCGTAGAGCCTGTTGGGAGATGCGAGCAGTGTGTGGGCGGGCATTATCCTGCTGAAACAGAGCATTGGGCAGCCCCTGAAGGTACGGGAGTGCCACCGGCCGCAGCACATGCTGCACGTAGCGGTGGGCATTTAACGTGCCTTGAATACGCACTAGAGGTGACGTGGAATCATACGCAATAGCGCCCCAAACCATGATGCCGCGTTGTCTAGGGGTAGGGCGCTCCACAGTTACTGCCGGATTTGACCTTTCTCCACGCCGAAGCCACACTCGTCTGCGGTGACTATCACTGACAGAACAGAAGCGTGACTCATCGGAGAACACGACGTTCCGCCATTCCCTCATCCAAGTCGCTCTAGCCCGGCACCATGCCAGGCGTGCACGTCTATGCTGTGGAGTCAATGGTAGTCTTCTGAGCGGACGCCGGGAGTGCAGGCCTCCTTCAACCAATCGACGGGAAATTGTTCTGGTCGATATTGGAACAGCCAGGGTGTCTTGCACATGCTGAAGAATGGCGGTTGACGTGGCGTGCGGGGCTGCCACCGCTTGGCGGCGGATGCGCCGACCCTCGCGTGCTGACGTCACTCGGGCTGCGCCTGGACCCATCGCACGTGCCACATCTCCCTGCGCCAACCATCTTCGCCACAGGCGCTGCACCGTGGACACATCCCTATGGGTATCGGCTGCGATTTGACGAAGCGACCAACCTGCCCTTCTAAGCCCGATCACCATACCCCTCGTAAAGTCGTCTGTCTGCTGGAAATGCCTCCGTTGACGGCGGCCTGGCATTCTTAGCTATACACGTGTCCTGTGGCACACGACAACACGTTCTACAATGACTGTCGGCTGAGAAATCACGGTACGAAGTGGGCCATTCGCCAACGCCGTGTCCCATTTATCGTTCGCTACGTGCGCAGCACAGCGGCGCATTTCACACCATGAGCATACCTCAGTGACGTCAGTCTACCCTGCAATTGGCATAAAGTTCTGACCACTCCTTCTTGGTGTTGCATTTGCTCTGTCAGTCAGTGTACACCAGATACAAAAATGATATTTATAAAAATGAAAAGACACAAGTTAAAAATCATGAGTTAATTTTTTAAAAAAATTTATGTTAAATTGCGAACCTTAAAATAGAACTTCTGATTCCTCTTGTAGTTTAACTATGTTAGTTTAGTTTATTGGTGGATCCGTAAAATGTTTGATTCGGTACTTGTAATTCTGAACTAAGGGCGGGAACGCTGTTGACTCAGCCTCGCGAGACCAGCTGAAGTACTGCTTGATTTGAGAGACAAGGAACACAGTCAATAGAAGGGAAAGAAGATTGTACCTTTACTTGACTGTCATACCGTGCGCATAGCCATGGTGGCCCTTGCGCTACTTTCCCCTTCTGTTATTCCAGCCACTCAACTATCGCTTCTTGAAGATTCTCTCCTGAAATTAAAATGATAACTATATCGTGTGTTTGTGTCTGGATTCCTCCCATGTTCCAGTTCGCTATTTTGGTTGTTTGTTTTTGTTGCAAATAGTTCGCAGATCTTCAGTACTTCATGAGCAGATTAACAATTAGTACGCTGAGGCTATCTCGTTAATAAACTTATTTGGGCATTTGACATTAATGATAATTATCAGCCTAATTTGACAACCCAGTTCACTTCACGCACTTTTCACTCATTTTTAGTATCGGTATCGTTGTCACTGACATATTCACAAATACTACACATAAATACAATAGCATCAGATGAACAAGTTTGATAAAAGTTCACTGTTAATCCATTCACTCTGTAACAGGACCACTGAGGCGTTAAAAAGGCACCATTCGTCAATGAATCTGACATTCTCACTCGTTTAAATATGATTAGAAGTGGACCGAATTCACCTGCAGCATTTCCAGCTTGCACAATTTTTCACTTCACTGAATGGGAACTTTGTCATTGTTTGCATACTGTTTTTTGGCCATAGCATACGCAACATGTCTTATTCGGTAAACGTTCATACCGATCCCTATTTCCTGCATTTTTACTATGGAATTAACGAACTTAATCTCCAGTTCACTCGTAAGGGCAAACGGTTCACCCATTTTTCCAATAGTCATACTTTCTTTTAGAGTACTCCACGGAACGGTGAAATGTTTAGCAGCCTTGTGTATAGACCATTTTTCCTCCAAAACTTTCTGAAGTGCTTCCCGAAGGTCAACTGATGAATAGGTTTGTCTTCTTAGGTCACAAGACCCGTTTTTTTGAGCTTGTTGCTGTTTTCCTTCTTCACACATTTGCTTAACGCTGGAGCCATTACGTCTGAAATGGACACAAAACGTAAGAGTCGTAGTCATTTTCTTAAGCAATTATATCATTAATAACGCACTTAAATCCAACTCTGGCTACTGATATTATAAGTGTGTTTCTTAGAGAATATAAGTGCATATACTTGTCTGAATAATTACTTGACCAACTAACCTTAATAACGTTTTACTACAGGGACAGACCAACAAGTAGCGTGTTTCCATCCACACAACATACAATCAACTGCCTGTCCTTCACCCAGCTGAAAATCCCGCTCAAAATAGTTTCCCCGTGTAAAAGCACTCCTGCTATGTACTGAGGACTGTTGGAACTAAGTGTAAAACGCCTACCTTACTTCAGGATCAACAATATGTCGCGAATCACGAAATAAAGTATGTCACGAAATAAGGTAGGTTTACCCTATAAGCGATATCAGGCCCAGAGGCTGAATAAGAGAGACTGTGACAGGTTTCATCGGCTTATTTACAATTCAAGATAATCAGCTTTGTTTATTACCAGTCATATGTTAGGTTTTGCTAAATTAATTTTGAGCCGGCCCCGTGGTGTAGGGATAGCGTGCCTGCTTCTTACCCGGAGGCCGCGGGTTCGATTCCCGGCCAGGTCAGGGATTTTTACCAGGACCTGAGGGCTGGTTCGAGGTCCACTTAGCCTACGTGATTAGAATTGAGGAGCTCTCTGACGGTGAGATAGCGGCCCCGGTCTCGAAAGCCAAGAATAACGGCCGAGAGGATTCGACGTGCTGACCACACGACACCTCGCAATCTGCAGGCCTTCGGGATGAGCAGCGGTCGCTTGGTAGGCCAAGGGCTGTAGTGCCATGCGGTTTGGTTTGGTTTGGTTTGGTTTAAATTAATTTTGTGTTCTTTTGCATTGTAGGCATTTTGAATTTCTATTCATGTTATATGCATTTTGCCATTCACAAATTGTGTATAAATCTAGCATTATTGTGAATTTTTGATTAAATATATCATTATTATTTTTGAAAGTTTTGGCACATACAATGTAACTTAGCCTACACCGTTCCGCATAATTTGCATTGCCAGCCCCCTTTAGTTCCGAAGTGACGTAAATCGAAGATCTGCTCCCCACCTTTTAATGGTATTCTCTGCATTAGGATTTTAGCCACCATGACAAGGCCATTTTGTTTAAAGCGATGTAGCTGCATAGAAAAAAAAATTCTGTTATCTTATTAGGAATCCACTGTTTAAAAAATGTGCATTTCCTTGAATATTTCATTTCTTGGAGATGCATGACTTTGGAAATAAGCCCTTCAATTGTTTGTGTTCCGTTCTACGGTTTATCTTCCCGCTACTGACTTCAACTAGCAAACGAGCCCGCTCTTGCCCACAGTCAACACACCACGCGTCGAAGTAAAATGATCACTTTGTATACCACACTATGAATGTACTTGTTCCGTAATTGCTAAGAAGGTACTCCCAGACTTACAACGTCTATCTCCGGAATATTCAGAGAAGATAACAATGCTGATCTTTGTTCACAGGATGATGTTCTTATGATGATAGCTATCGGTATGGGAGGAAATTCTGCTAAGACAAGCCAGCACTATGATCAACTGATTGAATCTGGTAAGTGAAAAAGTCTGCTTAAGTAGAAATTGTGACGATTGTGAAGACGTTTAGTAAATTCACAGAGGCTTGCAGACTGAACGCTGAAAAGCATAACAGTCTTGAATGATTATGTATGTAAATAGAAATGTGTTTTGTTTTTGTTATGGTTCGTAGTACGGCTGTCATCAATCAATCAATCATTCAATCAATCAATCAATCAATCAACCAATCAATCCGCATTTAGGGCAGTCACACAGGTGGAAGATTCGCTGTCTGCTGTTTACCTAAACTTTTCTAAAATAATTTCAAGGAATTTGGAAATTCTTTTGAACATCAACCTTTGTAAATTATTCCAATTCCTATAAATGAACATTTTCCCCAATCGCTCTCCTTGAATTCCAACTTTACCTTCATATTATGATCTATCCTACTGGTAACGTAGTGCCGTATGGCTTTTAGTGCCGGGATATCCCAGGACGGGTTCGGCTCGCCAGGTGCAGGTCTTTCTATTTGACGCCCGTAGGCGACCTATCCTACTTGTAAATACATCACTCAAACTTACTCGTCTACAAATGACATTCCACGCCATCTCTCCACGGACAGCTCGGAACATACCGCTTAGTCGAGCAGCTCGTCTCCTTTCTACCAAGTCTTCCCAGCTCAAACTTTGCAACATTTTCGTAACGTTACTCTTTTGTCGGAAATCACCCAAAACAAATCAATCAGCTTTTCTTTGGATTTTTTTCAGTTCTCGAATCAGGTAATCCTGATGAAGGTCTCATACAATGGAAACATACCCTAGTTGGGGTCTTACCAGAGAGTTATATACCCTCTCATTTACATCTTTAGGACATCCCCTAAATACCCTCATAACCATGTGCAGAAATCTGTACCGATTATTTACAATCCTGTTCATGTGAACACCCCAATGAAGATCTATACCTGAATACTAACAGTGATCCAGAAGGAACTTTCGCCACCATCAACGCAGTAATTAACTAAGACTGAAAGGATATTTCCTATTAGTGAAACTCACAACCTGACGTTTAACCTCATTTATCTTCATACCATCTCACACAGATGGCCATCACTAGTCAGGTTCTTGTTAATAAGCTATGGAGACAGTTCCTTCGTAGACACGTGGTAGAGTGATGGTCTTCGAATTTAAAGATCATGATTTTAAAGCAGGTGAGGTTAGTGGGTTTCTATAATAGGTGAACGGCACTATACGTCGTACGATCTTGGTATGTATGTGAAAGTTCCCTGGCGTTTACCCAACCAGACATTAAAACTCAGTAATAGACACGCAATACATTATTTGTTTCTCTGCAGTCTCTCTTGACTGCAAGCAAAACTACCTGCACACAGAAACGGACGCTATACAGCTACTAAGAGTGGAAATCTGCTGAGTGACTTGCTGGATAATTGTAGATTTTGGCAGAAGGTGTGAAGCTGGATATCCTTCCTGTCACCAAATGATTTTTCAAATAAAAATTCTGATTCGGGATGGAGCGGGAATCGAGCCTCTGCCATCCAGGTGAGAAACCGGTATCCAAGCAACTACACTGATCACACCCAAGGGGAAGATACGATATGCTGTGGAAATAACAATGTTTAGCCTAACAGTCGGAGAAAAGAAGAGATTCGAGGGCAAGTGGGAAGAGATTTAAATGGAGAAAAAATTCTAGGAAGAAGGCTCACCTGTTCGGTGCCACGGTTTGAGTCGCGAAGAGGGTAGCATCATCAGAATGGCCCGTGGGCGGTCTCGGTCTCTTCTCGACTTTACGAGATGAGATGTAACCCTCACAGAAAGGCTGAATTTTATAGTGAATAAATGGAACTCTCACAGAAAATATGCAGCGAATTGGGCGAACTGGAAAGTGATTTGCCTCATTGGCGACCTCAAATTGGAGCAGGGTGGGGGAGGATTAAGCTATCCATAAATATTTTAGAGTATTACACATATGCTACTTAATTACACATTATAATTTCAAAAAATTGGCACTTTTGGTGGTTTCATTGCTCCTCTGCATATGTTCAAGGTTTGTCGATATACCAATTGAAGGGAAAGTAAACAAGTACCGTCATTATCATATAGAATACAGGGTGTATCAGAAACATACCGACAAAAAAGTCGGGGATGCTTTTGGTCTTACGTTAAGAACGATGGTTCAATCGGATTGGCGGAGAAAATGCTTCTTTTCGAGAAAATTAGGTTCTTTTGTTACTTTCGGGCGCGCGATTCAAACTGACGAACTCGCAGTGTTTGCTATGGCAGAGAGTCAGCCACTGACCGTTGCTGTGCGTCAGAGGAGGGACGGAAGTGGGAGACAGATGTAATGTTCGATGCGAATGCACACGTTTCTCTTTCGTTTCGCATAGACGCTTTCAAGCTCCAGCAGGCAGTGTACAGTTTGTTCCGCCCAAACTGACTACTGTGCAAAAGCCGTGGAAAGGGAAGATAAAATTGTACCAAAAATACAGGCAGATTTCCAGGTCGTTCGCGACACACCAAACATACTGAACAGGATCCACCAATGCCAACTGTGCACCGAAGTAGTAGGGTGGCATATTGAACATCTGCTGTGATCAAATCATTGCACGTATTGTTTCCTTCGTTCAGTATTTCATTCCATTTACAATGTTGTGAGTGAAGAAATACACAATCGTAGGGTGGCAGCGTGGCATCTCAAAGCATGTTAAATAATAAAATACGTTACTGCGACCAACAGACGAGAGGAGAAACGATCTGGTGCTTTGCCTGACTGATAAGTGTGTCTTAATTACAGTGTGTGCTGTTACGCCTGTTTAATAATCGAACAGTGGATATTGCCTGTAAGATACAACGACAATCCCGCGCGAGTCTAACGAGCAAACTTGTATATAAGCGCGGAGCATTTTCTCTGTCTCCATCATACACCCCACATCCCCCCCCCCCCCTCTCCGTTCCCTGAAGCATGGCAGTGGCTTGTACTCTGGCAATGCTAATACGGCGAGTTCGTCAAGTTACCAAGTATCTCATTTTCTTGAGATGAAAAATATCTCCGCAAGTCTGATTGCTACATCTTTCTTAACATAACACGAAGAGCATCTCAGATTTCTTGTCGGTATAGTTATAATATTCATAATTTCTATGACGATTATGACTCAGTTAAGAACAGCAACAAAAAAGGCATTTATACCGGCTGTCAGCTTCATCAGAATAATAAGCTTACATAAGTTAATTATTTGGTTGCCTTTGTGGTGTAGTGGTTAATGTGATTAGCTGCCACCCCCGGAGGTCCGGGTTGGATTCCCGGCTCGGCCACGAAATTTGAAAAGTGGTGCGAGTGCTGAACCGGCAACTACTCAGCCTCTCATCGAGAGGTCAACTGAGTAGAGGGGGGTTCGATTCCCTCGTCAGTCATCCTCTAAGTTGTTTTCCGTGGTTTCCTACTTCTCCTCCAGGAAAATGCCAGGATGGTATCTAACGTAAGGCCACGGCCGCTTCCTTCCCTCTTCCTTGTCTATCCCTTCCAATCTTCTCATCCCCCGACAGATCTGTGTTCAGCGTTGCAGGTTAGGCCGCCTAGTAAATAGTCCTGAGAGTCGAGATACCAGTTGCAACGGAATAGGAATGAGGATCTCGGACATATTCTGAGTCATGGCCCTCCTTGTTCTCAGGCGGCTAGGACTATATAATCAACGTTAGGGGAGAGATCCTCACTTGGACTATGTGTAAGTAGGGTAGCATCCTGCTTCATGAATTTACCGAGCGCAGAACACTTTAAGCAAGCCTCAGAGCTATGGAAGTAATGGAGTACCACTCCTATTTGACAAGAGAGAGACTCCTTGGAAAAAACTTGGCGAACGAAATGGAATTCGATGGGAGTTATGGAAGAAAGGAAGTAGAACTGGCTCAGTCAACAATGAGAATGCATCTGGATGTGCTAGGAGTAAGTGATATTTGCGTAAGGGGAGATAACGAGGAAGAGATACGAGATTATAGTGTACTTGTTAGATGTTCAACAGTGAAGGGCAGAGTATGGGGTAGGACTGTTCATCAGGAATACTGTTGCACGCAACATACAGTAGTTTCTGTTAGGCACGTAAATGAGCGAAAAATGTGGGTAGATTTGGCAGTTGGAGGAATAAGGTCGAGAATTGTCTCCGTGTACTCACCATGTGAGGGTGCAGATGAGGATGAAGTTGACAAGTTTTATGAAGCATTGTGTGACACCGTAGTCAGGGTCGACAGCAGAGATAGGATAGTGCTAATGGGCGATTTCAATACGAAAAGGTGATTGGTAAATTTGGGGAAGGTAAGGAAGCTAAAAGGAATGGGAAGCGTTTGCTGGACTTCTGTGCTAGTATGGGTTTATCAGCTTCGAATACATTCTTCAAGTAGGAGACGGACTATTCACCGCTACTCATGCGAGGGTCAGGGTACCAGATCCATAATAGACTATATCTTAACCGACTTCGTATTCAGTAAATGTGTTAAGTATGTACGGGTTTTCCGGGAAAATTTCGATGATACAGACCATTATCTGATTGTAGTGAACTAAGTACCTCTTGGCATAGGGCAGAAAAGGTGAAATGCAAACGAATAAGGGTAGGAAATCTCCAGGACAAGGAAATTACATAGAAGTACATGGATATGATTAGTGAGAAGTATCGAACCGTGGACTGTGAGCAGGTTCAGGATATAGAAAGGGAATGTTTGGCATACAGGGATGCTGTAGTAGTAATAGCAAGGGAATGCCTAGGAATAGATGGGAAAAAGCGAACATCTTGGTGGAATGATGAAGTGAGAGCAGCTTGTGATCGTAAAAAGTAGTCTCATCATAAATGGCTCCTAATAAGGGCTGATGCAGACAGGGTATTGTACGTAGATGAAAGAAACAGAGCGAAACATATAATTGTTGAATCCAACAAGAATTCGTGGGAAGATGTTGGTAATAACCTGGAAAGGCTAGGTCAAGCAGCAGGGAAATCTTTCTGGACAATAATAAAGAATCTTAGGATGGGATGGAAAAAGGAAATGAACAGTGTTTTGGATAATTCAGGTGAACTCATAATAGATCCTAGGGATTCACTGGACAGGTGGAGGGAATATTCTGAAAATCTTCTCAACGTAAAAGAAAATCTTCCTGGTGGTGTCGCAAACAACCGAGCTCATGAGGAGGAGAAAACTTATGTTAGTGAAATTACGCTTAAAGAAGTGTAAAGGGCGATAAATGAACTCCATTGTCATAAAGCAGCTGGAATGGATGAAATTAGACATGAAAAGGTGAAGTATAGTGGGAAAGCAGGGATGAAATGGCTTCATAGAGCAATAAGATTAGCTTGGAGTGTTGGTAAGGAATCTTCTTGACTTACTTGACTTATTTCCTTTAATTCCAGGTGGAACGTAGGGCCTCGACGAAATTTCTCAAGCCTGTTCTATCTGCCGCCAATGCTTTCACCTCCCTCCATGTCTTGTTAACTCCAGAAATCTCCTTGTCTATGGTTATGTTTCAAGTAATCCTCGGTCTGCCTTGTCTGCGACTGGCTTGTGGATTCCAACTCAATGCCTGCCTTGTGATACTTTCTTGTAGTCTTCTCAGGGTGTGCCCAATCCATCTCCATTTTCTTCTCATTATCTCTTCATGTATGGGACTTCGAGTTGTGGCCTTCCAAAGGTCTTTGTTTGAGATGGTTTTTGGCCACCATATTCTCATAATGTACCTCAAACACCGATTTATAAAAGTCTGTAACCTTGTGGTAATGTCTTTGGTCACTTTCCAGGTCTCACTTCCATACAGTAACACAGATTTAACATTTGAGTTGAATATCCTTAGCTTCGTTTTTATACGAATGTGAGGGGATCTCCATATTGGCCGTAAATGTGGAAGAGCTCCCTTGGCTTTATTTATACGACTCATCACATCTCTAAAAGCACCTCCATACTGGCTTAACATGCTTCCTAAGTAGCAGAATTCCTCTACCCTTTCTATATCCATTCCATCTGGAGTCAAACTACAGTTGTTACGATGGTTTATGCTTAGTATTTTTGTTATTAATCTTTAATCCAACTTATTTAGCTTCTATTTTTAAGTAATTCCGTTTCTTTTCCATGTCCCGAAAACTAAATTGATGTCAGTAGGTAAGAAATTGAATGCCAGATTGGTGATACAAAGCTAGAACAGGTCGATAATTTCAAGTATTTAGGTTGTGTGTTCTCCCAGGATGGTAATATAGTAAGTGAGATTGAATCCAGGTGTAGTAAAGCTAATGCAGTGAGCTCGCAGTTGCGATCAGCGGTATTCTGTAAGAAGGAAGTCAGCTCCCAGACGAAACTATCTTTACATCGGTCTGTTTTCAGACCAACTTTGCTTTACGGGAGCGAAAGCTGGGTGGACTCAGGATATCTTATTCATAAGTTAGAAGTAACAGACATGAAAGTAGCAAGAATGATTGCTGGTACAAACAGGTGGGAACAATGGCAGGAGGGTACTCGGAATGAGGAGATAAAGGCTAATTTAGGAATGAACACAATGGATGAAGCTGTACGCATAAACCGGCTTCGGTGGTGGGGTCATGTGAAGCGTATGGAGGAGGATAGGTTAACTAGGAGAATAATGGACTCTGCTATGGAGGGTAAGAGAAGTAGAGGGAGACCAATTATTATTATTATTATTATTATTATTATTATTATTATTATTATTGTATCCACTAATTTTATGGGCTCTTCACGTAACCTTCTGCCTGTGAAAGTTGTTTATCAGAATTTTATGTTGGTTAAGTAATACTGTCGGTGCTAATGTTATATTGACTCATCCTTATATGAAGATGCTTGAATTCGTTGTTCTGATGAATTTGTGTAAAAACAAGTGCACTTTGGTACGACTATAATTCGAATCGATAATTTCACCGTGAGAAACAGCTGTTGATTGGTTGAAATCCCTGATATTCTAAATAATCATGGAAGAAACCGCGAGTTTACGTAAGGCTTTCGTTAACTTCTTCTCTACGTCTGCTGCGTACCTGACTATTACCTGTGGCGTAACTGGCAGATATCCAGTGTCGATACCTCTTCCACACTTCTCACTCATGCTCTATTGTCGAGGAATGTGGTGATTGCACTGATCAGGTGAGTTGCAGAAAATCCTGTTTAGATGGTGTGCAGTACGCAGGTGTCTCTTGTAATCAGTGTTGCCAGGTGTACAAATAAAAAATCGGTAGATTTTACGTTAAAATTTCGGGAGTTTTAATGAAATGTAATGTAACTAAATTAAGGAATGCAATATTTCATGTGGATTTGTTATGAGAAAAATATATATTTTCACTCACCCTACTTTCTTACCACTCTGTGCTTTTTCTTCGTCTCTCCACTTTTCATGTAGATGTAGTTCTTCATCAGGCGTACAAATTGGATACCAATTTTGAAGTTGTAGCAGGATGCAGATTTTATATTCTACTAGCGCATGTATCCGTGCTTCGCTACGGAATTCTAAGAAAGACTCTCTTTGTGGTTTTCCTAAGTTAGTTATCTTAGACCATTACAATACGTCTGTAAGAATGTAGGGATTAAAAGCAATGTTATCATATAAAATACCCGCTCAAATGAAAAATCGCACATTTTCTCACTTTTAAGGAACAGTACTACGATGCCCATCTAACAGTCCAAAGTTCCAGTGTTGGAATGACCAGGCCGCAGACAGCCCTGAACACTCCCCTGCCATTGTTCCGTTAAATATACACACTGCTCATTCCAATCAGTGCCTCAGAGTAGGGAATGAATAGCTCGAATGCTATGATGAACCAGTTTGTTACGTACCAGTAGTATCAGAAAATGTATGTACCAAAGGAATGGCATGCTTAAGAAGAAAGTTATCTAACTCCCCAGCTACTTCCCGCCAATATTCGGGCAGCCTGTTATACTCGGTACGAACGGGCAAGTTGGCCGTGCGGTCAGGGTGCGCGGCTGTGAGTTTGCATTCGGGAGGTACTGGGTTGGAAAACCATTGTTGACAGCCCTGAATATGGTTTTCCGTGGTCTCCCATTTTCACACCAGGCAAATGCTGAGGCTGTACCGTAATTAACGCCAGGGTCGCTTCCATTCCACTTCTAGCCCTTTCCTTTCCCATCATCGCCATAATACCCATCTGTGTAGGTGCGACGTAAAGCAAATACAAAATACTCGGTATACAGCAGTAATTTCGTCTATCGGACATGATTGGCAACAGAAGACACACAGCACATCACAACAAACACTGGTCAATGTAATGTTAATGTTGTTCAATGTTATGACATTTGTGTGTTGTAGGCTTTCGTATTTAATTTTCTTTCGACTCTATGATATTAGGGTGTCTTACGAAATTATTTATAGCGTAGACTGCAGTTCCTTATTCGCCGACTTTACGTAACGAATTTCATTAAATTCTGTCCACCCATTTTCTAGTGACTTCGCGCTGATATGGACTTAACAACAAAAAACGAATTCATGATTATCTCTGTTATCATAGCCGGTACGGTAAAATATATAAGACATAAATGATCGGAAATTGAATACTATATAACTTTAGTAATGTAGTATTTGTCGATAGGACCACTAATAACACAAGTATTTGAGAATTAAATTTTAGGCCTTCCCCTAAACTACCATTCCACTCAGCATGAATAAAATTATTTATGGCCTAGATTGTAGCAACTTATTTCCTGACTTTGCGTACCGATATTCATTAAATTATCTTTAGCCGTTTTCTCGTGAGGCGTGTACAGACAGACAGACAGACAGACAGACAGACAGACAGACAGACAGACAGACAGACAGACAGACAGACAGACATTACGGAAAATTAAAAAATGCATTTCCTTGCTGCTATGGACACGACCGTTGCAGAAATACCATCCTTTTTAGATTCTGAGCAATATACAGGCAAAACTCCTATTTTATATATATACCAGGTGGCTCACGGACGCCGTACTTTCTACTTATAAATGTCCCGCAAGCACAAGTGATGTGTGGGGTATCTACCAACTGATTTTAACAGGGGAACTACTGCCAGCGGGCAGGTTACGTCAGAATGTGAAGAGATAAGAAACACAGTCACACTCGCAGCATGTTACTCAGCGCTGGCGGTCGAATGCACTCCTTGCATTAGTAAACATCGTTTTAGACCGCATACTTCTAGGCTGGTGTATGGTACAGCTGCACTATATTTACTGTCTGCTTATCGCCAATGGCTAGTGTGTTCAGCAGCGACGAATACATAGACATTATTTTAATCTGGACAACCCGGTCGGAATGCAACCGAAGCTCCAAACGGACGTATGCCTTCTACACAAGTATTTCACCGAACAGTATCGTTTTTGTTTCATACAAGCAACTCTTTTATCGAGTGGAATGTCTACACATGTATAAATTAACAAGTGATTAAATTTCCTTTTCTGCATCTTTGGCGTGTTAACAAACAGTAGCGGCGATTAGGGGGTGGGGCGTGAAGGGAAAGCCCCCCCGCCCTTCGCCACTTTGTGGAGTAAACATTACATATTCACTTTAGCCAACTGGAACAAGGAATTATTATTATTTGTTTTGCTAACTGCTTTACGTCGCACCGACACAGATAGGTCTTATGGCGACGACAAGATAGGAAAGGCCTAGGAGTTGGAAGGAAGCGGTCGTGGCCTTAATTAATGTACAGCAACAGCATATGCGTGGTGTGGAAATGGGAAACCACGGAAAACCATCTTCAGGGCTGCCCACAGAGGGATTCGAACCCACGATCTCCCGGATGCAAGCTCACAGCGAATTATTTGTAAAAGAAACGTTATCTGTACAAGCCTTTGTGTCTTATCTGCTAATTCTTTCCCTTATTTTCCTTAATTATGAACATAATTTTTGGCGGAAATAAGCACCAAATGCCGTTCGTCGCGGTTAACCGATTTGTATAGCGCTACGGCAAGTAGTGGAGACTTTGCATGTGCTGTGGGAAAGGGCAGTAGGCGTATAATGTTTTTGCCAAGGCCATGGACACTGAGTTATAATTCACCGATATGCCGCACGCATTCGTCAGTCTGGTAGCCTCTTCAGTATCTGTTAGTTCCTTAGCGTGTATTAAAATACTAAATAACTTTTAATTGCATGATCATGCCGTACTTCTATTTAATTGTACCGGCTGAGCTAGCCTTGGTGTTAGGGCCGCGCAGCTGCGAGCTCGCACCCGGGAGATAGTGGTTTCTAATCCCACTGTCGGCAGCCCTGAAGATGGTTATCCGTGGTTTCCCATTTTCACACCAGGCAAGGGCTGGGGCTGTACCGTATTTAAGGCCATGAGTAGTATAATACAGGGATTCTGCGGCCACCGCCACCTCCGGCTCCCAGTGGCCACCTCCACCTCAGCCAGTGGCCTCTTCCAGTACTGCCAACTTAACCTAACTAGCGCGACAGTACTGCCAACTTAACCTAACTAGCGCGAAATTTGAATTTGTAAACAAAGCCACGTGCTTTTTGACAGCTGTCATCGACAACAACGCATCGCTAACCTCAGTACTGCCATCTTGACGGGCCTAAACCTTAGTGGTACCAACTTAACCTAACTAGCATGAGGTAAACAAAGCCACGTGCTTTTTGACAGATTTGTAAACAAAGCCACGTGCTTTTTGACAGACAACAACGCATCGCTAACCTCAGTACTGCCATCTTGACGGGCCTAAACCTTAGTGGTACCAACTTAACCTCACTAGCATGAGGTAAACAAAGCCACGTGTTTTCTGACAGCCACGTGCATTTTTGACAGCTGTCATCCGCCATCTTTAATCCAGAGAGCACCGTGCTGCCCTCTTTATCGTAGTAGATGTAAATTCATCACCTGTCATCTGCAGTGCTGCCATCTTGACGGGTCTAAACCTTAGTGCTACCAACTTAACCTCACTAGCGCGAGGTAAACAAAGCCACGTGCAGCTGTCATCCACCATCTTTGAGCATCGTGCTGCCCTCTTTAGCTACTTACCTTTGAAATGTGGTACGTCACAGCTGTCATCCGCCATCTTGCATCCGAAACCTCAGTGCTGCACTCTACGTAGTGACGGTAAATTCCACGTGCTCTTGTTTGGAAACAAAGCCACGTGCAGCTGTCATCCGCCATCTTTGAGCACCGTGCTGCCCTCTTTAGCTACTTACCTTTGAAATGTGGTACGTCATCCGCCATCTTGCATCGCAAACCTCAGTGCTGCACTCTATGTAGTGACGACAAATTCCACGTGCTCTTGTTTGGAAACAAACCTATGCGCTTTTTTGTCAGCTATCATCCGCCATCTTTAATCTAGAGAGCACCGTGCTGCCCTCTATGTGGTGGTGGTAAATTCTACACGCTTTACAAACCTATGTGCTTTTCTGACAGCTGTCATCCGCCATCTTTAATCCAGAGAGAACAGTGCTACCCGGTGGCGGCAAATTCCACGTGCTCTTGTTTGGAAACAAAGCCACGTGCTTTTTTGACTGCAGCCATCTTTAATCACCGTGCTGCCCTCTTTGTGGTGGCGGTAAATTCCACGTGCTTTACAAACCCATGTGATTTTCTGACAGCTATCATCCGCCATCTTTAATCCAGAGAGAACAGTGCTGCCCTCTTTATGGCTACTACCTTAAGCACGTAGTAGCGGGCAATTTGAAAAGTTCTGTTAGCTATCATCCGTCATCTTTGAGCGCCGTGCTGCCATCTTTAGTTGAAATGTGGTGGCGGATAATTTGAAAAATGCTTTTTTGACAGCAGCTATCTTTGAGCCCCGCGCTACCCTCTATGTGGTGGCGGCAAATTCTACATGCTTTACAAACCTACGCGCTTTTCTTGACAGCTATCTTTAAGCAACAGAGTACAGTGCTGCCCTCTTTGTTGTGACGGCAAATTCCACGTGCTCTACAAAGCTACATGCTCTTTTGACTGCTGTCACCCGCCATCTTTAACCAACAGAGCACTATGCTGCGGGCAATTTCGTTAGCTGTCATCCGCCATCTTTAATCAACAGAGCACCGTGCTGCGGGCAATTTCGTTAGCTGTCATCCGCCATCTTTAATCCACAGAACACCGTGCTGCCCTCTGTAGTAGCGGGCAATTTGAAAAGTTCTGTTAGCTATCATCCGCCATCATTGAGCACCGTGCTGCCCTCTTTAGCTAGATACCTTCGAACTGTGGTGGCGGCAAATTCCACGTGCTCTTGTTTAGTAAACAAAGCCACGTGCTTTTTTTTTGGCAGCTGTCAACCACCATCTTTAATCAATAGAGCACTGCGCTGCGGACAATTTCGTCAGCTGTCATCCGCCATCTTTAATCTACAGTGCACCGTGCTGCCCTCTTTATGACATGTAGTAGCGGGCAATTTGAAAAGTTCTGTTAGCTGTCATCCGCCGTCTTTGAGCACCGTGCTGCCATCTATGTGGTGGCGGCAAATTCCACATGCTTTACAAACTCACGCGCAGCTGTCATCCACCATCTTACATCGCAAACCTCAGTGCTACACTCTATGTGGTAGCGGATAATTTTAAAAAGAAAAATTCTACAGCAGCCATCTCTCGACGCTAATTGCACAAGATGGTAGCTATACATGACTCCTTAAAGGTGCTCATGCAAGATGATCGCTATACATAGACGCCCTTGGGATGCTTGCGCAAGATGGCGGTTATACAAGGCTCCTTATGAGGGATGCTTGCGCGAGATGGTGGTTGCTCTTATGAGGCGGCTTAAGGATCCATGGCTAGAGACGCCCTAAGGATGCTTGCGCAAGATGGTGGATGCAAGATGGCGGCTATACATAGCTCCTTATGAGATAGCCAGTACAACATGTGATCAGAACATTGATTGATGTGTTCAGAACACAAAATAAGTAGAATCGAACACTGTACTCGATACAACATGTGATTAAAACATTGTCTGGTGTGCTCAGAACACTAATCGAACGCTGTATTAGGGGGTACCTTTGTTTAGATTGAAACATAACAAGACTAGAATTGAACACTGCACATTGATTGATGTGTTCAGAACACAAAATAAGTAGAATCGAACACTGTACTCGATGTCGTTAACTTCAACATGTGATTAAAACATTGTCTGGTGTGTTCAGAACACTACATAAGTAGAATCGAACGCTGTATTAGGGGGATACCTTTGTTTAGATTGAAACATAACAAGACTAGAATTGAACACTGCACTCGATGTCGGAAGATCAGATTGAAACATAACAAGACTAGAATTGAACACTGCACATTGATTGATGTGTTCAGAACACAAAATAAGTAGAATCGAACACTGTACTCGATGTCGTTAACTTCAACATGTGATTAAAACATTGTCTGGTGTGTTCAGAACACTACATAAGTAGAATCGAACGCTGTACAACATGTTAGGGGATACCTTTGTTCTAAGAAGATCAGATTGAAACATAACAAGACTAGAATTGAACACTGCACTCGATGTCGTTACATGTGATCAGAACAATGATTGATGTGTTCAGATCACGAAACAAGTAGAACCGAACACTGTACAACATGTCAGGGGATACCTTTGTTTAGATTGAAACATAACAAGACTAGAATTGAACACTGCACTCGATACAACATGTAATCAGAACATTGATTGATGTGTTCAGATCACGAAACAAGTAGAACCGAACACTGTACAACATGTCAGGGGATACCTTTGTTTAGACTGAAACATAACAAGACTAGAATTGAACACTGCACTCGATACAACATGTAATCAGAACATTGATTGATGTGTTCAGATCACGAAACAAGTAGAACCGAACACTGTACAACATGTTAGGGGATACCTTTGTTTAGATTGAAACATAGCAAGCCTAGAATCGAACATTGTTTGATGTGTTCAGTACAACTTCAATGATTAACACACACACTGTGCACATATCGCATAGCTAACACTTCAAATGATTTACTTAGTACGAAAAAAAAATCTATACCGCGTAGCTAACTCGTTCATCACACTGCTAAGACGCTTAGTAATTGTGAATACACTCATACGAAAATCAAGAAAGCACACTGCGTAGCCAACTCGCTCGACTCACTCGCTTAGTAATTGCAACACACACGGATAAGAATGTTGTGAGATACTTACATGTTTTTTAAGGGGAGGGTGAAAGATCATAAATTATATGTACACATGTTGTCTCCTCCAAGTTGTAAGATGAAATAGACGCAGTACTGCGAGTTTCCGCTCTAGCTGGCGAACGGAAGTAGCATGATATCTCAGCAAAAAATAAAAATACGCGTGAGCTTGCAAGTCAGACACAATGATGGATACCGCGATTCAAATCCTGGCAACTTATGCCGTCGGGAAGGGCATCTAGCTAGATCATGTAATGACGTTCGCGCAGGCCCCTCGCCTAGCATTTACGGCTTCTAGTTCGAACCCGCTATCTTCCGAAGTAGCGAGAATGATTGAAGAGTGTTGAGGGTGATTAATTTGTCGGATGGAGGCGTTAAGTTATGTGCAGGCTTCTTCTAGTCGGGGTACGCGATTCAAATCCTGGTAACTTATGCCGTCGGGAAGGGCATCTAGCTAGATCATGTTATGACGATCGCACAGGTCCCTCGCCTAACATTTACGGCTTCCAGTTCGAACCCGCTATCTTCCGAAGTAGCGAGAATGATTGAAGAGTGTTTGAGGGTGATTCATTTGTTGGATGGAGGCGTTAAGTTATGTGCAGGCTTCTTCTAGTCGGGGTACGCGATTCAAATCCTGGTAACTTATGCCGTCGGGAAGGGCATCTAGCTAGATCATGTTATGACGATCGCACAGGTCCCTCGCCTAACATTTACGGCTTCTAGTTCGAACCCGCTATCTTCCGAAGTAGCGAGAATGATTGAAGAGTGTTGAGGGTGATTCATTTGTCGGATGGAGGCGTTAAGTTATGTGCAGGCTTCTTCTAGTCGGGGTACGCGATTCAAATCCTGGTAACTTATGCCGTTGGGAAGGGCATCTAGCTAGATCATGTTATGACGATCGCACAGGTCCCTCGCCTAACATTTACGGCTTCCAGTTCGAACCCGCTATCTTCCGAAGTAGCGAGAATGATTGAAGAGTGTTTGAGGGTGATTCATTTGTTGGATGGAGGTGTTAAGCTGGCTTCTTCGGTAAGAGTAGGCTATGTCGGGATATCGATTTAAAATCCTAGTCAGGAAGGGCAGCCGGTCGTATAAAACTATGGTGTGAGGCGGGGTGTGCAAAAAAGCCAGCATTAAGTAAGGGCTGTTGATAGGAGGCGTTAAACCATGTGCAGGCTCCTTCACCAGGAGAAGCCTACATGCCGGTACCGTGCAGGTTCTTTCGATAGGAGTAGGCACTGTGTGTGTTTTAACCTCTCCGTACAATCATGATAGTTTACGTTAGGAACTTACATAGGCTAAATGCTACACATTCTGTAGCAGAGCCAGGAATCGAACTCGGACCTCCGAGGGTAGCAGCTAACTACTACACCACAGAGGAGGACTATTTCAGAATATTTTACAACCTTAATTGGTACTGTGTTTTAAGAGCTTACATGCTACTCAGCTACGAAGACGTTCGCGAGTTACAAGCCGCTTATCAGTGTCCTCGCTCAAGGTTGAGCCGGAAGATACGTGTACAATTTCAGCTAACACATGCATTCCACACAACTCGCCCAGAATGACTGTGCCGATACTTCAAGGACTGTGGAGCAAACCTATAGCCTACAGCGTGCATGCCTCTCACCCAGTAGTCTCTGGTTCGATTCTCTTAGAAATAAAAATGTGTTTAAATCGCATGAATTTGCTGAGTTGTCCTTCCTGATGCAAAACTAGCAGTATCTAACCTCATACACTATAGTTTTTTAACCGGTTGCCCTTCCTGACAACTCGGATTAAGAATCTGTTTTGTTTTAAGACTAGTTGTCCTTCCTGACGCAAAACTGGTAGTATCTAAGTTCTTACATCATACGCTATTGTTGTTAACCGGCTGCCCTTCCTGACGTCAAAGAACTCCGATTAAGAATCTGTCGAGAATCGGGGGGTTTTTCAGCTAGATGCTCTTCTTAGATTTTAAATCACGAACTATTGTTTTACTGCCGGATGCCCTTCCCGACTAAGATTTTAAATCGCAAGAATTTGTTTTAAGACTCAAGTCTTGTTATGTTTCTTTCGTAATCTGCAAGTCTAAACATGCATATCGCTGCACACTCTTGCCTTCGCGATGCGTGTTCGATAATTGTTGTTAACCGGCTGCCCTTCCTGACGTCAAAGAACTCAGATTAAGAATCTGTCGAGAATCGGGGAGGGTTTTACAGCTAGATGCTCTTCTTAGATTTTAAATCACGAACTATTGTTTTACTGCCGGATGCCCTTCCCGACTAAGATTTTAAATCGCAAGAATTTGTTTTAAGACTCAAGTCTTGTTATGTTTCTTTCGTAATCTGCAAGTCTAAACATGCATATCGCTGCACACTCCTGCCTTCGCGATGCGTGTTCGATAATTGTTGTTAACCGGCTGCCCTTCCTGACGTCAAAGAACTCGGATTAAGAATCTGTCGAGAATCGGGGGGGGGGTTTCAGCTAGATGCTCTTCTTAGATTTTAAATCACGAACTATTGTTTTACTGCAGGATGCCCTTCCCGACTAAGATTTTAAATCGCAAGAATTTGTTTTAAGACTCAAGTCTTGTTATGTTTCTTTCGTAATCTGCAAGTCTAAACATGCATATCGCTGCACACTCCTGCCTTCGCGATGCGTGTTCGATAATTGTTGTTAACCGGCTGCCCTTCCTGACGTCAAAGAACTCGGATTAAGAATCTGTCGAGAATCGGGGGGGGGGGGTTTCAGCTAGATGCTCTTCTTAGATTTTAAATCACGAACTATTGTTTTACTGCCGGATGCCCTTCCCGACTAAGATTTTAAATCGCAAGAATTTGTTTTAAGACTCAAGTCTTGTTATGTTTCTTTCGTAATCTGCAAGTCTAAACATGCATATCGCTGCACACTCTTGCCTTCGCGATGCGTGTTCGATAATTGTTGTTAACCGGCTGCCCTTCCTGACGTCAAAGAACTCAGATTAAGAATCTGTCGAGAATCGGGGGGGGTTTTTCAGCTAGATGCTCTTCTTAGATTTTAAATCACGAACTATTGTTTTACTGCAGTATGCCCTTCCCGACTAAGATTTTAAATCGCAAGAATTTGTTTTAAGACTCAAGTCTTGTTATGTTTCTTTCGTAATCTGCAAGTCTAAACATGCATATCACTGCACACTTAACACCTCCATCCAACAAATGAATCACCCTCAAACACTCTTCAATCATTCTCGCTACTTCGGAAGATAGCGGGTTCGAACTGGAAGCCGTAAATGTTAGGCGAGGGACCTGTGCGATCGTCATAACATGATCTAGCTAGATGCCCTTCCCGACGGCATAAGTTACCAGGATTTGAATCGCGTACCCCGACTAGAAGAAGCCTGCACATAACTTAACGCCTCCATCCGACAAATTAATCACCCTCAACACTCTTCAATCATTCTCGCTACTTCGGAAGATAGCGGGTTCGAACTAGAAGCCGTAAATGCTAGGCGAGGGGCCTGCGCGAACGTCATTACATGATCTAGCTAGATGCCCTTCCCGACGGCATAAGTTGCCAGGATTTGAATCGCGGTATCCATCATTGTGTCTGACTTGCAAGCTCACGCGTATTTTTATTTTTTGCTGAGATATCATGCTACTTCCGTTCGCCAGCTAGAGCGGAAACTCGTAGTACTGCGTCTATTTCATCTTACAACTTGGAGGAGACAACATGTGTACATATAATTTATGATCTTTCACCCTCCCCTTAAAAAACATGTAAGTATCTCACAATATTCTTATCCGTGTGTGTTGCAATTACTAAGCGAGTGAGTCGAGCGAGTTGGCTACGCAGTGTGCTTTCTTGATTTTCGTATGAGTGTATTCACAATTACTAAGCGTCTTAGCAGTGTGATGAACGAGTTAGCTACGCGGTATAGATTTTTTTTTTCGTACTAAGTAAATCATTTGAAGTGTTAGCTATGCGATATGTGCACAGTGTGTGTGTTAATCATTGAAGTTGTACTGAACACATCAAACAATGTTCGATTCTAGGCTTGCTATGTTTCAATCTAAACAAAGGTATCCCCTAACATGTTGTACAGTGTTCGGTTCTACTTGTTTCGTGATCTGAACACATCAATCAATGTTCTGATTACATGTTGTATCGAGTGCAGTGTTCAATTCTAGTCTTGTTATGTTTCAGTCTAAACAAAGGTATCCCCTGACATGTTGTACAGTGTTCGGTTCTACTTGTTTCGTGATCTGAACACATCAATCAATGTTCTGATTACATGTTGTATCGAGTGCAGTGTTCAATTCTAGTCTTGTTATGTTTCAATCTAAACAAAGGTATCCCCTGACATGTTGTACAGTGTTCGGTTCTACTTGTTTCGTGATCTGAACACATCAATCATTGTTCTGATCACATGTAACGACATCGAGTGCAGTGTTCAATTCTAGTCTTGTTATGTTTCAATCTGATCTTCTTAGAACAAAGGTATCCCCTAACATGTTGTACAGCGTTCGATTCTACTTATGTAGTGTTCTGAACACACCAGACAATGTTTTAATCACATGTTGAAGTTAACGACATCGAGTACAGTGTTCGATTCTACTTATTTTGTGTTCTGAACACATCAATCAATGTGCAGTGTTCAATTCTAGTCTTGTTATGTTTCAATCTAAACAAAGGTATCCCCTAATACAGCGTTCGATTAGTGTTCTGAGCACACCAGACAATGTTTTAATCACATGTTGTATCGAGTACAGTGTTCGATTCTACTTATTTTGTGTTCTGAACACATCAATCAATGTTCTGATCACATGTTGTACTGGCTGTCTCATAAGGAGCTATGTATAGCCGCCATCTTGCATCCGCCATCTTGCGCAAGCATCTTTAGGGCGTCTCTAGCCATGGATCCTTGAGCCGCCTCATAAGAGCAACCACCATCTCGCGCAAGCATCCCTCATAAGGAGCCTTGTATAACCGCCATCTTGCGCAAGCATCCCAAGGGGTCTATGTATAGCGATCATCTTGCATGAGCACCTTTAAGGAGTCATGTATAGCTACCATCTTGTGCAATTAGCGTCGAGAGATGGCTGCTGTAGAATTTTTCTTTTTAAAATTATCCGCTACCACATAGAGTGTAGCACTGAGGTTTGCGATGTAAGATGGTGGATGACAGCTGCGCGTGAGTTTGTAAAGCATGTGGAATTTGCCGCCACCACATAGATGGCAGCACGGTGCTCAAAGACGGCGGATGACAGCTAACAGAACTTTTCAAATTGCCCGCTACTACATGTCATAAAGAGGGCAGCACGGTGCACTGTAGATTAAAGATGGCGGATGACAGCTGACGAAATTGTCCGCAGCGCAGTGCTCTATTGATTAAAGATGGTGGTTGACAGCTGCCAAAAAAAAAAGCACGTGGCTTTGTTTACTAAACAAGAGCACGTGGAATTTGCCGCCACCACAGTTCGAAGGTATCTAGCTAAAGAGGGCAGCACGGTGCTCAAAGATGGCGGATGATAGCTAACAGAACTTTTCAAATTGCCCGCTACTACAGAGGGCAGCACGGTGTTCTGTGGATTAAAGATGGCGGATGACAGCTAACGAAATTGCCCGCAGCACGGTGCTCTGTTGATTAAAGATGGCGGATGACAGCTAACGAAATTGCCCGCAGCATAGTGCTCTGTTGGTTAAAGATGGCGGGTGACAGCAGTCAAAAGAGCATGTAGCTTTGTAGAGCACGTGGAATTTGCCGTCACAACAAAGAGGGCAGCACTGTACTCTGTTGCTTAAAGATAGCTGTCAAGAAAAGCGCGTAGGTTTGTAAAGCATGTAGAATTTGCCGCCACCACATAGAGGGTAGCGCGGGGCTCAAAGATAGCTGCTGTCAAAAAAGCATTTTTCAAATTATCCGCCACCACATTTCAACTAAAGATGGCAGCACGGCGCTCAAAGATGACGGATGATAGCTAACAGAACTTTTCAAATTGCCCGCTACTACGTGCTTAAGGTAGTAGCCATAAAGAGGGCAGCACTGTTCTCTCTGGATTAAAGATGGCGGATGATAGCTGTCAGAAAATCACATGGGTTTGTAAAGCACGTGGAATTTACCGCCACCACAAAGAGGGCAGCACGGTGATTAAAGATGGCTGCAGTCAAAAAAGCACGTGGCTTTGTTTCCAAACAAGAGCACGTGGAATTTGCCGCCACCGGGTAGCACTGTTCTCTCTGGATTAAAGATGGCGGATGACAGCTGTCAGAAAAGCACATAGGTTTGTAAAGCGTGTAGAATTTACCACCACCACATAGAGGGCAGCACGGTGCTCTCTAGATTAAAGATGGCGGATGATAGCTGACAAAAAAGCGCATAGGTTTGTTTCCAAACAAGAGCACGTGGAATTTGTCGTCACTACATAGAGTGCAGCACTGAGGTTTGCGATGCAAGATGGCGGATGACGTACCACATTTCAAAGGTAAGTAGCTAAAGAGGGCAGCACGGTGCTCAAAGATGGCGGATGACAGCTGCACGTGGCTTTGTTTCCAAACAAGAGCACGTGGAATTTACCGTCACTACGTAGAGTGCAGCACTGAGGTTTCGGATGCAAGATGGCGGATGACAGCTGTGACGTACCACATTTCAAAGGTAAGTAGCTAAAGAGGGCAGCACGATGCTCAAAGATGGTGGATGACAGCTGCACGTGGCTTTGTTTACCTCGCGCTAGTGAGGTTAAGTTGGTAGCACTAAGGTTTAGACCCGTCAAGATGGCAGCACTGCAGATGACAGGTGATGAATTTACATCTACTACGATAAAGAGGGCAGCACGGTGCTCTCTGGATTAAAGATGGCGGATGACAGCTGTCAAAAATGCACGTGGCTGTCAGAAAACACGTGGCTTTGTTTACCTCATGCTAGTGAGGTTAAGTTGGTACCACTAAGGTTTAGGCCCGTCAAGATGGCAGTACTGAGGTTAGCGATGCGTTGTTGTCTGTCAAAAAGCACGTGGCTTTGTTTACAAATCTGTCAAAAAGCACGTGGCTGTCAAAAAGCACGTGGCTTTGTTTACCTCATGCTAGTTAGGTTAAGTTGGTACCACTAAGGTTTAGGCCCGTCAAGATGGCAGTACTGAGGTTAGCGATGCGTTGTTGTCGATGACAGCTGTCAAAAAGCACGTGGCTTTGTTTACAAATTCAAATTTCGCGCTAGTTAGGTTAAGTTGGCCGTACTGTCGCGCTAGTTAGGTTAAGTTGGCAGTACTGGAAGAGGCCACTGGCTGAGGTGGAGGTGGCCACTGGGAGCCGGAGGTGGCGGTGGCCGCAGAATCCCTGTATTATACTACTGCCATGGCCTCTTCCTTACCACGCGTAGCCCTTCCCAGTCTCATCGTAGCCATAATTCCTATCTGTGTCGGTGCGACGTAAAACCAATTGTAAAAAAAAATTCTACTATATTGCTTTACGTCACACCGACGATTGGACGGGAAAGGCCTAGGAATGAGATGGAAGCGGCCGTGGCAACACTCTCCATTCTCATTTAATAGCATCTATCAGTCATTAGTCTAATAAATCACTTCGGGAGTGGCGACCCCATCGTACTAACAGCCTATTTCTGATTCATCCATTCCATCCCTGACCCGGTCAATGACTGGAAAACAGGTTGTTGGTTTTCATTTTCAATAATTATTATTCATTTTTCTTAACTTCGGATTAAAAAAAAATCTGGAGGTTTTTTTCTTCGTGTTTTCTGGTGTGGTTCAAAAAAATCGGGAGATCTCCTGAAATTTCGGGAGACCTGGCAACACTGCTTGTAATTTACACTGGTTTAATTCTCATCCACATCGAACTGTACTTTTTGTTTCCTTCTTAGTTCGTTTACCGTCCGGGATTGGTTCCCCATCGGACTCAGCGAGGGATTTTACCTCTACAGCCTAAAGGATTGTGAGACATTTGGTCGGGGACGAAACAGGGAAGGAGGACCAGTATCTCGCCCAGGGGGCCTAAACTGCTATATTGAACAGGGGCCTTCTGGGGGATGGTAATACTGGAAGGGATACGCAAGGCAAAAAGAAGGAAGCGGCCGTGGCCATGAGTTAGGTACCATCCCAGCATTTACCTGAGAAGAAGTGGGGCAAACCACGGAAAACCACTTCGACGATGGCTGAGGTTGAAATCGAACCCCTCTCTACTTAGTTGACCTCCCGAGGCTGAGTGGAATCCGATCGAGCCTTCGTACCACTTTTCAAATTTGGTGGCAGAGCCGGGAATCGAACCCGACCCTCCGAGGGTGGCAGATAATCACATTAACCACTACACCACAGAAGCGGATATCGAAGTATACTACAGCATGTATGTTAGGTATTCATCCCGAAGGCTGGTTTGATCCTCCACAGTTCCGCCAGCAGCTGTCATAGATAGCATAGAGGCATACTAGGGAAATGAGGAGCGAGGTACTTTCCCGTTGCTTTCCTCACCAGGCCAGAAGTTGCTATTACACATTAGGCTGCCAATCCCACTGAAATGCATGCACCAACCAACCCTATGAGTGATATTTTTTGCTAGTGGCTTTACGTCACACCGACACAGATAGGTCTTATGGCGACGATGGGAGAGGAAGGGCTTAGGAGTTGGAAGGAAGCGGCCGTGCCTTTAATTAAGGTACAGCCCCAGCATTTTCCTGGGAGTGATATTTTCACACCATTCATAACAGGGACTGGCTGCATAAGGAATGATGATACTAGCATCACTCATACCTCGGTCACTTTCATATCGTCAAAGTCAAGGATGAGACCGAGACAGGTCAATGAAAGTAGCAAATTTATTCTAGCCCATGCCAGAAGACATGGTGCACTGCAAAAACAAGGTCTCAGCAGCAAAGGCGTTATACTACAGGAAAGAGAAGGGTGTATTCATCCCGAAGGCAGGTCCGAACCTCCGCAGAGGTATGCCTGAGCCGCAGTTTGCGTAAGGTAGGGTGGCCAGTTCCTTTCCGCTCCTCCATTCCCTTACTCCACCAACAGCACGTGGCAACCCATCCAAATCTTGACCACGTCCAATGTTGCTTAACTTCGGCGATGTCACGGGATCCGGTATTTCAACATGACTACAGCGGTTTGCTTATACTTCAGCGTGTTAATTTATTTAGTGATTTAATTCAACACAGCGTTACGTATCATTTGGAAAAATTATTACCACCTTCTTCATCGTCCGGCTTCTGGAGCTCCGAGTCATCCTGGGTTCGATCTTTGCCGTGTCTAGTTAACCCCTCATGCTTGGTTTGGAAGTTTGTGTTCGTCATCCTTGTATTAACTTCTTCTACGTTTACGAAATGTGATGCACATGGTGATTTGTCCCAGTTTTACGGCTGGATGTCCTTTCTGACACCGATCACCTTAGGTAGGGCACCATCCTCACAGGGATGTAAATCACTTATCCGCCATCCGGTAGAGAAAGACTTGCACCAGACCTCTCCGGAGACCATACGCCATTATAATTAACTCACAACACACCCGACCCCGTGGTGGAACGGGACAACGGTTGGACATAAACACATACCAAAAGTGCACCACAAATATTTCAGATGCCTACATCATACTGCCAGCGCAGTAATCACCACCACACTAAAGGTAAGCAAACAATGCACCGGCCGGTACCACCTCTAAGCCGGTGGGAAAAGGAACAGGGAAAAACGAAGTCAGAAATACCAGCCACAAAGGTAAAAACAAACACACAACTGGTACTTACCCATCATTAGGTCACATAAAAACCCAGAGGACATGGAGAAAATTTACTTATTTCAGCGTTGAATTACTCAAGACTATGAAAGAAAACTCAACTTTCAACCAAATCAAAGTTTTAATTCAAGAAAGAGAAAAGTTGCGCATGAAAAACAAACATGGTCATCGTCCCATAAAAGAAAATAATAAACGAACTAAGTGAATTGTTAAAATTAAATTATAGCTTAAAGACAATAAAAGGTTTTAAACCGTGGGATAATTAACAAACAACCTTCCAGTGAAAACTTGCGTAAGGGAGCATTCACAAGAGCATTCAATTCTAGCCCAACAAATTAACTACAGGGACTCGAGTAATTTCCAAGTTACGGAAAACACGTAGGAAAAGCAGAAAATATATTCATATGAGAGATTGAAAAGAATTTGGAAATGCTCCACAGGAGCAAAGTTTATAAACAATGATAAACCACACGGCAAACTCGCGAAACCAACAGGGCTACACTCCATCAGAAAGGGTAAGGATTATTCTGCCCGAAGGCAGGTCCGAACCTCCGCAGAGGTGTTCCTGAGCCGGAGTTTACGTAAGGTAGGGTGGCCAGTTCCTTTCCGCTCCTCCATTCCCTTACCCCCACCAATAGCGCGTGGCAACCCATCCAACTCTGACCACGCCGAATGTTGCTTAACTTCGGAGATCTCACGGGATCCGGTGTTTCAACACGGCTACGGCCGTTACTCCATCAAAAAAAACAATAATTGCCATATCAACGAATGCACAAGCAAAAGAACCAACCACGGACAAAGACCACAACAAAGGTCAGGAACATGAATAAAAATTAAGAAAATCAAACCCACCTAAAGCATTAAATTGCTAGAAAAATAGAATATAAGGTGAGTTTAAAAAACAAAATAAATTAAAAGGAACTAGAATTTTCATGCCCCTGCGGAACCTTACGTTGTTTTTAAGCCACTAACGGCGAGAACATTAATTTAAAATTACATCATCAAGTATAGCATTGTAACGGGTGAAAATGTTAGCTAGAAAATTAACACATTTCCTATTTCGAAGAAATAACATGTCTATCAATTTGGCATATTTCTTGAAGCTCTAATATAAGCCGAAGGTTCATCCACTTGACAGCTGGAGCGACAGTAGCACCTCTAGCGGTGAGGTACAGGTAACTTGCTAGCACAAAACAGGGAACCAAATACCATTACAGTCTAAAATGGTCATAACTTCTGAACCATTCATGCAAATAATGTCCTGACAAGGTTATTGTAATCCTTATGAAATAGTGGAGCGGACTATAACACAAAACTGCTTCTAGAGGACGACTGGTTTGAAATGGGTATATACCATCGCGGATTTTTGTAGATGTTTTTAAGCTCTACAGTTCGTACGCTTACACTTGGGGTATATTGTTAACGGTTCAGGCAGCGTAAGCCAAGAAAGCAAGTGACCGGTCAAGGTAGAGCGCTGGCCTTTTTAGCCCAACTTGACAGGTTCGATGTCGGTCGGTCGGTCACTTGCTTTCTTGGCTTACGCTGTCTGAACCGTCAACGATAGACCCCAAGTGTAAGCGCACGAATTGTAGAGCATAGAAACCTCTACAAAAAAGTCCGCGATAGTATATACATATTTCGAACCGGTTTGCCCTCTAGAAGGGATTTTATGTTATAGTCCGCGGTAAAGAATAACTCCTTAAGATTAAATAAATATTTCGATATTATCCTCAAACTCCTAATCGAAATAAATGGTTTGACCTCCTTCACTATTTCATAAGGATTACAATAACCTAGTCAGGACATTATTTGCATGAATGGTCCAGAAGTTATGACCATTTTAGACTGTAGTGGTAATTCGTTCCCTGTTGTGTGCTAGCAAGTTGCCTCTACCTCGCCGCTTGGAGCGCTGCAGCCGCCTCGGATGAAAAATATCATCAGAGCTTCGCGACTGTATATATTAGACTGTGCTCACATCATGGACGGTCTTTGCTCCCAAACGAAGTGGTCGCGCTCTGATTGGTCGAAGAGCGGTAGGAGGGGCGACCTGTTTAGATCGCTAGCGCAAGATCGCAGCACTCAGCAGAAGGCGTAGGAAACGGCCACTTCAATTAATACATATGTATGAAACCTTAGAGGAGTTCGCTTTCAGTCCACAGACGGAAATATAATTAACATGAGATGAGCAATTCCAAGATCACTTATAGTACGGAAGAAACCACGTATATTAAAAGTTTAAATGAAAAGAATTTCCTTGGCGATATAACCAGTTCTAAACTGTTTTTGGGAAGGGGCATAACTACATCATTCCATAACATGGGGTAGTGAATGGAATTATTCTATCTTTAAAAGTCTAACTATTTCTGCCGGGTTTGAACCCGCTATCTTGGGATTCGGGGGCCGATACTCTACCACTGATCCATAGAGGTAAAATTGCGGATATCAGTACAATAGTGGCCTAACCAACATTTTGGAGGAAATGCGAAAATTTGGCTAAAATAGAACTTTACGACCTACCTTCAGATAGTACCTATCTGCAACCAACATTCACGAAGTTTCAGCAAAATAGCATGTTTCTACGCCGGATTCCCGGGCGGAAAATTCTGATATCGCACTTCACCCGAAAGAAATGTTCCTTATGCTACTTTTGCGCTGATAATCTCAGTTATGCTGTTGTTCTAGTGGAGGAAATTGTAAGTGAGTGGTGTTGTCAACATATTCTAAACTGGAGTTCTCGTTTTTGATGCAGGTAAATTCCGGCAGTACGACTACGGTCCAGAAGTAAACCTGCAAGTGTATGGTTCAAAACAGCCTAAGGAGTACGACGTGACTTTGGTGACTGCCCCAGTATCCATTCACTACGGGGCCACTGACGTGCGCGTTCCGGAAGAGGTCAGTATTACGAAGTATTTAAACAGGTTTATTCGTATCAGAAGCACTTACAAGGATTGAAGTTAATGTGGTAATAATGCATTATATGTGCATGATACATGAACAATATAACATTGAATTGACAGTTCGTTTACACTATTGCTGCCCAGAAGTTAGCAACGTCGATTGCATTTGGTGTAGCACAAATCAGGTCTTCAAGAGTACATGATTTTGGACACTAACTACATTGGAGAAGGTGGGAGGACGTCTGCACTTCACCACATTCACGTAGCGGCGACTACGTACGGAAACTCCATTTCATTAACACTCGAATCGCGGCTGGGTCATTTGCGACCCAGCTGTTAATTCTTTCTTCCCTATCTTCTACAAAAAAAGAATTGTAGCATGTGTACAGCCAGGGAATATTATGTATTCTCAACGTGTGTGTCGTGTGAAGTGCCATTCCTACAAGTAAGCTATATGCAGCATAATGTCCATCGTGTACACTGATGTCAGATGATTGCTCTCTAAAAATGGAGGAGATGGTAGCCTTTGTTGCTTTAGTGTACATTTGCGGTGCCGTAGGAGCAGGGAATTAGAAGTGGACTATTTGTGGTCAGCAAAGTGGGGCAATCCTATTGTCCACATGTTACTTATTTGCATGGTTAATATTCTGCTTAAAAATTAAAGAAATATCTAGCGCAGGTACTGACATATTCCTTGGCTCTACACTTAATGAAATAGTTCTATTTCAGAGTGTAGAGAAGAAAAAACTAATAGCTGGGTCACAAATGACCCAACCGTGGTTGTAGTGTTAAGTTATTCTTGCATTTAGTAACACCTGATCGCAATCTATTGAGCGATATCCATGTGGTCTATTTCTCTGTATATCCAGCTTTCTTAGAGGGAGTGAGCCATCCCTCAGTTCGAGGATGCAGTGTTGTCCCGACAAGAGCCTCTGTTGTTCGAAGGAAAATGTTTCTTGATTTTAGTCGTAGGATTTCTGGCTGTGCTTGAGCAGTTCGAACCTTGTACACCTCACGTTTTGCCGTTATTTCTCTATGGATGTCAGGAGGTGCAATACCAACAAGGCAATGAAGCTTGTCAAGCGGAGTGGGCTTTAAGCACCCAGTGATGATCCGACAAGTATCGTTAAGAGCAGCACCTACTAATTTGGCATAACTAGATCGAGACCACACTGGGCTTGCAGATCCTCCGGCAGAATAACAGAGCGCAAGGGAAGATGTTCTTACACAGGTAGAGTTAGCTCCCATTATATGCCTGTTAACTTCCCTATAATGTTGTTTCTGGCTGCCACTTTTTGTTTGGTACTCAGACAATGCTTCCCGTAAGTTATAGCATGATTGAGGGTGATTCTTAGATATTTTGGAGTTGTTCAGTGTTCTGGTGTGGTTCTTTCCCAGGTAATGTTAGGGGTTCCTGCTGCCTGTCTGTTTTGAAGGTGGAAAGTGCAAGTCTGTGTTATACTGGGATTCGGTTTCAGGTGGTTCTCCGTATAATAGTCAGATAATTCTAGCCATGCCTTAGTAAGTGTCTGTTCAACATTATCAAAATAATGAGCTTGGGCAAGTGCCACAATAGTTCAAATTACTTACCAGTGACAATAATCACATGTGGAAACAGTACTAACGATTTATGGGTAAAATCAAAAGGCCAGGATCTAATTTTTAAAATTATACTTCAGCTCTGTTAGCAATGCTTCATGAAATGAGAACACGATTAAAAACAAAATAAATTTAATAAATATACTCTGAAATAACAAGTAAAATTGATAAATTAATACGAGAAAATTATGATGACAAAATCAGGGTGAAAAAATTAGAATAAGAACTTTAGAATGAGGCACCCCAATTTACTTAACTTAAACACACTAATTTCTTGAAGCTAAATAGTTAATTAGTTAATATTTCTTGAAAGGAAAATATCCATGTCTACCCTGGGGTAATCTGTTCCTCTGCGATCTCGAACTCCTTCTTTGTCCTTGAAATTTAACAAAGGATCTTCTATTTTCAAGAATATTCCTTATGAAGCAAGTTAGATGATAATCTTTGGTAGTATTTTTAAGTTTCATAAGAAGTAGTCTGTGATATTAGAACTCTTTAATTCCGGAAGCACAAAATTATAACTGTTTGATAAGTCGAGTAAGATATGGAGAAATAAAATGTCAACTATTCAAAAATTAAGTATTGAGATGACAAATAATTAATAGACGAACAAGAATCAATTCAATCACGATTAAGAATTCAAGCACGAAATGACAAGGTTCAAGATTACACCTTATAGTCATAGGGTAATGATCATTAATAACCAGTAACATCTGTTGTTTTTTAAATAAGCGAAAGGAAAATAATTCATCATCAAAATAAATGACAGTATCAGGTAATAAAGGTGAACAATACACAAGGCATCATACAACGTACAGTTAACTAGCTTTAAGACAGCTAATAATTTTCAGGTTTCGTTTACATCAATGCATATACAGTAGAAATTAACGTAAAAACATACTGTTAGACCTAAAATAACATATAGTAAACTTCGTAAGAATTTAAAGAATCTTTCACCAAGATTTGCAATTATAACATACCTTCAAAATGTTACTAAAAATGATGTTAACAGAAGAAATATTTGCTCCGAAAGGTTATTAAAGTTTCCCGATTGGGTAGTTACGAACTCGAAGCATAGTTTGAATGCCGATATAACCGACATAAGAAATGAATATACACAAAATTTTGGTTTAAAATTTACCATTAATAATATTTGATCATTGAATTTAAAGTTCCGGAATCAATATTTACTTAATTAAGGTATAGTTTTATGATGAAAACGCAACTAATACAAGGGCATCAAAAAACAATTACCCGAAATTATATAAAGTTGAAATGAATCATTTCGACCCCGAGCGCCGATGATAAGATCTTTAGGAATGATCCTTAATATGATCCTACCTAATATGATCCTACAGGATCATATTACAAACCTCTTTACTTGATCTTTTGCGATGAATGCAAAAGTCCGTCTGACAAGGCTGCATCTTCTTCATGGCTACAAAGATCACTCGTCTTTCATTTGTTACTGATTATTCCCCACATTGCCCCAGCTATGTATAGTGAGCACTTGATGCACCACCAACTGGATGAAAGTTTAGTTAATAGTCAAGCTAACAGATAGCGTTCAGCTGCATTTCCTTGTAACTTAAGGAAATGACAAATGACTCAGATCTCCAAATAGCTCCAAATGTTATAAAGTTCCGTAGAAACGTCACAGCAAGTATAGATGAACCCCTGCGTTCCCTTAGGTATGGCTGATCGTTAGCATAAACATTGAACAGCACTGGAGCGAGCACACTACCCTCTACGATCTCCACCTGCTTCTTTGTTCTTGAAATTAAAGTATCTTCTATTTTCAAGGATACCCTTATGAACCAACCTTATGAAGGAAGTTAGTTGATAATCTTTGGTAGCATTGTAAAGTTTCATAAGAAGTAGTCTGATATTTATTGTATCATAAGCCGCTATTAGATATTTAAATACAGCTCCTGTAAACCCTTTTCTTTCGAAATCATCCCCTATGCGTTGTGTTAGTTTCAACACCTGAGACGTGCAAAACTTCCCTGATCTGAATCCAGCCTGTTTTTCTCCAAGCCTCTTGACTGCTCCTGCTCATATCACATTCCGTCATCATTTTTTCCAACTGTTTCTTCTTTTCCTCAGAGATCGAGGACACAACGGATCAAGCTGTGCGGGCTCGAACCCCACCGCCGGCAGCCCTGAAGATGGTTTTCCGTGGTCTCCCATTTTCACACCAGGAAAATGTTGGGACTGTACCTTAATTAAGGCCAGGACCGATTCCTTCCCGCTGCTATGACTTTCCTATCGTGTCGGTGCGACGTAAAGCAGATTGTAGTAGTAATTCTTCTTCTTCCATTTCTTACTCTGTTTACCCTTCAGGAATTGTTTTTCCCTCGAACTCAGCTAGGGATCCCATCTCTACCGCCTCAAGGGCAGTGTCTTGGAGCGTGAGTCTTTGGGTCGGGAGTGTTCAACTGCAGAGGAGGACCAGTACCTCGTCCAGATGGCCTGACCTGCTATGCTGAACTGGGGCCGTGTGGGGGATGAGAATATTGTAAGGGATAGGCAAGGAAGAGAAAAGGAAGCAGCCATGGCATTAAGTTACGTAGCACCCCGGCATTTGTCTGGAGAAGAAGTGGAGAAACCACGGAAAACTACTTCTAGGTTGGCTGAGGTCGGAACCGAACACCCCCTACTCAGTTGACCTCCGGAGGCTGAGTGGACCTCGCTCCATTCTTCGTACCACTCTTCAAATTTTGTGACAGAGCCGGGAATCAATTCCGGGCCTTCCGGGGTGGCAGCTTATCACACTAACCACTACACTACACCACGGAGGGGAACACAGTTCGATTTAAAGGGTTATTTCAATTGCCTAACACTCAGCGACATTAGTGAGGTTTATAATATTGTAATACATCGGTTCAGAGGGTCACGGTTTCTATTCCCGGACTTACCACGATTTATAATCGCGTCTAATTAATTTCTCCTGCTCGGAAACTGGGTGTTTGAATTCGTCAACGTACACATCCTCATATTCAGACAGCACCTCACACCACAAATCACGACAGAAAGACTGAGTAGTGAATATATTATCCATCCACATCAGGTTGGCATCATAAAGGGCATCCGTCCGTGAATCTGGGCTAAATGCATACAGATAGGTGGGAAAAGGACAAAGGAAAGACAAGAAGAATATTTTATAATTTCTTGCGTATACTGAGGGTATACATATAACGGCATATAAAATGGAGCAGAAAAAAGAAAGCGTAATAGAAATCAAAGGCGTCTTTTCCAAACATGCCACCAAGCTTTTACAAAAAATGAAACACAATTTGACAAAGATAAGAATTCGGTGATACACCTAACCTCACTTGAGTTTCCTTCGGGAACGCATTTCTATTCCAACATCTCTCTCTTCTGACCAGTGTTCGTTAGGGGGATGGTACGTCCAGTCCCGACTCTCAGAAGCTCTGTAGAGGGTTCTCGATTGTTTTCCGTTTTAAACAAGAAAATTGCTTGATCTGTACTTTAATTAAGACCACGGGTGCTACCTTTACAGATAGCTCCCATTCCACTGTCACTGAAATCCTATCAGTATCAGAGCGAAATATAACCACTAGCCGAATAATATCAATACAAAATAACAAGATCGTGTGCCTAGTAAGTGAAAAGGAATCTTTTATACCTATGTATATTATTTACAAAATATGGTCGGATGTGTGAAAGTTGAAGCTCAATAGACGCTAACTAACGTTATGTGAAGTTGCTCTGGAAGATCATTCTGGCAACTTTTAATGGAGTTTTACATCCGTATGAAGTTTATTCTTTGAATATGAACTCGATATTAACACGAACATTTTTGGCCTTAATTTTTATAATTTTGGAAAGGCCTGGGAGTGGAAAGGAATCGACCGTGGCCTTGGTTAAGGTAAACCACCGAGCATTTATCTCGAGAAAGATTTGGGAAACCTCGGAAAACCATCTTCTGGGCTGTCGGCTGTGGGGTTCAAACGGACTATCTCCCGAATGTAAGCTGACAGTTACATGACGCATACCGCGCAGCTACTTTCTCGGTAAGCCGGTAACTAACCCCATAGAGAGTTGCTATGGGGATCGTACTGAATTCCTTTAAACGTTTTGTACATCTCTGTGTACTTTCTGAGTGTTGACATGATTCTTGATTTTTTGTGCCAGAAAGAAGAGGTCAAACGCAAAAAGCGACGAAACTGCACGGGGCCAGAGAGAGCCAGAAAGCAGATACGTCTCGACAGGCCACTGACTGGGAAAGGATGTACTCCTACGTGCCTCATGGTCAGAAAAATCATGAGGGAGAAGTAATCACGCACGTGCTAAGTGATAGCTCCGTCAACGACATGTACGACAGCTAATATTTTATATTAAAAAACGAAAACCGAACTTACTGAGTGTAATTGTCTTGGTACTCTGGGTCCTGGGTTCGATTTAGGGTGGGTTGAAGGATTTTATTCATAAACGGTCAATTCCCTTCGCTCCGTGACTGAGGGATTTTGCTGTCCAAGCATTATTGCAGCTGGCAGACCACACACAATACCGTTCTGCTCCACAGTAATATGTAGCTTCCTATACGTGGCAGACACCGTCCACACTCGCTGAAGGACCTATCTTACAAAGGCTAAACAAGGCTAGCAATAGCCGCATGGGTATTGAGTAAAAGATCACCTTGTGGTATGTTCACTATTTTGCGGAGCAAGGCAGGAAGGGGAGCGATCCCGCGTGGCCCCGCCCCGTATGACATCATCACCCCGAAGACTCGCTACCCACCGTACAGACAACCTGAAGGGGGTGGGCTGGCGCGCATTGGCCAGACCCTGCTGCAGTGACCGTCATTTGACGCTACATTTCTAGAGGCCTCCAACGGTGCAGAAATGACGAGGCCAGCGGACCAAGACCGTTCTATATCTGGAGGTTTCTATGGGGGTTTGACTGACCAATATATCTCGAAGGGCTGACGGGAAGTTGAGCGTGACCTGCGAGGTTGGTTCAATTCAGTTAGAACTCAGCCAGTGAGCGAACTAGAGCGAAGAGTGAGGTACAGTCACGAGTTCAGTGCTAGTGAGCTCCGAGCGAGCTCTGTCGGTCAGTAGTCGAGTGTGAGTTACAGCCTGAGCTAAGTGTACTTCTCTGCTACAGCGTCCGCCTGTTAGAACTGTGGGCTAATTCTGTATGCCTGTTGTCGTGTGTGTGTGTTTATGTATGTTTATGTCTCTTGCGCCAACTGTTATGGGAAGACGTCACGGGTCCTGGTGCACCGTGGAAGAGAACACAGAATATCGGCAAGGGGCTTTGAACAGAGTTCTACTGGAGTGTGTGTGGACAGCGAATACCATCCTGGACTGCGAGATTGCCGTGTACAGGCTGTGAACTGTACACCGTGTTAGCGACAACGAAGTACCTGTGTGAGTGACAAGGAAACTCTTCCAGCTGTAAGTCTTCGATCTGATTGAGATTGGGTACAACGACTACAGTAGGAATGTTTTATTCATACATATCAAAATTAGGTGCTCGGTCGTATATTTAGTACCTGTTTTTGGGTGTCAAAGTTTGCTCATTTAAGCACCGCGCGGACAGGAGTGAATGACTGGAAGCAGGTAGAGGTGGGGAAGTAATGTGTGTACCTGCTTCCCACCGCTCACTTCTGTCTTTGTGGTGCTTAAATGATCAAACTCGGACACCCTAAAAACTGGAGCCAAATATACTACTAGGCAACAAATTTTGATATGGTTGAATAAAGTATTCGTACTGAAATTGTACCAAGTCTCAATCAGATCGGAAACTTACAATGGAAGAGTTTCCTTGTGAGCGAGATTGTAGTGCTGGTGAACGAAGAGTGAGTGAATTAGTGTGAATGAACAGTGAGAACTAAGAGGGAGAGAGCGCACTCAAAGTGTGTAATTGTGTGTCCTGTACCATAGTGTAGAATGATACCAGATGCTGAATTCATTTAGTTGCCCAGTCAACGCGTTACGATATATTAAAAGATTCACGAAAATTTGCTGTTCCGCTCTGGACACATACTCTTTCCCAGTTATGAGTATTTAATATGCATATCTGGAGGGGGCATAAGTCCGTTCGCATTAAAATCCACATTAGTAGTATAATTCGATGGTTCTGCGGTCGTAAAACTATGGTGTATGATCTAAGAGGCGGGGTGTGCAAAAAAGCCAGCAATAAGTAAGGGCTGTTGATAGGGGGGCGTTAAACCTTGTGCAGGCTCCTTCGAAAATGATTTTGAGTACAAGACGTTGATGGAGATTCATCTGTCGGATGGAGGCAATAAGCCTTGTGCAGGCTTCTTCGGTAGGAGTAGGCTATGTGCCGGTACCGGGATATCTAGTTATAAAACCCGCTATAACAAATTTATCGCGTACACTCCGATTTAAAATCCTAGTCAGGAAGGGCAACCGGTCGTAAAACTATGGTGTATGATCTAAGAGGCGGGGTGTGCAAAAAAGCCAACAATAAGTAAGGGCTGTTGATAGGGGGCGTTAAACCTTGTGCAGGCTCCTTCGAAAATGATTTTGAGTACAAGATGTTGATGGTGATTCATCTGTCGGATGGAGGCAATAAGCCTTGTGCAGGCTTCTTCGGTAGGAGTAGGCTATGTGCCGGTACCGGGATATCTAGTTATAAAACACGCTATAACAAATTTATCGCGTATACTGCGATTTAAAATCCTAGCCAGGAAGGGCAACCGGTCGTAAAACTATGGTGTATGATCTAAGAGGCGGGGTGTGCAAAAAAAGCTAGCATTAAGTAAGGGTTGTTGATGAGGACGTTAAACCTTATGCAGACTCCTTCGCAAATGATTGTGAGTACAAGAGTGTTGAGGGTGATTCATTTGTCGGATGGAGGCGTTAAGCTGTGTGCAGGCTTCTTCGGTAGGAGTAGGCTATGTGCCGGCACCGGGTTTTACCCTCTCCCTACTATTGTATATTACATTCTTAGGTAGTTTCGAGGGCGTGCAAAAAGCCAGCATTAAGTTAGGGCTGTTGATGGAGGGGTGTTAAACCTTGTACAGGCTCCTTCAACAGGAGAAGCCTACATGCCGGCGCCGTGCAGGGTCTTTCGATAGGAGTAGGCTATATGCTGGCACTGTTTTTTATCCTCTCCGTACAATCATGATATTTTATGTTAGGAACTTACATGTGCTAAATGCTACACATTCCGTGGCAGAGCCGGGAATCGAACTCGGGCCTCCGGGGGTAGCAGCTAATCACACTAACTACTACACCACAGAGGAGGACTATTTCAATCTTACAGAACAGAATATTTTACAACCTTAATACGCTTATAATCTAGCAATAAGACGTTGTATGAGTTACAAGTTGCTTATCAGCACACCGTGTCTTCGTTCAAGGTTAGTGCTGCCGGAAGCCGAGTGTACAATTTCAGCTAACACATACATTCCGCACCTCGCTTCAGACTGCGCCGATACAACTTCAAAGATAGTGTTCTATGTAGTAGAACAGAAAATGTAACCCATAACCCGTTCCTAAAGCTTAAAACTGTAAATGTTTGAAGCTCCCGTTTTTACAGCTAGATGTGGTTCCTAACGTAGCAGGGCCGGGATCAAAAATATGTTTTAAAGCCGAGTGCCTCCTCCTGACGCAGGAGTTTAAAACGCAAGAATTTGTTTTACGACCGGTTGCCCTTCCTGACGCGAGATTTTAAATCATAAGAATCCGTTTTACAACTGGATACCCTCCTAGGATTTTAAATAGCAGTATCTAGCCTCTTACATCATAGTTTTCGACCGGTTGCCCTTCCTGACGTCAAAGAACTGGGATTAAGAATCTATTTTACAACTTTTAACACGAGAATCGGGGTTTTACAGCTAGATGCACTTCTTAGATTTTAAATCGCTGTATCACGAACTATTGTTTTACAGCCGGATGTCCTTCCTGACGCAAAACTAAGATTTTAAATCGCAAGAATTTGTTTTAAGACTAGTTGCCCTTCCTGACGCAAAACTAGCAGTATCTAGCCTCTTACATCATACACTATTGTTTTCGACCGGTTGCCCTTCCTGACGTCAAAGAACTCGGATTAAGAAACTGCTTTACAACTTCTAACACGAGAATCGGGGATTTATAGCTAGATGCTCTTCTTAGATTTTAAATCGCTGTATCACGAACTATTGTTTCACAGCCGGATGCCCTTCCTGACGCAAAACTAAGATTTTAAATCGCAAGAATTTGTTTTAAGACTAGTTGCCCTTCCTGACGCAAAACTAGCAGTATCTAGCCTCTTACATCATACACTATTGTTTTCGACCGGTTGCCCTTCCTGACGTCAAAGAACTCGGATTAAGAATCTGTTTTACGACTTCTAACACGAGAATCGGGGTTTTACAGCTAGATGCTCAAAGCAGTATCTAGCCTCTTACATCATACACTATTGTTTCACGGTATGGCCGGTTGCCCTTCCTGACGCTGAAAGACCAGGATTTAGCCAGTTACCCTTCCTGATGTAACAAGACTAGGACTTATTTTTTTAGACTGCACTTAGCTAGAAATAGCCACACGAAATTATTATATAGAAAGACAATTGCTGGGCGGATGACAGCTGACGCAAGAGTGCGGCACGGTGATTAAAGATGGCGGTTGACAGCTGTCAAAAAAAGCATGTTGATTTGCTTCCAAACAAGAGCGCGTAGAATTTGCCGCCACCACATAGAGGGCAGCACTGTTCTCTCTGGATTAAAGATGGCGGATGACAGCTGTCAGAAAATCACATGTGTTTGTAAAGCACGTGGAATTTACCGCCACCACATTTCAAAGGTAAGTAGCTAAAGAGGGCAGCACGGTGATTAAAGATGGCGGTTGACAGCTGTAAAAAAAAAAAGCATGTTGATTTGTTTCCAAACAAGAGCACGTGGAATTTGCCGCCACCGAATAGAGGGCAGCACTGTTCTCTCTGGATTAAAGATGGCGGATGACAGCTGTTAGAAAATCACATGGGTTTGTAAAGCACATAGAATTTACCGCCACCACATTTCAAAGGTAAGTAGCTAAAGAGGGCAGCACGGTGATTAAAGATGGCGGTTGACAGCTGTAAAAAAAAAAGCATGTTGATTTGTTTCCAAACAAGAGCACGTGGAATTTGCCGCCACCGCATAGAGGGCAGCACTGTTCTCTCTGGATTAAAGATGGCGGATGACAGCTGTCAGAAAATCACATGGGTTTGTAAAGCACGTGGAATTTACCGCCACCACATTTCAAAGGTAAGTAGCTATTGATTTGTTTCCAAACAAGAGCACGTGGAATTTGCCGCCACCACATAGAGGGCAGCACTGTTTTCTCTGGATTAAAGATGGCGGATGACAGCTGTTAGAAAATCACATGGGTTTGTAAAGCACATAGAATTTACCGCCACCACATTTCAAAGGTAAGTAGCTAAAGAGGGCAGCACGGTGATTAAAGATGGCGGTTGACAGCTGTCAAAAAAGCACGTGGCTTTGTTTACCACACGCTAGTTAGGTTAAGTTGGTACCACTAAGGTTTAGGCCCGTCAAGATGGCAGAACTGAGGTTAGCGATGCGTTGTGTCTGTCAAAAAGCACGTGGCTGTCAAAAAACACGTGGCTTTGTTTACGTCACGCTAGTTAGGTTAAGTTGGCACTACTGAGGTTTAGGACCGTCAAGATGGCCGCAGTGAGGTTATCGATGCGTTGTTGTCGATGACAACTGTCAAAAAGCACGTGGCTTTGTTTACAAATTCAAATCTCCCGCCAAAATTCAAATTTCCCGCCAGAATTCAAATTTCCCGCGTGAGGAGGCCGCAGAACCATCCAATTATACTACTCACATTGCGCGAATATTCAGCCTGGAGAGAATACAACTCCCTCTACAGCAGCAATAACACAGGCATGACGAACAGAATACAAAGTGTGTTCACTCCGCACTCTTAATATTGTAGTTTTTGGTCCTGCCGGAGTGTGGCGTTTCAGTCTCAATGATCCAGCTGCAACGAGACGTGCGCCCAATTGTCGGCAAAGGTATAGTGGGCGTGCGTTAAGTCGTGGGGATGATTTTAACGCCTATTAGTTTGTTTTAATATCTTCTGAAAATTCGTGTTGGTATCTGTGCAGTGCTTTGTGTGTGCCATCAACTAGTTTTCTATTATTTCGAGAAACGTCATACTGTTTCGTTCCTGGTTGTTAAATCGGGTTACGGTACGAAGCGTGATGGTAGACGATATTATACACCGCCAAAGGGAAATAATCTGTTTGCGAAGTGGGCTAGACTTATTCCGCGGAATGATAAGGAATTGTCGGCCAAAAGCAGAATATGTGACCTGCATTTTTCGGCAGATTTAATTATAAAGGCAGTCCGTTTCGTTGTGAATGGTGAAAACGTTTCCTCGTGTGAGGTGGAAAATATAACCAGGAGCGGTGCCTCGTAAATTTTTAAATTTACCGAAATACTTATCCGCTAAAGAAAATTTGCGAAATGCACCCAGTAGCAAAGGGAGTGAGGACAGTATCAAGAGGATAAGGAACAAGAATCACGAAGTGAGTGAAGCAGTAATGTCAACAGAAGGCGGTGAAGTTCAAGTTCAAGGTTAGCCTAGTTGTAGTCAAATTCAGGGTCAGTCTAGTTCTCTTACCGATGCCGAAAAGATAATATTATCTCTTAGAAAGCAACTAAAGAATGCAACTCGTAATTTAATGAGAGCTAAATGCAGTCTTTCCTCAGCTAAAGCTAGGATTAATTTCCTTGAGGGGTAGATTAAGAACACCGAATTTCAATTTATAGATTGTAAATTTCGTAGTAAGAAGCAGAAAATTATTACACTGTGTTAAAGGAATGTCAAGTAAAATCTCCCCATGGTATGAGGTACAGTAGTGATTTTCTTTTAGAGAGTTTATTACTTAGAATAACTTCATAGAGGATAGGATATAGGCATAATTTGTTACCTCTTCCCCCACAAAGCCATTTGAGGAAACTCTGCAAAGGACTTAAATGTCCCTGTGGTGTAAATCCTCACTGTTTAAGTGCTACTTCAGATTATTTTAAGTATGAAATGAACGAGAATAAACGGTACGGGTTAGTCATATTCGATGAGGTTAAACTAAGAGAAGAGATTCAATTTAACTTGGGGCGATATTTTTTACGAGTGGCTTGACTGCGTTGAGGCGATTTCAGTTGTGCCATCAGGAGCTGGCTGTTGTATTGAACACACTTTGGACATTATTTCAAAACTGGTCTCCCACTATAAAGCCGATTCTTCTTCGGAGCGGGAGAAATCCGCAGAGAAATGCAAGCTAGACAGTCTGCTAAGTTTACTCGTAAACTATCGAAAGTGGCCTCAAACTAGTTCTGCTGAGTAATTTACTCCATTTAATTTATTTGAAAAAGTGTCAGTGTTATTTACAGTCTGGTGTATGTTTAATGTGATCTGTTTAAAAAGGATTCTTTAAGTATGTAAGCACAATATTGCTTTCCCTGTTCGTAATGTTTCATTTTATTTCGTGTGTTCTCTTATTAAAGTTCAAAGGTATTTCTTCGTGAGGAGTGATAATATTATTTATAACTCTCTGACAGTGTTGTATTTGATTATTTGCGTATCAATGTAATTTCCATTAAAACAGCTGACCGTGTAGCGTTGGTGTTAGGCTCCACTCGCGCCGCTCAGCGGGAGAGCGCTTTAACTCGGTGAGTGATCTCAATTGGTATTCTACTGCATTCGTCATGACAAAGGTTTCCTTGGACTCCCATGGTTAGGAGTTAAGCCGGCAACTTATCCATCCACGCAGTTAAGTGGTTATGTATACATTCCAGGCGTTGTAATTGCCGATATGAACTTGACTTTTCTCCTCACCAAATGATGATGCCATTGGGTTCGAATGCCATCGAAGACAGCCTTGAAGATGGTTGTCTATGACTTTCCGTTTTCACACCAGGCAAATGCTGGGACTGTGCCTTAATTAAGGTCACGGCCGCTACCTTCCCAATCCCACTTCTTTTCCGTTCTTGCGTTGCCGAAGTACCTTTGATGTGTTAGTGGACATTAAAGTAGCAAAGAAGAGGAACGAAAGTAGGAAAGAAAGAAAGAGAGGCTATGCCACGCAACGAATCGAAGACTAACTCACTCGTCAGCGTACTGCCTCCGGTTCCTCGCTAGGTCGGATTTTAATCGCTTCTGATAATAATAATTGTATGGTCTGAGCCACCGTGTACAAGCAATATAATCTGACGCCTTCTGGCTTCTTGCTCATCGTTTTTGACATCCCGTTTTACTCTAGGCCTATAGATGGCGGAAAAAATCGAATCTCCTTTGATCGTCTATGGCTGAGTGCCAGCAGAGATCTTTTACATGACAAAATCGTACGAGATGGAGTGTTCAATGGACTATTTTTCCACCCTTCAAGAATCCGACTAACTTTGCCGAGTGCGAACCCGCTATCTTGGACTCAACAGAGGGAGCTTTTCATATAAGCAGCTTGTTAGAATTAATGAGTTTTTTTTCTGTTTCAGGGAATTCTGTACATGGCATCTATTCTACCAAATTTAGCAGAAGTTCGAAGAGTTCCAGCAAAGAAGTTCAACCATATGGATTTCGTCTGTCACACTTATGTAAAACGACTGTTGTACAACCACATATTGAGGGGTGTACAAAATTATTAAATATTGTTAGGAATCAAATAGTGGTTGTTTTATTCATTTAATCGAGCAGGGCTCAATTAGTACGCGCACACGGAATGAATAACATCACTTCACTAATTATTGGCAATTTATAAAAGACTCTTGTCCACGCAGTTGGTCTTCGGCTGGCAGTCTTTACCAAAGCTTGTTATCCTCCAAAATCATGATCGACAGATTTCAGCTTCAGTTTTCACTTCACTTCGTACACACAGCTGTCACTTTACACAGCAGTTCCATGTGGACGAGTTCGTAAACACGTCTGCTGGCTATCACAATGCAAGACTGCTGTAAATATGGCTCGACTCCAGACAAGACCGATAACTCGCATAGTCAGTTCACGTGACAGCTCTACACTCTGAACTCTCAGCTCACAACTCACAACTAAACAACAACCCAACACCAACTAGCCCTGTTAAAAGCGAGACTACTTTTCTAGTTCTAATATCTTAGGGCTGTGGTCAGAATAGATTGATTATTCTAGTTTCGACTTTCAGAATATTCAAGGAAGCCCCAGGGAGTCGAAACATACAATAGAAACATAGAGACCGTGCAAGTTGGCCATGCGGTCTTGTTCACAAAGCCATGAGCTTGCATTCGGGAGACAGTGGTTTCGAATGCCATCGACGACAGCCCTGAAGATGCTTTCCCGTGATTTGCATTTTCACACCAGGCAATGCTGGAGATGTACCTTGATTAAGTCCACGGCCGCTACCTTCCTAATCCCACCCCTTTCCCATTCTTCCGTTTCGAAAAATACTTTGATGTGTTAGTGTGACGTTAAAGTATCAAAAGAGTAAAGAAAATGAAAGTGAGGCTGTGATACGCAACGCGGACCGACCTGGAGCTTCCCAACCTAACTCATTCGTCAGCGTACTACCTTTTATTCAGAGGGCCCTGGGTTCGACTTCCGGGTAAGCCGGATTTTAATCGCTCCTAATTAATTCTTCTCGGTCTGGAACTGGGTGATTTTGTCTGTCCCAACACTCTCCTCTTCATATCCAGACAACAAACCTGCATAAAAGCACGCAGTAGTGATTGCATCCCTCCATACAATGTTGGTGTCAGGAAAGACATCCGGCTGTAAAACAGGCGCAAATCCACTGGTGTGACGTAGTTCGCAGTCGCGTCCCCACAAGTGTGGGAAAAACGATAAAAAGAAGTAGAATATAGCATATGCTTGTAACGGATTTACACATCAAACATTGTTGTAAACATTAGGAGATATATTGTAAAAACAAGAAATCTGATCACGTCTATAGATGTTCCTAACCACTGCCTGCTCGATCTGCTGCTTATACCGTCTGCTCAGAACATTAGAACATGGTACTAAATGAATCAGTGCGTGTACAAAAGCTCACGGTAGGTGGCAGCACCAAATGGCTCCAGTGCTGACAGAATGAAATAGCGGAAAATAGGCTGGCACTGTACTTCTTTTCAGTGAAAATGGTGTATTATACGGGATTCCATTTGTTAGCGGATTGCTTCTCCGAAAGATTACGAGTAGGACAGAGCTTAGAATTAATATAGTCATCTTCACGTAGCACATTAGATACTGTGGAGCGATGAAGCTCGGAACAGGTATTTCACCGCTAATAAAGAGAAGATTGCAAATAGAAGCCACTAATTTGAGTGATCTGGAGAAGGTTTGCTCCCTTATTTGCGATGAAATGACCATTATAGAGCGGCTGCTCTATAATAAAGAATAAAGAGAACAGATTCTATCGAAATAACGAAGCAGAGGGAGTCTATAAATTAGAAATTAGATTAAACACTCAACTGGTCATGAAATTGCTGTGCTTTGTAATTCATGGATTAACGGAGAAATTTACGATTACGCCCGCTTACTTCGTGGTGAAGGCAGGTACACCAGGTTTTCAAGGCTGGATTCTATGTTACTCGTCTTGTGAGTGACAAGCACAGAACATATACTCCCATGTTCAAAACATTTGGTGACGGAGAATTAAGTTATGTGTGGTTCATCCATGCAACATCATGCGACAGTTTCTGCCGATATATTGAAGAGATACAAGAACTGGGCGAGTTGGCCGTGTTGTTAGCGTCGCGCAACTGAGAGCTTGCATGCGGGAGATAGTGGGTTCAAACCCCACTGTCGGCAGCCATGAATATGGTTTTCCGAGGTTTCCCATTTTTCACGCCAGGCGAATGCTGGGAACGTACCTTAAAGCCACGGCCACTTCCTTCCCACTCCTAGGTCTTTCCTATCCCGTCGTCGCCATAACACCTATCTGTGTCGGCGCGGCTTAAAGCAAAATAGCAACATAAAAAGAGATACAAGAAGCTGCAAAGCTCCCTATAAAAAGGCTTCCCTAAGAAACACATCAAGCTATTATTATCACTGTCCGACTCCTTGGCTGAATGGTCGACGATGAGCTCTTTGATTCAGAGGGTCCCACATTCGATTCACGTCAGGGACGGGGATTTTAATCACGTCTGATTAATTCCCCTGCCTCGGGGACTGGGTGTTTGTGTCTGTCCCAACACTCTTCTCTTCAAATACAGAGAAAACACCAGACTACCAACCACCATAGAAACACGCAATAGTAATTACTTGCTTCCACATAGGGTTGGTGTCAGAATGGCAACCGACCGTAAAACAGGAGAAAATCCACATATGAGTGAAACTGTTCGCACCCCACAGGTGTGGGGAAAGCGGTTATCTACTTCCATTTTCATCGTTCATCTTCTACAGAATTACATTTTTATGTGCTAACACAGGCCTTTCAGGAGATCCATTTGAAGCCATGTTTAGGGAGCAGTGCTCAATGACTGACTCACGGGCTGCTCAAAATGCCGTAAAGAGAATTCCGAAATCCGGTATTTTAATTCCACCGATGGTGCTAGCGTTATGCACAAGCAAAGATGTCCGTGAGCCCCGTGAATCAGTGTGTGCCACTTTGGTAACAGCTTCGCAGGCACTAGTGTGTGTGTGGTTATTTGGTGCGTGTAATTCAAGAAGAAACTGAATGCTGTGCGTGCTTAAATAATGTTTGCTCCTGTTAATCCATCCCTATGGATGAACTTGATCAGTCACTCGAATACGCTTGCGATATCCCCAGCCGCGATTTACTGGCCTAATTATGGCGCTATATGAATTTGTTGAGGTTGCTCTACTGGACTGCAAGAACTCTTCGAGTCATTTAAAGTGTGTTACAAACAATAATCACCTGGAACTTGCGTCACACACTGTGGCGGCCAAAATTATGAAACCTTCACTTAGTAATGTAGGGAAGTATAATAGGCCTACAAAGTTTCCGTCAAAACCTCTTTATTTCGAGAGTCCTGAAGATATAAATCTCTAGAGCACTACTTTATTTTCAGAGTTTCAACTTCGCTTATGTGATTATCTATCTGTATTCCCGTGATAACTAGGGCTGTTTGGTGCTGCCATCTAGCGACGGATTCTTCACAAGTCGTGTCACACACGTTTGAATATGGAATGAGCAGGCAGTATAAGCAGCCATAGCGTGCGTATCGAACAGGCAGTGACCTAACGAAATTGTACGAATGCATAGTACGATGGGAATTGGTCTATTATGGCAATTACATGTCCTGTTTACACAACAGAGAGTTCCACTGTCATCCGGATGTCTGCAGGTGTCGGCGTTAATCGAAAGATGCAAATGCCATAATATTCAAAGTGTGTGCGAAGTTTGGTCTGTGCTGATCTTATCGTGATTGTTACTTCAGTCATTTTAATGAAAACAGGCACGCAATGACAACATTCTTCTTGGCAACAGTTCTGTGTCTTGGTTCTGAAAGGGCCAATGTAACTTTCTTTTTTATCGAAATTGAGATATTAACTGATACAAACGCGTTTTATCCTGGCTCGCAACATGTTAAAAGGGCAAATGTCTCTGTTAAGTACTAAACGAACAGCTAACGTTTAATTAAATAAGTCCTTGCCAATAATGTTAGATCACCAATAAAGATTAGAGACCTGGCAATTTTTTAAGAATACGATAGGAAAAATTAGCATTTAATAAGGTGACTTCCACAAAGAAAGTATAAATTTATTTATAGTTGTTGAAAAAAATAATTGGAAAACTATAAGCAAAACTTCAAATGCTCATAGCTCAAAAACAGGTTTTTTGACATTGGCCCTTTTAGAACCAAGCCACAGAATTAACCCTTTCAGACATTGCGGCTTCGAAGGTGGAGAATCAAAATTAATGTTAACGAAAGCAATGGAACACTATTTTCAAAACTCACCAGGACTGTCCCTCTCCCTCTGATCTGTTTTTGGCAAAGTGATCCGGTGGAGAAATGTAACTAAATGCCTAGGGGGTTACCCTAGACAGAGGACTCACCTTCAAAAACCACTTTAACTCGATTTGGGCCCAAGTGAACATACGCTTATCTGAAATTATACGCCTTATGAAAACCGATCAAGGCCATAACCTAGAAAACAGGCTCACGCTGTGCAAGACCTCCTTTCGACCAATACTAGAGTATGCCAGTCCAGTCTGGGGAATGGCAGCCAAAAACCATCTGGATAAGATGCAGAGCATCTAAAACCGTGCGCTGCGTCTCATCTCTGGTGCACACTGGTTTGAACGATATCGGGACAACCAACAGTCCCTAAAGAGTGATGAGATTAGGATCAGAAAGAAGAAGACGTCCCGGAAATTCTATTCTGGACTAATCCGCAAACCCAATGTCCCCATCACTACGTTGGGCAATTTTGGTGCCCTTGGCCTCCGCTATAAGGTCATCCTAAATTAGTCACCCCTGAAAAGGGTGCATGTCACATTCTGACCAGTTTCGATTCCGTTCCAAAAGGTCCCTCACCTTCACATTAATACAGCCCTAGTTAGATCAAGTTAAGAAATAGCACTCAAGACCTTATTCCGGTCGGAGGGCTAAAATCCTCATCGGGAACGGTGCGTCCGTATTCTGCTTGAGGCTTGAGGCATAGAGATAGCACATCCTAATTTTGTACCCACTGATTCATAAAAGTAACATCCTGTCTCAACGAAATATTAAATTAATATTAATATATGACCCATACTGACATGCAATCCCAACCATCAGGTTTATTACACGGTCCACTACATACAAAACACAAGTCATCCTAAACTGGATACACTACCGGGCAGTTAAAGACTACACCACCCCCACAGTAGAACGACATGACATCACAAAAGTACCCTAAATTCTAGACTAAGCACAACTCTCACCACAAACTTCTGCAGCAATATCCAACACAACAACAACCCACTAATACAAAATTTAGGATAATACGAACCAGACCGGTGACATAAAATTAACGGATGTCCAAAATACATATTTCTAATTAAGGACATCCTCATCAACCCCAATTAGGCAATCTACAGCTACTATAATGTCCAACTCAACGACCTCGTACTCGCGAATAAATCACATTTAACAGTAATTAAATAGCACACACCAAACTATTAAACCCACAACAAACGTAACAGCCCGTTTTTATATCTCCTGACTCCCACTAATGCGAGTCACGCATAACACTCAAGGCGAAATAATACCACCAGCTGCCAAAATGCTGTCGTTAAATAACATCTGCTTTTACGTATTTTGCCTTAACATTTGCCTAAATAAGCAGCGTAAATTTCACTTTGCAACAAGCGGCATGGGCAGTTTCTGGATAAGTACTCCCACACGGTACACACCAATCCACTGTGTTAGCCATATAACAGCAAGCAACCAACTGTCCTGGTCACACCAAGTACAAGACAACATACATATAAAGAAACACTCATTAAATGCTTTCACGCATCGAAGTACCAGTAAAATATTAAATAAATTAAATTTTAATAATTCTCAAAAAAGTACAAACATATATACGACCGACAGAGGAGCGTAAGGACCGCACCGGCATCGGTACCCCTCACACCACACGTCTCTCCGGAGACAGGTGACACATACAGATAACCAGGGAGTAGCTGAGACCCTGGGAAACCTAATCAGTAATTATCCCGCCCCGCTTAAAACTCACCACGAAGATTATCAAGACAATCTCACTTCCTTCAGCCTTCTAAATTTGCCGTAAAGTGCCTAAACACCAGATGAATCACTGGTTCTCGGAACCGAGGCAAGGTGCACTGCCAAATGCCGATAAACGCTGCTCGTTCAAAATAATACTGCGTTTCAAAATTTAACACCCACACAGTCACATTTACGTAAAAGTGTCAGTTTGAGAAAATATGTCAGTCACTAACGACACCAAAATAGCATACCCAACCTAAAGTATGATATCTATTATCTCAATAATAGACATAGTTCCAGGTCGTATTTTTCACACGTATAAAAGAGCCTCAATTTTAACCAATATTTATTTATCACAACGTGAAATGATATGTCAAATATTGATACACAAAATGTCGAAACGAACTTAAAACCAAATACAACATAAACATCCATATACAACACCGAACTCTATTTGCAGTTGGTATTTCACACAATTTCGTGGCCGCACAAACAGGTCCTGATATTTTCTCAGTGTGGGAAGTGTAGCTCAGTGATTTATGACCTTCACCAGTGTAATAACTGTCCATGGTTTGAGATGACAGCTAAGTGCTAATCCTGTCTTGGATATTCGTAAAATGACTTTTCATTAGCTCCAAATACCAACTTACTTCAATTTTCCTTTTCAATCCTAGTTCTAATTCACACCAGAAAATGCGGTAGTGTGATATAGAATTACAACTCAAAGAGTAAGTTTACATGGATTTAGACCCGAAATGAGACAACAGCAGGGAGCACATTGCATCCGTCCCGCTCGGTTTAGTTCAGTTCAGTTTCCCGCGTATCAGTTCGCATCACTTCGTCTGCCGTTCGACTCGTTGGCTGAACGGTCAGCGTACTGGCCTTCGGTTCAGGGTTCCCGGGTTCGATTCCCGGCCGGGTCGGGGATTTTCACCTTACTTGGTTAATTCCAATGACACGGGGGCTGGGTGTACGTGCTGTCTTCATCATCATTTCATCCTCATCACGACGCGCAGGTACCTACGGGTGTCGACTAGAAAGACCTGCACCTGGCGAGCCGAACTTGTCTTCGGACACTCCCGGCACTAAAAGCCATACGCCATTTCATTTTACTTCGTCTGCCGCAAATACCTTCCCGTCTATTTCGGAAGCTGTCAGTGAACCCGGTTTGGAACAGCGCCTGTAGTAATGTTTTTTTTTTTTTTGCTAATTGCTTTACGTCGCACCAACACAGATAGGTCTTATGGCGACGATGGGATAGGAAAGGCCTAGGAGTCGGAAGGAAGCGGCCGTGGCCTTAATTAAGGTACAGCCCCAGCATTTGCCTGGTATGAAAATGGGAAACCACGGAAAACCATCTTCAGGGCTGCCGATAGTGGGATTCGAACCTACTATCTCCCGGATGCAAGCTCACAGTCGCGCGCCTCTACGCGCACGACCAAATCGCCCGGTGTAGTAATGTCGAGCTCTTTGTCCGAAGACAGAGAAATTACAGACTGCGAAGAAGAAGAAGAAGAAGAAGACAGATGAAATTTTGTATACATGAAACACATTTAAAAAAGGGAACACTGTGGTGAATATTACCTTCACTTTTCGGACTTGCTACTCTATGAGCACAACTTCTTTAAATATTTCAAAATATTTCTCTCTCTAGTTTTTGAGTTGCTAAGCGTTCTACCTCAAAAAAAAATCAAATTTCAGAAAATCAATTTCGCCTTTTGAGCGACTAGCAGTAACAATGAAGTAACTATTGATTTCCTTTCATATCTTATTTAACAATACTACATGGTCAAAGTAATTAGAATTGTATAATACTACAAGTCAGTGTACAGTCTGTCATATTTCGTCACTAGAGTAGTTCTTTTAGATTTAAATTAAATTTGGAGCAGAGGACTAAAATATCTCACTGTTTATTCCACGGTTTCATAAAACTTTTTGTCGGTAATCCGCGGGCTTTCTATCCACTTTTGCATATTTGTCAGTTAAAAAATTGTCTAACTCATTGGCCACAGAGGTAACTCTCTTTCTTTGCATAGAAACCGTGGACAGAGTTGCTGCATCATTATCACTTCTTGCCGATTGACATGATCTTCTCCTTGCCATATCGTGATATCAGGATGTCTTTTACAACTTCAGTCAGCAGTTCTTCATTGATCATACTCATTGAACTCAAATAAAACACTTCGCCAGAGGCTCGCAAGGTGGGGTCTACCTTTCTTCCGTCTTCCGTCAACTTTGCACGTGAGGGCAAGCTCGACTGAGCGGATGGTCGGGGAGAAATGCTGAAGCGTGCGGAACTGAAGCAGTAGGCGGCTGGACATTTGACTACACGTGAAACAAATATCCAAGGTAAACTGAACTGAACGGAACGGAAGCAGTGTGCTCCATGCTTTAACGTTGATAAACTGTATGTGCTACTGAATATTGCTGATGTTGGGAATCGAAATGATGTCCTATGTCTCGCAATTATTCTTGTCATGCTAATCCAAACGCTACGCATGACTAAGGAGTACTATCTCAGAATAGGAGTAACTACTGTAGTTTTCTCATCATCTGTTTACCCTCCAGGGTCGGTTTTTCCCTCGGACTCAGCGAGGGATACCACTGGGGAGAATGACCAGTACCTCGCCCAGGCGGCCTCACCTGCTATGCTGAACAGGGGCCTTGCGGGTGATGGGGAAGATTGGAAGGGATAGACAAGGAAGAGGAAGGAAGCGGCCGTGGCCTTAAGTTAGGTACCATCCCGGCATTTGCCTGGAGGAGAAGTGGGAAACCACGGAAAACCACTTCCAGGATGGCTGAGGTGGGAATCGAACCCACCTCTACTCAGTTGACCTCCCGAGGCCGAGTGGACCCCGTACCAGCCCTCGGACCACTTTTCAAATTTCGTGGCAGAGCCGGAAATCGAACCCGGACCTCCGGGAGTGGCAGCTAATCACGCTAACCATTACACCACAGAGGCGGACCTGTAGTTTTCTACGAGACAAATACAAGCGTGGAGCCACAACTTCTGCACGCTACTTTTATTTGTGCGGAGATAATATAACTTATGTATAAGTACGTCATTACTGCTATCCAAGGTCAACTGCTTTACCAACTATCCGCTTATATCACAGAAAACTTTGTTCTAAGAAAACTAATACTGAGGATCATGGTTCGTTAAGTGATTATATTTCTTGACTAGAACTGCTAATTTCTGTCGTGTTGTGGTGGTAATTATTGTGTTAAGCTAAACGAAAGTTCAGAAGGATAACTATCTCTTCTGCTAGCACGTGAGGATCAAAGATGTGTATACACTACCTGATCGTAAGTATCCGGAACGGTACCCCAGATATCACCCGCCAGTATAAAATGAGTCAGGGATTATTTATTGTGCTATCAGCAGAAAAGCAATGACACCGGACTGGGTCTGTCAGGAGAGCTCAGTGATATCGAACGTGAACTAGTCATTGAATGTCCAAACCAAACCAAACCAAACCCCATGGCACTACAGCCCTTGAAGGGCCTTGGCCTACCAAGCGACCGCTGCTCAGCCCTAAGGCCTGCAGATTACGAGGTGTCGTGTGGTCAGCACGACGAATCCTCTCGGCCGTTATTCTTGGCTTTCTAGACCGGGGCCGCTATCTCACCGTCAGATAGCTCCTCAATTCTAATCACGTAGGCTGAGTGGACCTCGAACCAGCCCTCAGGTTCAGATAAAAATCCCTGACCTGGCCGGGAATCGAACCCGGGGCCTCCGAGTCAGAGGCAGGCACGCTACCCCTACACCACGGGGCCGGCAGTCATTGAATGTCACCTAAGTAATAAACCTTTCAGGTACGTTTCCATCCTTCAAAAGCTGCCCAAGTTGTCTGTTTGTGGTGTGGCTGTGAAGTGAAAACGCAAAGGAACAACCTCAGGTCAACCAAGACAAGACAGACCTCATTTAACGACGGACAGGGACCGTCGTGCGTTACGGAGGGTGGTCGTAAAAATCTTAAAGAATCACTCGTGGGATCCAAAGTGCTATCAGCAGTCCAGGAAAGACAATGACTGTGCTTCTGGAATTAAAGGAAATGGGGTACAATGGTCGAGCTGCTGCTCATAAGCCGAAAATTTCTGTAGTCAATTTCTGTAGCCACGCTTGAGGTGATGTAAAGAGCGACGCCACTGGATAACTGGTGGATAACTGAAAACGAGTGATTTGGAGTGATGAATGACGCTATATCCTTTGGTAATCCAATGGAAGAGTTTGGGGTTTGCAAATGCATGGGAAACGTTACCTGCAATCATGTGTAGTGCCAACAGTGAAGTACGGAGGAGGTGATGTTATGATAGGGGAGTGTTCTTCATGATCAAGGTTTGGTCCCCTTATTGTGTTTAAGAAAGCTCTAAATGCAGAATAATATGAGCACATTTTAAACTTTTGAGTACTGTGCACAAAACAATGACTGTTTGTATCAGCATGATAATGCAGCCTGTCATAAAGCTGCATCTGTGAGGCAATGGTTTGTAGACAATAACATTCCTAAAATGGACTGGCCTGCCCAGAGTACCAACCTGAACCCAATGGAACACCTTTGGGATGAGTTAGAACGTCAACTTCGCTCCAGACCCCAGCGTCCAACATCTCTACCTTCTCTGGGTTTGGCTCTTGAGAAAGAATGAGCTGCCATTCCTCCACAGACATTCAGACACCTCACTGAAAGTTTCCCCAGTAGAGTTAAACCTACCATAAAGGTGAAGGGAGGACCCACCCAATATTAATGTTTAACAATAGAGAAACTGACACGGGTAAAGAGTAATTACAATTTCAGATAGGTATCGGGATACTTCTGATCAAGTAGTGTATTTATCCGACTTGGACATGGGAGTCTGCTCATAGATGTGCAAATATACCCCACTTCTGCAGTTCAACGATTAGCTTATCCACAGCAAACGGTCTCAACTAACTTTCAAACCCCGTGACCGTTATTCTGGGCGTTTGGCTAGTGCAAGGCCAACGTGTGGTCAAGCTCCCAGAATTCTTTGCGGCAGCGGCCATATTGGGACCAAAGGTCTCCACTGTGTGTTATACAGTGCAGTGAGATTAAGTTGTCATGGGTTATTGTGTCGCTCCAAATTGTAGAAGTCATTCATGTAAACGGAGTAGGTTATTTCCATTCTCGGAAGATAAGAACAGGAGGGCAAAATGGGTTCAAAATTGCCGACGTGGTAAGTGGCAGCCTGCAGAACATGCACCGCTGTGTGAGGTTAGTGTAACATTTACTAGATAAAAATAATCACCAAGATTAATTATAATTCCTTTTGTGGTGTAGTGGTTAGTGTGATTAGCTGCTACCCCTGGAGAAGCGGGTTCGACTCCTGGCTCTGCCATGAAATTTGAAAAGTGGTACGAGGACTGGAACGGGCTCCACTCAGCCTCGGTAGGTCAACTGAGTTGAAGGGTGTTCGATTCCATCCTCAGCCATCCTCGAAGTGGTTTCGCGTGATTTCCGACTTCTCCTTCAGGCAAATGCCGTGTTGGTACCTAACTTAAGACTAAGGCCGCTTCCTTCCTCTTCCTTGTCTACCCCTTCAAATCTTCTCATCCAGTGACAAGGCCCCTGTTCAGCATAGAAGGTAAGGTCACCTGGGCAAGGTACTAGTCTTCCTTCCTAGTTGTATCTACCGACCCAAAGTCTCATGCTCGAGGATACTGCCATTGAGGCGACAGAGGTGGAATCCCTCGCTGAGTCCGAGGGGAATACCAACCCCGGACGGCAAAACAATCAATCAAGAAAGAAAGAAAGAAAGAAAGAAAGAAAGAAAGAAAGGAAGGAAGGAAGAAAAGAAAGAAATAATAAACTAAAATCTGCATAACTTATTTATTATTATTATTATTATTATTATTATTATTATTATTATTATTATTATTATTATTATTATTATTTGCTAATTGCTTTACGCGCCGACACAGATACGTCTTATGGCGACGATGGGATAGGAAAGGCCTAGGAATGGGAAGGAAGCGGCCGTGGCCTTAAGTAAGGTACAGCCCCAGCATTTGCCTGGTGTGAATATGGGAAACCACGGAAAAACATATTCAGGGCAGCCGACAGTGGGGTTCGAACCTACTATCTCCCGATTACTGGATACTGGCCGCACTTAAGCGACTGCAGCTATCGAGCTCGGTATTATTATTATTATTATTATTATTATTATTATTATTATTATTATTATTATTATTATTATTATTATTATTATTATTATTATTAAAGGGATTACCCGTGGAATGCAGAGGTGAAAGAAGGTGCGGGCTGGAATAGGTCTAACTTCAAAGCTGAGATATTGATTAAAATTGCATTAAAGGTTATATTTTCGACATTAGCAAAACTTAACAATTTTGACATAGAATTTGAATATTCAACAAATAACAAGAAGTTAACAAACCAGGTACAAGACCAGAAAAGCCAAGATTTAGAGACTCTTTAACCATCTGGGCTTCAAGCCCCACTTTTTACTATTCCTGAGCTCTCAGCTCACAACCACATATTACCAAAGGGCAGAGATTCCCTTATTTCATGGAGCACTTGCCCCAAGCTAGCACTGTCAGGCCTCCTAGAGGCACATATCCAAATACAAGAAAGAGCTGACCCGCTCTCAATTTTTTAAGCCTATCAAAGGCCACCAGACTTCTACACAAAATTGCCATCGAGGCACAGCTTACATCAAATGAAACGGGGGTATATTGTACCCAACCTACTGGACCTTAGTAGAAAAATAACGGGTTAAGTTAAGGGCCCAAAATGCAAAGTGAATGGAGGAGAGAATTTGCACACCTACAAGAAACTTCTTAAAACCTAAGAGGCGCGAGGCCGATGAAACAGGGGCTATGCCCAAACTAAGAAGGTGACTCGTATACAGAATAAATTTAACACATTAAGGAAGAGTAGAAAAACAGTTACGAAAACGTAGTCACCTCAAACCAAAAGGAAGGGGAGCTCGAGAGGGTAAAGCACTCTCTATACCCGATTTACAGTTAAAGATCTGTGAAGTTTTACAAAATTTTACATGTTTAAGAGATAGGTTACATAATAAAAAGGTTTCGGACCTTCCCCGAGGGTTAAACTACTGAACTAGCAAGAAATAAAGATGTTAAACGGCCATTACCTTACTGAAGAGCTGCTGCCCGAATGAAGAGGTGCTACCCGCCCCCTGCTACACGTCCATACACTAAGCTAAATGTTGATGATCTGGCCGAGAGACAGGAAAATCAGCATTTTTTATACTCTCGGAGAAGATTCGAGACCTTTCGTGAATAATTAAGACACACCCACAGTCGTTTATTGGCTGGCTAAAAGTTACACATCAAAATTGAAGAAGAATGACACGATTGGTCAAAAATTAATTACAGAAATTCTGGATTGGCTAAGTTCAAAACTGGCGGAAAGAAAAGATTAATATTGCCAACGCACAAATGAAAGAACGAAATTTAGTAAAGAACAAACTCATGAATACAAAATTTCTTCAAATAAAGTTCTTCCCCTTCGCACCAGGGTGCATGATTATAGTTTTTAGGCAGTGACATCTATGAGAGAATGTTCACACTTCTTGATTAATGGAAAACAAAACAAGTTGAAATCCACACAGTATTGACAACTTTGTAATCACAACATTTATGGTAGTGACATCTTCTGAGAAACTAATGAGTTGATCCAGTTTTTAAAGTTCAGAGTTTCTCCTGTAGAGGAGTACTTATTGGCGGAAGATTTAAATGTGCGGCGTAGAGGTGTACCAGCCGGTACAATTATTATTTGATAAAATGATATCACCTAACAAGTGGGTCTTCGGTCACGTAGCTTTCAGTTTGAATTCGGGAGCTAGTGGCTTCGTAAATTCTAGAGGTAGTTTCTATCCCTTTATTAACCTGGAAAACCTTCGGATAGAGGAGATATCGCTCAATTCCCGTGATGTGGTGAACCTGACTGCTCCCGCTTAAGATTGTTGCTAGGTTGGCATGGTACTTCTCCAAACAAATTCTTATCTCCCTTTCTCCCTTCCACATATTCTGAGTTCCCGCGTTCTATATGGCATCACGCCCTTCCAGTTGGCGTCATGCTGCGCAGTATTATTTCGGCGTTAAATATAATTTGTTAATAACTGAACAGAATGGTACTGAACCCAAATGGTCCATATCATTGTCTTAAAATATGGTAAGTTATATAAAGGTACAGGGAAATGGATTACAGTCACATTGGAGGCCGGATATGGTGCAACTTTGCTTGCCCAAGCTTGGAGCTAAGGTCCACGTGTCAGGGTCATTTGATGATGTAATATGGAAGTCATGGAATATTCTACGCTATCATGAGAGAAGTATGTGATCGAGGTACTCAGATCATAAGTTGGCAACATTTCTGAGTAGCGAATAGGAGCACAGCAAGTTCCATGTGATGGGGGAAAATTAAATATGGACGCCCGTATGAATGACCTCCAAAATTAACTAAATCTACCGAGGGACAGTGTGGAATCAAATTTAAGTTATCCCCTTGGACGAGAATTAAAGAAGACATATTCCTAATGATATATCGTAACCAATAAATGCAGCCTTACATGACAGGATATTGCACCACTAATGATGGGGTTCCCCGAATTCCGTACCTGGAAGCTGCTGTACAGGGAGAAGCCGCGTGCCGCTTGAAAGAGCTCACTCTGCTACGTGGTTTTGAATGGACCGGACGAAAGGCGCATGGTGTCCGATGCAGACTAACGATTTTGAGCATTTCTCAGTCTGATAACTATAACTGTCGAGAGGATACAACGGGATCCGATAGATTTCATTTTAACTAGATAATGGTGAAAATCTTGTAGAAATTGTGAAGATAATATTCTAATATTAACTTTGATAAAGCAGTGAAGACCGGAACGATATCGATATACAGACGCTTTGCAGTGCCGCGTACTAAGAATCGTGAAATAGCAGAGACAAAGTCTATATTATTGGTGTAAATAAGTGTTTAATGTGTTATTATAAGTTGTTTATATATGTGTTTTTGCATTTTAGTGTGAAATGTGTGAAGCCGTGTGAAACATTAAAATCTGCAAGAATGAAGATCGTAGGTCTCGAGAAAGGCATTGGTTCGCATGCCGCCAGTATGATGGCTTAATTCTCATCATGGGGCCGACCTGAAACCATGAGACAGTGGAGGTGAGTATGGAACGTCTCCGAATTTGATAAGTACCCCTGATACACTATATCTGGCTTATGCATGATTAGCTGTTAATATATAATTAATTTAATGCATGATGTTCATTATATATTTCTTTTTCTTTCACTGTAGCAAGGATAGTTAGAATTATAGGGCGTAATTTTCATACTGATGCCTGGGGAGTGAATAATTAAGTAATAAGCGTGTGTTGAATATGGTCTTCTTAAGTAATAAAATAACAGGTGTATAAATATGATCTTTTATAGTGACAAATACGTGTGTGAAATATTGTACCCTACAGGGCACTTTAGTACTGCAGGATGATACCTACCTTCTCTTCTCTTCTTGCATACGGGCACCAGCTCAGCTACCATCGGCAGAAAAGGGTCGATAATTTGGGTTCTTATGACGAGAGGATCATGGGGAACACAATACTACATTAAACTACGAAATGAGGAACACAAACGCACCTACTGACATTTTGAGCACAAGTTGTGTATTCTTAACTCAACATTTCTTTTCTTTTATATTACAATTTATTGCACTAATCGTGCTAAAATGGATGCCCAACAGGCTCATATCATAAATAAGATAAACATCAAACAAAAAAAAATTATTCGCTACCTGGTTGGTTTGTCGTGCTGAGAATCGATAAGTGAATCCAAGAAACAAATGTGTCCTTACTCGGAACAGCCACGCTGTACCTGCACATAACGTATATGATGCTAGGGTGAGAATTTGTCATGCAGAAATAACGCCACTAAGAGATCCCCACACATATTTGGGAAGATGCACACACAAGATAATAAGTTTGAACCTACGACTACAGACATAACCTTTCTAATCTCGCATGAAATATCACTCCTTTATGGATATGAACCAAGGTCCATTCAAACAAACGTTATATTTACAAAATTTACTGCTTAAGCAAGTTTTCTTAGTGCCTCGTTTCCATCTACCGCCCTACCATTTATAAACAAAGTTAATAAAGTATGAGAGAAAGCAAGGATGAATGAATGAAACCCTCGTCACATGCTTCTCTCGCCTGCGGGAAGGAATTCCAGCCCTCGTCTTGTATTTTAAAAATGGCTGCGAGACTCCCTGCGGTGCAGGCAAGGGAAACGACCTCCAAGTCCTGGGCCGTGAAGCACCCTCGCACAAACAAAACAAAAACATAACCTAGTTTCCAAATATGCAGAGCTCTACTCTCCCTTGGCCTTGTCTCAACACATGACGAAATCGCCACAGTAAATAAGTGAGGAAATCAACATACATGTCTGCACTATCCAATGTCCGTGACAGACCGCCCTGGGTCTCGATTCTACCACCTGGAGTATTACACATTGTTATACATATCCATCTCGCCGTCCGCCTAATGCGACGTGTTCCAATTAACCCTCAAGTCTTGGGTTCAATCCCTTACTTGGCATAGTACAAAGGGTCGCAAATATATGTGACATAGCCTACGGGTTATATTCATTACCCTCACATTCAATCCAACACACTCTAAACATGGAGTAGACACTTAAATTCTGGCCACATGCGTGCTCTACATTGTGCAGACGGATTCCCTTCCCAATATAAGGTACCCTATCATGATTAACCTATAAATACAAGCAGATATCGTCTGATGCCGGGCACTAAGAAACGTTGATTTAAGCTCGTACATAAGCTTCCCTACGACTATGTGTACCGTCATACTATCATAAACTACCTTAATTCTTGCTTACTATAGACAATAAAATAAAAATGTGTATGCCTTAACCTAAATTATATAAAGGAAATACCTTAATAAATGGCCTAATGGGCCGTAATCCTACTCCTTACTATATTTACAAATTAATCACCGTATTTCTGCATAACAACCCCCCCAACCCTACACATATATTAATTACTGTTCACTTATCTATCATCTTGGAGACCTCTTTCTCCCTCCGTCGGGGTTAAGCTGCCTGCTCAGCCCATCATGGTAGCGATGTGGTCCTGGGTCGATTCTCTGCGTCCAGTCTCCATGGGTTGCTCGTTCATGAAGCCGTCTTCTTGAGGGGTGGCTCGTTCATGAGGCCTTCTTCTTGAGGTTGTGGTCGGCAGGTCTCGTATCACACGTCTCTCGAAACACAGCCCGAGTCTTCACTGGAATGAAATGCCTAACTTATTAACAGCACAGCATTCCCAGTACTTTTATTTAATTTTCGATGCAAAAATCAGTACTGGCGATCTGCGACGTTGAAGTCATTGTTCCCCTTTAACTACTTAACCGCGCACGAATGTATATAGGCAATATCTACTATCTGAAATCAGCAACCTAATCGGTCGAACAAATTGTCATTATCTCATGCTCGACTGATTCATACCCATACGTATAGCAGGCATAACACAGATGACTTTAGTTTATACTTGCACTTCTTCCGCACTTCACACTATATTTACGTGGTTACCCGTACCTCTTCATGATGAAGTCTACACGTACGGCATTGTCTACAGTCGGTTAATTAGGCCCTTGCGACCTTACTGTGAAACTTCTAAATACACTCGTATGATTGAATAATTACTGAAAGGTTTACGGATCACCGATTCATTGAATGAACATTAGCGCAACTGCATTAAAGTAATCACCGTCTTTGTCATAAACAAAGGTTTCTGGCGCGAGTATCAGCAGAACGCGACATACACGGACAGCGGTCTTATCATGGACTGATCACCTCCTTCCACCTTTCTCTGCTCTTATAGCATCCAGGAACCCACGCGACTCGCTGGGAAGTCCCGGGAAACAACTTGAGATTGGCATGTGGCCTCGAAACATTTTCTCACGGCAGTCGGCCTCCCACGTAGTTATTTATTCAACTATATATTAATAGACTTTGAGGTATCTATGGCTTCAGAAAATTCTGGCACCGATTCCCAACTTATTACTTTCTTGTAAAACCTTCAAATATAGGAGTTATGACTCAATTTCCATAGCGTGGTGAGCCTGTCGGTTCCCGCTGAAATTCTCTGTTAAGGTGGCATGTCTCTCCCCCAGACAACTCCCATCTCTCTTTCTTTCTTCCTCACATATTCTTTCTTCGTCGCACCTGACCACGCCTTGCCTTGGGAATCCCCTTCTCGATTCCCGCTCTCCATATAGCATCACGCCCTCACAGTTAGCGTCCTGTTGCGCATTATTTTATCAGCGTTAAATATCCATTCTTATAACTAACAGAATGGTACAATATGGTTTTCTTTTAATGCGCGATCTTCTAATAAAGATATCAGCGTGCGTGTGAATATTTGAAGTGATATAGGAGGCATTCAGTAAATGCTGTAGTTATGGGAATTAAATAGCTTATTATAGCATGTTGCATGATATCAAGATCATCGAGAGAGTTTCATTGACCGAGAAGATACGAACCTTGGCTATCCAGGCACATTACAGTGAAATTTTAGAGTTTATTTTACCAGTAAGTAACCTGTGTTTTAACTAGTAGACGAAATGTGCTGTAGGGAATAGATATTCTTCATATACATTTATCCGAGATTTAGTGAGTATAGTTTCGAAGTAGAACCTTTAAGACACAAATGCCAGTAGCAGGAGTCGAACAAATGAGATGCAGTAATATGGGAATCAGTACCGGCCAAGTGATATATGTGTATCTTAATATACTGAAAGTTGCAAGGAATGTGAAATTAAACACGTGATAAATGGAGCAAATAATGTGTATTGAGAGTGTTGAATGCTCATAAATGGTGGTTATTGTTAGCTTAGAGAAGCAGTAATACGAAAGAGGATTTGAGGAAACATATGAGTTCATTAAAGTGGAGAGAGAGAGATATTAATTTGGTGCTAATGAGAATGAATGGCCGTGCTAGTGAAATAAACATGTGAGAGGAGCGAGATAAGATAGTCGCCCGTGCCGACTGGATATGTGTATTAGAGGAGTTCAAACAGCGTTGTTAGGGTCTTAAAGTAAAGAATAAGTGTCATTCATAATATAATTCGACTTGAGGAACTTAGGACAGCACATTGAGAGTAAAATTATATACTTCGAGACAGTTCATTGTGATGTACAGAATGATAGGTCACTGTAATGGTGCGGAGTTCGATGCCTGGCCAGGTCAATGAATATGATTTTCCTGTGATTATTTATTTGACTGAAGTTGTATTTGCTTCATTGTATTATATGTTTACTATGCATGGGCAATGCAAATTCTGGTTTGCAGTTGCATAATTTCTTGTCTATGTGTGAATTCATTTCAATTATGGTTGATTTATTGCGACAATGTGGTTCTGTCCTATTGTCTTAGAATCAGTGTAGATTAAGTTTGTGGTTTATGATATTAGTATAGGCTCTTTGCTACAGAGTTGGAGTATATTTTACGTATTATGGAAACAGGTGATTATGTATGTGCGAGATATTTTTGTTTGATAATGAGTCAGAATAGTAAGTTAATTTATTCATGTCAGGGGTTACTATCGATTCGGTTACGTTCCGTATTATTTACAAATATAGGAGTGGAGGATGTTATAGGAAAGAATGAGTCAGATAGATTTCGGACTTAAATAATATTAGGAATGATTTCATAAAATATTGAATAAATAATTATATGATTTTAACAAATTTGTGGATTTCATAAATATAATTGAATAATTTTGACGATTCCAGATGCAATGACCTTTATAATGGTGATAACATCAATTTAATGAATAATAATAATAAAATTAAAAAAAATAAAATAAAATAAGGAGTTCATGAATTATACGACGAATGTCGGATTTAATGATTTTATACAGCTTCATAATTTCATGATGGAATGTTGTAACGAAGTAAATGATTGAAGAATTATAATAACAAGGTTGATAATTTAAATAACTAAATAATTTGAAAGTATGGAAAGTGAATGTAGATTAATTGTTTCAGGAATAAATGAATGAAGGCTTTGGATTTATATTTTGGATTTCGAAGGTCACTCTGACGAATTAATGGATGTAATGATGATCAATTTCACTAATAGTTTATTATTATCATATCTTGAAATGTGGTGTTAACTAGAGATGATGGAAATTGAATTGATTTATAAAATGAAAAATGATAGGTAATGGGAATAAAATCGAGTGATGTGTTTGGAGGAGATTTTGAATTCATGAATCAGGTTGTTGATATCTCAGGGTCAGAGTTGACAAAATTAGAAACTAATTAGGTAATTTAGGTTGGTGAACTCCTAATAAATGATGGTGTGAGGAGTGCCTCATAATACATAATTATGTAAATTGAACAGAATTCATATGAACTGAGTGATATAGTGAGTGATGTATCAATACATGGTCCGAAATAATTTTGTTGTTAATTTGTATAGAAGCGTTACTTTGCCAAAGTTTAGTATTTTAATAAATCTGTGTTTACAAAGGTTCTCATTCAGATCTTCTTATTTACACTGACTGACAGAGCAAATGCAACACCAAGAAGGAGTGGTCAGAACTTTATGCCAATTGCAGGGTAGACTGACGTCACTGAAGTATGCTCATGATGTGAAATGCGCCGCTGTGCTGCGCACGTAGCGAACGATAAATGGGACACGGCGTTGGCGAATGGCCCACTTCGTACCGTGATTTCTCAGCCGACAGTCATTGTAGAACGTGTTGTCGTGTGCCACAGGACACGTGTATAGCTAAGAATGCCAGGCCGCCGTCAACGGAGGCATTTCCAGCAGACAGACGACTTTACGAGGGGTATGGTGATCGGGCTGAGAAGGGCAGGTTGGTCGCTTCATCAAATCGCAGCCGATACCCATAGGGATGTGTCCACGGTGCAGCGCCTGTGGCGAAGATGGTTGGCGCAGGGACATGTGGCACGTGCTAGGGTGCGAGGGGTCCAGGCGCAGCCCGAGTGACGTCAGCACGCGAGGATCGGCGCATCCGCCACCAAGCGGTGGCAGCCCCGCACGCCACGTCAACCGCCATTCTTCAGCATGTGCAAGACACCCTGGCTGTTCCAATATCGACCAGAACAATTTCCCGTCGATTGGTTGAAGGAGGCCTGCACTCCTGGCGTCCGCTCAGAAGACTACCATTGACTCCACAGCATAGACGTGCACGCCTGGCATGGTGCCGGGCTAGAGCGACTTGGATGAGGGAATGGCGGAACGTCGTGTTCTTCGATGAGTCACGCTTCTGTTCTGTCAGTGATAGTCACCGCAGACGAGTGTGGCGTCGGCGTGGAGAAAGGTCAAATCCGGCAGTAACTGTGGAGCGCCCTACCGCTAGACAACGCGGCATCATGGTTTGGGGCGCTATTGCGTATGATTCCACGTCACCTCTAGTGCGTATTCAAGGCACGTTAAATGCCCACCGCTACGTGCAGCATGTGCTGCGGCCGGTGGCACTCCCTTACCTTCAGGGGCTGCCCAATGCTCTGTTTCAGCAGGATAATGCCCGCCCACACACTGCTCGCATCTCCCAACAGGCTCTACGAGGTGTACAGATGCTTCCGTGGCCAGCGTACTCTCCGGATCTCTCACCAATCGAACACGTGTGGGATCTCATTGGACGCCGTTTGCAAACTCTGCCCCAGCCTCGTACGGACGACCAACTGTGGCAAATGGTTGACAGAGAATGGAGAACCATCCCTCAGGACACCATCCGCACTCTTATTGACTCTGTACCTCGACGTATTTCTGCGTGCATCGCCGCTCGCTGTGGTCCTACATCCTACTGAGTCGATGCCGTGCGCATTGTGTAACCTGCATATCGGTTTGAAATAAACATCAATTATTCGTCCGTGCCGTCTCTGTTTTTTTCCCCAACTTTCATCCCTTTCGAACCACTCCTTCTTGGTGTTGCATTTGCTCTCTCAGTCAGTGTATTTTTTTTCTTCTCTCTTATCCTTCTTGCCTAGTAATTTAATGTTAGTTTGTAACATTCGAAGATGTCTCTGTGGGTAGTACCCAGTCAGCGACCCTGTGATAGTCTTATGCCGGTGCTACATTTCAAAGGCTTGAAGGGTAGATTTTTTAGTACAATATATCATACTTTAGGTTAGGTGTGCTATTTTGATGTCCTAATGTCAATTTGAAGTACGTAATGCATTTCGTGTAACTTATTCACTGAATTGTTACCGTATAGCGCATTTTTGTGGAATTATGTGTTGTGAATTTAAATAAATTGCCACAGTGCCAAAAGGTTGTGCGCACAACGACGAAAATCCATCTATAACCTATATTCTCATTTTCTTCGAATGAGGCCTGGAGGCATTTATGGAAGACGAAAATCCTAACTGAAAGTATAACTATTACGAGGTAGGCATATACAGGAGTATATTCGACATATTTTAGATAGCTGATGGTGAGTTGTGCTTTTGCATTTCTTATTGTTATCTACATATAGGGCAGTGCGTTTTATTCTTGATAAAGTACAATCCTAAAAGTAACATAGATGATCAGTAACGAAGTGAGCCTACGTTTGTATTATTTTTTGTTTTAGGTAATGTTGAGAACGTGCGAAATAAAAGAAAAACAGTCTAAAATATAGAAATAAATGCAGTTTATAAAAGCAATCTTCTATTAAATAATTTTGGCATTGTTATACATACAATTTAAACAGCTTAAATTACACAATTCCTAGTAGACAATATTTATAACACGCAATGCAACTTAATTCCTTGAAGGATAGTGGCTGAAGTTCCTATGAAAGAAACCCGCGAGTGCCGAGTTCACCTAGAGCAGAGGTGCTCACGTTGGGCATTTCGTCCCGCGGGTGCCCATCACTGTAAGTGGGCGGGCAGTACGCGATCAGCGTATGCTATTCAACCGAAGTGACGTTGTGATTACGTCACAAGCCGAGAAGTTGGGCGAAGTTCTCCCAATCACTCTCGAATACCGCGGCGATACACGAGTTACAAATGGAGGCAGAAAATAATTAAAGGAAGAGGCCAGAAATCTACGTCATTTTCAATTTACGTTGTAAGAAATAAGTTATTTGCGTTCATCGCAGTTTATGCATTTTTACAGGATATAATAAAGAAGCCTACATCCTCAAATCTTTTTGTAATGTACCGTACGTAATGAATTACACTTTTAACTATTGCATTTTAAGGGGTGCGTTACAAGCATTTCTAATATAGTACAGAGTTAAGGTGGATAAGCTGTGGCTTGTGCTTGCTTGGGTTTAAATTATCAGATAAACTCATCAACAGTCCAATCAGTTAGCTCATTAATTTTAAGGCATACCGTACAACTATGTGATAGATACACTTAAATTGCCGCTGTACTTTAATCTTGGACAGTAAATATCGATATGAATCTCCCTCGCCATTTAGAGGCTATCTATTTTCGTCGGACGCCTGATAAGTTTTAAATATTGTTTTCAAATTCAGTGAACAGGGATTTTTAAACAACACTAAAACACCGTGCAAAATCAAACAGTAAACTTATTGAATTATGTAAATATATTACATTTTGCTGATTGAATGACAGTACTTATACATTTCAAGAAATATAAATATTGTCATTCCCATCCAAGAATTGTAAATCGCAACTTGTACGCTTAAACCCTGCACCTTTGTAAATTGTAACACAAAACTATAACGTGTTAGTTTTCTTTAAATTTATAAATGTAAGAAAATAAAACTGACTGTTTATATCGAGTGCAGTTTAAATAAAACAGGAATAACTTGAAAAGATCGGTTTTCTTGCGGTTATAGCGTTTTCTTCTTAAATACTGTACTCCATTCAGCATTTCGCTGAGTAGTGGAGGAGGACTTCGTAATGACAATCGAACGTCACTGTTCTCTACCCTGCAAAATGCATTCCTTCGCTACTACGTAGGTTGCCCGCCAGCCCGGCCGCACTGGGCTAGCCTCAGCGGGCACCCAGCTGAGCACCTCTCATATAGAGGTATGGTGGCAAAGCCTTATTTTTCCTTTTCTTATTTTTGCTCGTTCACTGTCTCCATATTTTTATTAATACCCAATATTTATGATTTGTTGGATACATGGACGAGTAAAACAAAGACGACTTTGATCACATTTTAAGTCTACTTCCCCTAAAACGTACGAGATATCAAACGATTACATGTTTTAATTGTCTCACCTGTTACACTAATACAACATTTGGGAATGTTTCTTGACTACAAGGCACAGAATTATCATCGGCTTGCATTGCACGGGTTGGACGGACGAAACAGTGCACCTCTTTGCGTGACGTCATGGGAGCTGCAGTGCGGCCTGTACATCACGAAGGCAGTGAGTACAGGAAGCTAAAATGTATCCCAAAATATGTTTGATTAACTGCAATGCACTTCTTAAATTCTTCTAATATTCTCTACCAATCTGGAACACAACTGCACTCCCGCACATTTTTTCCCGCAAACGGGTAAATGCAATAATTGTAGGTGGCTTTGGAACTAACCAGATGGAAAGTGATGATTAAAAGAACTAACCCCATGGAAATAATGCTCTGAAGGGCCTTAGTCTACCAAGCGACCGCTGCTCAGCCCGGAGGCCTACAGCTTGCGAGGTGTCATATGGTTGGCACGACGAACAACCTCGGCCGTTATTCTTGGCTTTCTAGACCGTGACCGCTATCTCACCGTCAGATAGCTCCTCAATTCTAATCACGCAGGCTAAATGGACCTCGAGCCAGCCCTTAGATCCAGATAAAAATCCCTGCCGCGGACGGGAATCGAACCCGTGACCTCCGGGTAAGAGGCAGGCACGATAAACCTACACCAAGGGGCCGGCTGTAAAGTGATGATCCTCCATATAATTCTATATTTTATAAGGACAAACTCAGTTATTATTTCATATATTGCTATCTAAAGCTTGCCGGTCTTCTCAAGAAAGAGTGTGGGTTTTATCTACATTTTTCTTATCGTGAAATAGATGTTTACATCACAATTTCATACTGAAGATTTGTTGAATTGACAGTTTTTGTGGATAGATTTACACCCTAGTGCTGAATCGGTAGACCTCGGCAATCTTCGAGATTCGTACTGGCAACTTTCGAAACACAAACTATGAATCGCTTACACATCGCTGTGCGACATCTGGCGTACACTTTACGTACTAATACTGTTGTTGTTTACACAGCAGAGCCAAACTATGGAATTCATGCTAGGAACAAGATTCGCATCGAGAAATGTTATATAATGTTATATAATGCCTATGTGACATAGTTGTTGGCTTAAGATAAAATGAAGTTTAGAAACTTCAATTCGATCGATCATATTATAGATTCAATTCAGATTTCATTTCCATTCAGTTGGCAGCACTACCGGAACCGGGAGAGCTCCCTCCTTATTCCTCACTCCCGTACACAAATCCATCCAGAAAAAGTGTGCCGATAATATATATCGATGCCGAAGAGTTTACCGGCACGGTAGTTATACACGGACCGTGTACTGTGTATTGTGTTTAAAATAGGATAAAAGTACACTGAACGCCAGGTCTGAAAGGGTTAATTGTTGCCAAAAAGAGTGTTTGTTGTAATTGCGTACCTACTTTCATTAAAATCATGGAAGTAACAATCAAGATAAGATCAGCACAGCATTTATATACAGAAGGGCCTCTCAGGGTGCATGCGCCTTGTGCATGCACTGTGCACGGTGCAAAAGACGACTTCGCTTGGTTGCCCAGAGTGCATAAACCCCACTCCTCGATTTGGAGCAATAGCTCTGTTTCTCTCTTTCGCCACGCCTATCTCGCTCGCTCCCCCTGTCTCCCTCTTCCTCACTTGCTCCGTAGCGTTCCAAATCCGAGCCGAGTTGAGCCGAGCTTAGCCGAGTAGCCCAGAGACGAACAGTTGGTCCTAGCCGAGCCGAGTGGAACCGATGCACAGTGCACGGAGGTCTTACGCCTCGATTTGCACGCGTGAGATTTTGGGCGTTTGAGAGGCCCTGATATACAGGATGGTCGAAAACAACGTGAACGGGGTAAATGTGTGTTAAAGGGTTGGTAATTACTGAAAAATAATTGAAAAAGGAATTAGATATCTCGCGCCATTATTTATCAGCTGCTGAAGTTAGCCAATTATTTCGCTTCGCGGGCAATTTATGATGCGCTATGCGAGGCGGTGTTGCTAAATCTGTGTATGGCCGGCTTGAGAGCGCCAATAGCAGAAATAAACTTCTCCAGGGGAGGGACTTGAACAAGAACCTCCCTGCTGATAGGCACGGTCCATAGCAAGCACGCTGCTGTGGCACTGGCTGAAATCCATGGCGTGTTAGTATTTGATGCTCATTTCTCGGCATGACTCGTACCGTACAGCCCATTTGAATTCGCCCGCGAAGCGATTTGATTGGCTAACTTCAGCAGGTGATAGGATGACAACGGCGCGATATACCGACCAATTTCTTTGCAAATTACTTATCAGCGTGACCAACGCCGTAATGTTCATATACTCGGTTCACGTTGTTTCCAACCAGCCTGTTGTATTCCTTCATTTCTTATCAATAGCCATGAGCATAGAAACGAAAAAATTGATATACAAATCGCAACTAGCCATAAAGTAACACATAACCTCTCGTAATTCGTAAACTCTTGTTGACACATCCTTAGTACTGAGATATTATTTTCATCCTGAATTATCTTTCACCGACCGAGTTAACCCTGCAGTTAGCAGCGCGCAGCTATGAGCTTGCATTCGGGAGATAGTGGGTTCGAACTCCGCTGTCGGCAGCCCTGAAGATGGTTTTCAGTTTTTTTTTCGATTTTCACACCAGGCTGATGCTGGGACTGCACCTGAATTACGGCCATGGCAGTTTCCTTCCCTCTCCTATCCTTTTCCTATCCCATCGTCGTTAGAAGACTTATCCGTGTTGGTGCGACGTAAATCAACATGTAAAAAAAGAAATCAGTACCGGTAACCATTTCGTGTACCTCAGAAGAAGTGTTAACATTGTGAGAAAAACTTTCTTTCCACACTCACGACGTCATCGTACTAAGCGTCGTAAACAAAGTGGTTCCTGGCCAAACACCAAAATGGCTAAGTGGTATTTCAGTGTCATTACCACCCGTCTCATGAATAACGTTTTCTCATGCTTCTGACAAGGCGCCATATGTTCAGTGGAGGCAGACGTCCCCAGTTTTCCAAAATTGGCTTATAGTATCCGGGGTGGTAGATTTCTCGCTCGCATGCGTTGCTCGAGTTGGTCCCAGACTTGTTCGATTGGATTCAAATCGGGACCTCTGGATGACTTCTCCATTCGTTGCACATGGTGTTCTTGCAGGTATCTCTGAATGGTGTTGGTATCATGCTCTCTAGCGTTGTCATGTACGAATATTGCGTTTTCTATAAATTGCCTTTCGCGATCAATCACCTGTAGCACTAAGATCTCGTCAATGCACCGTTCGAGCCTTTAAGGATTCTTTGCGAATGATCGGGAGTTCGGTTTCCGTGTCAAGAGGTGTGCCTGTTTATATCAAACAGATCCACCTCGGTACACTGGGCAGCTGTCGCATGAAATCCGTGCCCACGTCTTCTCCAGACTCGCAGACGACCATCAAGACCATCACAACGCGAAATGGGATTCATGTCAGAACTGCACAGGACGCCAGTATTTTAGATACCAGTGCAGATGACCTCTAGCAAACTGCAATCTCTTGTCGTCTGTCCAGTACAGGTACTTGAGCGAGTCTTTGGGATCTTAATTTGGCCCTTCGGGTCTTGTTTGATAACTAACTCGTACTCCAGAAGCCTACTGTAGAGCTCGTGGTGTTTGTATACACACGAACCGATCTTATTTTGGTAGCCTGTGCCAGGGACCCTGGCAACACTTGCAGTCTCCTTGAAACCTTTCTACATATACGAAGTCTTATCCTGAGCAATCCCTAGAAATGTGGCAATGTACCACTGCGAGTAGCATTGTAAGTGACTTCATTCGACAACTGCTTGAACCGTGCGATTAGCCATGAGCTTAGCAACTGCGTACTGTGTTTAAAATAGGATAAGTAATAACGTTATTTGCTTTACGTCCCACTAACTACTTTTACGGTTTTAGGAGACGCCGAGGTGCCGGAATTTTGTCCCACAGGAGTTCTTTTACGTGCCAGTAAATCTACCGACACGAGCCTGACGTATTTGAGCACCTTCAAATACCACCGCACTGAGCCAGGATCTAACCTGCCGAGTTGGGGTCAGAAGGCCAGCGCCTCAACCATCTGACCCACTCAGCCCGGCTAAAATAGGATAAAAGTTAGTGTCCACTATATTGGACTCCCTGATTATCCGCATGCGTATGTGACATACCGATACCGGTGCACTTAACTGACCTCCTCTGTCGGTCATTATGTAATTTTTCCATTAATGGTGTTTTAATATTTTATGTGTATTTGATTAATTTGAGTGAATTGTTGATTTGTTTTAAACGTTAGAGGTGTGAATAAACTTGTATAAGAATTGTTTACCAAGGCGACGGAGTATTACTGGTGTCCAGGCTGGCACAGTGAATAATGTGCGTCCGTATGTGGAAGCCCCTGGTAGTAGCCCATCCAGGTGCTGCCACGACCAATTTTTGCTTTGTTATGGCAAGGGGACTGTACCGGTGGTATTTTCTTAGTGACTGACTCATTTTCTCAAACTGACACTTTTGTGAGTGTGCGGGAGTTAAATTTTGAAACGCAGTATTATTTTGAATGAGCAGCATTTATCGGTATTTGGCGGTGTACCTTGCCTCGGCTCCGAGAACCAGTGATTCATCTGGTGTTTTGGCATTTAAAGGCGAATTTAGAAGGCTGTAGCGTATGAAGTTTAAAGGAAGTGAGATTGTCTTGATAATCTTGGTGGGAATTTTTATGCGGGCCGGGATAATTACTGATTAGGTTTTCCAGGGTCTCAGCTACTCCCTGGTTATCTGTATGTGTCATCTGTCTCCGGAGAGACATGTGGAGTGAGGGGTACCAATGCCGGTGAGCTCTTGAAGCTCCTCTGTCGGTCGTGTATATGTTTGTACTTCTTTTAAGAATTATTAATTTTTTTTTCTATGGGCTTTACGTTGCACCGACACAGATAGGTTTTATGGCAACGATGGGATAGGAAAGGCCAAGGAGTTGGAAGGAAGCGGCCGTGGCCTTAATTAAGGTACAGCCCCAGCATTTGCCTGGTGTGAAAATGGGAAACTTCGGAAAACCATTTTCAGGGCTGCCGATAGTGGGATTCGAACCTACTACCTCCCGGATGCAAGCTCACAGCCGCGCGCCTCTACGCGCACGGCCAACTCGCCCGGTAATTATCAAAATTTAATTTATTTAATATTTTACTAGTAATTCGATGTGTGCAAGCATTTAATATGTTTTTCTTTATATGTGTGTTGTCTTATATGTGGTGTGACCAGGGTCGTTGGTTGCTTGCTATTATATGGCTAAAACAGTTGATTGGTGTGTACGGTGTGGCAGTACTTCCCCAGAAACTGCCCATGCCGCTTGTTGCTTGGTGGTTTCAACGGCTTGCACCGTGTAATTTACGCTGCTTATTTAGGCTAATATTAAGGCAAAATACTGAACCCATGACCTTTGTGCGCTAAGAACATTATGCATAAATTGACAATTGAATTAAAAGTTGGATTCTTGATAGCATAGATTTGACACGTGACGAGGGGTTTATTACCTTCGGTCCCACGCTCTGGGATACGTGACGTCAGCCGCACGTGTTAACGGCGGAAGAATCTCAAGTCATTTTTGTGAACTATTTCAAAGAGCGTGTACATGGCGTGACCAAAGTCAAAAAAACATAGTGCCTATCAAAGGAGGTCAATTATCCCACAAATCGAACCCGTATGAATTTTAAATGTCCATGAACACTACCGCCAGAAATGTAGCAAGTATGTAGTCACTTTCAAAACTCTTGTAATTACAGTTTAGTTAAGTCAGAAAATTTATAGAAATTTTCTTGACGACAAAGGGAGATGCCCGAAGAGAGGGACTCCATGACGAAGGCTCATTCTCCTGCATTTTATGTACGAAGCGGACGATGAAGTATTGAGCTGCTCTGTAAAATCAAACCACAAAAGTAGACTGAGTTCAAATGCAGATTTTAGCCATTGTGGCTGGGGTCTTGACTCCATGAGGAGATAGTTTTCTTGAGTGAAATAATAGTATCAGATAGGACGGTTAAGGTACCGAATAAATTTGTAAAGAAAGTAATTCGTGTGCGGAAAGAAATTACAGTCCATCGTGTGCACTCAACAAACAAGTCAAGGGTATTTTCTTTTTTTTTATGCTTTATTCCAGGAAACCTGAAGAAATATAATAATGATCTGTAAAGCAATGAATGTAAAAATGGCTAAATAAAATGCAAGGGTAGCGGGTGAGCCCTATGACGAACACTGGTGAGACTACATAAGGTAATGTGACTTTCCATCTTACTACCTATTATATCATGTTTCATGATCTCTAAGAGTGTATTTTGAATGGGGATATACGACGCAGTGGTCACCCCTATTAAGTTTTGTAAATGTGAGAATACGACTAAAAGAGTCATTTGTTTTATTTTCCACTTGGATAAATTTTGAAGTCTTGCGAGCGCCGTATAATGTTGTAAAAAGTTATTGAATAGGGTTTCGAAGTGATGTCATGTCAAATGTAGATCGCCATTTCCGTGTGTGGGTACTGTCTATATATTTGTGATGTCAAATTAAGATGTTCATTCGACGTAAAAATTTTCTGTCTGTAATTTTGACGTAAATAATTTAGAAATCCATGGTTACTCATTTTCAATCGAGTGGAAGCGCGCTGTCGGGTGAGAGAAGTGTGATGAATTTGATCACGGAGGGAAACGTTTTTCTAGGCCCATTTTAAACTGTGTCTGACTGGAAATAAAAATATCTGGTAGAAAATTTCAGTCATTTTTCGTATAAATCAAGTTATTAAACACGATATAATTTTATGCGAAGTTGTTCATTATTAATGCATTGTGGGGATTTGTCGTCATGAATTCTAGTAAGGATTTTATTCCAGTTCTTTGTCGATGGTAGTTGCGAGTAGGGAACAGAGGTTAGTTTTGTCGTATAATCAGGTTAGAGTCCTGTCATTGAAGCCGGGACTTGGAAGCCCGAGGAATATTTTATAATGTTGGGAATGGAAAGAAATATATAGAAATCAATGGCGGTATTAATTTGCTACGCGTATATTTATTGTGGGCATCTTGAAGCATAATCTGTGCATTTTGTTGGTTAGAATATCGTATTTCTTTAATTATGTCGGCAGAGTTTAAAAGGGAGCATTTTGAGAAGCCAGTCAAGTAGAACAAACCAGGTGTTTCATGTTACTGCCAAGCGAACTTGGGGACGAAGGGCCTCAGCTGAGAGGGTTTCACCGTAATATAACGGGACACGTGTAGGATTGAGATTTCATTCGTGGCGACGGAGACAAATAATTATGGAATCTAGTTGAAATTTTCATCCGGTAATAACCTGAGTGGTGGAATACTGTACATTTGTTTAATTGGGGATGTAATGAACATTTGAAACCACGAACTTCGAGTATAAGGAACAAGAGTAACCAAATTCAGGGTTGTCCAAAATATAGAGCGATGGTTGTGATTATGGTTTGTCTGTGAGGGGTGCGCAAAATTTACAAATGGTATGACGAGATATGACATCGTAATTATATTATATGTATTATATTATATGGTTTGTACGTAGATTATTAGGATATCCAAGTGTTAATAATGGCCAGGACTAGATTAGATTTAAAGTGTGAGATCATGAGACAAGATATATAACTGGACATGAATTATGTAACAATTCTTTTCCAGCCAGATAAACATCACATGATTGAATTTACATCACAGCTGCGTAGGAATTTGTGAAGAAACCAGAGTCCGCGGAGATAGAAATTGTTGTTCTTTAACATCTCGTTAAATCATTTAAATTTATTTAATTATTAAATTCAGTGAAACCGCATTTTGAAATAACTTTAATCAAGCGAATAACTTGGAGATGCATTCTGGAAATCTTAGTTTGTTTTCTGGGGAATATTTAAATGGTAAAGTAAAGATTAAGGGGACATATCCGAAGGAAATGGATTTTACTGCCAGAACGTTTGTGAGCATTGCTATTGTTGTAAATATTGAACTTTGATTGATTGAGCAGTGAATGTGCTGGGGATAGTAAAGTGGAAACTTTGGTCATCAAGCGATGTAATTTAATTGTGTTTAGCCTTCAGCTTAGAAACTTGGATGGTCAGGGGGTCATCAACCTCAGTGACTCTGATTAGGGCCATATGCCATCGTAGCATCATTTTCCTTGCGGTCGTCATCCACAATGACTTTAAAGTAACTTAGAAGTTTAGATGTCGGTCCATGACATAGACGCAGGTCACATGGATTCAATTAAGGGTCCATGTTGTATAACCACTCTCTAGCACACACCCATTGGACGGCCTTAATTATACCCAGAGTCCAGAGTTCGTGTTACGAGAGCTGGACCATCAAGAATCACTATGATGGTACATGTGGTCTCACGTGGAAGCCGAATTTAAGGATTTCCAGACTTTCCTTTCTTAAATAATTAATAATTGAGACAATGGTTTCTAGTTAGAACGCCCATCAGGCAGTTACGTCAAAGTCTCACACCAGTGTTCTGACCTTTATGTAAAAATGATTGTGGTGTCCAGTGGACACAATTGACTTCTATGATACCGGTGACATATCAGAATGCTTCAAATTTTCTGAATAAATAGAAATCTTTTAAACAGACCTTTCATTCAAGTAGATAGATTAGAATTACTGAACCCTGCCTTCACCTCAGCAAGTGACGAAGAAACCGATACGACCCAAGAGACAGATCTCATGAACTTTGCTGATAGGTAAGAAAGGTAGGTATCCCTCAATATGTACCAAATGGTTCAATACGTAAAAGCAGATGTTATTTAACGACAACATTTTTGGCAGCTGGTGGTTTTATTTTGTCTCGGGTGTTGTGTGTGATTCGCATTAGTGGGAGTCAGGAGATTTAAAAACGGGCTGTTCTGTTTGTTGTGGGTTTAATAACTTGATCTAATTAGGGCTGCATTAATATGAAGGTGAGGGACCTATCGGAACGGAATCGAAGCTGGTCAGAATGTGACCTGCACCCTTTCTGGGGGTGACTGATTTAGGATGATCTCTTAGCGGAGGCCTAGGGTATCAAAATTGACGAACGTAGTGATGGGGGCATTGGCCTTGCGAATTAGACCAGAATAGAGTTTCCGGGACGTCTTCTTCATTCTGATTCTAATCTCATCACTCTTTAGGGACTGATGGATGTCCTGATTCTGTTCACACCTGTGTGCACCTGAGATGAGACGCAGCGCTCGGTTTTGGATGCCATTCCCCAGATCAGACTGGCATACTCTAAAATTGGTCGAAGGGAGGGCTTGCACAGCGTGAGCCTGTTTTCTAGGTTATGGCCTTGATCGGTTTTCGTAAGGGGTATAATTTCAGATAAGCGTATGTTCACTTGGGCCGAAATCGAGTTTATGTGGTCTTTGAAGGTGAGTCCTCTGTCTAGGGTAACCCCCTAGGCATTTAGTTGCATTTCTCAACCGGATCAGTGGGAGAGGGACAGTCCTGGTACGTTTTGAAAATAGAGTTTAGAGATGGCAAACGAATATCGATACATCAGAAATATCGATATCGATATTATGAGGTCCGATATATCGATATTTGTCTAATTTAATACTTTGGGCTACGATTTGATTCTTTTTCAGACCCTTTCAATATTTGCATGCTACAGTTACGAAAATTGAATTTTCATTTCTCAAATCACTTCGGTAAACACAGTGATAATATCATCGTTACACATATGTGGAAGCAAGTAATTACTATTGCGTGTTTCTATGGTGGTTGGTAGTCTGATGTTTTCTCTGTATTTGAAGAGAAGAGTGTTGGGACAGACACAAAAACCCAGTCCCCGAGGCAGGGGAATTAATCAGATGTGATTAAAATCCCCGTCCCGGACGTGAATCGAATCCGGGACCTTCTGAATCAAAGAGCTCATCGTCAACCATTCAGCCAAGGAGTCGGACAGTGATAATAATAGCTTGATGTGTTTCTTTGGCAAGCCTTTTTATAGGGAGCTTTGGAGATTCTTGTATCTCTTTTTATGTTGCTACTTTGCTAAGTCGCACCGACACACATAAGTCTTATGGCGACAATGGGATAAGAAAGGCCTAGGAGTGGGGAGAAAGCGGCCGTGTCCTTAAGGTACAGCCCCGGCATTTGCCTGGTATGAAAATGGGAAAACACGGAAAACCATATTCATGGTTGCCGACAGTGGGGTTCGAACCCAATATCTCCCGAATGCAAGCTCACAGCTGCGTGACCCTAACAGCACTGCCAACTCGCCCAGTTCTTGTATCTCTTCAATATATTGGCAGAAACTGTCGTATGGTGTTGCATAGATGAACCACACACAACTTAATTCTCCGTCACCAAATTTTTTGAACATGGGAGTGTTTGTTCTCTGCTTGTCAGTCACAAGACGAATAACATAGAATTCAGCCTTCAAAACCTCCTGGAGCAGGAGGAAAATTAATTTGCTTGTAATACCTTCACCATGAAGTAGGCAGGTGGAATCTTAAATTTCTTCGTCAATGAATGAATTACAAAGCACAGCAATTTGTTGGCGAGTTGAGTGTTTGTTTATTCCAATTTCCAATTTCTTCTGCTCCGACAAGTGCATAGAATCTGTCTTCTTCTTTATTCTTTATTACAGACCAGCCGCTCTTTAATTGTTATTTCCTTGCAAATAAACAGCAAACTTTCTCCAGATCACTCAAATTAGTGGCTCCTGTTTGGAATCTTTCTTTATTAGCGGTGAAATAACTGCTCCAATCTTCATCGCTCCTGGATACCTATGTAATGTACTTCGTGAAGGTGAATATATAAATTCTAACCTCTGTCATACTCGTAATCTTTCGGAGAAGCAATCAGCTAACAAATGGAATCCCATATAATACAGCATTTTCACTGAAAAGAAGTACAGTACCAGCCTATTTTCCGCTATTTCATTCTCTCATTTACTGTGGGCTTTTGTAAACGCACTGTTTCATTTAGTACCATGTTACAATGTTATGAGCAGACGGTATAAACAGCAGATCGAGCAGGCAGTGGTTAGGAACATTTAAAGACGTGATCAGATTTCTTGTTTTCACAATATATCTCCTAATGTTTACACTAATGTTTGATGTGTAAATCCGTTACAAGCATATGCTATATTCTTCTTCTTTTATCGTTTTTTCCCACACTTGTGGGGCCTCGGCTGCGAACTACGTCACACATGTCGATTTTCGCCTGTTTTACAGTCGGATGTCCTTCCTGACACCAACAATGTGTGGAGGGATGTAATCACTACTGCGTGCTTTTATGCTGGTTTGTTGTCTGGATATGAAGGGGAGAGTGTTGGGACAGACAAAAACACCCAGTTTAGGACCGAGAAGAATTAATTAGGAGCGATTAAATTCCGGCTTACCCGGAAGTCGAACCCAGGGCCCTCTGAATCGAAGGAAGTACGCTGACGAATGAGTTAGTTTGGGAAGCTCCAAGTCGGTCCGCGTTGCGTATCACAGCCTCTCTTTCATTTTTCCTTCTCTTTTGATACTTTAACGTCACACTAACACATCAAAGTATTTTTCGAAACGGAGGAATGGGAAAGGGGTGGGATTAGAAAGGTAGCGTCCGTGGTCTTAATCAAGGTACAGCTCCAGCATTGCCTGGTGTGAAAAATGCAAATCACGGGAAAGCATCTTCAGGGCTGTCGTCGATGGCATTCGAAACCACTGTCTCCCGAATGCAACCGCATGGCCAACTAGCTCGGTGTCTCTGTTTCTATTGTATGTTTCGACTCCCTAGGGCTTCCTTGAATATTCTGAAAGTCGAAACTAGAATAATCAATCTATTCTGACCACAGCCCTAAGATATTAGAACCAGAAAAGTAGTCTCGCTTTTAACTGGGCTAGTTGGTGTTGGGTTGTTGTTTAGTTAGGAGTTGTGAGCTGAGAGTTCACAGTGTAGAGCGGTCACGTGAACTGACTATGCGAGTTATCGGTCTTGTCTGGAGTCGAGCCAAATTTACAGCAGTCTTGCATTGTGATAGCCAGCAGAGGTGTTTAAGAACCCGTCCACATGGAACTGCTGTGTAAAGTGACCGCGGAGTGTACGAAGTGAAGTGAAAACTGAAGCCGAAATCTGTCAATCATGATTTTGGAGGATCACAAGCTTTGGTAAAGACTGCCAGCCGAAGACCAACCGCGTGGACAAGAGTCTTTTATAAATTGCCAGTAATTAGTGAAGTGATATTATTCATTCCGTGTGCGCGTAATAATTGAGCCATCCTCGATTAAATTAATAAAACAACCACTATTTGATTCCTAACAATATTTAATAATATTCTACACGCTTCAATATGGGGTCGTACAACAGGTTTTTTACATTCATGTGACAGATGAAATCCAGGTGGTTGAACCTATTTGCTGGAACTTTTCGAGCTTCTACTAATCTTTTTAGAATAGATGCCATGTACAGAACTCCCTGAAACAGAAAAAAACACTCATTAATTCTAACAAGCTACTTAAATCAAAAGCTCCCTCTGTGAAGCCCAGGATAGCGGGTTCACACTCGGCAGAGGTAGTCGGATTTTTGAAGGGTGGAAAAATAGTCCATTCAACACTCCATCTCGTACGATTTTGGCATTTAAAAGATCTCTGTTGGCACTGAGCCATAGACGCTGAATGGAGATTCGATTTTCTCCCCCATCTACAGGCCTAGAGTAAAACGGGATGTCAAAAACGGTGAGCAAGAAGCCAGAAGGCGTCAGATTATATTGCTTGCACACGGTGGCTGAGACCATACAATTATTATTATCAGAAGCGATTAAAATCCGACCTAGCGAGGAACCGGAGGCAGTACGCTGACGAGTGAGTTAGTTTGGGAAGGTCCACTTCGATTCGTTGCGTGGCATAGCCTCTCTTTCTTTCTTTCCTTCTGTCGTTCCTCTTTTTTGCTACTTTAATGTCCACTAACACATCAAAGGTATTTCGGCAACGCAAGAATGGAAAAGAAGTGGGATTGGGAAGGTAGCGGCCGTGACCTTAATTAAGGTACAGTCCCAGCATTTGCGTGGTGTGAAAACGGAAAGTCATAGACAACCATCTTCAAGGCTGTCTTCGATGGCATTCGAACCCAATGGCATCATCATGTGGTGAGAATAAAAGTCCAGTTCATATGGGCAATTACAACGCCTGGAAGGTATGCATAGCCACTTAACTGCGTGGATGGACAAGTTGCCCGCTTAACTCCTAACCATAGGAGTGCAAGGAAACCTATGTCATGACGAACAGAATACCAAGTGATATCACTCACCGAGTTATAGCGCTCTCCCGCTGAGCGGCGCTAGTGGAGCATAACGCCAACGCTACACGGTCAGCTATTTTAATGAAAATTACATTGATACGCAAATAATCAAATACAACACTGTCAGAGAGTTATAAATAATATGATCAGTCCGCACGAATAAATACACTGACTGACAGTGACAATGCAACACCAAGGAGGAGTGGTTCGAAAGGGATGAAAGTTGGGGAAAAAACAGAGACGGCACGGACGAATAATTGATGTTTATTTCAAACCGATATGCAGGTTACACAATGCGCACGGCATCGACTCAGTAGGATGTAGGACCACCGCGAGCGGCGATGCACGCAGAAACACGTCGAGGTACAGAGTCAATAAGAGTGCGGATGGTGTCCTGAGGGATGGTTCTCCATTCCCTGTCAACCATTTGCCACAGTTGGTCGTCCATACGAGGCTGGGGCAGAGTTTGCAAACGGCGTCCAATGAGATCCCACACGTGTTCGATTGGTGAGAGATCCGGAGAGTACGCTGGCCACGGAAGCATCTGTACACCTCGTAGAGCCTGTTGGGAGATGCGAGCAGTGTGTGGGCGGGCATTATCCTGCTGAAACAGAGCATTGGGCAGCCCCTGAAGGTACGGGAGTGCCACCGGCCGCAGCACATGCTGCACGTAGCGGTGGGCATTTAACGTGCCTTGAATACGCACTAGAGGTGACGTGGAATCATACGCAATAGCGCCCCAAACCATGATGCCGCGTTGTCTAGCGGTAGGGCGCTCCACAGTTACTGCCGGATTTGACCTTTCTCCACGCCGACGCCACACTCGTCTGCGGTGACTATCACTGACAGAACAGAAGCATGACTCATCGGAGAACACGACGTTCCGCCATTCCCTCATCCAAGTCGCTCTAGCCCGGCACCATGCCAGGCGTGCACGTCTATGCTGTGGAGTCAATGGTAGTCTTCTGAGCGGACGCCGGGAGTGCAGGCCTACTTCAACCAATCGACGGGAAATTGTTCTGGTCGATATTGGAACAGCCAGAGGGTCTTGCACATGCTGAAGAATGGCGGTTGACGTGGCGTGCGGGGCTGCCACCGCTTGGCGGCGGATGCGCCGATCCTCGCGTGCTGACGTCACTCGGGCTGCGCCTGGACCCCTCGCACGTGCCACATGTCCCTGCGCCAACCACCTTCGCCACAGGCGCTGCACCGTGGACACATCCCTATGGGTATCGGCTGCGATTTGACGAAGCGACCAACCTGCCCTTCTCAGCCCGATCACCATACCCCTCGTAAAGTCGTCTGTCTGCTGGAAATGCCTCCGTTGACAGCGGCCTGGCATTCTTAGCTATACACGTATCCTGTGGCACACGACAACACGTTCTACGATGACTGTCGGCTGAGAAATCACGGTACGAAGAAGGCCATTCGCCAACGCCGTGTCCCATTTATCGTTCGCTACGTGCGCAGCACAGCGGCGCATTTCACATCACGAGCATACCTCAGTGATGTCAGTCTACCCTGCAATTGGTATAAAGTTCTGACCACTCCTTCTTGGTGTTGCATTTGCTCTGTCAGTCAGTGTACCTTTGAACTTTAATAAGAGAACACACGAAATAAAAAGAAACATTACGAAAAGTGAAAGCAATATTGTGCTTACCTACTTAAAGAATCCTTTTTAAACAGAGCAAATTAAACATACACCAGACTGTAAATAACACTGACACATTTTTCAAATAAATTAAATGGAGTAAATTACTCAACAGAACTAGTTAGATACCACTTTCGATAGTTTACGAGTAGACTTAGCAGACTGTCGACCTTGCAATTCTCTACGGATTTCTCCCGCTCCGAAGAAGAATCGACTTTATAGTGGGAGACCAGTTTTGAAATAATGTCCAAAGTGTGTTCAATACAACAGCCAGCTCCTGATGGCACAACTGAAATTGCCTCAACGTAGTCAAGACACTCGTAAAAAATATCGCCCCACATTATATTGAATCTCTTCTCTTAGTTTAACCTCATCCAATAAAACTATCCCGTACCGTTTCTTCTCGTTCGTTTCATCCTTAAAATAATCTGAAATAGCACTTAAGCAATGAGGATGTACACCACAGGGACATTTTAGTCCTTTGCAGAGTTTCCTCAAATGGATTTGTGGGGGAAGAGGTAACAAATTATACCTATATCCTATCATCTAGGTGATGTTATTCTAAGTAATAAACTCTCTAAAAGAAAATCACTACTCTACCTCATACCATTGGGAGGGTTTACTTGACATTCCTTTAACACAGTGTAATAATTGTCTGCTTCTTACTAAGAAATTTACAATCTATAAATTGAAATTCGTTGTTCATAATCTGCCCCTCTAGGAAATTAATCCTAGCTTTTGCTGAAGAAATACTGCATTTAGCTCTCATTAAATTACGAGTTGCATTATTTAGTTGCTTTCTGAGAGATAATATTTCGGCATCGGTAAGAGAACTAGACTGACCCTGAATTTGACTACAACTAGGCTGACCTTGAACTTGAACTTCACCGAATTCTGTTGGTATTACTGCTTCACTCACGTCGTGATTCTTGTTCCTTATCCTCTTGATACTGTCCTCACTCCCTTTGCTACTGAGTGCCTTTCGCAATTTTACCTCAGCGGATAGGTATTTTGGCAAATTTAAAAATGTACGAGGCACCGCTCCTGGTTTTATTTTCCACCTCACACGAGGAAGTTCAACCTTTTCACCATTCACAACGAAACAGTCCGCCTTTATAATTAAATCTGCCGAAAAATGCAGGTCACATATTCTGCTTTTGGCCGACAATTCCTTATCATTCCGCGGAATAAGTCTAGCCCACTTCTCAAACAGATTATTTCCCTTTGGCGGTGTATAATATCGTCTACCATCACGCTTCGTACCGTAACCCGATTTAACAACCAGGAACGAAACAGTATGACGTTATCTAGAAATAATAGAAAACTAGTTGATGGCACACACAAAGCACTGCACAGATACAAACACGAATTTTTAGAAGATATTAAAACAAACTAATAGGCGTTAAAATCATCACCACGACTTAAAGCTCGCTCGCTATACATTTGCCGACAATTGGGCGCACGTCTCGTTGCAGCTGGAACGTTGAGATTGAAGCGCCACACCCCGGCAGGACCACCAACTACAATGTTAAGAGAGCAGAGTGATCACACTTTGTATTCTGATCGTCCTGCCTGTGTTGTGGCTGCTGTAGAGCGGGTGGTAGCCTCTCCAGGCTGAATATTCGTGGTATGTGGATTGCAACGCGAACGGACTTATGCCCCCACCACATATGCGTATTGAAGACTCATAACTGGGAAAGAGTATGTGTCCAGAGCGGAACAGCAAATTTTCGTGAATCTTTTAATTTATCGTATCACGTTGACTGGGCAACTAAATGAATTCAGCATCTGGTATCATTCTACATTATGGTACAGGACACACAATTACACACTTGCAGTGCGCTCTCTCTCTCTCTCTCTATCTCTCTCTCTCTCTCTCTTAGTTCTCACTGTTCATTCACACTAATTCACTCACTCTTCTTTCACCAGCACTACAATCTCGCTCACAAGGAAACTCTTCCATTGTAAGTTTCCGATCTGATTGAGATTTGGTACATTTTCAGTACGAATACTTTATTCAACCATATAAAAATTAGATGCCTAGTCGTATATTTGGCTCCAGTTTTGAGGGTGTTCGAGTTTGATAATTTAAGCACCACAAAGACAGATGTGAGCGGTGGGAAGCAGGTACACACATTACTTCCCCACCTCTACCTGCTTCCAGCCATTCACTCCTGTCCACGCGGTGCTTAAATGAGCAAACTTTGACATCCAAAAAACGACAGAGTATCTAATTTTGATATGGATGAATAAAACATTCCTACTGTAGTCGTTGTACCCAATCTCAATCAGATCGAAGACTTACAGCTGGAAGTGTTTCCTTGTCACTCACGCACCTACTTCGTTGCCGCTGGCACGGTGTACAGTTCACAGCCTGTACACGGCAATCTCGCAGTCCAGGATGGTATTCACTGTCCACACACACTCCAGCAGAACTCTGTTCACAGCCCCTGGCCGATATCCAGTGTTCTCTTCCACGCTGAACCAGGACCCTTGACGTACTCCCATAACAATTGGCGCAAGAGACATAAACACACATAAACACACACACGACAACAGGCATACAGAATTAGCCCACAGTTCTAACAGGCGGACGCTGTAGCAGACGAGTACACTCACCTCAGGGTGAAACTCACACCGACTACTGACCGACGGAGCTCGCGCGGAACTCACTCGCTCTGAACTCGTGACTATACCACACTCTTCGCTCTAGTTCGCTCACTGGCTGTGCTCTAACTGAATTGAACCAACCTCGCAAGTCACGCTCAACTTAACGTCAGCCCTTCTAGATATATTGGTCAGTCAAACCCCCATAGAAACCTCCAGATATAGAACGCTCTTGGTCCGCTGGCCTCGTCATTTCTTCACCCTTGGAGGCCTCTAGAAATGTAGCGTCAAATGACGGTCACTGCAGCAGGGTCTGGCCAATGCGCGCCAGCCCACCCCTTTCAGGTTGGCTGTACGGTGTGAAGCGAGGCTCCGGGTTGGTGATGTCATACGGAGCGGGGCCACACTAGATCGCTCCCCCTCCAGCCTTGCTCCGCAATAGCGAACACACCACAATGTGATCTTCTACCTCAATACCCATGCGGCTATTGCTAGCCTGGTTTAGCCTTTGTAAGATAGGTCCTTCAGCGAGTGTGGACGGTGTCTGCCATGTATAGGAGGCTACATATTACTGTGGAGCAGAACGGTATTGTGTGTGGTCTGCCAGCTGCAATAAAGCTTGGGCAGCCTAAACCCTCAGTCACGGAGCGAAGGGAATTGACCGTTTATGAATAAAATCCTTCAACCCACCCTAAATCGAACCCAGGACCCAGAGTACCAAGACAATTACACTCAGTAAGTTCGGTTTTCGTTTTTAATATAAAATATTAGCTGTCGTACATGTCGTTGACGGAGCTATCACTTAGCACGTGCATGATTACTGTCCGCACACTTTAAGTTGATGCATTTGTGTACGGGGTGAGGAGTAAGGAGGGAGCTGTCCCGGTATCGATAGTGCTGCCTGGTGCTGCCAACTGAATGAAAATGAAATCTGAATTGAATCGATAGTATGAGCGATCGATACTACACCTTTGTTTACATTAATGTACAGACAAATCCCTGTCAAAATTAATGTGTATATGTATGTTCAACACGTTATTTACATTAATTTACAGACCAATCCCTGTCACAATGAATGTGTATATGTATGTTCAACACGTTATTTACATTAATTTACAGACCAATCCCTGTCACAATGAATGTGTATATGTATGTTCTCCACCTTTATTTACATTAATTTACAGACCAATCCCTGTCACAATGAATGTGTATATGTATGTGCTACACCTTTATTTACATTAAGTTACAGACAAATCCTTGACACAATTTATTTCTATATCTATATGTTACATCTTTATTTACATTACATCTCAGACAGATCACTGTCACAATCGTCACTGCATTCTCCTGTACTATGCATTATAATGTCGTCCATGGCTATTTCCATTACACCGTCGTGTCTCCAGTAGTCCTCCTCCAGTTCTTTCACTTTCCGGCAGTACCCTTTCCAATCTTCGGCCGATACGGAACGGAATGCCTCGATGGTTAGTCGTCGAAGGTTAACGGCTGACATGTCTCCCGTAATGTTCCGTCCTTTGAATTCTCGTTTGATTTTTGCCCATGCCAATTCAGTGGCGTTGAGATCACAGTTGTATGGAGGGAGACGAAGGACGACGTGTCCTTTTTCAGCCGCCATGACGTCAACAGCATAAACTGTATCAGGAGGCCTGTGTTCCTGCACTAATCTATATAGAGCCTCTTTCCTTTGACTTGCGTCGCAGACAATGCCCTTCCCCTGTAGCCACTGGACCATTGTCACGCGTGTGTCATACCTCGATGGTATTTTATCCACCTGTCGAGAATGATATGGTGCATTATCCATCACTATCACCGATGCAGGAGGCAAATTAGGGAGCACAGATGTTTTGAACCATTTCTCAAAATTGTGGGCATTCATTTGGCCATGGTAATCGCCTTGGGTACTTCTGGCGTCAAATATTAATTGTGCTTCTCGTATGAACCCTTTCTCAGATCCAACACTTGCAATTGTTAGCCTTTTCGTAGAGCTTCCCCAGGCTGTAACACCCACAACATCGTTTCCTCTCTGCCAACATTTTCCAGTTGTTGTATTATTGTCAATCCAGGACTCGTCCAAGTAAAATACTTCCTTGCCTTCCTCCCTAGCATGTTTAATTTGGACGAGGAAGCGTGCCCGCCAATCAACGACGTCTGCCCTCTCCAGCAATAAAACACGTTTGTTTTGGACTTTCTTCCAAACAAAACCCATACCTTTCAAAACTTTTCGGAGGGACGTTGGGCTCCACGACCACTTGATTTCTTTTTGCAGCACAGGGATCAGTTTCTTCACGGTAGGCACCACTTTTTGGACGGTATAGAAGTTTTCGATGGTGTCCCTGATCACTCGTTTGTCGCGATCACTCAGTTCTATCTTCCCTTGCGTTCTCACCCTACGAGCAAGAGGAGAACAGCATATAACACTTGCACATGACAACCTAATAGTATCCATCATGATATTGGTTAGAACTGCTTAGATAGACTGGTCAGAGGGACCTACCTCTTTTTACCAGGGGAGCGTGGAGATTCGCCTGGGTGAGAGGCAGAATATGCCTTAATCCTATTAATAGTCGAAGCAGATTTTCCTGTATACGCGGCAGCGCGTTGAATAGCCTTGTTGAGGGGGACGAGGAGCTGTTTCTGTTTTTTCTCCAAGGCACAGCATTTTGCAACGTTTGCTATTATTTTTCGTGCCTCGCTGTGTATAACCGGCTTTAGTCGTTTCCTTGGAGGAGTTCCAGGTGCTTCCTTGGATGTCGACGGATGTTCCGAACTCATGTTCCCTACTAACCTATAATATATGGGGGAGCTGTGTTATATACACAACAACAGTACTTATCGTGTACGCCAGATGTCGCATGGCTTTGTTATGTCAACAACAACAGTACGGAACATGTACGCCAGATGTCGCACGGCGATGCTTAAGCGATTCATAGTTTGTGTTGCAAAGGTTGCCAGTACGCATCTCGAAGATCACTGAGGTCGACCGATTCAGCACTAGGGTGTAAATGCACCAAGATAAAGTGTGCGGACAGTACTTCTCCCTCATGATTTTTCTGAAGATGAGGCACGTGGAAGTACAACATTTCCCAGTCAGTGGCCTGTCGAGACGTATCTGCTTTCTGGCACTCTCTGGCCCGGTGAAGTTTGCGTTTGAACTCTTCTATCCGGCACAAAAAACAAGAATCATGTCAACACTCAGAAAGTACACATAGATGTACAAAACCTTTAAAGGAATTCAGTACGATCTCCATAGCAACTCTCTATAGGGTTAGTTACCGGCTTACCGAGAAAGTAGCTGCGCGGTATGCGTCATGTAGCTGTCAGCTTACATTCGGGAGATAGTCCGTTTGAACCCCAATGCCGACAGCCCAGAAGATGGTTTTCCGAGGTTTCCCAAATCTTGCTCGAGATAAATACTCGGTGGTTTACCTTAACCAAGGCCACGGTCGATTCCTTTCCACTCCCAGCCCTTTCCAAAATTATAAAAATTAAAGTCAAAAATGTTCGTGTTAATATCGAGTTCATATTCAAAGAATAAACTTCAGACGGATGTAAAGCTCCATTAAAAGTTGCCAGAATGATCTTCCAGAGCAACTTCACATAAAATTGCTTCAACTTTCACACGTCCGGCACTGATACGTACCATATTTTGTAAATAATATACATAGGTATAAAAGATTCCCTCTCACTTACTGGAAAGATGACATTCTTATATTGTATTGATATTATTCGGCTAGTGATTATATTTCGCTCTGATACTGATAGGATTTCAGGGACAGTGGAATGGGGGATATGTGTAAAGGTAGCACCCGTGGTCTTAATTGAAGTACAGATCAAGCATTTTTCTTGTTTGAAAACGTAAAACCATCGAGAACCCTCTATAGAGCTTCTGAGAGTCGGGACTGGACGTACCATCTCCGTAATGAACACTGGCCAGAACAGAGAGATGTTGGAATAGAAATTCGTTTCCGAAGGGAACTCAAGTGAGGTTAGGTGTATCACCGAATTCTTATGTGTTTGTCAAATTGTGTTTCTTTTTTTTTTTTTTTTTTTTTTGTAGAAGCTTGCTGTCATGTTTGGAAAAGACGCCTTTGAATTCTACTACGCTTTCTCTTTTCTGTTCCATTTTATATACCGGTATATGTATACCCTCAGTATACGCAAGAAATAATAAAATATTCTTCTTGTCTTTCTTTTGTACTTTTCCTACCTATTTGGGTTTTGCAGCTTGTATGCATTTAGTCCAGATTCACGTACGGATTTCCTTTATGACGCCAACCTGATACGGATGGATAATATATTCACTACTCAGTCTTTCTGTCGTGGTTTGTGGTGTGAGGTGTTGTCTGAATATGAGGATGTGTATGATGACGAATGCAAACACCCAGTTTCCGAGCAGGAGGAATTAATTAAACGCTATTATAAATCATGGTCAGTCCAGGAATAGAAACCGGGACCCTCTGAACAGATGTATTACAATATTATAAACCTCACTAATGTCGCTGAGTGTTAGGCAATTGAAATAACCCTTTAAATTGAACTGGGTTCCCTTCCGTGGTGTAGTGTAGTGGTTAGTGTGATAAGCTGCCACCCCGGGAGACCCGGCAACGATTCCCGGCTCTGTCACAAAATTTGAAGAGTGGTACGAAGACTGGAGCGAGGTCCACTCAGCCTCCGGAGGTCAACTGAGTAGGGGGGTGTTCGGTTCCGACCTCAGTCAACCTAGAAGTGGTTTTCCGTGGTTTCCCCACTTCTTCTCCAGACAAATGCCGGGGTGCTACCTAACTTAATGCCATGGCTGCTTCCTTTTCTCTTCCTTGCCTATCCCTTACAATATTCCCATCCCCCACACGGCCCCAGTTCAGCATAGCAGGTCAGGCCATCTGGACGAGGTACTGGTCCTCCTCTGCAGTTGAATACCCCCGACCCAAAGTCTCACGCTCCAGGACACTGCCCTTGAGGCGGTAGAGGTGGGATCCCTAGCAGAGTTCGAGGGAAAAACAATTCCTGAAGGGTAAACAGAGTAAGAAATGGAAGAAGAAGAATTACTACTACAATCTGCTTTACGTCGCACCGACGCGATAGGAAAGTCATAGCAGCGGGAAGGAATCGCCCCTGGCCTTAATTAATGTACAGTCCCAACATTTGCCTGGTGTAAAAATGGGAGACCACGGATAACCATCTTCAGGGCTGCCGACAGTGGGGTTCGAGCCTACTGTCACCCGGATGTAAGCTCACAGTTGCGCGCTCGGTAGAAGAAGAAGAATTGGACTATTATTATTATTATTATTATTATTATTATTATCGTTATTTTTGTTATTATTGACTATTTTCCTCATCTGCGCAAAATCACTTTGCAATGGTATGTTACCTATTTACTTGACCGTTATTTCTGTGAATAACGAAGGCATTTCAATGTCTAAACAACAAATGATACACGAATTATGCCATGAAGCGATGTGTGACGTCCTTTGCACACAAGAAACTCATAGGTACTCAGCAGAGACGACTATGTATACCTGGTATGCAATTAGCGGTAGAAATTCCACATGCTACGTATCGAAGTGCTATTATTGCCAAACCAGGAATCCAAGTTAAGTGTGCCCATTGTACCCACGAGAATAACATTGGTATCATAACCTTGGAGCTTAGTTTTTTGCGATCACGTCAGTTTAGAAGCCGCCTTCAGAGAAAATATATTTTGTTCCTCCTTACTACTTTGATACAAGAAAAACATCTGTAATAATAGGAAATTTTAACAGCCACAGTCATGTTTGGGGATACACACATGAGAATGAAAACGGTGAAGCTGTTCTATCATACGCCGAAATCAACTCTCTCTCCCTCATTCATGACAGTATACTACCTTCTTCCTTCAATAGTGGAAGGTGATAACGAGGGTGCAACCCTGGCCACCTCTTTGTAAGTGAAAACGTAGCGCAGCAATGCAACAAATCAGTGTGTTCTCCTATCCCTAGCACACAGCACAGACCAATAATGTGTTGACTTTTCCCAATCATAAGACCCTAAGAAACTGGTTGCAGAAGAAGGTATAACTTCTTCAAGAAGTCAGATTGGCTGAAATTCTCTGAAATGTTGGATGGATAAGTTCAATAAGTCACGCCTGTACCTGATAATTATGATCAATTTGCTGATTTTGTTACAATCTGTTCTCGAGCATATATTCAAAGAGGTTGCAGGACGATCTATATTCAGGGTGTGACTTCAGAAACAGTTACACTGTTCAAGAAGTATTATTCACGATATGATGAAATTCCATTTAGTGAGGAAACATCCCGCACAGCTTGATACGTTCTCTCCTCAATCTCTGAGGTAAAGAAGTAACAGTTGGAAAAATGGATGGTGAAATATGATATGAACAGGAGCAGTCAAGAGGCTTGGAGAAATCTAAGACGACTGAATAATGATCCTTCACAGGCAAATACGTATGCGAATTTTCGAGCTGATCAAATTGTTTATCAACTCCTAGAAAATGGGAAACCACTTTCTACAACAAAGTCCGATAGGAAGGCATTTGAGAGACAACATGACCAAGAAACTACTACACTGCAATGACCCTTTACTCAGGCTGAGTTAGATCTCGCCCTGATTAAATGTCTAAATGGGAAGGCTGCAGGCCTTGATGACATAAGATTTGAGCAGAATAATAACTTTGGGCTGATAACTAAGTGTTGGTTGCTAGATCAGATGAGCAACTGTGTCCAGTCGTGTAAGATTCATAAACTCTAGAGGAAAGCTAAAGTTATAGCTATTCGTAAACCAGGAAAGAATAAGGACGATACTAGAATTTACCGTCTTATCTCTCTCCTCTGTCATTCGTATAAGGTACTTGAAGGGTTCATTATAAACAGAATAACGGAGAAGCAAGGGGAAGTCTACATTCGATAACAGGCTGGATTAAGATCAGGAAAGTTTTGCACGTCTCCGGTGTTGAAACTAACACAACACAAAAGGGATGATTTCGAAAGAAAAGATTTTACAGGAGCTGTATTTATAGATCTAACAGCGGCTTATGATACAATAAATATCAGACTACTTCTTATGAAACTTTACAGTGCTACCAAATATTATCAACTAACTTCCTTCATAAGGTTGGTTCATAAGGATATCCTTGAAAATAGAAGATTCTTTAATTTCAAGGACAAAGAAGCAGGTGGAGATCGTAGAGGGTAGTGTGCTCGCTCCAGTGCTGTTCAATGTTTATGCTAACGATCAGCCATACCTAAGGGAACGCAGGGTTTCATCTATACTTGCTGTGACGTTACTACGGAACTTAATAACATTTGGAGCTATTTGGAAATCTGAGTCATTTTTCATTTCCTTAAGTTACAAGGAAATGCAGCTGAACGCTATCTGTTAGCTTGACTATTAACTAAACTTTCATCCAGTTGGTGGTGCATCAAGTGTCACTATCCATAGCTGGGGCAATGTGGGAAATAATCAGTTACAAATGAATGACGAGTGATCTTTGTAGCCATGAAGAAGATGGAGTCTTGTCAGACGGACTTTTGCATTCATCGCAAAAGATCAAGTAAAGAGGTTTGGAATATGATCCTGTAGGATACTATTAGGTAGGATCATATTAAGGATCATTCCTAGAAACCTTATCATCGGCGCAAGGAGTCGAGATGATTCATTTCAGCTTTATATAATTTTTGGCAATTGTTTTTGATGCCCTTGTTTAGTTGCGTTTTCATCATAAAACTTTACCTTAATTAAGTAAATATTGATTCCGGAACCTTAAATTCAGTGATCAAATATTATTAATGGTAAATTTTAAACCAAAATTTTGTGTATATTCATTTCTTATGTCGGTTATATCGGCATGCAAACTATGCTTCGAGTTCGTAACTAACCAATCGGGAATCTTCAATAACCGTTCGGAGCAAATTTTTCTTCTGTTAACATCATTTCTTAGTAACATTTTGAAGGTATGTTATAATTGAAAATCTTGGTGAAAGATTCTTTAAAGTCTTACGAAGTTTACTATATGTTATTTTAGACCTAATAGTATGTTTTTACGTTCATTTCTACTGTGTATGCATTGATGTAAACGAAACCTTAAAATTATTAGCTGTCTAAAAGCTAGTTAACCGTACGTTGTATGATGCCTTGTGAATTGTTCACCTTTATTACCTGATACTGTCATTTATTTTGATGATGAATTACTTTCCTTTCGCTTATTTGAAAAACAACAGATGTTACTGGTTAATAATGATCATTACCCTATGCCTATAAGGTGTAATCTTGAACTTTGTCATTTCGTGGTTGTATACTTAATCGTGATTGAATTGATTCTTGTTCGTCTATTATTTATTTGTCATCTCAATACTTAATTTTTGAATAGTTGAGATTTTATTTCTCGATATCTTACTCGACTTATCAAACAGTTATAATTTTGTGCTTCCGGAATTAAAGAGTTCTAATATCACAGGCTACTACTTATGAAACTTAAAAATACTACCAAAGATTATCAACTAACTTGCTTCATAAGGAATATCCTTGAAAATAGAATATTCTTTGTTAAATTTCAAGGGCAAAGAAGCAGTTGGAGTTAGCAGAGGAACAGATTACCCCAGGGTAGAAATGGATATTTTCCTTTCAAGAAATATTAACTAATTAACTAATTACCTTCAAGAAATCAGAGTGTTTAAGATAATTCAATTGGGGTGCCTCATTCTAATGTTCTTATTCTAATTTTTTCACCCTGATTTTCCCATCACAATTTTCTCGTATTAATTTATCAATGTTACTTGTTATTTCAGAGTATATTTATGAAATTTATTTTGTTTTTAATCGTGTTCTCATTGCATGAAGCATTGCTAACAGAGATGAAATATAACTTTATAAATTAGACCCTGGCCCTTTGATTTTACCCATAAATCGTTAGTACTGTTTCCACATGTGATTATTGTCACTGGTAAGTAATTTGAACTATTCTGGCACTTGCCCAAGCTCATTATTTTGATAATGTTGAACAGACACTTACTAAGACATGGATAGAATTATCTGACTATTATAGGGAGAACCATCTGAAACCGAATCCCAGTAAAACACAGACTTACACTTTCCACCTTCAAAACAGACAGGCAGCAGGAACCCCTAACATTACCTGGGAAAGAACCACACCAGAACACCGAACAACTCCAAAATATCTAAGGATCACCCTCAATCATGCTCTAACTTACGGGAAGCATTGTCTGAGTACCAAACAAAAAGTGGCAGCCAGAAACAACATTATAGTGAAGGTAACAGGCACGTAATGGGGAGCTAACTCTACCACTGTAAGAACATCTTCCCTTGCGCTCTGTTATTCTGCCGGAGAATCTACAAGCCCAGTGTGGTATCGATCTAGTTATGCCAAATTAGTAGGTGCTGCTCTTAACGATACTTGTCGGATCATGACTGGGTGCTTAAAGCCCACTCCGTTTGACAAGCTTCATTGCCTTGCTGGTATTGCACCTCCTGACATCCATAGAGAGATAACGACATAACGTGAGATGTACAACGTTCGAACTGCTCAAGCACAGCCAGAAATCCTACGACTAAAATCAAGAAACTTTTCCTTAGAACAACAGAGGCTCTTGTCGGGACAACACAGCATCCTCGAATTCATCTCTGGCGTACAAGGTTTAACAACCCTGAGGGATGGCTCATACCCTGTAAAAAATCTTCCCGCTGGATATACAGAGAAATGGACCACATGGATATCGCTCAATAGATTACGATCAGGTGTTATTAAATGCAAGAATAACTTAACACTAGAACCGCGGTTGGTTCATTTGTGACCCAGCTATTAGTTCCTTCTTCTCTATACTCTGAAATAGAACTATTTCATCAAGTGTAGAGCCAAGGAATATACCAGTACCTGCACTGGATATCCTTTTAATTTAATACACATAGTGTGTTTTTTTAGTAGAATATTAACCATGCAAATAAGTAACATGTGGACAATAGGATTGCCCCACTTTGCTGACCACAAATAGTCCACTTCTAATCGAAACCGACTTTCAACCTATTAGGTCGTATTACGTACATTTAGTACGTGTTGAAGAGATGTTAAGTACAGAACAAAAATGGCCAACCAGACACCAGTGGGATCCGAACCCACAACCTCCCGATTTCGCGTCGGTTGTGGGTTGTGGGTTCGGATCCCACTGGTGTCTGGTTGGCCATTTTTGTTCTGTACTTAACATCTCTTCAACACGTACTAAATGTACGTAATACGACCTAATAGGTTGAAAGTCGGTTTCGATTACGATGCGGTCGTAAAAATTCAATATTCATAGTCCACTTCTAATTCCCTGCTCCTATGGCAGCGCGAAAATACACTAAAGCAACAAAGGCTTCCATATCCTCCATTTTTAGATACCAATCATCTGTCATCAGTACACACGATGGACATTATGCTGCATATAGCTTATTTGTAGGAATGGCACTTCACACGACACACACGTTGAGAATACATAATATTCCCTGGCTGTACATATGCTACATTTTTTTGTAGAAGATAGAGAAGAAAGAAATAACAGCTGGGTCACAAATGACTCAGCCACGATTCTAGTGTTAATGAAATGGAGTTTCCGTACGTAGTCGCCGCTATGTGAATGTGGTGAAGTGCAGACGTCCTCCCACCTTCTCCAATGTAGTTAGTGTCCAAAATCATGTAATCTTGAAGACCTGATTTGTACTACACCAAATGCAATCGACGTTGCTAACTTCTGGGCAGCAATAGTGTAAACGAACTGTCAATTCAATGTTATATTGTTCATGTATCATGCACATATTATGCATTATTACCATATTAACTTCAATCCTTGTAAGTGCTTCTGACACGAATAAACCTGTTTAAATACTTCGTAATACTGACCTCTATCGGAACAAGCTTGTCAGTGGCCCCGTAGTGAAAGGCTACTGGGGCAGTCACTCGAGACACGTTGTACTCCTTAGGCTGGGTTGAACCATACACTTTCAGGTTGACTTCTGGACCGTAGTCAAACTGCCGGAATTTACCTGCATCAAAAACGAGAACTCCAGTTTAGAATTTGTCGACAACACCACTCACTTACAATTTCCTCCACTAGAACAACAGCATAACTGAGGTTATCAGCGCAAAAGTAGCATAAGGAACATTTCTTTCGGGTGAAGTGCGATATCAGAATTTTCCGCCCGGGAATCCGGCGTAGAAACATGCTATTTTGCTGAAACTTCGTGAATGTTAGTTGCAGATAGCTTTGCCCACTGTAGACACTGAGGGTAGGTCTTAAAGTTCTATTTTAGCCACATATTCGCATTTCCTCCAAAATGTTGGTTAAGCCACTATTGTACTGATATCCGCAATTTAACCTCTATGGATCAGTGGTAGAGTATCGGCCTCCGAATCCCAAGATAGCGGGTTCAAATCCGGCAGAGGTAGTTAGACTTTTGAAGATAGAATAATTCCATTCACTACCCCATGTTATGGAATGATGTAGTTATGCCCCTTCCCAAAAACAGTTTAGAACTGGTTATATCGCCGTGGAAATTCTTTTCATTTAAAATTTTAATATACATGGTTTCTTCCGTACTATAAGTGATCTTGGAATTGCTCATCTCATGTTAATTATATTTCCGTCTGTGGACTGAAAGCGAACTCCTCTATGGTCTCATACATACGTATTAATTGAAGTGGCCGTTTCCCACGCCTTCTGCAGAGTGCTGCGATCTTGCGCTAGCGATCTAAACAGGTCGCCCCTCCTACCGCTCTTCGACCAATCAGAGCGCGACCACTTCGTTTGGGAGCAAAGACCGTCCATGATGTGAGCACAGTCTAATATATACAGTCGCGAAGCTCTGATGATATTTTTCATCCGAGGCGGCTACAGCGCTCCAAGCGGCGAGGTAGAGGCAACTTGCTAGCACACAACAGGGAACGAATTACCACTACAGTCTGAAATGGTCATAACTTCTGAACCATTCATGCAAATAATGTCCTGACTAGGTTATTGTAATCCTTATGAAATAGTGAAGGAGGTCAAACCATTTATTTCGATTAGGAGTTTGAGGATAATATCGAAATATTTATTTAATCTTAAGGAGTTATTCTTTACCGCGGACTATAACATAAAATCCCTTCTAGAGGGCAAACCGGTTCGAAATATGTATGTACCATCGCGGACTTTTTGTAGAGGTTTCTATACTCTACAATTCGTACGCTTACACTTGGGGTCTATCGTTGACGGTTCAGGCAGCGTAAGCCAAGAAAGTAAGTGACCGACCGACCGACATCGAACCTGTCAAGTTGGGCTAAAAAGGCCAGCGCTCTACCTTGGTCGGTCACTTGCTTTCTTGGCTTACGCTGCCTGAACCGTTAACAATAGACCTCAAGTGTAAGCGTACGAACTGTAGAGCATAAAATCATCTACAAAAAGTCCGCGATGGTATATACCCATTTCAAACCAGTCGTCTTCTAGAAGCAGTTTTGTGTTATAGACCGCTCCACTATTTCATAAGGATTACAATAACCTTGTCAGGACATTACTTTGGGTGGGTTTGATTTTTTAAATTTTTATTCATGTTCCTGACCTTTGTTGTGTTCTTTGTCCGTGATTAGTTTTTTTGCTTGTGCATTCGTTGATATGGCAATTATTGGTTTCTTTTCTGATAGGGTGTGGCCCTGTTGGTTTCGCGAGTTTGCCGTTTGGTTTATCACAGTTTATAAACTTTGCTCCTGTGAAGCATTTCCAAATTCTTTTCAATCTCTCATATGAATATATTTTCTGCTTTTCCTATGTGTTTTCCGTAACTTGGAAATTACTCGAGTCCCAGTACTTAATTTGTTGGGCTAGAATTGAATGCTCTTGCAAATGCTCCCTTACGCAAGTTTTCACTGGAAGGTTGTTTGTTAATTATCCCACGGTTTAAAACCTTTTATTGCCTTTAAGCTATAAATTTAATTTTAACAATTCACTTAGTTCGTTTATTAGTTTCTTTTATGGGACGAACACAATTTTGGTTTTTCATGCGCAACTTTTCTCTTTCTTGAATTAAAACTTTGATTTGGTTTAAAGTTGAGTTTTCTTTCACAGTCCTGAGTAATTCAACGCTGAAATAAGTAAATTTTCTCCATGTCCTCTGGGTTTTTATGTGACCTAATGATGGGTAAGTACCAGTTGTGTGTTTGTTTTTACCTTTGTGGCTGGTATTTCTGACTTCGTTTCTCCTTGTTCATTTTCCCACCGGCTTAGTGGTGCTACCGGCCGGTGCATTTGTTGCTGACCGTTAGTGTGGTGGTGATTACTGCGCTGGCAGTATGATGTAGGCATCTGAAATATTTCTGGTGGCACTTTTGGTGTGTTTTTGTGTCCGACCCTTGTCCCGTTAAACCACGGGGTCGAGTGTGATGTGAGTTAATTATAATGGCGTATTGTCTCCGGAGAGGTCTGGTGCAGGTCTTTCTCTACCGGATGGCGGATAAGTGATTTGCATCCCTGTGAGGATGGTGCCCTACCTAAGACGATCGGTGTCAGAAAGGACATCCAGCCGTAAAACTGGCACAAATCGACATGTGTATCACAGTGCGTAAACGTAGAAGAAGTTAATACAAGGATGACGAACACAAACTTCCAAACCAAGCATGAGGGGTTAACTAGACACGGCAAAGATCGAACCCAGGATGACTCTGAGCTCCAGAAGCCGGACGATGAAGAAGGTGGTAATAATTTTTCCAAATGATACGTAACGCTGTGTTGAATTAAATCACTAAATAAATTAACACGCTCTAGTATAAGCAAACGGCCGAAGTCATGTAGAAACACCGGATCCCGTGACATCTCCGAAGTTAAGCAACATTGGATGTGGTCAAGATTTGGATGGGTTGACACGCGCTGTTGGTGGGGTAAGGGAATGGAGGAGCGGAAAGGAACTGGCCACCCTACCGTACGTAAAATCCGGCTCAGGCATATCTCTGCGGAGGTTCGGACCTGCCTTCGGGATGAATACATCCTTCCCTGTAGTATAACGCCTTTGCTGCTGAGACGTAGTGTTTACAGTGCACCATGTCTTCTGGTATGGGCTAGAATAAATTTGCTACTTTCATTGACCTGTCTCGGTCTCATCCTTGACTTTGATGATATGAAAGTGACCGAGGTATGAGCGATGCTAGTATCATCATTCCTTATGCAGCCAGTCCCTGTTATGAATGGTGTGAAAATATCACTGCCAGGAAAATGCTGGGGCTGTACCTTAATTAAGGGCACGGCCGCTTCCTTCCAACTCCTAAGCCTTTCCTCTCCCATCGTCGCCATAAGACCTATCTGTTTTGGTGCGACGTAAAGCCACTAGCAAAAAATATCACTCATAGGGTTGGTTGGTGCATGCATTTCAGTGGGATTGGCAGCCTAATATGTAATAGCAACTTCTGGCTTGGTGAGGAAAGCAACGGGAAAGTACCTCGCTCCTCATTTCCCTGGTATGCCTCTATGCTATCTATGACAGTTGCTGGCGGAACTGTGGAGGATGAAACCAGCCTTCGGGATGAATACGTAACATATATGCTGTAGTGTATTTCGATATCCGCCTCTGTGGTGTAGTGGTTAATGTGATTATCTGCCACCCCCTGAGGGCCGGGTTCGATTCCCGGCTCTGTCAGGAGATTTTTATAAATTCGTACGAAGGTTCGAACGGATTCAACTCAGCATAGGGAAGTCAACAGTAAGTAGAGAGCGGTTCGATTTCAACCTCATCCATCCACGAAGTGGTTTTCCGTGGTTTCCCCCACTTCTTCTCCAGGTAAATGTTGGGATGGTACCTAACTCATGGCCACGCCCGCTTCCTTACCACTTCCTTGCCTATCCCTTCCAGTCTTACCATCCCCCAGAAGTCCCCTGTTCAACATAGCAGTTTAGGCCTCCTGGGCGAGATACTGGTCCTCCTTCCCTGTTTCGTTCCCGACCAAATGTCTCACACTCCTTTAGGCGGTAGAGGTGAAATCCCTCGCTGAGTCCGAGGGGGAACCAACCCCGGACGGTAAACGAACTAAGAAGGAAAGAAAAAGTACAGTTCGATGTGGATGAGAATTACACCTGTGTAAATAACACGCAGTGTTGCCAAGTCTTCCGAAATTTCAGGAGATCTCCCGATTTTTGAACCACACCAGAAAGCACGACGAAACAAAAAGTCTCCAGAAATTTTTTTCTAATCCGAAGTTAAGAAAAATAAATAATAATTATTGAAAATGAAAATGAGAACCTACAACCTGTTTTCCAGTCATTGACCGGGTCAGGGATGGAATGAATGAATCCGATATAGGCCGTTAGTACGATGGGGTCACCACTCCCAAAGATATTTATTAGACTAATGACTGATAGATGCTATGAAATGAGAATGGGGAGTGTTGCTGGAATGAAAGATGACAAGGAAAACCGGAGTACGCGGAGAAAAACCGGTCCCTCCTCCGCTTTGCCCAGCACAAATCTCACATTGAACGACCGGGATTTGAAGCACGCTATCCAACGGTGAGAGGCCGACGCGCTGCCATCTGAGCCACGGAGACAATAATAATGATTAATGGTACATATTATATGTGTGCCGAAAAAGCCTTTCCTCGTCTCGCTGCGTGAAGTTTTATCGACAGCAACACTTCCCCTAATTAATTTTAGGCTCGAAGTACGTAATCTCTCCCCTCTTATTGAACTCAAAACTCAAGCTTGAATGCAACATTCGAAGGGAAATCACCGACACGCATATCTATATATATATATAAAGTAAGAGTTTTGTCTGTACATTGCTCAGAATCTAAAAAGGATGGTATTTCTGCAACGGTCGTGTCCATAGCAGCAAGGAAATGCATTTTTTAATTTTCCGTAATGTCTGTCTGTCTGTCTGTCTGTCTGTCTGTCTGTCTGTCTGTCTGTCTGTCTGTCTGTCTGTCTGTCTGTCTGTCTGTCTGTTTGTCTGTCTGTCTGTCTGTCTGTCTGTCTGTCTGTCTGTCTGTCTGTCTGTCTGTCTGTCTGTCTGTCTGTCTGTCTGTCTGTCTGTCTGTCTGTCTGTCTGTACACGCATCACGAGACAACGGCTGAAGAGAATTTAATGAAAATCGGTATGCAAAGTCAGGAAATAAGTCGCTACAATCTAGGCCATAAATAATTTTATTCACGCTGAGTGGAATGGTAGTTTAGGGGAAGGCCTAAAATTTAATTCTCAAATATTTGTGTTATTAGTGGTCCTATCGACAAATACTACATTACTAAAGTTATATAGTATTCAATTTCCGATCATTCTTGTCTTATATATTTTACCGTACCGGCCATGATAACAGAGTTAATTATGAATTCGTTTTTTTGTTGTTAAGTCCGTATCAGCGCGAAGTCACAAGAAAATAGGTAGACAGAATTTAATGAAATTCGTTACGTAAGGTCGGCGAATAAGGAACTGCAGTGTACGCTATAAATAATTTCGTAAGACGCCCTAATATCACAGAGTCGAAAGAACATTAAATACGAAAGCCTACAGTACAGAAAGCACATAACATTGAACAACATAAACATTACATTGACTAGTGTTTGTTGTGATGTGCTTTGTGTCTTCTGTTGCCAGCCATGTCCGATAGACTGCTGTATACTGAGTATTTTATCTGCTTTACGTCGCACCTACACAGATAGGTATTATGGCGATGATGGGAAAGGAAAGGGCTAGAAGTGGAATGGAAGCGGCCCTGGCGTTAATTACGGTACAGCCTCAGCATTTGCCTGAGAGACCACGGAAAACCATATTCAGGGCTGTCAACAATGGTTTTCCAACCCAGTACCTCCCGAATGCAATCTCACAGCTGCGCACCCTAACCGCACGGCCAACTTGCCCGTTCGTTCCGAGTATAACAGCCTGCCCGAATATTGGCGGGAAGTAGCTGGGGAGTTAGATAACTTTCTTCTTAAGCATGCCATTCCTCTGGTTCATACATTTTCTGACACTACTGGTTCGTAACAAACTGGTTCATCATAGCAGTCAATCCCTACTCTGAGGCACTGATTGGAATGAGCAGTGTGTGTATTTAATGGAACATTAGTAGACGAGTAAGTTTGAGTGCTGTTTTTACCAGTAGGATAGATCATAATATGAAGGTAAAGTTGGAATTCAAGGAGAGCGATTGGGGCAAATATTCATTTATAGGAAGAGGATTTAGGAATTGGAATAATTTACAAAGGGTGATGTTTAAAACATTTTCCAAATTCCTTGAAATTATTTTAGAAAAGATTAGGTAAACAGCAGACAGTGAATCTTCCACCTGTATGACTGCCCTAAATGCGGATTGATTGATTGATTGATTGATTGATTGATTGATTGATTGATTGATTGATTGATTGATTGATTGATTGATTGATTGATTGATTGATTGATTGATTGATTGATTGATTGATTGATTGATTGATTGATTGATTGATTGATTGATTGATTGATTGATTGATTGATTGATTGATTGATTGATTGATTGATTGATTGATTGATGATAGCCGTACTACGAACCATAACAAAAACAAAACACATTTCTATTTACATACATACATAATCATTGAAGACTGTTATGCTTTTCAGCGTTCAGTCTGCAAGCCTCTGTGAATTTACTAAACGTCGCCACAATCGTCACAATTTCTACTTAAGCAGACTTTTTCACTTACCAGTGTCAATCAGTTGATTATAGTGATGGCTTGTCTTAGCAGAATTTCCTCCCATTCCAATAACTATCATCATGAGAAAATCATCCTGTGAACAAAGATCAGCATCGTTAATTTCTCTGAGGATTCCGGAGATAGACGTTGTAAGTGTGGGAGAATCTTCTTAGCAATTACTGAACAAGTACATTCATAGGATGGTATAGAAAGTGATTACTTTCCTTTTTTTTAATAGTGCTTTTGTTTTGGCTTTTCTATATATATTTGTTTATTAAATTCAAACACCTTTTTATTACTCTATTAACCTTTTACAATAAACATGTATAATGTATGCACAAAAACTGATGACATACACTTTCTGAACATTGTCCTAGTTCCTTAATGCTATACAAATGTTGTCAAACACTGATCACATTGTAACTTTGGTTGTTTTTGTCGGTTCCTTACGTAGTCTGTGGCACATTAACACCTTATAGCCTACTGATCTAATAATTAAAATATTCAAACACTGTTATGCCATGAATTAAAACTGATATAATAATGAACCAAAACCTGTTGACATCTTCTAATTGCATTTACATGTCCATCTTTCCATCCGTATGTACTGCTGAAACGATCGTAAGTTCAGTTGTCTTGGTTTCCGTCGGTGTTCCATAGTGAAGTGAATGGTTGCTGCAGTGAGCCATAGAACTGCGTTGTTGACCGTGGCCGGGAGGAAAGCATATTCTATGTTGAGAAGTCGATATTCTAAGATGGGATTTGGAGTCATGTGAAGTATGTTGCATATTTTCGCGAAAGACCACGCCCATATGTCCGCACTGACACAAGACTTAACACGATGTATTAATGTATCTCTTTGTTGACAATGTTCACAGACATTGCAGTCAGACCGTCCATGTCGAAATAACTTATCCTTTGTTGGCATAGTTTCATTTATTGTTAAGTATAAAGTTGTTTTCCACTGAAGAGGAATCCATTTATTAGCAATAGTATTCCATACTCTGACCTTATCGGTCATGTACATATTTATTTATTAATTAAATGGCAGTGAAAAACCTTTGTAAAGCTCCCTCGTACTTGTTACAAAAAGTTGCATTAGGTTGCACCTGCTTACACAACATTTGTAGCCTGCTAAACACCACTCCGTCTTAACTAAAAGAACACACAGGTAGAGAGAGAGAGAAGAAAATGTCAAGCCAGAAAAATCGATAATGATACCTTCACCCGTTGAAAAAATTGCCGAAACACAATGTTGCCAGCTCGCGAGTTGCATCTGTATGATGAGATTTCGAGACATGCATAATATTTAATATGGGAAACCTCGGGATGTTATATGATTTCATTATAGACATCTGCCAAAATTCCAATTCTTTATAATATATTAACGTGTGGAAGAATACGCAATCGTTGCATTATATAACACGCTAAGCGTCATGACGCGTCTTTTGTACGCAGCACCCTCTTGGAGGACATTGTAGGGGCATCATTTTGATAATTAATTTTAAATAAATGGCCGAACAATTCAGGTTCCGCACATAAACAGACTACTTAAGAATCTGAGTCACACGTTTGAGTGTATTACCGATGTCATACGACACGTGGAACTATCAATTAAAAAACGTAGTGGGGATTAGCGACTGACTTTTGCATGAGAGGGGGAAAGTTTATAAAAGGAATAGCGATGATCACAACAGTATCCACTTCACGCGAAGGATCCAAAGCAGAACCACGGTTTGATGGTGTTCTGATCTATTTAGTGTTTCAGACTGTAAATATACAGTTTATATCTTCGAGAATATTATAATTGTCTACAAACAATAGTATTTAAAATAGGTTGAAGTTATGTGATCGCAAGAACGGTATATTTGTAATTTTTTAAGTGTTGCAACAAGTGTTAAATTCATTCAAGTGTAATAATTGTATTTTTTGTGTTAAAGTGACGCAACAAGTGTTAATCTCATAAAAGCTGTTATAAGTGTAGAAGATAACCATTGGATTATGAACGCGCTCAGCGGGAGTAGCAACGGACATGAACCCGTGACCAACGTCAACACCATGGAAGCTTAAAAAGGAAAATGAGGGTCTTACTCGGGACCCGAACCTTGGATTGTTACGACATGAGGATAAGTACTAAAATGAAATAATTTTTTTAATAAATTCGCGGTTATTCATTATGCAGATCACATAAATTATGTTAGACATGTAAACTGCATGTATTTTTTTAATTAGAGAGAGAACTTGTGAGTGGTCTTCATATTCATTTATGTTCATTTCGTGGAATTAATAGTCTACTCCATGGGCTTAAATATATATATAATTAACGTAATGCATGTATTTGACGTGATGATAAAATATTAGTTAGTCTGAGAGTGCTTAGATTAGGTAAATTAAATGAATGTAGATTTGTTTTGGCACTGAGCCAAGCCGTTATTTTGTATAATTTATTTACGTGATATCCAAGCTTATTATGATAATGCATGGTGATTATACTTGTAAAAATGGATTATCGACTGTTAACATCAGGATAGCAAGGCACTCTTATTTTCACGTAATTTGCATGATAATATTTGTAGATGGCTGTATTAATTATATGCGTAACTTGTGACATGCCTAGACATCGAACAGACGCCCTCCTATTGAGATTAGTGTTTTCCTTTAATGTCGAATATTTTCCCTTTCTATATATGAGAATAACATTATGGATATGTTTAAAATCCATATTTGATTTTATTGATTTGAGTTTAAAATGTAGGAAAAACCTAGGCTGTATTCTGTAATCGGATGGAATCGAAGCCGGTCATTCTAAGTTGAAGGATGTGAATATGAGAAAATGAACAGTGGCTTGATATTGTATTAAAGAATTGTGGCAGGACAGTGAATTTATAAGCCAGTGGAGCTTTGGAAGTATGATATAAGAATATGTACTGAAATGAGATTATTTAACAAATATGAGTTCCAAGGGAAACGATTTGGTTTCGCCTTGAAATGTTGAAAAGATATTTCTGCCACAACAGGCCCTTTGACGTCCAGATATTTACGACCCCAGGGGACGGAAGAAGGCTTGCCCCTTGTAGAGGATTGTTCGAGCTATTCCACTTAGAATGAAGGCAGTGCGACACCGATTATTGTTTAAAGGATTCTTTTAATTTTCCATGTTAGATTTTATAATAATATTTAACTAATTGAAACGCCAGTATTATTATTTATTTGTTGACCCTATGATTAATTAAGAAAGGCTTTGTTTTGTCCCGTTTGCCGGTGCCATCTTGGATATCATCGGTTCGAGTTCTGAGGCAACCATGGATTTTTGTTGTCACATAATTATTTTTTACATCCAATTGCATGTGTATATTGTTTATTGTTTCTTTTCATATTATGTGTACATATTTTCCTTTTTTATACATTCTTTTAGTCGTGTTTCACTCTTTATGTGGATGACAAATCGAGTTTTATTTTCGTAATTTTTGTCAGTGGATTCATTGGGATGTGGGTTCGATTTTTGGACCTGACATCAGTCATTTTATTTTGATTAGGATTTTATCGACTAGCATTCACTTATTATTTGTTTGCTTTTTGTAATATAATTAATTTAGCTAGGTGACCACTTCAAGTTATCCTCAATTTTTTGTTGTATAAATAATTGTTTCTTCTGATAGTGAAGAAAGTTCTTCATGATAACCGTCGCATTTATAAGGATATTTCTGATTTTTTAAAAGTATGTTATACAAATTATAATGTAATATTTATCATCATGTCGGGAAGAAGAAAGAAGTAAAGGAGAAATAAAATTTTTGACACTTTACAATTTGTATTTAGTCCATTGGATATTACATATTCAACATTGATATACTATAAATATTCAGGATCAACCTTTATTTAATTTGATTTATCAAGGCACAATAAATAGGTATTTAAACATTTGTCTGCCTGTCATTTTGCCGAATAACATTGTATCCCAGGTTTCCTTCCGTTCATTTATGCCTTTAAGCTAGTTATGTGTTATTTTCTTTGATCTTCTGCCGCGAACGCACCATGGCCTTGGGAGGTCGGTGGTTTGGTTCTATGGAACGGAAGGGTGCAGTAGACCCTTGCACGGTCGGAAGAGCATTTGCTCACCCATCATTCTGAAAATTTTTCTTTTTCGTTCCTTCCTGATGAGGTGGCATTTGACTCTAGACTAAAAAGGTCCCTTTCCATCAGGCGCCTTAACGTATGGTGCTATATGGCGGTATCCCGACTTTTTAGGGATTATCATGCAGTTATTTGGTTCTATGCGGCAAATGGCGTGGGGTGGAAAGGTCGCAATACTAGTTTCCACTGTCGCGAAGGATACATTGCCTGTATGTGAGGTGGTTTAATATTCTGGTTCATTATATGGTTCTAGATGGATTTTGTTGTTACAACTGAAGTTGGATCTAGTAAAGTTCTTGTAAGGTTATCTACAAAGCTCCAAATTCGTTTGAAATGCAGTGGCAAATTATGATGGCAAGTGAGAAAGGCCACGCTTCGGATAATATTATTCAGAACCGCCTTAGCATAATCGTCATCAGGTCTGCACTCACAATTAATAATATTTCGCGCGATAAGTGCAGTGCATTTAGCTTCTGCAGAAACTAATCCTAACCCTCCACACTTAATGCTTTGGTACAATTGTGTTCTGACTTCGACGCGTGGTGTGTTTACTGTGGGCAAGAGCGGGCTCGTTTGCTAGTTGAGGTCAGTAGCGGGAAGATAAACCTTAGAACGTAACACAAACAATTGAAGGGATTATTTCCAAAGTGATGCATCTCCAAGAAATGAAATATTTCAGGAGATACAAATTTTTAATCATTGGATTCCTAATAAGATAACAGAGTTCATTTTTTCTATGCAGGTAGATCGCTTTAAACAAAATGACCTTGTCATGGTGGCTAAAATCCTAATGCAGAGAATACCATTAAAAGGTGGGGAGCAGATCTTCGATTTACGTCACTTCGGAACTAAAGGGGGCTGGCAATGCAAATTATGCGGAACGGTGTAGGCTAAGTTACCTTGTAGGTGCTAAAACTTTCAAAAATAATAATGATATATTTAAACAAAAATTCACAATAATGCTGTATTTATTCACAATTTGTGAATGGCAAAATGCATATAACATGAATAGAAATTCAAAATGCCTACAATGCAAAAGAACACAAAATTAATTTAGCAAAACCTAACATATGACTGGTAATAAACAAAGCTGATTATCTTGAATTGAAAATAAGCCGATGAAACCTGTCACAGTCTCTCTTATTCACCCTCTGGGCCTGACATCGCTTATCATTGCGATTACACTTAATCGCCGACTACAAACCATCACTTCCACACCTTATTTTGTCCTTATATTTCTGTCATTCTGCTGGTATTCGTTCCCTTTTCCACGCGTAATGATTTGCTTGCCTCGCAAATTCTTCATCGAACGTCACTATTTGCACTAATATTCGCCATTATTACAGAAAACCGCAGAGAAATTACGAAACCACGAGCGAAACAGCAGAGTCCCGCCACAGTCGGTAAGCGGTCACGTGACATGCAGGCGCCGGGCTATTGGTCGTGTGGAGCAGCGGCATTTTGGAAATAAAAAGCGGGGAGTTGCGTCACTTTGGAAATAAACACACATTTTTAGATGCAATTTTAACCACGACACACTCTACGTTGGAAATGAATACTTTTCCACATGATAATGAGATTGAAATAAAGAAGGTGAAGTTGCGACATTTTGGAAATAAGACCTTCTATTTGGGAATGTCATTACTTACCGCATTATGAAAGGAGCTGTTGAAACCGCTCACCTTCTTTCTGAACACAATTTTGGCACCTCGTTAGGAAATTATTCATCGCTCGCTTTAACTCACGTTGAGGGATCCTGGCAATTTCATAAATAATACTATGTTTCATTTCTTGTATTGGTGAGCGGATTCATATCGTTTACGTTCTTTCTTTTAATTCACCCCATAAATGATAATCGTAGGTGGATATTGTGTTACCGGGGGGAGCCGCAAATCCTTAATAATAACTCTATTCTGCGAAAACCCTTCGTGATTTATTCCTAGTGTCAGTAGGGGCAGAGATATGTAGAACAAAAATGTTGGTAATCGCGCTCTCTATCTGTAAATTATCTGAGAGAGAGAGGATTAGTATGGTATTTATGTAACGAAACCAACCTTAAAAATATTTCAGCTCATTAAGTTTTTAGTGCGCCGATGAGACACCACTGAAAGCTTCCAGGGTCTTGGAAAGGTGTAGCATTCCAACTGATGAGCCCACTGCTACACTTAGGCCGAAACGCTGGTAATTTCACGATTGAAAAAATTAAAGACTTAAAGAGCTTATTTTTTTTAACAATTGCAGTAGATGAAATTAAAATATGGTTTCCAAAACCAACTTTATACTTAAAAATATGGTTCCATGATTCTTTAACTTGGATCTGAGGGTTGGTTCATGATCGACTTAGCTTACGTGATTACAATTGAGGATCTATCTGACTGTGAGATGGTGGCCCGGTCTAGAAAGCCAAGAATAATGGGCGAGAATATTCGTCGTGCTGACCACACGACACTCGTAATTTGCAGGCCTTCGGACTGAACAACGGAGGCGAAAGCCCTGTGCCATGGGAATTGGTTTTCTAAGTGTAAGAGAGGGAAAATATCTGTTACTTTGTTAGAATAAATAAATATTATGTATAGAATGGTCGGAAACAAAGCGAACCGGGTACATAAACGTTAGGGGTTGGTCATACTGATAAATAATTTGAAAAAATAATTAGACATGTTGCGCAGTTGTAATTTTATCAGCTGCTGAAGTTAGCCAGTCAAATTATTTCGCGGGGGAGTTTAAATGGGCTTTGCGAGGCGGTGTGGCTAAATTAGCGCTTGGCTTAAGACTGTCTAGACCTTCAGGGGAAGAAAAACCTTCGGCAGTGAAGGAACCTCCAGGCTGACAGAACCATGCCATAGCAAATATGCTACGGTGACACCGGATGAAACCTATTGTGTGATCGACGCTGATTTCCCGGCATAGCTCTCAATCCGGTCTTAAATCACGTGCAGATCCTCGCAAAGCCCTTTTTAATTCGTCCGAGAAGCAAATCACCTTCGATAAAACAAAATACAGTTTATGAACTTGAACAGATCAGATTCAGTTCAAGAAATGAGCACCCAGTGTGAGATCGAACCTGCCAAATTTGGATCAGAAGGGCATCGCATCAACCGTCTGAGTGGGGATTTTTACGAAACCGGAACCGTGATTTTGCACTCCCTCAAAGTATACACAACCGAACTTAATGGAAATCTACCTACCTTAATGAAAATTAATTTCTAAACCTTTTTTCTCATGTGCATCATTTCGATAACAGGATTTAATAATGGAGATATCATTAACGGACCGTTTTTCAGTACAAATCCCAGCGGACTTAACGCAAGAGCGGGTGCGTGTAAAGGCGTATTCCTTACAACTTGAAAACTTCTGACGATATTTGAACCAAACTTTATATATAGCATCCATCTGTCCAAGGGTAGGTTTCCTTGGTGTCTGTTAGTTTATTTGTTTATTTGTTTGTTTGTTTGTTTGTTTGTTTGTTTGTTTGTTTGTCTGTTTGTCTGTTTGTCTTTCTATAACTTGAAAACTACTGGATATATTTCAACCAAACTTCATATTTAGAATCCACCTTCCTTGGGTAGGTTTTAGGGCAAATATTGTTTCTAAATCCCTGAACTAATTGGGGGTTTATACGAAACCGAAACCGTGATTTTGCACTCCCTCAAAATATACACAACCAAACTTAATGGAAGTCTACCTGCCTTAATGGAAATTAATTTCTAAACCTTCTTTTCTCATGTGCATCATTTCGATACCAGGATTAATAACGGAGATATCATTAACGGACCGTTTTTCGGTACAAGTCCCACCGGACTTAACGCAAGAGCGGGTGCGCGTAAAGCGTATTTCTTACAACTTGAAAACTAATGAGATATTAGAACCAAACTTTATATTTAGCGTCCGCCCCTCCAAGGGTAGGTTTTAAGGTTTATACCATTTTTGGTCAGGCGACTACCGAATTATCAACACGAAATCAAACAGGGGAAATGCAGGAGTTGGTTTAATAATGAATAAGAAAATAGGGCAGCGGATAAGCTACTACGACCAGCATAGTGAAAGAATTATTGTCGTCAAGATAGACACCAAACCAATGCCCACCACAATAGTGCAGGTCTATATGCTTACTAGTTCAGCGGATGATGAAGAAATTGAAAGAATATATGAGGAGATAGAAGATTTAATACAATATGTCAAAGGTGACGAGAATCTAATTGTGATGGGAGATTGGAATGCAGTGGTAGGCCAAGGAGGAGAAGGTAGTACAGTCGAAGAATTTGGATTGGGACAAAGGAACGAAAGAGGAAGTCGGCTGGTTGAATTCTGCACTGATCATAAGTTAGTCCTTGCTAATACTTGGTTCAAACACCACAAACGACGGCTGTATACGTGGACGAGACCTGGAGACACTGGAAGGTATCAATTAGACTTCATTATGATTAGGCAGAGATTCAGAAACCAGGTGTTGGATTGCAAAACTTTCCCAGGAGCAGACGTGGAATCTGACCACAACTTGTTGGTCATGAAATGCAATCTGAAGTTGAAGAAATTGAAGAAAGGAAAGAATGCAAAAAGATGGGATCTAGACAAGTTGAAAGAAAAGAGTGTGAGGGATTGTTTCAAGGAACATGTTGCACAAGGACTAAATGAAAAGGCTGAAGGAAACACAATGGAGGAAGAGTGGAGAGTCATGAAAAATGAAGTCAGTAGGGCTGCTGAAGAAATGTTAGGAAGGAAGAAAAGATCAACTAAGAATCAGTGGATAACTCAGGAGATACTAGACCTGATTGATGAACGACGAAAATACAAGAATGCTAGAAATGAAGAAGGCAGAAAAGAATACAGGCGATTAAAGAATGAAGTGGATAGAAAGTGCAAGATAGCTAAGGAAGAATGGCTGAAGGAGAAGTGCAAGAATGTCGAAGGCTGTATGGTCCTGGGAAAGGTAGATGCTGCATACAGGAAAATCAAGGAAACCTTTGGAGAAAGTAAATCTAGGTGCATGAATATTAAGAGCTCAGATGGAAAGCCACTTCTAGGGAAAGAAGACAAAGCAGAAAGATTGCAGGAACATATCCAACAATTGTATCAAGGTAACGATGTAGATAATTTGGTTCTGGAGCATGAAGTTTTGATGCTGATTAAATGGGAGACCCAATTTTGAGGTCAGAATTTGACAGAGCTGTGAGTGACCTAAATAGGAACAAGACACATGGAATTGATGATATTCCCTCTGAATTACTGACTGCCTTAGGAGAAACCAGCATGGTGAGGTTATTTCATTTAGTGTGCAGGATGTATGAGACAGGAGAAGTCCCATCCGATTTTCGGCAGAATGTTTTTATACCTATTCCCAAGAAAGCCGGTGCTGACAGGTGTGAAAACTACCGCACCATTAGTTTAGTATCTCATGCCTGCAAAATTTTAACACCTATTATTTACAGAAGAATGGAAAAACAAGTTGAAGCTGAGTTGGGAGAAGATCAATTTGGCTTCAGAAGAAATGTAGGAACACGTGAAGCAATCCTGACTTTACGTCTGATCTTAGAGGATCGAATCAAGAAGGACAAGCCCACGTACATGGCATTCGCAGGTCTAGAAAAGGCATTCGATAACGTTGATTGGAACAAGCTATTTATGATTCTGAAGATGATAGGGATCAGATACCGAGAACGAAGAATTATCTACAACCTGTATAAAAATCAGTCTGCAGTGATAAGAATCGAGGGCTTTGAAAAAGAAGCAGCACTCCAGAAAGGAGTGAGGCAAGGCTGCAGTTTGTCCCCTCTCCTTTTCAATGTTTACGTAGAACAGGCAGTAAAGGAAATCAAACAGAAATTTGGAAAGGGAATCACAGTCCAAGGGGAGGAAATCAAAACCTTGAGATTTGCCGATGATATTGTTATTTTATCTGAGACTGCAGAAGATCTCAAGAAGTTGCTGAATGGTATGGATGAAGTCTTGGGTAAGGACTACATGATGAAAATAAATAAGTCCAAAACAAAAGTAATGTAGTGCAGTCGAACGAAGGCAGGTGATGCAGGAAATATTAGATTAGGAAATGAAGTCTTAAAGGAAGTAGATGAATATTGTTACTTGGGTAGTAAAATAAGTAACGATGGCAGAAATAAGGAGGACATAAACTGCAGACTAGCACAAGCAAGGAAGAGCTTTCTTAAGAAAAGAAATGTGCTCACTTCAAACATTGATATAGGAATTAGAAAGATGTTTTTGAAGACGTTCGTGTGGAGCGTGGCATTGTATGGAAGTGAAACATGGACGATAACTAGCTCAGAAAGAAAGAGAATAGAAGCTTTTGAAATGTGGTGTTACAGAAGAATGCTGAAGGTGAGATGGATAGATCGAATCACGAATGAAGAGATACTGAATCGAATTGGTGAGAGGAGATCAATTTGGCTAAATTTGACGAGGAGAAGAGATAGAATGATAGGACACATCTTAAGACACCCAGGACTTGTTCAGTTGGTTTTAGAAGGATGTGTAGGTGGTAAGAACGGTAGGGGTAGACCAAGGTATGAATATGACAAACAGATCAGAGCAGATGTAGGATGCAATAGTTACGTAGAAATGAAAAGGTTAGCACAGGATAGGGTGGCATGGAGAGCTGCATCAAACCAGTCTATGGACTGGTGACTCAAACACACACCATTTCAAATTCCCAGAATGGACTGGGGTTTTATAGGGGACCGAAATGGTGATTTTTACTCACCCAAAATATATAAAGTACAAGACCAACCTGACTTGAAATCGATCAAACTGTTTGTAAACCCAATTCTAATTTATTTTTCTTATGTGCATTTTTCAACGGGAGGATTAATAAGGGAGATGAAAGGTCGGTTTTCAGGCTAAGTCTAGCGGACATAGCCCAAAAGGTGTTATACATGGAGCAGATTCCATCTATCTAGATAAATCATATCGTAACGACCGTGTGTCTGTGCACTGACTGTTTTGGCAAAATTTTCGTACAGCTATTCGTTTAAGGGGTACTAATGAAAATCTGCATATTCTTTAGCTGTAGGTTCCTGAAGGTCTTTTATTTTACCTCCCTCACCCAAAATCAAGATTGTGGCACAATTTGCCAGACGAGCTAGAAAATTAAAATTAGGCAAAATTACACGTTTTAGCTGGTAACCGACGGAAGACTTCCAAGATCTTCAAATTTTTCAGTGATCTACAACCTTGGTGTGATGACTCTTTGTCGATTCTGTATCTGTTAAATTGGTCTCTATTTCTCGATTTTAAGTAAATTTGGACTTTTTACAAGCATAATTCATACTTTTAATCACTTGTAGTAAAAATAGAATCATCAAATTCTACACGAACCTTGACCCACCCAGTAGCCATATGTGAGGCAAATGCCGTGTTTGTAGCTGTCACATGATTATACGAAAAGTAATGCAATGTGAGATAATCTTACCCAAACTTCACCCTATTCAACTTTTCTAACTCAATTTGACCCATGAATAGATGAGATGCAAGAAAATATCATAGGACCAGCCATTTATTCCGCTAAATACGGCGTCTTATGGTAAATCCGTTTGTCGATATGACGTACCGCTTAGCAGCAGTTAATCTGTAAATGAAGGTCTGCAATATTGTAAACATGCGTATACTTTCGTATGGCGATGTATATATATATTCATTGATATCGATTTTTAGCGATGCAGAAATGGTGTGTCTGCTATTGTAATCAGTACTCCCCACATCGACTTTGACTGGCAGTAAGAATGGGATCCTTCTCCAACTCCTGTGTAACTAGCATTAGTAATGGGGGCCTACCATTGTAATGAATAAATCACTTCTCGATTTAACATGCAGAAGTCAAGGGAGCATGTAATTTTGTTCAAAACTCCCCTACCCGATTATGTTTGGCTGTGGGCAAGAGTGCCCGCCTATATAAACAATATTGTACCCATCTGAAATGTGACTGGCATTAGGCATAGTGGTCTGCTATTTTAATGGAAACTCACCAACTTGGTGTGACTGGCAGTAGGAAGAAGGGCCTTTCATTATAATGATAACTACACAACTCAAATTTGACTGGCTGTAAGGATGTTTTCTGCCATTAAAATTCAAACTCATCAACTGTAATCTCTCTGGAAGTTGGAAAGGAGGCCTGCAATTGTAACGAAAACTCCCCAAATCGATTTTGATTGCGCAGTAGGCAATGGGGCCTCGAATTATAATGTAAACTTCCCAACTCGACTGTGAATAGCTGTAGGCAAGTGAGCCTGCCGTTATCATCACAATTCCACAACCCACACTTTACATTGGAAACAACGTATGGGGACCTGTCCATGCTGTTTCTCGGATAACGCTAAGAGACATGCAATTTTAAAATAATCCTATTTACTGCATGTTCAGTAAATTACTTCGATATGCGTATACATTGTAGAATACCGTAGCGAAGCACGGGTACGCTTGCTAGTATCTTATAAATTCCTCCTTGTCAATATTCATACAAAACATCTGCTGTTCACCGTGGAACGGGTAGTTTCAGGGAATCCTCGGATGAATTCAGTTTGTATGGTGACAAGAACCAGTGTACTTTATTTCCCCTTCTCTTTAGCGTACAGTTTTAAAACTTTATGTAGGTATATTCAATGAGCTGAATTTTTATTTATATTGACTCTGAAATAATACATCAGTTATTAATTCGCAATATTATTTTACACAGTGATTATAATCATGAATAAATGGTTGCGAACCTACATTTTTAATATATTTTATCTAATATATAATACATATCTAATATTTTTAATAGTAAAAAACAAATCGGTGTGTTTACTGTGTAGCCTAATGCTAGTGTATGTGTATGCGAGTGTCTGTTTTCTCCCCATCACCAAAAAAAGAAAACTAGGGATATTTTTGACTAAACATAAGAACTTCAGTAGTGAATTCCCGATAAATTCAAAACTAGGGAGACACAGAACGAAGGATCTTACATGTGACTTAACATTGCAACAGTCTATCTTTACAAAGCCCGTTTAGTAATCAAGTAATACGACGATAGCTTTTTACGAAATCAGTCTCCTGCAAGCTAAAAGAAAGAAGCCCTTCCGTGATGGCGAAAGAATTCAAGAAACAATGAACAGTCCTACTGAATCTCTGTTCGAAGGTCACAAAGGCAAATCTGAACTCGTTTCTTCCATCAGAAACATCCAGTTGTTCCACCAAACTGTGGCTATGAGGATTGAGCATATTTCTGATGACTTTAAATCTCAGTTATATGTTAATTTATAGACGTGTTAATATATTTTACTTTAATTTGATGAACGCATGGAAATGTAGGATGTTAGACAATTGTGAATATTCATTTTGCAGATTTTACAGTAAAGTTCCTTAAACTACTTCCCCTTCTTGCACGAACTAGAGAAGAAGACGTTTTTCATTCATCACTCTTTCTTTACAAGTGTCTGACGAATAGAGTGGATTGCTCAACTTATTGGAGTTGCTCCCATTACACGTTCCTCGTCGCAATAGTAGGCAAAGGTACACTTTCTACCAGCCTAAAGAGAGAACTGTGGCTCATGGAAATTGAGGGCACTAAAATCACTAAATGAGGTGGGCAGATCAGTGGACCATTTTCACTCACCCCCCGTCTAAAATTAGACGTGCCCTAATGACCTCATGAATGTAAGGTACCGGTAATCTCTATAAAATATATAAATACGTATATGTAAATGTCTTTAGACGTAATTTAATCATAACATTTATTTATTTATTTATTTATTTATTTATTTATTTATTTATTTATTTATTTATTTATTTATTTATTTATTTATTTATTTATTTATTTATTTATTTATTTATTTATTTATTTATTTATTTATTTATTTAAGGTGTTAAAAATATCTCTGGGTTTAGTTTAAACTTGGTTATTATTTTAAGAAATTAGTATTATTTCTTTAAGATGTATTTGTTGTTTATATTGTTTTATTGAATCATCTACAATTGGGCAAATAACCGGTTGATGATAATAAATTTATATATCCATATTTCTGTGGAGCTGAAGTGTAAGACTCAAGTAAAGCACCTAAAAGAGGAAAGAGGAAATAAAGCTGACTGGGGTGATGAATAGGCCCTAAGTAGAATATGTGGTGGACCAAAGTTAGTGGAAGTATTAACGCAGTTTTTCTAGGAGAAATTGGCAAAAAGATGAAATACATAATGACTGAGAGAAGAATATCATACTGATACATAAGAAGATACTATAATATTTATAGGACCATCAGATTTTATAGTGTGGTTTTGAAGTGCTGGTATTCAAGAATCATTGAGAAGAGACTGAAAAAAGTTACTAAGAAGGAAGCAGAAGAAGAACGGTCAGCACTCAGATGCGGTAAGAAAGGCCATTAATTTGCGAAAATATGTTGCAAGAGGGAAGATACCGGTATATATTCCTGGCACTAAGTCTAAGACAAGATTTTGACAAGGTGCAAAGACATCAGGTGTGGGATACAAAAGAAAAAAACATGTTCCTCTCAAATCGATTGCTGTCAAGTTCTATACTAAAAGTTCAAAGGACAAATACAATCAATATGGTTTCTAAGGATCTTCTACAAAGGTCGATAGCTGCAGTCGCTTAAGTGCGGCCAGGATCCAGTAATCGGGAGAGAGTGGGTTCGAGCCCTAATGTCGGCAGCCCTGAAGATGGTTGTACATTAATTAAGGCCACGGCCGCTTCCTTCCACTTCCTAGGCCTTTCCTATCCCATCGTCGCCATAAGACATATCTGTGTCGGTGCGACGTAAAGCAAATAGCAAAAAAAAAAGAAAAAGAAAAAAGAATGTTCAAAGGGTTGTCAAATTAGGCTGATAATTATCATCAATGTTTTAAATACCCAAATAAGTTGATTAACGAGATAGCCTCAGCGTACTAATTGTTAATCTGCTCATGAAGTACTGAAGATCTGTGAACTATTTGCAAAAAAGAACCAAAATAGCGAACTGGAGCGTGAGAGGAATCCAAATACAAGTTCCTCTCAAACACACGATATACAGTAGTTATCTTTTTATTTTCAGCAGAGAATCTTCAAGAAACGATAGTTGAGTGGCTGGAATAACTGAAGGGGAAAGTAACGCAAGGGCCACCATGGTTATACTCACGGTATGACAGTCAAGTAAAGGTACAGTCTTCTTTCCCTTCTATTGACTGTGTTCCTTGTCTCTCAAATCAAGCAGTACTTCAGCTGGTCTCGCGAGGCTGAGTCAACAGCGTTCCCGCCCTTAGTTCAGATTTACAAGTACCGAATCAAACATTTTACGGATCCCCAATAAACCAAACTAACATAGTTCAACTACAAGAGGAATTAGAACTTCTATTTTAAGGTTCGCAATTTATCATAAATGTAAAAAAAAAAATCTCATGATTCTTAGCTTGTGTCTTTTCATTTTTGTATCTGGTGTATATGCGTATATTACTCTAAGTGATGATGCCCCTAGGGGACGAAACATGTACTAGTTTAAGATAACAACATGTACTGACTAGGCGGTTTCTTAAACACAATACTTGAATATTATGGTAAATATTTTCAATTTGAATTAAAACTCCTGGGTGAGCCGGAGTTCCACCTCAGGGTCTCCCTACACAAGGGCTGAATTCTCAACTTGAGCTAAGCAAATTAACTGACATTCATGTACCGCATATGTGAAGGATTAAATAATTCTTGACACAGTAATTTCGTAAATAAATCTGCTTATGTCCTTGTTTTTCTTCTTGTACTTCCTGACTTTTCGTCGCTAACTTGGAGTTAGCCTAATGTGGATTAAGCCTAGACTTACGGTCGGATGCCCTTACTATTATCAACCCTCGGTGGAGGCCCTGTTACGTATTCCTATGGCGGTTTGTACTGTGATGTGTTGTATGTAAATGGAGATGTGTAATAAGACCACCACAAACAACCAGCCACCAAAATCCTTCCTACCCCCAGGAAACGAACCCGAGGTCCTCTCAACTGAAAGCCACAACGCTGACCTTTCCTCCAAGGATACAGACTAGTTATGCATAAAGATAACAAACTTTTTCGAACTAGCTGACAGCCCTTACCAGTTAACGGGTATGACAATATTTATTCTAGTCCTATTTCTGTTAGCCATTTAACGCGCACTAAGGCGATGATGTGGTAGGAAAGTGGCCTTCTTTTAAGGTACAGCCTGAAAATAACAGCGTTCAGGTCTGTCGACTGTGGGATTCAAGCCCACCAATACCTGAATGCAAGCTCAAAGCTGCATGGCCTGAACCACTGGGAACGCAAAATCAAGTGATATACATGGGTATACTCACCTCACTCGTGACGTCAGTTTCCCCCATCTTTCTCTTTATGAAATTTTTGCAGACTCCCCCTGTCTTCTTATTGCTACAGAGAAAGTATAACCTAGCAATTCTTAGTTCTGAATATGGAAACAGTTCGTTTTTTCCTGCCACTTCCTCGAATCTCTGAAACATGAGTAACAGTTTTTATTAAGTATTTACAGTACACTTTGGTTTTACCGTTTCACATTGCGAAAATATAAAAATATAAAATCATTGATTTATGGTAGTGATGATTATTTTAAAGAGAAAATCATCGGAATTATCGATTCCACTTAATATTTACTGAAGGGCAAATCTAACATCTGGTTGAAATGTGTGACAACTCAAAAATTGTCGAGTTTGAATTATTTAGATCAAATGTAACTTAAAAAGCTTTCCGGTTTGTCAAACACACCATTCCAATATAAATTATAATACTATATCATATCTGACTATTAAACAAAGAAAGTCATGTTTCGTTCTACAAGAGCATCCTCAGATTCCACCTGGGTATTAGTATTCAATCATCACCGTATTAACTTTATGAAATACTTCTGTATTTATCTAGTTCACCGAAGTGCAGTCCGTTGTTTACAAAGAGTGTTCGTAAGATCAGTACAGTGTATTTATCTAGTTCACCGAAGTGCAGTCCGTTGTTTACAAAGAGTGTTCTTAAGATCAGTACAGTGTATTTATCTAGTCTGCCGAAGTGCAGACCGTTGTTTACAAAGAGTGTTCTTAAGATCAGTACAGTGTATTTATCTAGTCTGCCGAAGTGCAGTCCGTTGTTTACAAAGAGTGTTCTTAAGATCAGTACAGTGTATTTATCTAGTCTGCCGAAGTGCAGACCGTTGTTTACAAAGAGTGTTCTTAAGATCAGTACAGTGTATTTATCTAGTCTGCCGAAGTGCAGACCGTTGTTTACAAAGAGTGTTCTTAAGATCAGTACAGTGTATTTATCTAGTCTGCCGAAGTGCAGACCGTTGTTTACAAAGAGTGTTCTTAAGATCAGTACAGTGTATTTATCTAGTCTGCCGAAGTGCAGACCGTTGTTTACAAAGAGTGTTCTTAAGATCAGTACAGTGTATTTCATTAAGTTAATATGCTGACAGACATTATTTATTAATACTTGTTCATATACTCACGAAGCTCTCAGTCATTGACAAATACTATACTGTACATATATACGCATGATTGAAGTGATTCGGTAGAAACTGAGGATGCTCTTGTAGAACGAAACATGTCTTTCTTTGTTTAATAATGTGTATTTTTGAAGGTAATACCTTAGGGGTCGGAAAAGAACAAGAATCGACCAACTGAGTTCTGACAGGGCAGTTGAAAGTCAGGAGCCTGACACAAGTAAGTATAATAAATGCCAGGACTCAGTTAAGTGCCCCATGGTCGCAACACATCGTCCCAGCTTAAGAGCCCCTAAGGTCCCTTAGTAGGCTGTTACGACAAAATGATTATACAGCGGATGCAATCTACCACCCCCACCTACAGCGGAAGTTCTTCCATTTTGTTGGGGGGATTATTTGAATGAATTGTCCTTCAGTCTGATGTGGCACAGTCTTGTCCGAAAAATATCTCCCTGGGACTCTTCTTTCTACATTTAAATATTCTTATTTGCCTTCCACCAGTTCAACTATCAGTGTTAGGAATCGAGAAATTCCCATTACTCACAACATTTGACAAAAGGCTCATACGTGACGAAGAACTAATCAGTAGATAAACCAGAATTCGAGCCTCAACTTTCGGGTGGGAAGTCAGCAGAGAGTTTAGACATACACACATCGAAACAAGTTTTATATCAACTTGGACAAAAAAGTTCCTGACGGTTTATAAATAAATAAATAAATAAATAAATAAATAAATAAATAAATAAATAAATAAATAAATAAATAAATAAATATGAATTTCTCCACTACACGGAAATGTATAGATAATTTTTTATCTTTTTTTAAAAAAATTCTATTTGTTCGGAGCGTCGACCCATATGGATCTTTTTCCCCTTATTTTTTAGCCTAGGAGACGAGAAAGTGAGTCCAGATTGTTTGGCTGTTCCCCTCTTAGTAGCCTCTGACGACATGCAGGGGGTACAGATAATACATCCTTTTACTCCATCCCCAGGGGAGATAAAATATTTCCCATAACACGAAAGAAATATGAAGCAACATGATCTACGTCCAACAATATGGTCGCTGATATAGCACACGACTTTATGGCAATCAACACTCGGTAGATACATATTATGAAAAACAGGACCTGCTATTGGTCCAGGGAGCATGATTTTATGCACAATAAATAATTTTCTCTTCCTTCCGCACTGTTCAGAATGTTAATTAATGTTTTCTCGTTAAAATCATTCGCCACTCTTTTGTTCACAGCTTCTATTTATAGGCCTTATACGTCCAACATCAACATCTTACAAAACCTTGCTCTTCCGTCCGCCAAAATGGCGTCATTCTTCCATCGATATGACGTATACCGATTGCCTGGTTACAGTATCGATATTTTTTGTCGACGCAAAATTGCTTATGGTAATTCCATACAGACCCCCAGTTCAAAAATCATATCCGTGTTTAAAGAAACGAAAGAGAGAGATGCTGAGATATAGTTCTCTCAGTTTCCTCGTTAACAACTAGCGACTCAAACGTTAATCAGCAAACCACCCCCCGATTATATCCAGATTTATGACAGTCCGCAGTCGCCTCTGTTGTCATCAATAGCAATCCACGTGGAGTACTTCAAAAGCGTGCCGTTTGTATAATAATGCATTCTTTCCATTTATAAACGTGCTAAAATGAAATTTCAGCTGAAAGTTTACACTCTGAGAGTATTTCATCTCTCCTGTAAAATTTTACTTTTGAATTTTGTACCTTACGGAAATAGGTTTCTCATTTAAGCCAGACAGGTTCAATTTATTTATTTCGAAATTTCTCGCGACATATGGGACCGTAGTGGCTTCAAGTTGAGCGAAAACACATCTGAAATATTATAAGAGCTTGTCAGCATTCCAAGAATAAATAGTCATTATTACAGAGCCCGGTTTTAGACAGTTATAGGTTATAATGCAAATTTAATGAAGCGGGTAACAGGTATAGTCTAACCTGCACAACAGTTATGCAATAAGTTTTACATAACCATTAGGGGTTCGGCCCATCAGAACCACTAGAATTTATGTTATTCTCACTCCATTACGGAAGAACGGTCTAAACGACACATCCTGGTAACCAAATTAGTTTGCATTCTAATCTAATACTGCATACAACTCCGGGGTCCCGGGGTCTAGTAATTAATGTTGAAAGGCAAAGGGCTTCTCGGCATTGACTCCAAGTTAAGGTGGCCGTGCATCGTGAGGCGAGTTCCACGCTATCGGAACCCCAGTTCTAATGGTCATAATGGGCCTCTCAAACGCCCAAAATCACACGCGCGCAAACTGAGGCGCAGAGGTCCTGTGCACAGAGCATCGGTCCCACTCAGCTCGGTTCGAACCAGCGCGTCGTCTCGGAGCGACTCGGATAAGCTCGGCTCAACTCGGCTCGGATTTGAAGCGCTGCGGAGCAAGTGAGGAAGAGGGAGACAGGCGGGGCGAGCGAGACAGGTGTGCGGAAAGAGAGAGACAGCGCTATTGCTCCAAATCGAGGAGGTGGGGTCTGCACTCTGGTCAACGAAGCGAAGTCGTCTTTTGCACCTTGCACCGCGTAATACACTGGTGCATGCACCCTGAGAGGCCCTGTCCTAATGTGATCAATTTATTACAATTACTACAATTTGGTTACAATTAAGAAATAAAATATCAGCTCCAAACCCATACTGACTACTCTTTATTTCAAGTGTATCTACCTATCCATCAACAGTGACCACGATACAGTTCGTTCTATTTATTTCATACGTTGTAAACTAGCCAAAATACAGACATACCCCATCCCTCGATGGTATTCAGAAATGTGCGACACAGGTTTTCAAACGTACATATTGGCCTCACCGTGTTCTCACAAGTTCGGAAGATTTTACACGGTTCCCACGACTTATGACGACCTCCGTAAGTAGCTCCTCTTCCTCCTAGCCTTTTCTCTAGTTTTTTGAGATCGGTACTTTATGAGTACTTGGCACAATTTCTCACAAGTTCAATTGCCGCGCCTTTTTTTCAGCGAAGACATCTAGGCGCGATTGCACTGTCATTTGTTTCCTTCTCGCGGACTTCTCGTGGTTGACGTGATTGTGCGATGCACGAGGCTGTCAACTCTTCAGCTTTAATTCATCTTTCGAGCTAGTGACAAAGCCATTGGCCTAGATTGGTTACATCCGACTTGTGACAAAACCATTCGTCTGGATTGGTTAGGTCAGGCTTGTGACAAAACCATTCGTCTGGATTGGTTAGGTCAGGCTTGTGACCAAACCATTGGTATGGAATGGTCAGGCTCAGTTAGTGACAAACCATTGAACTGTGATCTAGCAAAGGGGGCCGCGAAGCGGATAATAGGCCCCTATCATTATGTAATCCGACAGCAGCGTATTTTATGTTGGGCAGTGACTAAAAGCTGAATTAAATTATCATTCCGGCTGGTGACAAAGCCATTCGTCTGGATTGGTTAGGACCGGTTAGTGAAAAAGCCATTGGTCTGGATTTTTTAGTTCCGGCTAGTGACAAAACCATTTGTTGTGTTTTTATTTTGCACGGATTGGTAACGGATTTATTTCACTTGATGGCTGGCAATCACGTCATATCCGATTGTGCGTCAACCAATGGAAATACTATCGCGTGCTTCATTAAATTATAGAAGTAAATTCACTTCTGGAGGCCTGTCGGTGGGTCCCTGGCTGTCGCAGTGAACACATCTCTCCTCTACAAGCTATTCCACGTAAGGGTTGTCTCATTCCAGAGCCATTATAATGATATGAATGTTAAGGCGCAGTAACTGAATTTCTACGGTCAGGTTTATAGCCCGTTGGCTAACCAACTCAATTTAGAGGGAAGCATTTACTTTTGCATATTCCTAGGGTGGTTGGCAGTGTGGTGTGTGTAGTTTGTAAATGAAGAGAAGTGCATTAAAACGAACACAAGCGCCCACTTTCTGAGGCAGAGCAATATATGATACGTAGTTAGGATCCTGGGTTTGGACGGGAACCGAACCTGGGGCCCTCTGAACCTAAGTTCACTCCATTGACCATTCAGCAAAGAGGCGGACAACCTACGTAAGTATTCGTATGTCTAGAACTTACTTGCAAGAGGTTTACACTTCTTGGTGGTCTCTGTTGGTCAGGTGGAGCAGATAACCTACTTGCCATGGTGACCACTAGACGGAGCTTAGCGTTGTATGCAGGTCTCATGGAGAGCAACACGAAAACTGCCCTACCACCTAAGGAATGCCCCATGTAATACAGTCTGCTGTGTCCAGTGGTGTCGAGTATATAGTCGATCATTGCCGGCAGGTCATACATCCCTATCTCGTGCCAGCTGTTGACAAGAATGGTAATTTCATTCAGAAGCAAATAAATTTTCTGATCACCTCTAATAAGTTGGCGTTTTAAGCAGAAGCACTTATATACATACTAGAGTCATTAAGTTCGTGGACTGGCCGTCTAGTGTCGCTGTGGTGCACTACAACGGAGATTTTCCAACTCAAGTTGTTGCCGTGACAATGTTCTTCGTTAGTCCCAGCAAGAGACAGTTGCGAAGGCCTATAAGCAGAACTACGGTCTGTGTTGTGAATGTCCGCGGTGGAACTTGAGAATGTCATAGTTTGAGCAACGGGCAAATTTTAAATTTCTGCCAAAAATTAGGCAAATCCGTTAGCGAAATGTTTGGGATGATCAAGTCGAATTCACCCAAAACATCACAACAAGAAAAAGACACGAAAAGGCAGGTAAAAAAAAATGTGTGATCCTTGAACTGTTAGCGCCAGTCCACGAACATATTGGCTGTAGTACGTACACAGGTATACACTGTGCTGCCTACACCTTTAGCGCCAGTCCAAGAAGTAATTGGCTGTAGTACACGAGTGCATGACGTGTTGCCTGCACTGTAGGCCACATTCCACGAACTTATTGACTGATGTAGTATCATCTCACTAGATTAGAACAAGTTTTTAATGCAACAAATCAACTGTATCCCAACAATAGAACCAATCCTTTGGTGTGTATATGTGTCCAGACTTTCTTCCAGAGGGTGCCATATGGACTCATCACTTGGACGGGTGCACCTTTCCAAGGCGCCGCTTAGCAGTGACAGACTATTAGCGAAGTTCCACTGAGTTACAAAATAAGAATTGCTGACCTACGGAAGGAGAAGTGATTATTCGTTATTAACTAGAAGAATGATAAGAAGCAGCCTGTACTCCCCTTAGAGGTACAATGCCAATTAAGGTTTCCACGAATCTAGATCGAAAATCAAAGCAATATAAAAAAGCTTTGGAATTATTATTATTATTATTATTATTATTATTATTATTATTATTATTATTATTATTATTATTATTCCACATTCATACACACATCTTCGTCTTTCAGGGTTCAGTCTGCAAGCCTCTGTGAACTTACAAAATGCCACCACAATTCTCTATCTATAACTAGCCCTGTGGCCTCGTTTAGTTCCATACTTGTTATCTTTCTGTCATTAGAAACTGAGCTGAACCATCGTCGTCTTGGTCTCCTTCTACTTCTCTAACCTCCAGGACCGAGTCAATTATTCTCCTAGGTAACATATCCTCCATTGCTTCATATGTGCCCACCACCAAAGCTTCATCAATCGAGTTCATTCCTAACATAGCCTTCATCTCCTCCTTCCGCACCCTCCTCTCATTGTTTCTACCTGTTTGTACCGGTGATCATTCTCGCTACTTTCATGTCAGTTAATTTTAAGTAATGAACAAGATAATACGAGTCCAATAGCTTTCACGCACGGCCAGCTTGATCGGGGGTCTGAAAACAGACCAGTGTAAAGGTAGTTTCGTCTCCCCGAGTTGACTACTTTGTTGCAGAATAAAGCTGATCGCAACTGCGAATTCACTGCACTGACTTTGCTGTAGCTTGCTTCAATCTCACTTACTACACTACCATCCTGGAAGAATGAATGAAAACCTACAACCTTTTTTCCAGTCAATGACCGTGTCGGGGATGAAATGAATGAAGCCTCAAACTTGCGGCGAAGGTAGGAATTGTGCCGGCTGCCGAGGCCTGTCACACTCCCCTGTGGCAATGATTAATGACTGACAGATGAAATGATAGTGGAGAGTGTTGCTGGAATGAAAGATGACAAGGAAAACCGGAGTACCCGGAGAAAAACCTGTCCCGCCTCCGCTTTGTCCAGCACAAATCTCACATGGAGTGACCGGGATATGAACCACGGTATCCAGCGGTGAGAGGCGAGCGGGCTGCTGCCTGAGCCACGGAGGCATCTTACCATCCTGGAAGAATACACATCTTAAATACTTAAAATGAGCTATCTGTTCCAGCTTTGTATTCCCAACCTGATAATAAATTCTCTTAGGAATCTTACTTACAGACATCGTTTTACTACAGGTAAGGTCAATTTTCATATCATACTCACTGTACCTATTTTCATGGTCCAAGATATTAATCTGCAGGCTCTCAGCAAAATCTGGCGTTAAGACCAAGTCGTCGGCGTGCTAACAAAATTTCCGCCTAACTGAATCCCTCCCTGCCACTTCCTCTTTCAGTAGACGATCCATGTAAACTATGAACAACATAGGTGGAGGAATCAGGCCTTGAGGAACCCCTGTTATCTTGAAAACCGAGCCTGTTGGCTGTGCGTTAGGATGGCGTGGCGTAGCTATGAGGTTGCATTCCGGAGATGGTCGCTTCGAACACCACCGTCGCGTCGGCAGCCCTGAAGATGGTTTTACGTAGTTTTCCATTTTCTCACCAGGCAAATGCTAGGGTTGTTCCTTAATTAAAGGCATGGTCACTACATTCCCAATCCTAGCTCTGTCTCATCCTTACGTCGCACAGTGTGCCGAATCCCCGTTCTAGGTGGAAAAAATTAATAACGTCGTTAATAGTGCTGGGATCCTATCAAAAGTTGGCACTATACCGTTTTCGAGGTCGCTGAATTCATGTCTGGCATCGTCTAAAGTGTACGATGTTCGGTGGTAAATATATAGGGGTGAGGGGCAAGGGGAGGTTTGAAAAATGACCGAAAGCAACAAAAGAATCGTCCATTTACGGGAGTAAAAACACGATTTGGATGTGTATATTATAGTTTATAACAGTGGTAAACATACTATTTAAAACTGGATAAAATATGAATAACAATGAGAATTTCAGTCCAGTATTCTTGTTATACCTTATTTGAGGGAATAGACGAAGGCACTGTATGTAAGTTCTTCCAGATTGAAAACGTATTTTAAATTGGTATTCTACCGCCTTACCGACTATCAGCAGTAGAAGTTAAACATAGACAAGAAAATTAAGTCAATAGACACCAAAAACATTAATGTTAAACACTTACCTTTACATAGGTTTACCCAACAGTTACCCAGAGACCATGAACCGAAAATTACCCTTGGTATGGCAATAAGTTGTTTCAACACTACTAAAGAAAACAAGATGTTCTTTGAGAACAAGATACCTAATATTTTATTTAATAAATAAGGGTAAAAGTAGTCATAATTAGTATAAAATGAATAGATGAACGCCCTCAAAAAGAAACTATAATCTACATAAAACGCAAGGGGGAAGTTAAAATATAAAATGTTCGGCCGAACGAAAAGAAAATAATATACCTTCAATATTACATTAAAACCTCCCAGAAATTGAGGACTTAGTAACCTGTTTACACTTCAACAGAGACCATTTCTTTGCTTAAATTATACTCTTAATAGTTTCCAATAATTTAATTTTCTTTCATTATTATAATTATTATCAATTTGAACAGTACCAACTACAATCCAGAGATTCCACCAGAATTCAGTACATATCTCACTGCCAGAAAAGGTAATAAATCATACCACCCAGGGAGAGCGAAGAATAAAACAATTCCCAGAGAAAAATAAGAAGGGAAATAAAGAAGGAAAAGGCAAGTAAAACAAGATAATACCCCACCAGGATGTAGAGTCAACCCAAGACAAATAATTAGAAAACGACGTAAGGACAGAAACCGACCCATGAAAATAATAATAAAACAGCAGCAGAGAACAACCCAACCGGTTACTATGGAAACGTAAACATCCCATGCGTCCATAGCAACCACCAAAAACAAACAAGAGCAACAATAGTACAAATACAGGAGGGAAAGAAACCCCAAAAACATAATTAAAAAGAACCCAGGAGAATAAAAAAATAACCGGAATTAGAATGTGGCAGAAAAACACTTCACTGAAATTCAGGTGAAACCTCTCGTGCTCTATAGTTTATAAACAGCGTAGTTACCTTTCCAATTACACATAACTTTCCGAAAACGTTAGATAAATATAAACCAATTTGCCTTTACAAATTAGAAGAAATATGAAAACATAATTCTTTTTTGGAAGTAACCTTAAATTTCACTACCCACGCCTTTCAGAAACAGATAGGCGATATTACCAAAATACAATAGGGAACCCGAATTAAAGAATGCCCTAACTAAAATCAAAGAAGATGAGGATGGACGGTTTTAGAAGTTTCACACACCAGGAATCTTGAGACACACAGTTTGTACACCACCTTCGATAGAATCCAGAGGCCAAAGGAAAAGAATTTATGAAGAGACTTACATGTTGGTTGAAGCTGCAGAAACACGTTACTTACATAGAGGTTCAAGTACGTTACACATTATTAGAAAACTAAATAGCTCAGAGGACGTTCAGTAGAAAAGTGGTTGAGAAGATTTTTGAGGGCAAGCCCTCAATACCAAGGCATCTATCCAGGCTTCATGTCGTTTTCAGAAACCAAATGCCGGAGCGGAGTAAACACACGTCCTTCCTCCATCATACTCAAGGCAAGACTCATGGCGGGCCACACCGATAATGAGCATGGCCCCACAGAACGGAAAGCGAAAGTCATAGACTCGCCCATCAACTTAGGGCACGTAATTTTACCAGACCAAGATTAAGGATTGCAAGAGAAAACATTACAGCAACATAATCTCATGATGACAATGACGAAGATGGTATCAATTAAATAAAGTGGGCAAGGCCACGTAGAAGGTACTTGTAGAATACAAGATTGAAATATTTCTGATTGACACAATTTTAAAGAAACACAAATGCAGGTTTCGAAATATGGTTGGGGAGAGCTAATACTCGTCACCAACGTCACAGCCTCCCCCCCAAAAACCACACATAATGCTCTTACCATACAGTGATCAAACGAATAAGAAAATTTTTTGTAGTACCAATCACACGAGAGAAAGATCACTGAACCAATTTTTTTTTTTTTACCACACTTGCAAGATGCATAATATACCACCATTCTCATATTACCTAGACAGTTTACAATGTAAAATAAGGTCAAATGTTCAGCATACTTGTAGCCAAAATATAAGTTCATATTTTACATTAGCCCTCTTTTTTTTACTTTTCGCACATCAATATCTTTTTTCTTTTGAATAGAGTTCCTTTAAGAAAGTTCTACAATACACATCCTTGTAGTTCCAGATTTTTTGTTATACCAAATGAAGGTTAATTTTCATTTTTAAAGTTCAGTAGATTTGAATTACTTAGTTACACTAAATTGTTAACCATAGGCAACCAAGAGGGTATAATCACCAGCTAGGCATACAAAAGTTCTTACATATTGTTAGGAGGATCACGCCTTTTTAATTTAGCATCACACGGGTCCAGCACGTACCATGAAAATCATTACCAATAGTTTATATCTTCATTCCTTTATCATAAAGTTCCTATCGACTTGCGTCCATCTTAAGACTTCAAGATTATTATCATAATATTAATCCTATCTATCGGGTTTCCATGGTAAAAGAGCGCAACATCTTGTTTCATGGCAAATCAATTAGCATTTAAAAAGATAAAGGAAACGCAAAGGCGCAAGGGAGGGCAAAGGAGACGCAATTGGTGAATGAACTACAGAATAACCAAATTCAAAATTTAGATCAACAATGATTATTACACTTGATTGAGTCAGGGCCCAAGTGTACCACTCAAAACACAGAGAACACCAGAAAGCCCACACTTCAGGGGGGGGAAATCGATAGCGTAAGTACAAGTAGCACAAGGAGTACCCATAATACAGCAATGGAACAAGGAACGTTACATATCATCAAGTCAAACGGGACTCATTAATTCATCACTCGGTTCGGTAGTAACCCAATACCCAGGTTTACGATCACCACTAAACAATAACTCGTAATCAAGAGCATCAATCACAACTAAAGGTACCACAAACACAGTACCAAAATGACAACATCCCACGGTAGGCCTAACCAGATACTCAGAGTGGAACGACCAAGTTTACAGGCACCATAAAAACAGTACAGCATCTTACAACAACCGGATAAACGTAAGTTAATATGACATGGATCAAGGGAAATATTTCCCGGAGAAGAAGTTATTACATAGATAAAATCCAAGGAAGCAGGGTCAAATTCAAAGTTTAGAGCTTAGCAGATACCGGATTACGACACGGAGAGGAAACAATCGTTAACAATTTCCAAAATACACTGGCAAGAGGGTCAAGTAAATTTTTCACGAACACAGGTTCAACTTCCCACATCAGAATACATCACCTAGTTGAATAAGAATAAGGACAAGCTACCAATACGCAATTAATAAATTATACTTCAAGATACCAGGGATAGGGTATTAAATATGGAAAAATCCAAGGCTTAAAAGATAAACAAATTCATAGCAAGGGAAGAGTAGGCACGATCGGTTGGAGACCACTAGTACTATTAGGTGTAGGGGGCGCAATCAGGTTAGTCATCAACAACTAATCAACCAACTAACACCAAGCGAACAGACACTTCATTAAACACTAATAAGCAACATGGAATTACCAGGACAGAAATAGGGACAGAAGAATCACAGGAGGGAACACAATCTGGAATCAGGTAACTAACCTACTGCATGGAAACATAATCACAATTCATTCCACAAAGGGACACCCAATCAAATTAAAAGGAAATTTAAAACCTCAGATCAGAAGACCCCAAAAGGAAAATAACGAGCACTGACCAACACAGCGTACACTACCTGTTACCCAAAAGGGTCTCAGCATTACCTGGTCTATAAATACGTGACTTTCCGATCACACTGTCGCTCTACAGCCAACAGGTGCCTCCCCCTATCTCCCAGGGGAGCAGGCAAATAAAACATAAGTGGCGGAATACGAGGCGAGTCAATGGAAAATGCTCACAGTAGCATGAAGAAGGCAGTACCCTACAAGTAGACCCCATAATCTACTCGCAGGAAGATTCCAGTACCGACTAAGGGAGCACTACTCCGTCCCATACCAGAGTAGCAAACCCAGAGCACGGTAAGATGACCAACACCAATGTCAACAGACACTAAGAGATCCACTGAGAAAAATGAAACACCATAGAGTGGTAGGTAAAATTAAAATGAGCTTTACAGTAGAAGAAGTTACAGACACGACGACATCAGATCAATAGGAAATGCATGGAGACAGGGAAAGAAAAACCCGAGCATACCAAACAGACACCTTTCTTATAACAACAAGCTAATTCCGAGAGTAGTAGTTTCATGTAGGAAGAAATGGCCATATCCACAGAACACGGAGGTAAATCAAAGACAGACACTAACACTGCCCATACCAAGGTGCCAACAACATCAAATAATACAACACAACAAGAATAACCCAAACCATGACAAACCACACCGGACATGTGTCAGCTCCACAAAGGGATTAAAGGAACGCAACCATCCTCAACAACATGCCGTGAAGTTCTCATGCCACCCCAAAATAATTCCCCAAAAATAATCCACGGTACCGTCACAACACAACCACCTTACATATGTCCAAAGCCATCCCAAACAAGGTTCAAAAGGGCATATACCACCCCTCAGGCAGAGGATCATCAACAACACAACACAAGACCCGACAAGTAGATATGGTAGGGAATACTAGAACCTACAACTCAAAGGAATTAGATAAATACCAATAGGTTAACAAAATTTTGACAACACATATTCTAGGCATATAATTACCACGGCAGTGCACGATACCAAAATGGAGAGAATAATCAGGAATAAGAAACACCAAATTACCAAGTAATGTTTACAGCAGGATGAAATCCAAAGCAGTAGTTCAGAAAAGGTCAGTCAGATTAATTAATACACAGCAAGACAAGTCACGAGTAGCAAAACTTGAAGTGGCCCAGACACCAGATAAATATCCTTGAACTAGTTGATAGGTTACACGAGGAAGATGGTTCACGACACACCAGAAATAGTGAAACACGCTCGACCAAAAATCAGGAAGGAAAAAAAAAACAGTTAAAACTATAATAGCTCAGGCACAAGGCCATCCAGTTATCCCAACCTAATACCGGCCAACATGGCCCAACCACAACTGATGACTGCCTCACGAGCAGTTGACAGAAAAGATAACTCCAATCACAAACCAAGACCAGACATACATACATACTCACAGGTGGGATGATGAAATGAAAAGACACTCAAGCCAACAACACACAGCACTCAGTCAAGGCACAAACACACAAAGCTCGGTAATGATTGAGGCACATCATATAGGCAGATTCAATATACCAAATTCCACACAAGGATGGGAACACGTCTCTAGTAACAGGTCAAATAAACCAGACATGATCTCACAAGGGTGCATATTTAACGGCACACTAAAAGCCAACTACACTTCAGATAACAGAAACTTAAACCAAATTTAAAGAAATAATAAAAGACAAGTAAGGTTAAGCAATTTCCAAATTTAAACAACCAACCCAAGAGAACAGAAACATTACAGGCTTGATAAGTTCCAAAATACCATGATGTTGCCCACTAGATTATCAGATACTAACAGCCAAGAACGGTTACTGGCATGGAAACAACAGAGGTTAGGCATAAGTTAGTAGGAGCAAATAACTTTACCCACACAGCCCCGATTAAATGAAAAGCACATACAACCATCGATGCCATAACACCAGGTCACATTTCAAAACCATGAAAGGGCATAACACATCACCGTGCACTTCAGCACCTAACCGATTACACATATAAGTAGGCATATAGGACATGCTTAGTGGCCAGGTCAAATTATAATCAGAATCACACACCAGAGTTAACGCAGTAAGAAGGTATTAAATTTAGAAGACCAATAAACGGTTAGCATGTACACCACCGAGGTACCATACAGGAAATATGCTAGAAATGATAATAACAACATTAAGTCTCGGAGCCCAAGGCAAGGCCAGAACAGGTAACACAACAAGGTGATCCCAGGACACACTATGTCACTCTCCAAAAGCAACCGAGTGACCTTCACATCACATAATGATCAGAAAAGCTCTCCAAGATAAAACCAGATTAATTCCCACCGAAATCGCAACCACAGAATGCAGGTAGGCAGCAAAGATACAAGGTTGACAGCCAGTACACATATTACAGGACATGTACTAAGCGGTAGTACACCAGTAGCCCTGAGTCAACCAAGTCATACTCCATTACAAGTTGTTCAATTTTTACAACTTCCAACAATCCAGGATAAATAATTAAATGCAATCACTCACCAAATCCGCCAAAAATAAGGAAGAAAAATTTACAGGTCACCTCAAAACATCCAAGCAGAGAGGCTGCGAGCACCACACAGTAACCAGAAGGGTTTCAAAATCATAATCAGCACATTGGATAATCATACAGCTCAGTATAAGTGCAAAAGAAGTAAAACAGGGGACTCCAAATGGCAGATACATGAAACAAACAAATAAGATATTAGACAAGATCACTGCACTCTTTTTTACAATTTTATATCACAATATTTGTTTTGGTTTTTGCCTCAGATAGTCTTTCGACAACTTAATACCATACCATTAAAATAAAACCAAGGAAGGGTGCAATCAACCTACAGTAGATAAGAGCAGTCGGCACTCAAAATAATAAACTATCAGCACAGACAGTTGAGTCTGTTGGGGGTAACAGACCAGATTACAAAAGTGAGGATGCAACAAACCTACATTAATCCCACAACACCCAAATAAAATAACCACGCTCTGCTACCAATTAACTCTACCGCCTTACCGACTATCAGCAGTAGAAGTTAAACATAGACAAGAAAATTAAGTCAATAGACACCAAAAACATTAATGTTAAACACTTACCTTTACATAGGTTTACCCAACAGTTACCCAGAGACCATGAACCGAAAATTACCCTTGGTATGGCAATAAGTTGTTTCAACACTACTAAAGAAAACAAGATGTTCTTTGAGAACAAGATACCTAATATTTTATTTAATAAATAAGGGTAAAAGTAGTCATAATTAGTATAAAATGAATAGATGAACGCCCTCAAAAAGAAACTATAATCTACATAAAACGCAAGGGGGAAGTTAAAATATAAAATGTTCGGCCGAACGAAAAGAAAATAATATACCTTCAATATTACATTAAAACCTCCCAGAAATTGAGGACTTAGTAACCTGTTTACACTTCAACAGAGACCATTTCTTTGCTTAAATTATACTCTTAATAGTTTCCAATAATTTAATTTTCTTTCATTATTATAATTATTATCAATTTGAACAGTACCAACTACAATCCAGAGATTCCACCAGAATTCAGTACATATCTCACTGCCAGAAAAGGTAATAAATCATACCACCCAGGGAGAGCGAAGAATAAAACAATTCCCAGAGAAAAATAAGAAGGGAAATAAAGAAGGAAAAGGCAAGTAAAACAAGATAATACCCCACCAGGATGTAGAGTCAACCCAAGACAAATAATTAGAAAACGACGTAAGGACAGAAACCGACCCATGAAAATAATAATAAAACAGCAGCAGAGAACAACCCAACCGGTTACTATGGAAACGTAAACATCCCATGCGTCCATAGCAACCACCAAAAACAAACAAGAGCAACAATAGTACAAATACAGGAGGGAAAGAAACCCCAAAAACATAATTAAAAAGAACCCAGGAGAATAAAAAAATAACCGGAATTAGAATGTGGCAGAAAAACACTTCACTGAAATTCAGGTGAAACCTCTCGTGCTCTATAGTTTATAAACAGCGTAGTTACCTTTCCAATTACACATAACTTTCCGAAAACGTTAGATAAATATAAACCAATTTGCCTTTACAAATTAGAAGAAATATGAAAACATAATTCTTTTTTGGAAGTAACCTTAAATTTCACTACCCACGCCTTTCAGAAACAGATAGGCGATATTACCAAAATACAATAGGGAACCCGAATTAAAGAATGCCCTAACTAAAATCAAAGAAGATGAGGATGGACGGTTTTAGAAGTTTCACACACCAGGAATCTTGAGACACACAGTTTGTACACCACCTTCGATAGAATCCAGAGGCCAAAGGAAAAGAATTTATGAAGAGACTTACATGTTGGTTGAAGCTGCAGAAACACGTTACTTACATAGAGGTTCAAGTACGTTACACATTATTAGAAAACTAAATAGCTCAGAGGACGTTCAGTAGAAAAGTGGTTGAGAAGATTTTTGAGGGCAAGCCCTCAATACCAAGGCATCTATCCAGGCTTCATGTCGTTTTCAGAAACCAAATGCCGGAGCGGAGTAAACACACGTCCTTCCTCCATCATACTCAAGGCAAGACTCATGGCGGGCCACACCGATAATGAGCATGGCCCCACAGAACGGAAAGCGAAAGTCATAGACTCGCCCATCAACTTAGGGCACGTAATTTTACCAGACCAAGATTAAGGATTGCAAGAGAAAACATTACAGCAACATAATCTCATGATGACAATGACGAAGATGGTATCAATTAAATAAAGTGGGCAAGGCCACGTAGAAGGTACTTGTAGAATACAAGATTGAAATATTTCTGATTGACACAATTTTAAAGAAATACAAATGCAGGTTTCGAAATATGGTTGGGGAGAGCTAATACTCGTCACCAACGTCACAGTATTAAACATAGAACAAGGAAATATGAACAAAAAATAACATTTATTTTTTAAATAAAAATATATTCGTCAAAACCATAAGAATATTTCTTTATAGCAAAATTTCATTTTCGAGTCCTGTTAATGACGTAGTTCTAGTAAAACACACCTTACACACGAAAACAATTATATATATTATTTCCATATAAAAAGTCAAGATTGCACTCAGAAACATTTCATAAAAGACGTGAAAGGATCATATTACAGTATTTAAAACTGTCTCATCAACCTCATCCCGTTCACAATAACAACATGTCCAATGTTCATTCGTCCCCTGATTCGTCTGTAGAGTCCAGAGAATCGTAGTCGTTGCTATACTGGTCTTCTTCATTTGATGCGAAAGGATCTTCGGAGTCAGCAAGTAACTCAATAGCTTCCATAGGTAGATTACCAGGAGTTTTACGTGGTATTGTTCGGTACTTGTTTATTAAGAGATTTGATGTAATCAACAACATCTTAAGCAAGTCTCTATTCGTTGAATTCCTGCTACATTTTCGAGTATGAAGTTCACGCAACCTCCAACAATCTTTATTTCTAGCTTCTTGAGCTTCTTCAGATAAAGTTCCTATTGGCACAAGAAAATGTTTAATTATTTGAGTAATGTGTACTAAAATGTTATGCACAGTTACGGGCATATAATACCATGGATATAGTTTAACATACAAAGCCGCAGTTTGCGCACCAAATTCCTTGAATTTATTCACATTTATTTCAGAGCCAGAAGAAAGAGCAGCTAGTAATACATGATATCTTTTTATTAAGCCTTCATCTTTTCCCGCTTGATCGAAAAGAATCTTCAGCAGCAAACGCGACTTCCTCCAAACTACGCGATTCGGTAATATCACAAACATTTTGCTTCTTCTTTACGGACGAGTCCTTAAATTCCTTAGGGTGACGGCCGGCTTTGTCAGGGACACAACTTGTTTTCAGATCATACGCTGGATCAATGTCGTCTTGTTCACTTAACACGATCAAATCCGTCACATTTAATCTATCACATAATTTTTCTCGGAATCGTTGTTCTCTTCTTCCTGCACTCTCCCATTTTTGTTAATATTACGGGATATCAATTTCATTTTGTTTCTCAGCTCCTGAAATTGAGTGTCAGTAAGAGTTATAGACTCTAATTTATCCATAACATATTGAAATATGACTTCTAAACGCCCCTCTTTACGACATGACCGCCACGCGTTGAAATATTCTTCTCGCGGTAACGCCCACATAGGCACTTAAAATAAGAAAATAAACCATTATGCACATTCGTGCGCAACCAAACCACTACAGATCCTGAATCTACATTAAATTTCTCATCGAATGACGTTTAAAGTAAAGTGGCACTATGAGGCACTCATAAAGTTTTTTTCGAGCAAATCCTAAAAACAATCTAATTTTCTACAACTGCTTCCTTTTACAACGCACTGTAAATAATTTATTCAGTGCAGAACCTTTGTATTATGCTTAAAAGTGAGAACATATACCTCTTTTCACTATTCCATGAGCCACAGAATACAAAACCTCGTTGAAATCACTAGAAACACAACGTTCGGTTCACTCTGACACCTCCTATCAACTGAGTTGATAACTGCCAGGAAGACGTTTCAGCACCTGTCCCCTCCCTCGTACGCACCAGAAAGCGGAAAGAAAGACTGAAGGTCACCATCTGGTTTGTTCACTATCGAATGAGCCTGGTTTCGCTTTGATTTGCGACAGTGAATTTTTTCCACCTAGATATGGGATTCGACACACTGTGCGTCGCCGAAAACCTATGATGTGCACAGTGACGTTAAAGAAAATATATTGAGCCAAGAACTCATTCTACCATTAAATCTCACTGCAGCCGAATATCAACGTTTAAAGGAATCCTAGAATAATAATAATAATAATAATAATAATAATAATAATAATAATAATAATAATAATAATAATAATAATAATAATAATACGCCAACGGCCGTAGCCGTGTTGAAACACCGGATCCCATGAGATCTCCGAAGTTAAGCAACATTGGGCGTGGTCAGGAGTTGGATGGGTTGCCATGCGCTGTTGGTGGGGGGTAAAGGAATGGAGGAGCGGAAAGGAACTGGCCACCATACCGCACGTAAACTCCGGCTCAGGAACACCTCTGCGGAAGTTCGGACCTGCCTTCGAGCAGAATAACCCTTTTAATATAATTATACATGGTTAGCGTGCTGGCCATTGGTCACAGGTGCCTTGGGTTCGATTCCCGGCAAGATCGGGAATTTTAATCTTAATTGGTTAATTCCTCTGACACTGGGGCTGGTTATATGTATTCTCGTCACGATGCGCAGGTCGCCTGCGGGTGTCAAATCAAAAGACCTGGATCTAGCGAGCCGAACTCATCCTCGGACACTCCCGCCACTAAAAGCCATACGCCATTTCATTCATTTTTTTTTGATAGTTGTTTTACTCGCACCGACACAGACAGGTCTTGTGGCGACGATGGGACAGGGAAGGGCTAGGAGTGGGAAGGAAGCGGCCGTGGCTTTAATCAAAGTACAGCCCCAGCATTTGCCCGGTGTGGAAATGGGAAACCACGGAAAACCATTTTCAGGGCTGCCGATAGTGGGATTCGAACCTACTACCTACCGGATGCAAGCTCACAGCCGCGCGCCTCTACGCGCACGGCCAACTCGCCCGGTAATTATCAAAATTTAATTTATTTAATATTTTACTAGTAATTCGATGTGTGCAAGCATTTAATGTGTGTTTCTTTATATGTGTGTTGTCTTATATGTGGTGTGACCAGGGCCGTTGGTTGCTTGGTGGTTGCAACGGCTTGCACCGTGTATTTTACGCTGCTTATTTAGGCTAATATTAAGGCAAAATACTGAACCCATGACCTTTGTGCGCTAAGAACATTATGCATAAATTGACAATTGAATTAAAAGTTGGATTCTTGATAGCATGGATTTGACACGTGACGAGGGGGTGATTACCTTCGGTCCCACGCTCTGGGATACGTGACGTCAGCCGCACGTGTTAACGGCGGAAGAATCTCAAGTCATTTTTGTGAACTATTTCAAAGCGCGTGTACATGGCGTGACCCAAGCCAAGTAAAAAAAAATAGTGCCTATCAAAGGAGGTCAATTATCCCACAAATCGAACCCGTATAAATTTTAAATGTCCATGAACACTACCGCCAGAAATGTAGCAAGTATGTAGTCACTTTCAAAACTCTTGTAATTACAGTTTAGTTAAGTCAGAAAATTTATAGAAATTTTCTTGGCGACAAAGGGAGATGCCCGAAGAGAGGGCGTAACTGCTATAAATATGAAGGGCGCCATGACGAAGGCTCATTCTCCTGCATTTTATGTACGAAGCGGACGATGAAGTATTGAGCTGCTCTGTAAAATCAAACCACAAAAGTAGACTGAGTTCAAATGCAGATTTTAGCCATTGTGGCTGGGGTCTTGACTCCATGAGGAGACAGTTTTCTTGAGTGAAATAATAGTATCAGATAGGACGGTTAAGGTACCGAATAAATTTGTAAAGAAAGTAATTCGTGTGCGGAAAGAAATTACAGTCCATCGTGTACACTCAACAAACAAGTCAAGGGTATTTTCTTTTTTTATGCTTTATTCCAGGAAACCTGAAGAAATATAATAATGATCTGTAAAGCAATGAATGTAAAAATGGCTAAATAAAATGCAAGGGTAGCGGGTGAGCCCTATGACGGACACTAGTGAGACTACATAAGGTAATGTGACTTTCCATCTTACTACCTATTATATCATGTTTCATGATCTCTAAGAGTGTATTTTGAATGGGGATATACGACGCAGTGGTTACCCCTATTAACTTTTGTAAATGTGAGAATACGACTAAAAGAGTCATTTGTTTTATTTTCCACTTGGATAAATTTTGAAGTCTTGCGAGCGCCGTATAATGTTGTAAAAAGTTATTGAATAGGGTTTCGAAGTGATGTCACGTCCAATGTAGATCGCCATTTCCGTGTGTGGGTACTGTCTATATATTTGTGATGTCAAATTAAGATGTTCATTCGACGTAAAAATTTTCTGTCTGTAATTTTGACGTAAATAATTTAGAAATCCATGGTTACTCATTTTCAATCGAGTGGAAGCGCGCTGTCGGGTGAGAGAAGTGTGATGAATTTGATCACGGAGAGAAACGTTTTTCTAGGCCCATTTTAAACTGTGTCTGACTGGAAATAAAAAGATCTGGTAGAAAATTTCAGTCATTTTTCGTATAAATCAAGTTATTAAACACGATATAATTTTATGCGAAGTTGTTCATTATTAATGCATTGTGCGGATTTGTCGTCATGAATTCTAGTAAGGATTTTATTCCAGTTCTTTGTCGATGGTAGTTGCGAGTAGGGAACAGAGGTTAGTTTTGTCGTATAATCAGGTTAGAGTCCTGTCATTGAAGCCGGGACTTGGAAGCCCGAGGAATATTTTATAATGTTGGGAATGGAAAGAAATATATAGAAATCAATGGCGGTATTAGTTTGCGACGCGTATATTTATTGTGGGCATCTTGAAGCATAATCTGTGCATTTTGTTGGTTAGAATATCGTATTTCTTTAATTATGTCGGCAGAGTTTAAAAGGGAGCATTTTGAGAAGCCAGTCAAGTAGAACAAACCAGGTGTTTCATGTTACTGCCAAGCGAACTTGGGGACGGGGGGCCTCAACTGAGAGGGTTTCACCGTAAGATAACGGGACACGTGTAGGATTGAGATTTCATTCGTGGCGACGGAGACAAATAATTATGGAATCTAGTTGAAATTTTCATCCGGTAATAACCTGAGTGGTGGAATACTGTAAATTTGTTTAATTGGGGATGTAATGAACATTTGAAACCACGAACTTCGAGTATAAGGAACAAGAGTAACCAAATTCAGGGTTGTCCAAAATATAGAGCGATGGTTGTGATTATGGTTTGTCTGTGAGGGGTGCTCAAAATTTACAAATGGTATGACGAGATATGACATCGTAATTATATTATATGTATTATATTGTTTGGTTTGTACGTAGATTATTAGGATATCCAAGTGTTAATAATGGCCAGGACTAGATTAGATTTAAAGTGTGAGATCATGAGACAAGATATATAACTGGACATGAATTATGTAACAATTCTTTTCCAGCCAGATAAACATCACATGATTGAATTTACATCACAGCTGCGTAGGAATTTGTGAAGAAACCAGAGTCCGTGGAGATAGAAATTGTTGTTCTTTAACATTTCGTTAAATCATTTAAATTTATTTAATTATTAAATTCAGTGAAACCGCATTTTGAAATAACTTTAATCAAGCGAATAACTTGGAGATGCATTCTGGAAATCTTAGTTTGTTTTCTGGGGAATATTTAAATGGTAAAGTAAAGATTAAGGGGACATATCCGAAGGAAATGGATTTTACTGCCAGAACGTTTGTGAGGATTGCTATTGTTGTAAATATTGAACTTTGATTGATTGAGCAGTGAATGTGCTGGGGATAGTAAAGTGGAAACTTTGGTCATCAAGTGATGTAATTTAATTGTGTTTAGCCTTCAGCTTAGAAACTTGGATGGTCAGGGGGTCATCAACCTCAGTGACTCAGATTAGGGCCATATGCCACTGTAGCATCATTTTCCTTGCGGTCATCATCCACAATGACTTTAAAGTAACTTAGAAGTTTAGATGTCGGTCCATGACATAGACGCAGGTCACATGGATTCAATTAAGGGTCCATGTTGTATAACCACTGTGTAGCACACACCGATTGGACGGCCTTTAATTATACCCAGAGTCCAGAGTTCGTGTTACGAGGGCTGGACCATCAAGAATCACTATGATGGTACATGTGGTCTCACATGGAAGCCGAATTTAAGGTTTTCCAGACTTTCCTTTCTTAAATAATTAATAATTGAGACAATGGTTTCTAGTTAGAACGCCCATCAGGCAGTTACGTCAAAGTCTCACACCAGTGTTCTGACCTTTATGTAAAAATGATTGTGGTGTCCAGTGGACACAATTGACTTCTATGATACCGGTGACATATCAGAATGCTTCAAATTTTCCTGAATAAATAGAAATCTTTTAAACAGACCTTTCATTCAAGTAGATAGATTAGAATTACTGAACCCTACCTTCACCTTAGCAAGTGACGAAGAACCAGATACGACCCAAGAGACAGATCTCATGAACTTTTCTGATAGGTAAGAAAGGTAGGTATCCCTCAATATGGACCAAATGGTTCAATACGTAAAAGCAGATGTTATTTAACGACAACATTTTTGGCAGCTGGTGGTATTATTTCGCCTCGGGTGTTGTGTGTGATACGCATTAGTGGGAGTCAGGAGATATAAAAACGGGCTGTTCTGTTTGTTGTGGGTTTAATAACTTGATCCAATTAGGGCTGCATTAATATGAAAGTGAGGGACCTATCGGAACGGAATCGAAGCTGGTCAGAATGTGACCTGCACCCTTTCTGGGGGTGACTAATTTAGGATGATCTCTTAGCGGAGGCCTAGGGTATCAAAATTGACGAACGTAGTGATGGGGGCATTGGCCTTGCGGATTAGACCAGAATAGAGTTTCCTGGACGTCTTCTTCATTCTGATTCTAATCTCATCACTCTTTAGGGACTGATGGATGTCCTGATTCTGTTCACACCTGTGTGCACCTGAGATGAGACGCAGCGCTCGGTTTTGGATGCCATTCCTCAGATCGGACTGGCATACTCTAAAATTGGTCGAAGGGAGGGCTTGCACAGCGTGAGCCTGTTTTCTAGGTTATGGCCTTGATCGGTTTTCGTAAGGGGTATAATTTCAGATAAGCGTATGTTCACTTGGGCCGAAATCGAGTTTATGTGGTCTTTGAAGGTGAGTCCTCTGTCTAGGGTAACCCCCTAGGCATTTAGTTGCATTTCTTCACCGGATCAGTGGGAGAGGGACAGTCCTGGTACGTTTTGAAAATAGAGTTTAGACATGGCAAACGAATATCGATATATCGGAAATATCGATATCGATATTATGAGGTCCGATATATCGATATTTGTCTAATTTAATACTTTTGGCTACGATTTGATTCTTTTTCGGACCCTTTCAATATTTGCATGCTACAGTTACGAAAATTGAATTTTCATTTCTCAAATCACTTCGGTAAACACAGTGATAATATCATCGTTACTCATATGTGGAAGCAAGTAATTACTATTGCGTGTTTCTATGGTGGTTGGTAGTCTGGTGTTTTCTCTGTATTTGAAGAGAAGAGTGTTGGGACTGACACAAACACCCAGTCCCCGAGACAGGGGAATTAATCAGATGTGATTAAAATCCCCGTCCCGGACGTGAATCGAATCCGGGACCCTCTGAATCAAAGAGCTCATCGTCAACCATTCAGCAAAGGAGTCGGACAGTGATAATAATAGCTTGATGTGTTTCTTTGGCAAGCCTCTTTATAGGGAGCTTTGGAGATTCTTGTATCTCTTTTTATGTTGATACTTTGCTTTACGTCGCAACGACACAGATAGGTCTCATGGCGACAATGGGATAGGAAAGGCCTAGAAGTAGGGAGAAAGCGGCCTTGGTCTTAAGGTACAGCCCCGGCATTTGCCTGGTATGAAAATGGGAAACCACGGAAAACCATATTCATGGCTGCCGACAGTGGGGTTCGAACCCAATATCTCCCGAATGCAAGCTCACAGCTGCGTGACCCTAACACCACGGCCAACTCGCCCAGTTCTTGTATCTCTTCAATATATTGGCAGAAACTGCCGTATGGTGTTGCATAGATGAACCACACACAACTTAATTCTCTGTCACCAAATTTTTTGAACATGGGAGTGTTTGTTCTCTGCTTGTCAGTCACAAGACGAATAACATAGAATTCAGCCTTCAAAACCTCCTGGAGCAGGAGGAAAATGAATTTGCTTGTAATACCTTCACCATGAAGTAGGCAGGTGGAATCTTAAATTTCTTCGTCAATGAATGAATTACAAAGCACAGCAATTTGTAAGCGAGTTGAGAGTTTGTTCATTCCAATTTCCAATTTCTTCTGCTCCGACAAGTGCATAGAATCTGTCCTCTTCTTTATTCTTTATTACAGATCAGCCGCTCTTTAATTGTTATTTCCTTGCAAATAAAGAGCAAACTTTCTCCAGATCACTCAAAATTAGTGGCTCCTGTTTGGAATCTTTCTTTATTAGCGGTGAAATAACTGCTCCAATCTTCATCGCTCCTGGATACCTATGTAATGTACTTCGTGAAGGTGAATATATAAATTCTAACCTCTGTCCTACTCGTAATCTTTCGGAGAAGCAATCAGCTAACAAATGGAATCCCATATAATACAGCATTTTCACTGAAAAGAAGTACAGTACCAGCCTATTTTCCGCTATTTCATTCTCCCATCTACTGTGGGCTTTTGTAAACGCACTGTTTCATTTAGTACCATGTTACAATGTTATGAGCAGACGGTATAAACAGCAGATCGAGCAGGCAGTGGTTAGGAACATTTAAAGACGTGATCAGATTTCTTGTTTTCACAATATATCTCCTAATGTTTACAATAATGTTTGATGTGTAAATCCGTTACAAGCATATGCTATATTCTTCTTCTTTTATCGTTTTTTCCCACACTTGTGGGGCCTCGGCTGCGAACTACGTCACACATGTCGATTTTTGCCTGTTTTACAGCCGGATGTCCTTCCTGACACCAACAATGTGTGGAGGGATGTAATCACTACTGCGTACTTTTATGCTGGTTTGTTGTCTGGATATGAAGGGGAGAGTGTTGGGACAGACAAAAACACCCAGTTCCAGACCGAGAAGAATTAATTAGGAGCGATTAAAATCCGGCTTACCCGGAAGTCGAACCAAGGGCCCTCTGAATCGAAGGAAGTACGCTGACGAATGAGTTAGTTTGGGAAGCTCCAGGTCGGTCCGCGTTGCGTATCACAGCCTCTCTTTCATTTATCTTTCTCTTTTGATACCTTAACGTCACACTAACACATCAAAGTATTTTTCGAAATGGAAGAATGGGAAAGGGGTGGGATTAGGAAGGTAGCGTCCGTGGTCTTAATCAAGGTACAGCTCCAGCATTGCAGGTGTAAAAAATGCAAATCACGGGAAAGCATCTTCAGGGCTGTCGTCGATGGCATTCGAAACCACTGTCTCCCGAATGCAACCTCATGGCCAACTAGCTCGGTGTCTATGTTTCTATTGTATGTTTCGACTCTCTGCGGCTTCCTTGAATATTCTGAAAGTCGAAACTAGAATAATCAATCTATTCTGACCACAGCCCTAAGATATTAGAACTAGAAAAGTAGTCTCGCTTTTAACTGGGCTAGTTGGTGTTGGGTTGTTGTTTAGTTAGGAGTTGTGAGCTGAGAGTTCAGAGTGTAGAGCTGTCACGTGAACTGACTATGCGAGTTATCGGTCTTGTCTGGAGTCGAGCCAAATTTACAGCAGTCTTGCATTGTGATAGCCAGCAGAGGTTTTTACGAACCCGTCCACATGGAATTCTGTGTAAAGTGACCGCGGTGTGTACGAAGTGAAGTGAAAACTGAAGCTGAAATCTGTCAATCATGATTTTGGAGGATCACAAGCTTTGGTAAAGACTGCCAGCCGAAAACCAACTGCGTGGACAAGAGTCTTTTATAAATTGCCAATAATTAGTGAAGTGATATTATTCATTCCGTGTGCGCGTACTAATTGAGCCATCCTCGATTAAATTAATAAAACAACCACTATTTGATTCCTAACAATATTTAATAATATTCTACACGCTTCAATATGGGGTCGTACAACAGGTTTTTTACATTCATGTGACAGATGAAATCCAGGTGGTTGAACTTATTTGCTGGAACTTTTCGAGCTTCTACTAATCTTTTTAGAATAGATGCCATGTACAGAACTCCCTGAAACAGAAAAAAACACTCATTAATTCTAACAAGCTACTTAAATCAAAAGCTCCCTCTGTGAAGCCCAGGATAGCGGGTTCACACTCGGCAGAGGTAGTCGGATTTTTGAAGGGTGGAAAAATAGTCCATTCAACACTCCATCTCGTACGATTTTGGCATGTAAAAGATCTCTGTTGGCACTGAGCCATAGACGCTGAATGGAGATTCGATTTTCTCCCCCATCTACAGGCCTAGAGTAAAACGGGGTGTCAAAAACGAAGAGCAAGGAGCCAGCAGGCCTCAAATTATATTGCTTGCACACGCTGGCTGAGACCATACAATTATTATTATTATCAACAGCGATTAAAATCCGACCTAGCGAGGAACCGGTGGCAGTACGCTGACGAGTGTGTTAGTTTGGGAAGGTCCACTTCGATTCGTTGCTACTTTAATGTCCACTAACACATCAAAGGTATTTCGGCAACGCAAGAAAGGAAAAGAAGTGGGATTGGGAAGGTAGCGGCCGTGACCTTAATTAAGGTACAGTCCCAGCATTTGCCTGGTGTGAAAACGGAAAGTCATAGACAACCATCTTCAAGGCTGTCTTCGATGGCATTCGAACCCAATGGCATCATCATGTGGTGAGAATAAAAGTCCAGTTCATATGGGCAATTACAACGCCTGGAAGGTATGCATAGCCACATAACTGCGCGGATGGACAAGTTGCCCGCTTAACTCCTAACCATAGGAGTGCAAGGAAACCTATGTCATGACGAATAGAATACCAAGTGAGATCATTCACCGAGTTATAGCGCTCTTCCGCTGAGCGGCGCTAGTGGAGCATAACGCCAACGCTACACGGTCAGCTATTTTAATGAAAATTACATTGATACGCAAATAATCAAATACAACACTGTCAGAGAGTTATAAATAATACGATCAGTCCGCAAAAATAAATACACTGACTGACAGTGACAATGCAACACCAAGGAGGAGTGGTTCGAAAGGGATGAAAGTTGGAGAAAAAACAGAGACGGCACGGACGAATAATTGATGTTTATTTCAAACCGATATGCAGGTTGCACAATGCACACGGCATCGACTCAGTAGGATGTAGGACCACCGCGAGCGGCGATGCACGCAGAAACACGTCGAGGTACAGAGTCAATAAGAGTGCGGATGGTGTCCTGAGGGATGGTTCTCCATTCTCTGTCAACCATTTGCCACAGTTGGTCGTCCGTACGAGGCTGGGGCAGAGTTTGCAAACGGCGTCCAATGAGATCCCACACGTGTTCGATTGGTGAGAGATCCGGAGAGTACGCTGGCCACGGAAGCATCTGTACACCTCGTAGAGCCTGTTGGGAGATGCGAGCAGTGTGTGGGCGGGCATTATCCTGCTGAAACAGAGCATTGGGCAGCCCCTGAAGGTACGGGAGTGCCACCGGCCGCAGCACATGCTGCACGTAGCGGTGGGCATTTAACGTGCCTTGAATACGCACTAGAGGTGACGTGGAATCATACGCAATAGCGCCCCAAACCATGATGCCGCGTTGTCTAGCGGTAGGGCGCTCCACAGTTACTGCCGGATTTGACCTTTCTCCACGCCGACGCCACACTCGTCTACGGTGACTATCACTGACAGAACAGAAGCATGACTCATCGGAGAACACGACGTTCCGCCATTCCGTCATCCAAGTCGCTCTAGCCCGGCACCATGCCAGGCGTGCACGTCTATGCTGTGGAGTCAATGGTAGTCTTCTGAGCGGACGCCGGGAGTGCAGGCCTCCTTCAACCAATCGACGGGAAATTGTTCTGGTCGATATTGGAACAGCCAGGGTGTCTTGCACATGCTGAAGAATGGCGGTTGACGTGGCGTGCGGGGCTGCCACTGCTTGGCGGCGGATGCGCCGATCCTCGCGTGCTGACGTCACTCGGGCTGCGCCTGAACCCCTCGCACGTGCCACATGTCCCTCCGCCAACCATCTTCGCCACAGGCGCTGCACCGTGGACACATCCCTATGGGTATCGGCTGCGATTTGACGAAGTGACCAAACTGCCCTTCTCAGCCCGATCACCATACCCCTCGTAAAGTCGTCTGTCTGCTGGAAATGCCTCCGTTGACGGCGGCCTGGCATTCTTAGCTATACACGTGTCCTGTGGCGCACGACAACACGTTCTACGATGACTGTCGGCTGAGAAATTACGGTACGAAGTGGGCCATTCGCCAAAGCCGTGTCCCATTTATCGTTCGCTACGTGCGCAGCACAGCGGCGCATTTCACATCACGAGCATACCTCAGTGACGTCAGTCTACCCTGCAATTGGTATAAAGTTCTGACCACTCCTTCTTGGTGTTGCATTTGCTCTGTCAGTCAGTGTACCTTTGAACTTTAATAAGAGAACACACGAAATAAAAAGAAACATTACGAAAAGGGAAAGCAATATTGTGCTTACCTACTTAAAGAATCCTTTTTAAACAGAGCAAATTAAACATACACCAGACTGTAAATAACACTGACACATTTTTCAAATAAATTAAATGGAGTAAATTACTCAACAGAACTAGTTAGATACCACTTTCGATAGTTTACGAGTAGACTTAGCAGACTGTCGTCCTTGCAATTCTCTACGGATTTCTCCCGCTCCGAAGAAGAATCGACTTTATAGTGGGAGACCAGTTTTGAAATAATGTCCAAAGTGTGTTCAATATAACAGCCAGCTCCTGATGGCACAACTGAAATTGCCTCAACGTAGTCAAGACACTCGTAAAAAATATCGCTCCACATTATATTGAATCTCTTCTCTTAGTTTAACCTCATTCAATAAAACTATCCCGTACCGTTTTTTCTCGTTCGTTTCATCCTTTAAATAATCTGAAATAGCACTTAAGCAATGAGGATTTACACCACAGGGACATTTTAGTCCTTTGCAGAGTTTCCTCAAATGGACTTGTGGGGGAAGAGGTAACAAATTATACTTATATCCTATCCTCTAGGTGATGTTATTCTAAGTAATAAACTCTCTAAAAGAAAATCACTACTCTACCTCATATCATTGGGAGGTTTTACTTGACATTCCTTTAACACAGTGTAATAATTGTCTGCTTCTTACTAAGAAATTTACAATCTATAAATTGAAATTCGGTGTTCTTAATCTGCCCCTCTAGGAAATTAATCCTAGCTTTTGCTGAAGAAAGACTGCATTTAGCTCTCATTAAATTACGAGTTGAATTATTTAGTTGCTTTCTGAGAGATAATATTATCTTTTCGGCATCGGTAAGAGAACTAGACTGACCCTGAATTTGACTACAACTAGGCTGACCTTGAACTTGAACTTCACCGAATTCTGTTGGCATTACTGCTTCACTCACGTCGTGATTCTTGTTCCTTATCCTCTTGATACTGTCGTCACTCCCTTTGCTACTGGGTGCCTTTCGCAATTTTACCTCAGCGGATAGGTATTTTGGTAAATTTAAAAATGTACGAGGCACCGCTCCTGGTTATATTTTCCACCTCACACGAGGAAGTTCAACCTTTTCACCATTCACAACGAAACAGTCTGCCTTTATAATTAAATCTGCCGAAAAATGCAGGTCACATATTCTGCTTTTGGCCGACAATTCCTTATCATTCCGCGGAATAAGTGTAGCCAACTTCGCTAACAGATTATTTCCCTTTGGCGGTATATAATATCGTCTACCATCACGCTTCGTACCGTAACCCGATTTAACAACCAGGAACGAAACAGTATGACGTTTCTCGAAATAATAGAAAACTAGTTGATGGCACACGCAAAGCACTGCACAGATACAAACACGAATTTTTAGAAGATATTAAAACAAACTAATAGGCGTTAAAATTATCACCGCGTCTTAACGCACGCTCGCTATACATTTGCCGACAATTGGGCGCACGTGTCGTTGCAGCTGGATCGTTGAGACTGAAGCGCCACACCCCAGCAGGACCACCAACTACAATGTTAAGAGAGCAGAGTGATCACACTTTGTATTCTGTTCGTCATGCCTGTGTTGTGGCTGCTGTAGAGCGGGTGGTAGCCTCTCCAGGCTGAATATTCGTGGTATGTGGATTCCAATGCGAACGGACTTATGCCCCCACCACATATGCGTATTAAACACTCATAACTGGGAAAGAATATGTGTCCAGAGCGGAACAGAAAATTTTCGTGAATCTTTTAATATATCGTAACGCGTTGACTGGGCAACTAAATGAATTCAGCATCAGGTATCAATCTACATTATGGTACAGGACACACAGTTACACACTTGCAGTGCGCTCTCTCTCTCTCTCTTAGTTCTCACTGTTCATTCACACTAATTCACTCACTCTTCGTTCATCAGCACTACAATCTCGCTCACAAGGAAACTCTTCCATTGTAAGTTTCCGATCTGATTGAGATTTGGTACATTTTCAGTACGAATACTTTATTCAACCATATCAGAATTAGATGCCTAGTCGTATATTTGGCTCCAGTTTTTGGGTGTTCGAGTTTGATCATTTAAGCACCACAAAGACAGATGTGAGCGGTGGGAAGCAGGTACACACATTACTTCCCCACCTCTACCTGCTTCCAGCCATTCACTCCTGTCCACGCGGTGCTTAAATGAGCAAACTTTGACACCCAAAAACAGGTACTAAATATACGACCGAGCACCTAATTTTGATATGTATGAATTTTTCCCGAGCTAAGCCCAGCCATTCGAGCGAGAGATCCCAAGGTGGACCGTTCGATCGTTGGCTATCGCTTTCTAGAGGCATTTAAGGGTTGTTAAGGATTGATGACCAAGCAGGATAAAAAGAAATATTAAAACAACACTCTGACATTTATTCACATAAGCAGACAGACAACAAAATATTCTTGATGATATTTTTCTTTTAACATAACAGAGCTTTCATAATATCGGATTTCTTCCTCGATTTAGAGTGACACGTGTTCATATCTCCAGCTCTACTGTGCTGTAAATGAAACCAAAGAAGTAATTAGGCCACTTGCCTTTTTAAACCAAACACTTGACTGAAAGAATTAAATAAATTAGGATGTGTTCAAAGTTTCACCAATTTAAAGTCGTCTCAACACGTGGTTTTTACAATGTACACAACTGAATTAGTCATTTACAGTATTTAATGTTGATTAATGACACTAACATGAACTTCAGTAAAATGAAAATTGTTTCCAAAATTCTCAAAATTAATTAATTATTATCTTGATTATTATTATTATTATTATTATTATTATTATTTTATCATTCAATTAACCTGTTTCATTGTCACACGATCGTGTTCTTATTAATTCTCCACCGCATCATTTACCTAATGTTCATCATTAGCATTTCAGAGTAATGATTTTTAATTAATTATTAATGACTTACTTTCACAATGTTTCAAAGCAATCATGCGGCTGACAAATTTCTACCTTTGATCTTTGCTTTTCGTTTCTATTCAAATTAATCTTAAAGTATTTCAGATTTTTTAGAAATTTACATTACCAACGTGTGAGCTAGTTAAATAAATTCTGTTTACAAATCGAGTGCCTTCCCAAAGTAACGAGATGATCTTTCCTTTTAAGTCTCGCTAATTAAAAAAAATTAAATTCCTTCCTAGTCTTCCTTGACTTAATTTAATTAAACTTTCCCTTAAGGGCATGAAATTATTTCTTAAGGCAACACACAACGGTGAATGTGATCCGCGTCACAGCGAGTGCGCGACCAGATCAAAATTAAATGAAATCAACATGGCACAAGAGAAATATACACATTTACACACACACATTCACACTTAGGGAAACACGTTTTTATGTACACTATTTACATCGAATCCTGATTTGGCAATTTTATTTATGATTTTTATCGATGGTCGGGACGCGTAATGTCTCGCAGAAATAATCCGTGTACAGAAATTCTCTTACATTTATGGTGGCTAGTGATCGAAGTCATGGGTATCACTTGGTAGAAACACATTTCACATATCAGCGCAAGTTCATCTAATTCATGAGATTATAATGGAAGATTCTAGTAAAATCCATAAGCACTACCATCATGTGGGCTACAGGTTGAATTTACCGCAAGCGTGAGCCTTACTCGCATTATTTTTACTTCCTACCTGCGAAATACACTCGCAAACACGTGCTCCACTAATTATAATCTATCTTGCGCTCCAAATACACAAGAATAAATCAATATCACCACTAATTCATCATTTACTCAATTATGCAACAAATATCCCTCAGGATAGGCCATATTCCAGACCCTTCATGAACAGAGCACATTCCATCTCACATTTAGGAACTCTACAGTAGTTTTATGGCTCACGAGCGTTTACATCTGTTTTACCCGATCTTTAGTCAATATTATTATTATTTAAGTGATTATTACATCTACTGATTCTCCTGGAATGTCGTAAAATTAGATGACTTCATCATAAAAACAACAAGTGATTTTAAAAGACACTAGGTTCGACCCTATTCACTCAAGATGTACACGCAAATTTTCCGTCCGGTAACTTTCAATATTACAAAGAAAGTAGATTTATCGTGTGGTCTGTGATTATTAAACTTAAGCTCCTTAAGCATGGGAAGTCATTCAAAGACAACCTACATGTCTACTCTAATAGATTCCAAAATTTCATTCACACGTACCTAGTCTACCATGACACCTTAAGAAGTAGGAAAATGAAATATTTCTAACTACAGCAAACTGATAGATCTACGACTTAAGAAGAAAGACCTCTAGTTGTACAAAAGATAAGACAGATAAATTAAATTAAAAAGGTACTCAAGTTTTTGTAGAGTTCGATTCCCGTCGACAGTCAGTTATTTCAGCATACTCCGGCCAGTCTCCTTCCCATTACCAGAGACGCCTTACATTTTTACAGCTCCATGGAGGCTCTGCAATGGATGTCCCTCGATGAAATGATGTTGGTAATTGCGGAATTCTTCATCTTGAGATGTTCAATTCCAAGACGTCTTCCGTTGATTGCTGGTCACAAGCTGTAACTGAGATGACAAAATTAAGTATTTTGCACAAGCACACGCAGAATATAAACAGCTCGTCTACACTGTCACACTTAACTTGGCTCCTAGGCGTTTTTATTCCACAGAATTCACTAGTTATCAGACTAAATTCTGGTAGAACGGACGTCGACTTGACTTGAAAATTTCCTTCCACGTGGTCCGGTAATGTGATGTCTCACGCAGCGAACAAGCATTAAGAAGAGCATAAAGAGCATTAAGCATCAAGAGAGCGATTCACTCGAAGCAAAGCCTTTTATCTAATTAGCCCAGGGAGGCGTGTTCTTCAGCGAGAACGGTAATTGGCTGATGATCTCCTTTAATTTGCGCAGACTATTCCAGAAACAAGCTGGGTCGCGCGTGCGAAGGCAGTCACGTGGTTTGCTATAACCTTGGCACAGTCTCGCTGATGACGTATCGCAGCCCTCTGAACGACAAAAAAAAACTCGTTCTCGGCTCGCCACGACTTCCCAAGTGATGTGTTGCGGCTTCAAGTAGACAATAAAATTTTTGCTTTCCACTTGTTAAAATATTCGTAAGATCGCCAATTTTCACGGGGACATCTCTCCCTTGGTTGGAATATAATTTCGTTTGTAGATGAAATTATTACATAACAGTGTCCATTACTATTGTTCCGGAAAATTGGCTGTTGAATCACCTGGTAATAACTTAATTGAGCTTGCGACAGGTGTGAGACTCGGAGTTCTTCGTTCCGCTCCTGGCATCCAGTAGCCTAGTCTCTCCATACAGGGTGTTCCTCAAGTTTTATTTCCATCTTCAGTAACTTATTTTTCCCTTTTAACAGATGGTTACACGGTGTCAGCTAGTGGTGTAGGTGTTCGGTAGTCCATGCGTCGACCTGTACCACAATCCATTCTTGAAGTTTGGTGACCTTGCCTTCAGGATTCAGGCTATCTCCTCTTACTGGAGATGGAGTTTTTTTTTGTCGGCACCTTGGCTGTGCTCCTGACTCGAGTTGTTATGTTGGCTTCCCCGAGCCTTGGCCTCTTGATATTGAAGGCTTTCCGCCCCCACGATATCAGGGTTGGTATCCTGGGTTTGGATTGCTCTTCGCCATCGTTCGTTTTCCTGTGTCGAGTTTTGAAGGTCCTTTAGATATTTTTCCTTTTCTTCTTCTCGCCAGTCTCTCCTTCCTCTTGAGTGGCGGAAGTCCTGGTTTCGTTTCCAGCTCCTTCGATAATCTGAGTATGGACGCTTCCTCTCGTTACGTCTGGAATATTCCCAGTTTCTAATGGGTCTATTTCTGCGTACGGGCGATCGATCACGAGGTGAATCTTGCCCTCCAGGGTTACGTTTCCACGTTCTCCCTTGGTTGACTGATTTCGATTCTTCCTCCTTATTCGTTGTTACCTGATGGATCTGAGGTTCCGAGTTTCGTCCCTGACGAACTGGTTCCTTGGACGTCATGTCTAATTGTCTTAATAACGCCTCAGCCTGGATTGCAGATTGTGTATTTGAGGCTATCATGATCCTCTGCACATCTGGTGGTAACTGTCGTGTGATCCACTTAACCAACTCAGGTTCTGATGGTGGTGAGTCTAGTTCCCTTAATTTTCTTAATTGACTGGATAGGAAGTCCGCATATCTCGTGGGCGTAGATGATGCATATTTCCTGGCGTATAACTCCGTCCTAAGGTTGTATTGGACGTCGCTATTCCAGTACTTCTCCAGGAATGCTTTTTTGAAGCTTTCGAAATCGTCAAACGAAAATCGAAATGCGACAAACCAGGTATGAACTGAGTCTTCCAGGAATTTTTCGGTGACTCTTAGCTGCCTTTCTGGTGGAATTTTCGCATCGCGAAAGTAATCCTGCAGTTCCCGAATGAAGCCTTTCGGAGTCACGTTTCCTCTAACGTTATTGAATTTCTTGGGCTGGTCTTCGTGAAGACGAATTATATTTACTATTTGCGTCTGGCCGGTTGTGTTCATTTGAGACGCGTTTACTGTCGGCTCTGAAGAAATGTCAATTGTATTCGCAGCGCCTGTCCCTGCAGTTGCAAGTGGAGTTGACGTCTGACCCGTGCCGGTTACACGTTGCTCCAGTAACGCCTGCTTCTCTAACAATGAGTTAGTGACCTTGCTAGTGTTCTCGTTCTGGATTTTCAGGAGATGCATTTCATGTACAAGCTCCTTAATTCCATCCGTGTACTCCTTTCGAATCCCTTCGGTTTCAGTTTTTGACTCGGTCGTGACCTTATGTATGGCATTCATCAAGGTGGTTTTGATGGTTTTTATTTCGCCCCAACTATCCTCAAGCGACTCGTGGATATAATCCATCCGTTCTGAGCTATCGACTTGGGATGTCTCGATTTTGTCGAGAATGCCCTTTTCGACTTGTTGTAGCTTTTCGTTTAATCCAGTGAATTTCTTCGCCCAAGCCGTTTTCGTAACCTTAAGGTCCTCTGAATTTGTGTCAATCTTTTCCTCAATATTCAGGAATGATTGTTCAACTTCGCCCTTGTATTTGTCGATTCCAGTTAATATGTCCTGCTGAACGTTCGCCAGTCGTTCACTGAATTCATTGGACATGCCCGCCATAGACTTGGCAATATTTTCGTTTACCTCCTTTTTCATAGTAGCGAAATCATTTTTGACTATTACGAGCTCGCTCTGCATTGAGGCTAGCTTGCCGTTAAAAAGTTTAATGTCTGAACATATTTTTCCTAAACCTTCTTCAGTTTGGTTTTTAATGTCCGTCAACTTTTCTTCAATGGCTTCCCCGAGAGATTTTTCGAGGTTTATTTGTGCGTCACTGAGATCACTAAGTCCTTTTTCTAAGTGTACCTGAGTGTCACTAAGTTTTCTCTCTAAGTGTAATTGATTTTCACTAAGTTTTTTCTCTAAGCTTTTCTGATTTCCACTAAGTCTTTCCTCTAAATGAGCCTGATTTTCTCTAAGTTTTTGTTCCAAATTAGCTTGACTAATGTTCAAGTTGGCATTAATCCTCTCCTCCATAGCCAACAACATCTGCCTTAAGTCCTCCATAGTTACAATTATTCATTAAATGGCTATTCTGGTATTGGAAGGATTCTGATCGGAATACTGAAATACTGGGAATCGAACTCCATCAAATTTATGAAGGCACCGATTTGTCGATATCATGAAAGTTCCAAATTTTCACCAATATCGGTCGCAATTATGAATCTAACTTTAATTAATTATCATTGCAGCAAATTCAAATATCTAATTACCAGCAAGAATTTGTTTTTAACAATATTCATACAAGTTACATTTAACATGTGCTTATGTTAGCCACAAGAATTTGGGCGAATAAACGTGTCAGAGTCAGCCTAATTTACTTGGTCATCTGATCTTGTCAATGTCAGAAACACTGGACAGCACAAGATCATTTTCGAGCTTGGATAAGCCAATCTCGAGCCCCACGCTTGGATTAAGCCATCTTAAATGCCCCCATTTTTCCCGAGCTAAGCCCAGCCATTCGAGCGAGAGATCCCAAGGTGGACCGTTCGATCGTTGGCTATCGCTTTCTAGAGGCATTTAAGGGTTGTTAAGGATTGATGACCAAGCAGGATAAAAAGAAATATTAAAACAACACTCTGACATTTATTCACATAAGCAGACAGACAACAAAATATTCTTGATGATATTTTTCTTTTAACATAACAGAGCTTTCATAATATCGGATTTCTTCCTCGATTTAGAGTGACACGTGTTCATATCTCCAGCTCTACTGTGCTGTAAATGAAACCAAAGAAGTAATTAGGCCACTTGCCTTTTTAAACCAAACACTTGACTGAAAGAATTAAATAAATTAGGATGTGTTCAAAGTTTCACCAATTTAAAGTCGTCTCAACACGTGGTTTTTACAATGTACACAACTGAATTAGTCATTTACAGTATTTAATGTTGATTAATGACACTAACATGAACTTCAGTAAAATGAAAATTGTTTCCAAAATTCTCAAAATTAATTAATTATTATCTTGATTATTATTATTATTATTATTATTATTATTATTATTTTATCATTCAATTAACCTGTTTCATTGTCACACGATCGTGTTCTTATTAATTCTCCACCGCATCATTTACCTAATGTTCATCATTAGCATTTCAGAGTAATGATTTTTAATTAATTATTAATGACTTACTTTCACAATGTTTCAAAGCAATCATGCGGCTGACAAATTTCTACCTTTGATCTTTGCTTTTCGTTTCTATTCAAATTAATCTTAAAGTATTTCAGATTTTTTAGAAATTTACATTACCAACGTGTGAGCTAGTTAAATAAATTCTGTTTACAAATCGAGTGCCTTCCCAAAGTAACGAGATGATCTTTCCTTTTAAGTCTCGCTAATTAAAAAAAATTAAATTCCTTCCTAGTCTTCCTTGACTTAATTTAATTAAACTTTCCCTTAAGGGCATGAAATTATTTCTTAAGGCAACACACAACGGTGAATGTGATCCGCGTCACAGCGAGTGCGCGACCAGATCAAAATTAAATGAAATCAACATGGCACAAGAGAAATATACACATTTACACACACACATTCACACTTAGGGAAACACGTTTTTATGTACACTATTTACATCGAATCCTGATTTGGCAATTTTATTTATGATTTTTATCGATGGTCGGGACGCGTAATGTCTCGCAGAAATAATCCGTGTACAGAAATTCTCTTACATTTATGGTGGCTAGTGATCGAAGTCATGGGTATCACTTGGTAGAAACACATTTCACATATCAGCGCAAGTTCATCTAATTCATGAGATTATAATGGAAGATTCTAGTAAAATCCATAAGCACTACCATCATGTGGGCTACAGGTTGAATTTACCGCAAGCGTGAGCCTTACTCGCATTATTTTTACTTCCTACCTGCGAAATACACTCGCAAACACGTGCTCCACTAATTATAATCTATCTTGCGCTCCAAATACACAAGAATAAATCAATATCACCACTAATTCATCATTTACTCAATTATGCAACAAATATCCCTCAGGATAGGCCATATTCCAGACCCTTCATGAACAGAGCACATTCCATCTCACATTTAGGAACTCTACAGTAGTTTTATGGCTCACGAGCGTTTACATCTGTTTTACCCGATCTTTAGTCAATATTATTATTATTTAAGTGATTATTACATCTACTGATTCTCCTGGAATGTCGTAAAATTAGATGACTTCATCATAAAAACAACAAGTGATTTTAAAAGACACTAGGTTCGACCCTATTCACTCAAGATGTACACGCAAATTTTCCGTCCGGTAACTTTCAATATTACAAAGAAAGTAGATTTATCGTGTGGTCTGTGATTATTAAACTTAAGCTCCTTAAGCATGGGAAGTCATTCAAAGACAACCTACATGTCTACTCTAATAGATTCCAAAATTTCATTCACACGTACCTAGTCTACCATGACACCTTAAGAAGTAGGAAAATGAAATATTTCTAACTACAGCAAACTGATAGATCTACGACTTAAGAAGAAAGACCTCTAGTTGTACAAAAGATAAGACAGATAAATTAAATTAAAAAGGTACTCAAGTTTTTGTAGAGTTCGATTCCCGTCGACAGTCAGTTATTTCAGCATACTCCGGCCAGTCTCCTTCCCATTACCAGAGACGCCTTACATTTTTACAGCTCCATGGAGGCTCTGCAATGGATGTCCCTCGATGAAATGATGTTGGTAATTGCGGAATTCTTCATCTTGAGATGTTCAATTCCAAGACGTCTTCCGTTGATTGCTGGTCACAAGCTGTAACTGAGATGACAAAATTAAGTATTTTGCACAAGCACACGCAGAATATAAACAGCTCGTCTACACTGTCACACTTAACTTGGCTCCTAGGCGTTTTTATTCCACAGAATTCACTAGTTATCAGACTAAATTCTGGTAGAACGGACGTCGACTTGACTTGAAAATTTTCCTTCCACGTGGTCCGGTAATGTGATGTCTCACGCAGCGAACAAGCATTAAGAAGAGCATAAAGAGCATTAAGCATCAAGAGAGCGATTCACTCGAAGCAAAGCCTTTTATCTAATTAGCCCAGGGAGGCGTGTTCTTCAGCGAGAACGGTAATTGGCTGATGATCTCCTTTAATTTGCGCAGACTATTCCAGAAACAAGCTGGGTCGCGCGTGCGAAGGCAGTCACGTGGTTTGCTATAACCTTGGCACAGTCTCGCTGATGACGTATCGCAGCCCTCTGAACGACAAAAAAAAACTCGTTCTCGGCTCGCCACGACTTCCCAAGTGATGTGTTGCGGCTTCAAGTAGACAATAAAATTTTTGCTTTCCACTTGTTAAAATATTCGTAAGATCGCCAATTTTCACGGGGACAGTATGAATAAAACATTCCTACTGTAGTCGTTGTACCCAATCTCAATCAGATCGAAGACTTACAGCTGGAAGTGTTTCCTTGTCAATCACACAGCTACTTCGTTGCCGCTGACACGGTGTACAGTTCACAGCCTGTACACGGCAATCTCGCAGTCCAGGATGGTATTCGCTGTCCACACACACTCCAGTAGAACTCTGTTCACAGCCCCTGGCCGATATCCAGTGTTCCCTTCCACGCTGAACCAGGACCCTTGACGTACTCCCATAACAATTCGCGCAAGAGACATAAACACACATAAACACACACACGACAACAGGCATACAGAATTAGCCCACAGTTCTAACAGGCGGACGCTGTAGCAGACAAGTTCACTCAGCTCAGGGTGTAACTCACACCGACTACTGACCGACGGAGCTCGCGCGGAGCTCACTCGCTCTGAACTCGTGACTATACCACACTCTTCGCTCTAGTTCGCTCACTGGGTGAGCTCTAACTGAATTGAACCAACCTCGCAAGTCACGCTCAACTTCCCGTCAGCCCTTCGAGATATATTGGTCAGTCAAACCCCCATAGAAACCTCCAGATATAGAACGCTCTTGGTCCGCTGGCCTCGTCATTTCTGCACCCTGGGAGGCCTCTAGAAATGTAGCGTCAAATGACGGTCACTGCAGCAGGGTCTGGCCAATGCGCGCCAGCCCACCCCCTTCAGGTTGGCTGTACGGTGTGTAGCGAGGCTCCGGGGTGGTGATGTCATACGGAGCGGGGCCACACTGGATCGCTCCCCCTCCAGCCTTGATCCGCAATAGCGAACACACCACAATGTGATCTTCTATCTCAATACCCATGCGGCTATTGCTAGCCTGGTTTAGCCTTTGTAAGATAGGTCCTTCAGCGAGTGTGGACGGTGTCTGCCATGTATAGGAGGCTACATATTACTGTGGAGCAGAACGGTATTGTGTGTTGTCTGCCAGCTGCAATAATGCTTGGGCAGCATAAACGCTCAGTCACGGAGCGAAGGGAATTGACCGTTTAAGAATAAAATCCTTCAACCCAGCCTAAATCGAACCCAGGACCCAGAGTACCAAGACAATTACACTCAGTAAGTTCGGTTTTCGTTTTTAATATAAAATATTAGCTCTCGTACATGTCGTTGACGGAGCTATCACTTAGCACGTGCATGATTACTTCTCCCTCATGATTTTTCTGAAGATGAGGCACGTAGAAGTACAACTTTTCCCAGTCAGTGGCCTGTCGAGACGTATCTGCTTTCTGGCACTCTCTGGCCCGGTGCAGTTTCGTCGCTTTTTGCGTTTGAACTCTTCTATCCGGAACAAAAAACAAGAATCATGTCAACACTCAGAAAGTACACAGAGATGTACAAAACCTTTAAAGGAATTCAGTACGATCTCCATAGCCACTCTCTATAGGGTTAGTTACCGGCTTACCGATAAAGTAGCTGCGCGGTATGCGTCATGTAACTGCCAGGTTACATTCGGAAGATAGTCTGTTTGAACCCCACAGCCGACAGCCCAGAAGATGGTTTTCCGTGGTTTCCCAATTCTTGATCGAGATAAATGTTCGGTGGTTTACCTTAACCAAGGCCACGGTCAATTCCTTCCCACTCCCGGCCTTTTCCAAAATTATAAAAATTAAAGCCAAAAATGATCGTGTTAATACTGAGTTCATATTCAAAGAATAAACTTCAGACGGATGTAAAACTCCATTAAAAGTTGCCAGAATGATCTTCCAGAGCAACTTCACATAAAATTGCTTCAACTTTCACACGTCCGGCACTGATACGTACCATATTTTGTAAATAATATACATAGGTATAAAATATTCCCTCTCACTTACTGGAAAGATGACAGTCTTATATTGTATTGATATTATTCGGCTAGTGATTATATTTCGCTGTGATACTGATAGGATTTCAGTGACAGTGGAATGGGGGATACGTGTAAAGGTAGCACCCGTGGTCTTAATTGAAGTACAGATCAAGCATTTTTCTTGTTTGAAAACGTAAAACCATCGAGAACCCTCTATAGAGCTTCTGAGAGTCGGGACTGGACGTACCATCTCCGTAATGAACACTGGCCAGAACAGAGAGATGTTGGAATAGAAATTCGTTTCCGAAGGGAACTCAAGTGAGGTTAGGTGTATCACCGAATTCTTATGTCTTTGTCAAATTGTGTTTCTTTTTTTTTTTTTTTTTGTAGAAGCTTGCTGTCATGTTTGGAAAAGACGCCTTTGAATTCTATTACGCTTTCTCTTTTCTGTTCCATTTTATATACCGGTATATGTATACCCTCAGTATACGCAAGAAATAATAAAATATTCTTCTTGTCTTTCTTTTGTACTTTTCCTACCTATTTGGGTTTTGCAGCTTGTATGCATTTAGTCCAGATTCACGTACGGATTTCCTTTATGACGCCAACCTGATACGGATGGATAATATATTCACTACTCAGTCTTTCTGTCGTGGTTTGTGGTGTGAGGTGTTGTCTGAATATGAGGATGTGTATGATGACGAATGCAAACACCCAGTTTCCGAGCAGGAGGAATTAATTAAACGCTATTATAAATCATGGTCAGTCCAAGAATAGAAACCGGGACCCTCTGAACAGATGTATTACAATATTATAAACCTCACTAATGTCGCTGAGTGTTAGGCAATTGAAATAACCCTTTAAATTGAACTGGGTTCCCTTCCGTGGTGTAGTGTAGTGGTTAGTGTGATAAGCTGCCACCCCGGGAGACCCGGCAACGATTTCCGGCTCTGTCACAAAATTTGAAGAGTGGTACGAAGACTGGAGCGAGGTCCACTCAGCCTCCGGAGGTCAACTGAGTAGGGGGGTGTTCGGTTCCGACCTCAGTCAACCTAGAAGTGGTTTTCCGTGGTTTCCCCACTTCTTCTCCAGACAAATGCCGGGGTGCTACCTAACTTAATGCCATGGCTGCTTCTTTTTCTCTTCCTTGCCTATCCCTTACAATATTCCCATCCCCCACACGGCCCCAGTTCAGCATAGCAGGTCAGGCCATCTGAACGAGGTACTGGTCCTCCTCTGCAGTCGAATACCCCCGACCCAAAGTCTCACGCTCCAGGACACTGCCCTTGAGGCGGTAGAGGTGGGATCCCTAGCAGAGTTCGAGGGAAAAACAATTCCTGAAGGGTAAACAGAGTAAGAAATGGAAGAAGAAGAATTACTACTACAATCTGCTTTACGTCGCACCGACGCGAGAGGAAAGTCTTAGCAGCGGGAAGGAATCGCCCCTGGCCTTAATTAATATACAGTCCCAACATTTGCCTGGTGTAAAAATGGGAGACCACGGATAACCATCTTCAGGGCTGCCGACAGTGGGGTTCGAGCCTACTGTCACCCGGATGTAAGCTCACAGTTGCGCGCTCGGTAGAAGAAGAAGAATTGGACTATTATTATTATTATTATTATTATTATTATTATTATTATTATTATTATTATTATTATTATTATCGTTATTTTTGTTATTATTGACTATTTTCCTCATCTGCGCAAAATCACTTTGCAATGGTATGTTACCTATTTACTTGACCGTTATTTCTGTGAATAACGAAGTCATTTCAAAGTCTAAACAACAAATGATACACGAATTATGCCATGAAGCGATGTGTGACGTCCTTTGCACACAAGAAACTCATAGGTACTCAGCAGAGACGACTATGTATACCTGGTATGCAATTAGCGGTAGAAATTCCACATGCTACGTATCGAAGTGCTATTATTTCCAAACCAGGAATCCAAGTTAAGTGTGCCCATTGTACCCACGAGACTAACATTGGTATCATAACCTTGGAGCTTAGTTTTTTGCGATCACGTCAGTTTAGAAGCCGTCTTCAGAGAAAATATATTTTGTTCCTCCTTACAACTTTGATACAAGAAAAACATCTGTAATAATAGGAAATTTTAACAGCCACAGTCATGTTTGGGGATACACACATGAGAATGAAAACGGTGAAGCTGTTCTATCATACGCCGAAATCAACTCTCTCTCCCTCATTCATGACAGTATACTACCTTCTTCCTTCAATAGTGGAAGGTGATAACGAGGGTGCAACCCTGGCCACCTCTTTGTAAGTGAAAACGTAGCGCAGCAATGCAACAAATCAGTGTGTTCTCCTATCCCTAGCACACAGCACAGACCAATAATGTGTTGACTTTTCCCAATCATAAGACCCTAAGAAACTGGTTTCAGAAGAAGGTATAACTTCTTCAAGAAGTCAGATTGGCTGAAATTCTCTGAAATGTTGGATGGATAAGTTCAATAAGTCACGCCTGTACCTGATAATTATGATCAATTTGCTGATTTTGTTACAATCTGTTCTCGAGCATATATTCCAAGAGGTTGCAGGACGATCTATATTCAGGGTGTGACTTCAGAAACAGTTACACTGTTCAAGAAGTATTATTCACGATATGATGAAATTCCATTTAGTGAGGAAACATCCCGCACAGCTTGATCCGTTCTCTCCTCAATCTCTGAGGTAAAGAAGTAACAGTTGGAAAAATGGATGGTGGAATATGATATGAACAGGAGCAGTCAAGAGGCTTGGAGAAATCTAAGACGACTGAATAATGATCCTTCACAGGCAAATACGTATGCGAATTTTCGAGCTGATCAAATTGTTTATCAACTCCTAGAAAATGGGAAACCACTTTCTACAACAAAGTCCGGTAGGAAGGCATTTGAGAGACAACATGACCAAGAAACTACTACACTGCAATGACCCTTTACTCAGGCTGAGTTAGATCTCGCCCTGATTAAATGTCTAAATGGGAAGGCTGCAGGCCTTGATGACATAAGATTTGAGCAGAATAATAACTTTGGGCTGATAACTAAGTGTTGGTTGCTAGATCAGATGAGCAACTGTGTCCAGTCGTGTAAGATTCATAAACTCTAGAGAAAAGCTAAAGTTATAGCTATTCGTAAACCAGGAAAGAATAAGGACGATACTAGAATTTACCGTCTTATCTCTCTCCTCTGTCATTTGTATAAGGTACTTGAAGGGTTCATTATAAACAGAATAACGGAGAAGCAAGGGGAAGTCTACATTCGATAACAGGCTGGATTAAGATCAGGAAAGTTTTGCACGTCTCCGGTGTTGAAACTAACACAACACAAAAGGGATGATTTCGAAAGAAAAGATTTTACAGGAGCTGTATTTATAGATCTAACAGCGGCTTATGATACAATAAATATCAGACTACTTCTTATGAAACTTTACAGTGCTACCAAATATTATCAACTAACTTCCTTCATAAGGTTGGTTCATAAGGATATCCTTGAAAATAGAAGATTCTTTAATTTCAAGGACAAAGAAGCAGGTGGAGATCGTAGAGGGTAGTGTGCTCGCTCCAGTGCTGTTCAATGTTTATGCTAACGATCATCCATACCTAAGGGAACGCAGGGTTTCATCTATACTTGCTGTGACGTTACTACGGAACTTAATAACATTTGGAGCTATTTGGAAATCTGAGTCATTTTTCATTTCCTTAAGTTACAAGGAAATGCAGCTGAACGCTATCTGTTAGCTTGACTATTAACTAAAGTTTCATCCAGTTGGTGGTGCATCAACTGCTCACTATCCATAGCTGGGGCAATGTGGGAAATAATCAGTTACAAATGAAAGACGAGTGATCTTTGTAGCCATGAAGAAGATGGAGTCTTGTCAGACGGACTTTTGCATTCATCGCAAAAGATCAAGTAAAGAGGTTTGGAATATGATCCTGTAGGATACTATTAGGTAGGATCATATTAAGGATCATTCCTAGAAACCTTATCATCGGCGCAAGGAGTCGAGATGATTCATTTCAGCTTTATATAATTTTGGGCAATTGTTTTTGATGCCCTTGTTTAGTTGCGTTTTCATCATAAAACTTTACCTTAATTAAGTAAATATTGATTCCAGAACCTTAAATTCAGTGATCAAATATTATTAATGGTAAATTTTAAACCAAAATTTTGTGTATATTCATTTCTTATGTCGGTTATATCGGCATGCAAACTATGCTTCGAGTTCGTAACTACCCAATCGGGAATCTTTAATAACCATTCGGAGCAAATTTTTCTTCTGTTAACATCATTTCTTAGTAACATTTTGAAGGTATGTTATAATTGAAAATCTTGGTGAAAGATTCTTTAAATTCTTACGAAGTTTACTATATGTTATTTTAGACCTAATAGTATGTTTTTACGTTCATTTCTACTGTGTATGCATTGATGTAAACGAAACCTGAAAATTATTAGCTGTCTAAAAGCTAGTTAACCGTACGTTGTAGGATGCCTTGTGAATTGTTCACCTTTATTACCTGATACTGTCATTTATTTTGATGATGAATTATTTTCCTTTCGCTTATTTGAAAAACAACAGATGTTACTGGTTAATAATGATCATTACCCTATGACTATAAGGTGTAATCTTGAACTTTGTCATTTCGTGGTTGTATACTTAATCGTGATTGAATTGATTCTTGTTCGTCTATTATTTATTTGTCATCTCAATACTTAATTTTTGAATAGTTGAGATTTTATTTCTCCATATCTTACTCGACTTATCAAACAGTTATAATTTTGTGCTTCCGGAATTAAAGAGTTCTAATATCACAGGCTACTACTTATGAAACTTAAAAATACTACCAAAGATTATCAACTAACTTGCTTCATAAGGAATATCCTTCAAAATAGAATATTCTTTGTTAAATTTCAAGGGCAAACAAGCAGTTGGAGTTAGCAGAGGAACAGATTACCCCAGGGTAGACATGGATATTTTCCTTTCAAGAAATATTAACTAATTAACTAATTACCTTCAAGAAATCAGAGTGTTTAAGATAATTCAATTGGGGTGCCTCATTCTAATGTTCTTATTCTAATTTTTTCACCCTGATTTTCCCATCATAATTTTCTCGTATTAATTTATCAATGTTACTTGTTATTTCAGAGTATATTTATGAAATTTATTTTGTTTTTAATCGTGTTCTCATTGCATGAAGCATTGCTAACAGAGATGAAATATAACTTTATAAATTAGACCCTGGCCCTTTGATTTTACCCATAAATCGTTAGTACTGTTTCCACATGTGATTATTGTCACTGGTAAGTAATTTGAACTATTCTGGCACTTGCCCAAGCTCATTATTTTGATAATGTTGAACAGACACTTACTAAGAAATGGATAGAATTATCTGACTATTATAGGGAGAACCATCTGAAACCGAATCCCAGTAAAACACAGACTTGCACTTTCCACCTTAAAAACAGACAGGCAGCAGGAACCCCTAACATTATCTGGGAAAGAACCACACCAGAACACCGAACAACTCCAAAATATCTAAGGATCACCCTCAATCATGCTCTAACTTACGGGAAGCATTGTCTGAGTACCAAACAAAAAGTGGCAGCCAGAAACAACATTATAGTGAAGGTAACAGGCACGTAATGGGGAGCTAACTCTACCACTGTAAGAACATCTTCCCTTGCGCTCTGTTATTCTGCCGGAGAATCTACAAGCCCAGTGTGGTCTCGATCTAGTTATGCCAAATTAGTAGGTGCTGCTCTTAACGATACTTGTCGGATCATGACTGGGTGCTTAAAGACCACTCCGTTTGACAAGCTTCATTGCCTTGCTGGTATTGCACCTCCTGACATCCATAGAGAGATAACGGCATAACGTGAGATGTACAACGTTCGAACTGCTCAAGCACAGCCAGAAATCCTACGACTAAAATCAAGAAACTTTTCCTTAGAACAACAGAGGCTCTTGTCGGGACAACACAGCATCCTCTGGCGTACAAGGTTTAACAACCCTGAGGGATGGCTCATACCCTGTAAAAAAACTTCCCCCTGGATATACAGAGAAATGGACCACATGGATATCGCTCAATAGATTACGATCAGGTGTTATTAAATGCAAGAATAACTTAACACTAGAACCGCGGTTGGTTCATTTGTGACCCAGCTATTAGTTCCTTCTTCTCTATACTCTGAAATAGAACTATTTCATCAAGTGTAGAGCCAAGGAATATACCAGTACCTGCACTGGATATCTTTTTAATTTAATACACATAGTGTGTTTTTTTAGTAGAATATTAACCATGCAAATAAGTAACATGTGGACAATAGGATTGCCCCACTTCGCTGACCACAAATAGTCCACTTCTAATTCCCTGCTCCTATGGCAGCGCGAAAATACACTAAAGCAACAAAGGCTTCCATATCCTCCATTTTTAGATACCAATCATCTGTCATCAGTACACACGATGGACATTATGCTGCATATAGCTTATTTGTAGGAATGGCACTTCACACGACACACACGTTGAGAATACATAATATTCCCTGGCTGTACATATGCTACATTTTTTTGTAGAAGATAGGGAAGAAAGAAATAACAGCTGGGTCAAAAATGACTCAGCCACGATTCTAGTGTTAATGAAATGGAGTTTCCGTACGTAGTCGCCGCTATGTGAATGTGGTGAAGTGCAGACGTCCTCCCACCTTCTCCAATGTAGTTAGTGTCCAAAATCATGTACTCTTGAAGACCTGATTTGTACTACACCAAATGCAATCGACGTTGCTAACTTCTGGGCAGCAATAGTGTAAACGAACTGTCAATTCAATGTTATATTGTTCATGTATCATGCACATATTATGCATTATTACCATATTAACTTCAATCCTTGTAAGTGCTTCTGACACGAATAAACCTGTTTAAATACTTCGTAATACTGACCTCTATCGGAACAAGCTTGTCAGTGGCCCCGTAGTGAAAGGCTACTGGGGCAGTCACTCGAGACACGTTGTACTCCTTAGGCTGGGTTGAACCATACACTTTCAGGTTGACTTCTGGACCGTAGTCAAACTGCCGGAATTTACCTGCATCAAAAACGAGAACTCCAGTTTAGAATTTGTCGACAACACCACTCACTTACAATTTCCTCCACTAGAACAACAGCATAACTGAGGTTATCAGCGCAAAAGTAGCATAAGGAACATTTCTTTCGGGTGAAGTGCGATATCAGAATTTTCCGCCCCGGAATCCGGCGTAGAAATATGCTATTTTGCTGAAACTTCGTGAATGTTAGTTGCAGATAGCTTTGCCCACTGTAGACACTGAGGGTAGGTCTTAAAGTTCTATTTTAGCCACATATTCGCATTTCCTCCAAAATGTTGGTTAGGCCACTATTGTACTGATATCCGCAATTTAACCTCTATGGATCAGTGGTAGACTATCGGCCTCCGAATCCCAAGATAGCGGGTTCAAATCCGGCAGAGGTAGTTAGACTTTTGAAGATAGAATAATTCCATTCACTACCCCATGTTATGGAATGATGTAGTTATGCCCCTTCCCAAAAACAGTTTAGAACTGGTTATATCGCCGTGGAAAATCTTTTCATTTAAAATTTTAATATACATGGTTTCTTCCGTACTATAAGTGATCTTGGAATTGCTCATCTCATGTTAATTATATTTCCGTCTGTGGACTGAAAGCGAACTCCTCTATGGTCTCATACATATGTATTAATTGAAGTGGCCGTTTCCCACGCCTTCTGCAGAGTGCTGCGATCTTGCGCTAGCGATCTAAACAGGTCGCCCCTCCTACCGCTCTTCGACCAATCAGAGCGCGACCACTTCGTTTGGGAGCAAAGACCGTCCATGATGTGAGCACAGTCTAATATATACAGTCGCGAAGCTCTGATGATATTTTTCATCCGAGGCGGCTACAGCGCTCCAAGCGGCGAGGTAGAGGCAACTTGCTAGCACACAACAGGGAACGAATTACCACTAGAGTCTGAAATGGTCATAACTTCTGAACCATTCATGCAAATAATGTCCTGACAAATCACTGTAATCCTTATGAAATAGTGAAGGAGGTCAAACCATTTATTTCGATTAGGAGTTTGAGAATAATATCGAAATATGTATTTAATCTTAAGGAGTTACTCTTTACCGCGGATTATAACATAAAATCCCTTCTAGAGGGCAAACCGGTTCGAAATATCTATATACCATCGCAGACTTCTTTTGTAGAGGTTTCTATGCTCTACAATTCGTACGCTTACACTTGGGGTCTATCGTTGACGGTTCAGGCAGCGTAAGCCAAGAAAGCAAGTGACCGACCGACCGACATCGAACCTGTCAAGTTGGGCGAAAAAGGCCAGCGCTCTACCATGGTCGGTCACTAGATTTCTTGGCTTACGCTGCCTGAACCGTTAACAATAGACCCCAAGTGTAAGCGTACGAACTGTAGAGCTTAAAAACATCTACAAAAAATCCGCGATGGTATATACCCATTTCAAACCAGTCGTCTTCTAGAAGCAGTTTTGTGTTATAGACCGCTCCACTATTTCATAAGGATTACAATAACCTTGTCAGGACATTACTTTGGGTGGGTTTGATTTTTTTAATTTTTATTCATGTTCCTGACCTTTGTTGTGTTCTTTGTCCGTGATTAGTTTTTTTGCTTGTGCATTCGTTGATATGGCAATTATTGGTTTCTTTTCTGATAGGGTGTGGCCCTGTTGGTTTCGCGAGTTTGCCGTTTGGTTTATCACAGTTTATAAACTTTGCTCCTGTGAAGCATTTCCAAATTCTTTTCAATCTCTCATATGAATATATTTTCTGCTTTTCCTATGTGTTTTCCGTAACTTGGAAATTACTCGAGTCCCAGTAGTTAATTTGTTGGGCTAGAATTGAATGCTCTTGCAAATGCTCCCTTACGCAAGTTTTCACTGGAAGGTTGTTTGTTAATTATCCCACGGTTTAAAACCTTTTATTGCCTTTAAGCTATAAATTTAATTTTAACAATTCACTTAGTTCGTTTATTAGTTTCTTTTATGGGACGAACACAATTTTGGTTTTTCATGCGGAACTTTTCTCTTTCTTGAATTAAAACTTTGATTTGGTTTAAAGTTGAGTTTTCTTTCACAGTCCTGAGTAATTCAACGCTGAAATAAGTAAATTTTCTCCATGTCCTCTGGGTTTTTATGTGACCTAATGATGGGTAAGTACCAGTTGTGTGTTTGTTTTTACCTTTGTGGCTGGTATTTCTGACTTCGTTTCTCCTTGTTCATTTTCCCACCGGCTTAGTGGTGCTACCGGCCGGTGCATTTGTTGCTGACCGTTAGTGTGGTGGTGATTACTGCGCTGGCAGTATGATGTAGGCATCTGAAATATTTCTGGTGGCACTTTTGGTGTGTTTTTGTGTCCGACCCTTGTCCCGTTAAACCACGGGGTCGAGTGTGATGTGAGTTAATTATAATGGCGTATTGTCTCCGGAGAGGTCTGGTGCAGGTCTTTCTCTACCGGATGGCGGATAAGTGATTTGCATCCCTGTGAGGATGGTGCCCTACCTAAGACGATCGGTGTCAGAAAGGACATCCAGCCGTAAAACTGGCACAAATCGACATGTGTATCACAGTGCGTAAACGTAGAAGAAGTTAATACAAGGATGACGAACACAAACTACCAAACCAAGCATGAGGGGTTAACTAGACACGGCAAAGATCGAACCCAGGATGACTCTGAGCTCCAGAAGCCGGACGATGAAGAAGGTGGTAATAATTTTTCCAAATGATACGTAACGCTGTGTTGAATTAAATCACTAAATAAATTAACACGCTCTAGTATAAGCAAACGGCCGAAGTCATGTAGAAACACCGGATCCCGTGACATCTCCGAAGTTAAGCAACATTGGATGTGGTCAAGATTTGGATGGGTTGACACGCGCTGTTGGTGGGGTAAGGGAATGGAGGAGCGGAAAGGAACTGGCCACCCTACCTTACGTAAAATCCGGCTCAGGCATATCTCTGCGGAGGTTCGGACCTGCCTTCGGGATGAATACATCCTTCCCTGTAGTATAACGCCTTTGCTGCTGAGACGTAGTGTTTACAGTGCACCATGTCTTCTGGTATGGGCTAGAATAAATTTGCTACTTTCATTGACCTGTCTCGGTCTCATCCTTGACTTTGATGATATGAAAGTGACCGAGGTATGAGCGATGCTAGTATCATCATTCCTTATGCAGCCAGTCCCTGTTATGAATGGTGTGAAAATATCACTCCCAGGAAAATGCTGGGGCTGTACCTTAATTAAGGGCACGGCCGCTTCCTTCCAACTCCTAAGCCTTTCCTCTCCCATCGTCGCCATAAGACCTATCTGTTTTGGTGCGACGTAAAGCCACTAGCAAAAAATATCACTCATAGGGTTGGTTGGTGCATGCATTTCAGTGGGATTGGCAGCCTAATATGTAATAGCAACTTCTGGCTTGGTGAGGAAAGCAACGGGAAAGTACCTCGCTCCTCATTTCCCTGGTATGCCTCTATGCTATCTATGACAGTTGCTGGCGGAACTGTGGAGGATGAAACCAGCCTTCGGGATGAATACGTAACATATATGCTGTAGTGTATTTCGATATCCGCCTCTGTGGTGTAGTGGTTAATGTGATTATCTGCCACCCCCTGAGGGCCGGGTTCGATTCCCGGCTCTGTCAGGAGATTTTTATAAATTCGTACGAAGGTTCGAACGGATTCAACTCAGCATAGGGAAGTCAACACTAAGTAGAGAGCGGTTCGATTTCAACCTCATCCATCCACGAAGTGGTTTTCCGTGGTTTCCCCCACTTCTTCTCCAGGTAAATGTTGGGATGGTACCTAACTCATGGCCACGCCCGCTTCCTTACCACTTCCTTGCCTATCCCTTCCAGTCTTACCATCCCCCAGAAGGCCCCTGTTCAACATAGCAGTTTAGGCCTCCTGGGCGAGATACTGGTCCTCCTTACCTGTTTCGTCCCCGACCAAATGTCTCACACTCCTTTAGGCGGTAGAGGTGAAATCCCTCGCTGAGTCCGAGGGGTAACCAACCCCGGACGGTAAACGAACTAAGAAGGAAAGAAAAAGTACAGTTCGATGTGGATGAGAATTACACCTGTGTAAATAACACGCAGTGTTGCCAAGTCTTCCGAAATTTCAGGAGATCTCCCGATTTTTGAACCACACCAGAAAGCACGACGAAACAAAAAGTCTCCAGAAATTTTTTCTAATCCGAAGTTAAGAAAAATAAATAATAATTATTGAAAATGAAAATGAGAACCTACAACCTGTTTTCCAGTCATTGACCGGGTCAGGGATGGAATGAATGAATCCGATATAGGCCGTTAGTACGATGGGGTCACCACTCCCAAAGATATTTATTAGACTAATGACTGATAGATGCTATGAAATGAGAATGGGGAGTGTTGCTGGAATGAAAGATGACAAGGAAAACCGGAGTACGCGGAGAAAAACCTGTCCCTCCCCCGCTTTGCCCAGCACAAATCTCACATTGAACGACCGGGATTTGAAGCACGGTATCCAGCGGTGAGAGGCCGACGCGCTGCCATCTGAGCCACGGAGACAATAATAATGATTAATGGTACATATTATATGTGTGCCGAAAAAGCCTTTCCTCGTCTCGCTGCGTGAAGTTTTATCGACAGCAACACTTCCCCTAATTAATTTTAGGCTCGAAGTACGTAATCTCTCCCCTCTTATTGAACTCAAAACTCAAGCTTGATTGCAACATTCGAAGGGAAATCACCGACACGCATATCTATATATATATATAAAGTAAGAGTTTTGCCTGTACATTGCTCAGAATCTAAAAAGGATGGTATTTCTGCAACGGTCGTGTCCATAGCAGAAAGGAAATGCGTTTTTTAATTTTCCGTAATGTCTGTCTGTCTGTCTGTCTGTCTGTCTGTCTGTCTGTCTGTCTGTCTGTCTGTCTGTCTGTCTGTCTGTCTGTCTGTCTGTCTGTCTGTCTGTCTGTCTGTCTGTCTGTCTGTCTGTCTGTACACGCATCACGAGACAACGGCTAAAGAGAATTGAATGAAAATCGGTATGCAAAGTCAGGAAATAAGTCGCTACAATCTAGGCCATAAATAATTTTATTCACGCTGAGTGGAATGGTAGTTTAGGGGAAGGCCTAAAATTTAATTCTCAAATATTTGTGTTATTAGTGGTCCTATCGACAAATACTACATTACTAAAGTAGTATAGTATTCAATTTCCGATCATTCTTGTCTTATATATTTTACCGTACCGGCCATGATAACAGAGTTAATTATGAATTCGTTTTTTGTTGTTAAGTCCGTATCAGCGCGAAGTCACAAGAAAATAGGTAGACAGAATTTAATGAAATTCGTTACGTAAGGTCGGCGAATAAGGAACTGCAGTGTACGCTATAAACAATTTCGTAAGACGCCCTAATATCACAGAGTCGAAAGAAAATTAAATACGAAAGCCTACAATACAGAAAGCTCATAACATTGAACAACATTAACATTACATTGACCAGTGTTTGTTGTGATGTGCTTTGTGTCCTCTGTTGCCAATAATGTCCGATAGACTGCTGTATACCGAGTATTTTTTATCTGCTTTACGTCGCACCTACACAGATAGGTATTATGGCGATGATGGGAAAGGAATGGGCTAGAAGTGGAATGGAAGCGGCCCTGGCGTTAATTACGGTACAGCCTCAGCATTTGCCTGGTGTGAAAATGGGAGACCACGGACAGCCATATTCAGGGCTGTCAACAATGGTTTTCCAACCCAGTACCTCCCGAATGCAAACTCACAGCTGCGCACCCTAACCGCACGGCCAACTTGCCCGTTCGTTCCGAGTATAACAGCCTGCCCGAATATTGGCGGGAAGTAGCTGGGGAGTTAGATAACTTTCTTCTTAAGCATGCCATTCCTCTGGTTCATACATTTTCTGACACTACTGGTTCGTAACAAACTGGTTCATCATAGCAGTCAATCCCTACTCTGAGGCACTGATTGGAATGAGCAGTGTGTATATTTAATGGAACATTAGTAGACGAGTAAGTTTGAGTGCTGTTTTTACCAGTAGGATAGATCATAATATGAAGGTAAAGTTGGAATTCAAGGAGAGCGATTGGAGCAAATGTTCATTTACAGGAAGAGGATTTAGGAATTGGAATAATTTACAAAGGGTGATGTTTAAAACATTTTCCAAATTCCTTGAAATTATTTTAGAAAAGATTAGGTAAACAGCAGACAGTGAATCTTCCACCTGTGTGACTGCCCTAAATGCGGATTGATTGATTGATTGATTGATTGATTGATTGATTGATTGATTGATTGATTGATTGATTGATTGATTGATTGATTGATTGATTGATTGATTGATTGATTGATTGATTGATTGATTGATTGATTGATTGATTGATTGATTGATTGATTGATTGATTGATTGATTGATTGATTGATTGATTGATTGATTGATTGATTGATTGATTGATTGATTGATTGATTGATTGATTGATTGATTGATTGATTGATTGATTGATTGATTGATTGATTGATTGATTGATTGATTGATTGATTGATTGATTGATTGATTGATTGATTGATTGATTGATTGATTGATTGATTGATTGATTGATTGATTGATTGATTGATTGATTGATTGATGATAGCCGTACTACAAACCTTAACAAAAACAAAATACATTTCTATTTACATACATACATAATCATTGAAGACTGTTATGCTTTTCAGCGTTCAGCCTGCAAGCCTCTGTGAATTTACTAAACGTCGCCACAATCGTCACAATTTCTACTTAAGCAGACTTTTTCACTTACCAGTGTCAATCAGTTGATTATAGTGATGGCTTGTCTTAGCAGAATTTCCTCCCATTCCAATAACTATCATCATGAGAAAATCATCCTGTGAACAAAGATCAGCATCGTTAATTTCTCTGAGGATTCCGGAGATAGACGTTGTAAGTGTGGGAGAACCTTCTTAGCAATTACTGAACAAGTACATTCATAGGATGGTATACAAAGTGATTACTTTCTTTTTTTTAATAGTGCTTTTGTTTTGGCTTTTCTATTTATATTTTTTTATTAAATTCAAACACCTTTTCATTACTCTATTAACCTTTTACAATAAACATGTAGAATGTATACATAAAAACTGATGACATACACTTTCTGAACATTGTCCTAGTTCCTTAATGCTAAGCAAATGTTGTCAAACACTGATCACATTGTAACTTTGGTTGATTTTGTCGGTTCCTTACGTAGTCTGTGGCACATTAACACCTTATAGCCTACTGTTCTAATAATTAAAATATTCAAACACTGTTATGCCATGAATTAAAACTGATATAAGAATGAACCAAAACCTGTTGACATCTTCTGATTGCACTTGTATGTTCATCTTTCCATCCGTATGTATTGCTGAAACGATCGTAAGTTCAGTTGTCTTGGTTTCCGTCGGTGTTCCATAATGAAGTGAATGGTTGCTGCAGTGAGCCATAGAACTGCGTTGTTGACCGTGGCCGGGAGGAAAGCATATGCTATGTTGAGAAGTCGATATTCTAAGATGGGATTTGGAGTCATGTGAAGTATGTTGCATATTTTCGCGAAAGACCACGCCCATATGTCCGCACTGACACAAGACTTAACACGATGTATTAATGTATCTCTATGTTGACAATGTTCACAGATATTGCAGTCAGACCGTCCATGTCGAAATAACTTATCCTTTGTTGGTATAGTTTCATTTATTGTTAAGTATAAAGTTGTTTTCCACTGAAGAGGAATCCATTTATTAGCAATATTATTCCATACTGTGACCTTATCGGTCATGTACATATTTATTTATTAATTAAATGGCAGTGAAAAACCTTTGTAAAGCTCCCTCGTACTTGTTACCAAAAGTTGCATTAGGTTGCACCTGCTTACACAACATTTGTAGCCTGCTAAACACCACTCCGTCTTAACTAAAAGAACACACAGGTAGAGAGAGAGAGAAGAAAATGTCAAGCCAGAAAAATCGATAATGATACCTTCACCCGTTGAAAAAATTGCCGAAACACAATGTTGCCAGCTCGCGAGTTGCATCTGTATGATGAGATTTCGAGACATGCATAATATTTAATATGGGAAACCTCGGGATGTTATATGATTTCATTATAGACATCTGCCAAAATTCCAATTCTTTATAATATATTAACCTGTGGAAGAATACGCAATCGTTGCATTATATAACACGCTAAGCGTCATGACGCGTCTTTTGTACGCAGCACCCTCATGGAGGACATTGTAGGGGCATCATTTTGATAATTAATTTTAAATAAATGGCCGAACAATTCAGGTTCCGCACATAAACAGACTACTTAAGAATCTGAGACACACGTTTGAGTGTATTACCGATGTCATACGACACGTGGAACTATCAATTAAAAAAGTAGTGGGGATTAGCGACTGTCTTTTGCATGAGAGGGGGAAAGTTTATAAAAGGAATAGCGATGATCACAACAGTATCCACTTCACGCGAAGGATCCAAAGCAGAACCACGGTTTGATGGTGTTCTGATCTATTTAGTGTTTCAGACTGTAAATATACAGTTTATATCTTCGAGAATATTATAATTGTCTACAAACAATAGTATTTAAAATAGGTTGAAGTTATGTGATCGCAAGAACGGTATAATTGTAATTTTTTTAAGTGTTGCAACAAGTGGTAAATTCATTAAAGTGTAATAATTGTATTTTTTGTGTTAAAGTGACGCAACAAGTGTTAATCTCATAAAAGCTGTTATAAGTGTAGAAGATAACCATTGGATTATGAACGCGCTCAGCGGGAGTAGCAACGGACATGAACCCGTGACCAACGTCAACACCATGGAAGCTTAAAAAGGAAAATGAGGGTCTTACTCGGGACCCGAACCTTGGATTGTTACGACATGATGATAAGTACTAAAATGAAATATTTTTTTAATAAATGCGCGGTTATATATTATGCAGATCACATAAATTATGTTAGACATGTAAACTGCATGTATTTTTTTAATTAGAGAGAGAACTTGTGAGTGGTCTTCATATTCATTTATGTTCATTTCATGGAATTAATAGTCTACTCCATGGGCTTAAATATATATATAATTAACGTAATGCATGTATTTGACGTGATGATAAAATATTAGTTAGTCTGAGAGTGCTTAGATTAGGTAAATTAAATGAATGTAGATTTGTTTTGGCACTGAGCCAAGCCGTAATTTTGTATAATTTATTTACGTGATATCCAAGCTTATTATGATAATGCATGGTGATTATACTTGTAAAAAATGGATTATCGACTGTTAACATCAGGATAGCAAGGCACTCTTATTTTCACGTAATTTGCATGATAATATTTGTAGATGGCTGTATTAATTATATGCGTAACTTGTGACATGCCTAGACATCGAACAGACGCCCTCCTATTGAGATTAGTGTTTTCCTTTAATGTCAAATATTTTCCCTTTCTATATATGAGAATAACGTTATGGATATGTTTAAAATCCATATTTGATTTTATTGATTTGAGTTTAAAATGTAGGAAAAACCTAGGCTGTATTCTGTAATCGGATGGAATCGAAGCCGGTCATTCTATGTTGAAGGATGTGAATATGAGAAAATGAACAGTGGCTTGATATTGTATTATAGAATTGTGGCAGGACAGTGAATTTATAATTTTGGAAGTATGATATGAGAATATGTACTGAAATGAGATTATTTAACAAATATGAGTTCCAAGGGAAACGATTTGGTTTCGCCTTGAAATGTTGAAAAGATATTTCTGTCACAACAGGCCCTTTGACGTCCAGATATTTACGACCCCAGGGGACGGAAGAAGGCTTGCCCCTTGTAGAGCATTGTTCGAGCTATTCCACTTAGAATGAAGGCAGTGCGACACCGATTATTGTTTAAAGGATTCTTTTACTTTTCCATGTTAGATTTTATAATAATATTTAACTAATTGAAACGCCAGTATTATTATTTATTTGTTGACCCTATGATTAATTAAGAAAGGCTTTGTTTTGTCCCGTTTGCCGATGCCATCTTGGATATCATCGGTTCGAGTTCTGAGGCAACCATGGATTTTTGTTGTCACATAATTATTTTTTACAGCCAATTGCATGTGTATATTGTTTATTGTTTCTTTTCATATTATGTGTACATATTTTCCTTTTTTATACATTCTTTTAGTCGTGTTTCACTCTTTATGTGGATGACAAATCGAGTTTTATTTTCGTAATTTTTGTCAGTGGATTCATTGGGATGTGGGTTCGATTTCTAGACCCGACATCAGTCATTTTATTTTGATTAGGATTTTATCGACTAGCATTCACTTATTATTTGTTTGCTTTTTGTAATATAATTAATTTAGCTAGGTGACCACTTCAAGTTATCCTCAATTTTTTGTTGTATAAATAATTGCTTCTTCTGATAGTGAAGAAAGTTCTTCATGATAACCGTCGCATTTATAAGGATATTTCTGATTTTTTTAAAGTATGTTATACAAATTATAATGTAATATTTATCATCATGTCGGGAAGAAGAAAGAAGTAAAGGAGAAATAGAATTTTTGACACTTTACAATTTGTATTTAGTCCATTGGACATTGCATATTCAACATTGATATACTATAATTATTCAGGATCAACCTTTAATTAATTTGATTTATCAAGGCACAATAAATAGGTATTTAAACATTTGTCTGCCTGTCATTTTGCCGAATAACATTGTATCCCAGGTTTCCTTCCGTTCATTTATGCCTTTAAGCTAGTTATGTGTTATTTTCTTTGATCTTCTGCCGCGAGCGCACCATGGCCTTGGGAGGTCGGTGGTTTGGTTCTATGGAACGGAAGGGTGCAGTAGACCCTTGCACGGTCGGAAGAGCATTTGCTCACCCATCATTCTGAAAAATTTTCTTTTTCGTTCCTTCCTGATGAGGTGGCATTTGACTCTAGACTAAAAAGGCCCCTTTCCATCAGGCGCCTTGGCGTATGGTGCTATATGGCGGTATCCCGACTTTTTAGGGATTATCATGCAGTTATTTGGTTCTATGCGGCAAATGGCGTGTGGTGGAAAGGTCGCAATACTAGTTTCCAGTGTCGCGAAGGATACATTGCCTGTATTTGAGGTGGTTTAATATTCTGGTTCATTATATGGTTCTAGATGGATTTTGTTGTTACAACTGAAGTTGGATCTAGTAAAGTTCTTGTAAGGTTATCTACAAAGCTCAAAATTCGTTTGAAATGCAGTGGCAAATTATGATGGCAAGTGAGAAAGGCCACGCTTCGGATAATATTATTCAGAACCGCCTTAGCATAATCGTCATCAGGTCTGCACTCACAATTAATAATATTTCGCGCGATAAGTGCAGTGCATTTAGCTTCTGCAGAAACTAATCCTAACCCTCCACACTTAATGCTTTGGTACAATTGTGTTCTGACTTCAACGCGTGGTGTGTTTACTGTGGGCAAGAGCGGGCTCGTTTGCTAGTTGAGGTCAGTAGCGGGAAGATAAACCTTAGAACGGAACACAAACAATTGAAGGGCTTATTTCCAAAGTGATGCATCTCCAAGAAATGAAATATTTCAGGAGATGCAAATTTTTAATCATTGGATTCCTAATAAGATAACAGAGTTCATCTTTTCTATGCAGGTAGATCGCTTTAAACAAAATGGCCTTGTCATGGTGGCTAAAATCCTAATGCAGAGAATACCATTAAAAGGTGGGGAGCAGATCTTCGATTTACGTCACTTCGGAACTAAAGGGGGCTGGCAATGCAAATTATGCGGAACGGTGTAGGCTAAGTTACCTTGTAGGTGCTAAAACTTTCAAAAATAATAATGATATATTTAAACAAAAATTCACAATAATGCTGTATTTATTCACAATTTGTGAATGGCAAAATGCATATAACATGAATAGAAATTCAAAATGCCTACAATGCAAAAGAACACAAAATTAATTTAGCAAAACCTATCATATGACTGGTAATAAACAAAGCTGATTATCTTGAATTGTACATAAGCCGATGAAACCTGTCACAGTCTCTCTTATTCAGCCTCTGGGCCTGACATCGCTTATCATTGCGATTACACTTAATCGCCGACTACAAACCATCACTTCCACACCTTATTTTGTCCTTATGTTTCTGTCATTCTGCTGGTATTCGTTCCCTTTTCCACGCGTAATGATTTGCTTGCCTCGCAATTTCTTCATCGAACGTCACTATTTGCACTAATATTCGCCATTATTACAGAAAACTGCAGAGAAATTACGAAACCACGAGCGAAACAGCAGAGTCCCGCCACAGTCGGTAAGCGGTCACGTGATATGCATGCGCCGGCCTATTGGTCGTGTGGAGCAGCGGCATTTTGTAAATAAAAAGCGGGGAGTTGCGACACTTTGGAAATAAACACACGGTTTTAGATGCAATTTTAACCACGACACACTCTACGTTGGAAATGAATACTTTTCCACATGATAAACAGATTGAAATAAAGAAGGTGAAGTTGCAACATTTTGGAAATAAGACCTTCTCTTTGGGGAATGTCATTACTTACCGCATTATGAAAGGAGCTGTTGAAACCGCTCACCTTCTTTCTGAACACAATTTTGGCACCTCGTTAGGAAATTATTCATCGCTCGCTTTAAATCACGTTGAGGGATCCTGGCAATTTCATAAATAATACTATGTTTCATTTTTTGTATTGGTGAGCGGATTCATATCGTTTACGTTCTTTCTTTTAATTCACCCCATAAATGATAATCGTAGGTGGATATTGTGGTACCGGGGGGAACCGCAAATCCTTAATAATAACTCTATTCTGCGAAAACCCTTCGTGATTTATTCCTAGTGTCAGTAGGGGCAGAGATATGTAGAACAAAAATATTGGTAATCGCGCTCTCTATCTGTAAATTATCTGAGAGAGAGAGGATTAGTATGGTATTTATGTAACGAAACCAACCTTAAAAATATTTCAGCTCATTAAGTTTTTAGTGCGCCGATGAGACACCTCTGAAGGCTTCCAGGGTCTGGTAATTTCAGGATTGAAAAAATTAAAGACTTAAAGAGCTTATTTTTTTAACAATTGCAGTAGATGAAATTAAAATATGGTTTCCAAAACCAAATTTATACAAAACAATATGGTTCCATGATTCTTTAACTTGGATCTGAGGGTTGGTTAATGATCGACTTAGCTTACGTGATTACAATTGAGGATCTATCTGACTGTGAGATGTGGCCCGGTCTAGAAAGCCAAGAATAATGGGCGAGAATATTCGTCGTGCTGACCACACGACACCTCGTAATTTGCAGGCCTCCGGACTGAACAATGGAGGCGAAAGCCCTGTGCCATGGGAATTGGTTTTCTAAGTGTAACAGAGGGAAAATATCTGTTACTTTGCTAGAATAAATAAATATTATGTATAGAATGGTCGGAAAAAAGCGAACCGGGTACATAAACGTTAGAGGGTTGGTCACACTGATTCATAATTTGAAAAAATAATTAGACATGTTGCGCAGTTGTAATTTTATCAGCTGCTGAAGTTAGCCAGTAAAATTATTTCGCGGGGGAGTTTAAATGGGCTTTGCGAGGCGGTGTGGCTAAATTAGCGTGTGGCTTAAGACCGTCTAGACCCTTCATGGGAAGAAAAAATTTCGGCAGTGGAGGAACCTCCAAGCTGACAGAATCATGCCATAGCAAATATGCTACGGTGACACCGGATGAAACCTACTGTGTGATCGACGCTGATTTCCTGGCATAGCTCTCAATCCGGTCTTAAATCACGTGCAGATCCTCGCAAAGCCCTTTTTAATTCGCCCGAGAAGCAAATCACCTTCGATAAAACAAAATACAGTTTATGAACTTGAACAGATCAGATTCAGTTCAAGAAATGAGCGCCCAGTGTGAGAGTGTTAACAGGACAGAGAAATGTAAGTACATGGGGGAAATTCTAACCCCAAATGTCGTCGAGAATGCTTTGAATGTGGAGGGACGGGAAAGATGGAGGTGGCATATTCAGGGTCTGCCTTAAGACATTCAAACCAAGATCTCTTTCGTATTAGGTCAAGTACAGACACTACCATCCAGTAGTCAAACCATATAGAATGCTTATAAGCTGCAGAAATCTCAACCAGAATGGGAATTTGGGAAATAGATGAAAAAGGAAGGAAATTCTTAAGGAAACATTTAGGACCAAAAAAGTTCCCGGAGATGGTTTCACATTTCACCTGAGGTCAAGTAAGGAGCTTTGCGAATAGTTCCACGGGATATCAGGGAGTATGAGAAAGATAAGACTGGTATTTCATGGGTAGAGCAAGAGAACGAGGGAGATCAACAGATATGGAGGTTATAAACAAATACTTGAATATGACAGTACCGGACAGCTTGCTGCTTTCAGCGATAGTGCTGCTACCTACATGGCTTGGTGTGACCAGCATATTGCCCTCTGTATGATTCTTGGCGCACTACCGCGTTCTTTATAATGTATCAGTGTTTGTCACTAAATAATCTTACATTGCAGTTATATTCCAACAAAAGTGTTATGCGCTGAACAAATTACCCAGCAAGATAATGAGCATGGGAACTGATAAGACCGGCAAGTATTGAAAAAAGTAATGACCTCGCATCTGTGTCGAGGTTACATTCTATGCCCCTTATATTAAGAAAATCAATCAAATACTCCACGGAAATGTTAGTGGGACGTAAAACCAATAATATTAACAAATATGGAACTCTAGTATACTCACACTTGAGGGTCCACATTGTTAAACACTACCGCGTACCATAAATTACACAATCGAAAACTTGTGGGTCTGTAGCGTAATATCGCGGTAGTCTTTAAATTGAAAACTGAAGGCCATGAGTTTCGAATCCAGTCACCTTTTGTTTACTGTAAGAAAATAATAATAATAATAATAATAATAATTATTATTATTATTATTATTATTATTATTATTATTATTATTATTATTATTATTATTATTATTATTATTATTATTATTATTATTATTATTGTTACCGAGTTTTGGTGGTAGGTAGAGGTGTAAGAAGGTGCGGGCGTGAATGGGTCTCAAACTACGGAATCAAAGTTAATGTAAAAGTTAACAAGGTTATATTTCCTTTTCAATATTAAGTAATAACAAAGAACAGGTACTTAGTAGCCGAAAACACAATTTGAAATGTACAATTACAGGGATTACAGTTTTTGGGCTTCGAGCCCTGAGTTCACAATTTTTGAGCAACTAGCCCAACTTTCCGATATACAAATTTTAACAAAGGGGCAGAAGACCCCAATCAAACCCTGGAGCACTTGCTCCAAATTACACAGTAAAGCCTCCTCGAGGCATACAACACTCCGTTTCCAAAAGAGCCACACACTCTTTAATTTAAGCCTCTCCTAGGCCACACCAAACTCCACCTTCAAGTTGTCCTCAACGGACATAAACACAGGGGTAAAATACCCAATCTACTGAGGTCTATTAAATGAAAAGCAGGTTAATTGAATGACCTCTAAAACAATTTGAGAGGAGGCGAACTTGCACTCCTAATACACTTTGATTTTAAAACCTACTTTGGCACTAGGCCGTTATTACAAGGGCTAATCCCATACTACAGAGGTGACTTAATAGCAATTTACATTACATTACGGAAGAATTGGTTGAGAGAATCAGTTCACCTCAAGACGATGTGAGTGGGAGCTCGAGAGGGTTAAGCACTCTCTATCCCGATATGTCGTTTTAAAATAGAATAGATACCAGTTGTTTTTACATTTTAGGAAAAGGTTACATGGTTGAACGCTTAGAACCCGCCCCGAAAGTTAAACTGCTGAGCAAGAAAAGAAAAAATTTATTAATCGGCCATTACCTTATTGTTGACCGCCGCCGAGGAAAGAGGCGCTTCCCGCCTCCTGCTATGTACTTAATACACTGAAAGATGGAACAGAAGTGGCCCGGAGACCCTAAAATCAGCAGTTTATATACTCTCGCGGAAGTTTCTAGGCGTTAGGGGAATGAAAACACCCGCCCACAATGTTTTTATTGGATAGGACCCCGCAACAGATACAAGTTGGGGGAAGATACACCAGATTGGTCAGAAATTACTAAAAGAAATTCGGGATTGGATAAATCTAAAACAAGGGGAAAAAGAGGGGTATACAGCCAACTTAAACAATAACAGAAAGAAATTTAACAAGAAACAAACTTTTGAAATAAAATTTTCTCCAACAAAATAGTTCTTTGACTCCGCACTAGGGTGCGCTATTGTTGATCTTCAGTAGTGTCCTCTAGAAGAGAAAGTTCACACTTCTTACTTCAAGCGAAACAAAAACACATCAAAAGTGACACAGTTCAAAAACTCAAAATTTTCCACGTGGTGACATCTTCTGAGAAAGTAGAGAATTAATAGAGTAGATAAAGTTCAACCTTCCTCCAGAAGAGGAGTTTCAACTGGCGCAACTTTTAAATAAACGGTGTAGAGGTGTACCGCCCGGTACAGACCTCCCCCCCCCCCCAAAAGTTCCTCCAGGGGTGACACATGAAATCAGTTTGAAACAAAGTCCAAGTAATGATGTTGATACGAAGATAGATAGCAGAAGCATTTACAATATTTCTTAATTCAGTTTCAAAATGTTGTTGTTGCAGGTGAATGAAAGTCTTTAAGTTGTAGAATTTGAATTTCTGAAGATAAACTTTTAATACTTAGAAGTGAAGAAAAATTTTTTGCACGGTCCACCAAATATTGCTGTTGAATTCCCAAATGTAGTTATCTCTTATAGTAACTGTCCATGTAGTTGATGTTGATGAAGTTGGATGGCCGGACCGGCCGTTGCAGCTTGCGTCCAAAAGGAGGCCGCTCGGACCCCTCAAGTACCCAGAGATACCGCTCGCCCGCACTATGAGGGGAGCAGAGGTGTTGAAGCACGCCGCGCCCGCGGTGAACATATACAGGCTGCGGGCCAGTAGCAGGTCGTGCGCCGCACATCAGCCTTGGCCGGGAGGAGAGTTCCGGCTCGCCGTGCACATGTCGTCCTCGCTGGAGAGGAGGGGGCCCATCCCCCTCCCCAGTCGCTGCACGGCGCTGCGCGGCTGCGGGGGCGCTGAAACATTAAAGCTAGGCGGCAGAATTGTGTTGGACTATCATCTTCTTTGAGGGTACAGGCTTGTGGAGAGGTTGAGGGGCCAGCGGCGTGTAGATATCCATGGCATTTACTATTATGAAGCCAGCCACTGAGTGTGGTGGAGCAGGAGACGGGAGCGTGGTAATGGCCGTGGCAAGAACAGGATGGCAGTTTAACGGGTCGGGGCAGATTTTACACAAGGCTTACATCTAAAACCAAAATATTACAGAAGGGGCAGAATGCCTTAAAAGTGAAACTCAAAAAAAAATATAACCTTCATATCCTTTCAAAATGATATGAAGCAAGTTAACACAGAAATTACACCGGTTTCACCTGGGACAGGTGAACTCTAAATATCCTCTCGGTGGCTGGATTACTTAGCAATAAGGTAACCGGCGTAAGAAAATCGAGAATGATACAAGGCCCATGAAATCTGGGGGCAAGCTTGCCCGCGGGAACAAAATTTTTGACCATAACCTGGTCACCTACCTTCAAAGGGGTTGGTCTCCGTCCACGATCATACCTTTTCCTAACCTTTTCATGAGACACTTTAAGATTGGCTTTAGCCTTCTTCCAAAGATCTTTAATGTTGTCCGGATCTATTATCTCGGGTAGAATGTCATTCAGAGACCAGAGGTTAGAGAGCGGCGAGTTGGGAACAAACTTGAACATTAAAGAAGCTGGAGTGAACTTGTGAGATTCATGAACCGCCGAATTCAAAGCAAAAGCTATCCAATGCAGGGACGTGTCCCACCTGGAAGGATCTTCATGATGATAGGCAATGAGTGCGGACCTGAGATTACGGTTAACCCGTTCAGCCAGAGATGGTTGAGGGTAATAAGCAGAAGTGGTTACATGAGAGATGGACAAGTCAAAACAGAATTTACGAAAAAGATTTGATGTGAACGCCTTAGCATTATCAGATACAATATATTGGCACGGACCAAAAGAAGCAAAAATAGAATTTAGACAGGTAATGGTGGACTGAGCGGTAGCCAGCTTAGTCGGAAATAACCAAGAAAATCTGGTAAAACCATCTACACATACAAAGATGAATTTGTTGGCATTTCCCTTCGACTGGGGGAAGGGTCCTACATAATCAATATACAGGCGTTCCATGGGGCGCGACGCTTGATGAGAAGACAAAAGGCCTACTTTAGTGGACATGGTGGGTTTACTGATCAAACAAGATTTACAAGCTTTTACAAGTTCCCGAATTTCACCGTCCATACCTTTCCATATGAACATTTCACGAATCTTTTCACGAGTTTTAAAGATTCCAAGATGCCCCCCCAATGGGGTCTCATGATAGTATTTGAAGATCATAGGTACAAGAACCGCTGGAACAACAACTTTCATCAACTTATCATGCCTCGAAGGGCAACATAGAACACCATTCCTCAGAACATAAGGGACAGCATGTTCCCCAGAAGAAAGGGTTTCCATTATCGGAGCCAGCGTCGGATCTTCACGTTGGTATTTCTCAATATCCCTAAAAAGCATGGGAGCATCTGTTAAGATGGCATTAACACCAGATAGTATGGACTCGGAAGGTGATAAACTGTCGACCGGTTCGTGGGTCTCTACGTCGTTATGAAACATACGGCTGAGTCCATCAGCAACAACATTTTCGGTACCTCTGATATGTCTAACATCAAACTGGAAGGCGGAAATACGAATAGCCCAGCGGGCTATACGACCAGTACGACGCGGCCTACCTAAGACCCAGCTTAAGGCTTGATTATCTGTCTCCAGGTCGAATTTAACGTGTTCCAGATAGAGACGGAACTTTTCTAAGGCAAATAAGACTGCCAACCCTTCGAGCTCATAGATGGAATACTTGGCTTCTTGAGCCGACAATGTCCTAGACGCATAGGCGATGGGTCGCCTCCCTAGTTCAGTCTCTTGAAGAAGGACTGCAGCTACTGCTGCCGACGACGCGTCGGTTTGAACGATGAATTTCTTCGAGAAATCAGGCATAGCAAGTACAGGGGCATTACAAAGAGCTAATTTAAGGTCTTCAAAAGCGGCTTGTTGAGAAGGTCCCCACTCGAATTTGATGCCTTTCCTACGAAGAAGGTTTAAGGGCGCCGCTCTATTAGCAAAGTTAGGAATGAACTTTCTGAAGAAGTTCACCATACCAATGAACCTGGCGATACCTTTAATGTCCTTGGGAGGTTTAAAATCACGGATGGCCTGTGTTCTAGAATGATCGACTGCTACACCATCGGGTGACACAATATGCCCTAGGAATGACATAGAGGGCTTAGCAAAGGCAACCTTGGACAACTTAACAGTTAACCCAGCCTTACGAAGGCGATCGAGAACTTCTCGCAGATGATCTAGATGTTCTTCAAAAGTCTCTGAAAATACTACGACATCATCTAAGTAGTGATATAAGTACTCGAATTTGATGTCGGGGAAGACCCTATCTAGTAGCCTAGTGAGCACAGCTGCCCCCGTGGGGAGCCCGAAAGGCACGCGGTTGTATTCGTATAAATTCCAGTCCGTGGCAAACGCTGTAAGGTGTTTAGACTCTTCGGCAAGGGGAATTTGATTATAGGCCTGATTTAAGTCCAAGATGGTGAAGAACTTGGCCTTACGAAACCATGAAAAACAAGAATGAAGGTCGGGAAGGGGCACAGATTGTAACACCACCTTCCGATTGAGAGCCCTGTAATCAATGACAGGCCTGAAACCTCCTTGAGGTTTCGGTACTAGAAAAATAGGCGAAGAATACGCTGACTTAGAGGGCCTAATAATACCGTCCTTCAACATCTGATCGATGATTTCCTTCAGAGCCTTCATTTTAGGTGGAGATAGCCTATACGGTGGAAAACGGACAGGAATCGAATCCGTAACCTCAATTTTGTATTCAATAAGGTCAGTGACACCAAGAGTATCAGAGAACACCTCGGGAAACGACTGACACAGTTTGCGAATACTATCAGCCTGCTCCTCAGGTAGATGTCTAAGGTCTAACAACATCTCATCCTGGGTAGGCGAAATAGAAGAACCTGACACAGAATTACACTTTAATAGTGGGATTTTACAACTAGAAGCAAATTTGAATGTGCACGACCTAGACTGCAGATCGAGCACAAGACCAGTGTGAGAAAGAAAGTCAGCTCCCAATATAATGGGGCAAGACAATTGCTTGGCCACAAACAATTTAACTTTCCATGTAAACTTAAAAACACGAATTTTGACCAGTAAGGAACCTAGAATTTCTAATGGAGATGAATTAGCCGAAACGTATTGAACAGGAGAAGAGGCATAGTCGGGAAGTTTACAAACTGTTTTCAATTTAGAATACCATTCAGCCGCAATAATCGAACAAACACTACCTGAATCTAAGAGAGCTGTTATAGGCTCGTTATTTACCTCAATCTTAAGAAAAGGAACAGGTGCGGGGGTATCCGCCGCAATCCTAAGACATTCTTTAGGGCATTCAAAAGATGAACTTGAAGGCTGACCGTTCTCTGCATTTACAATCTGTTTACTAGGGGCTGAGTCTCGGGAAGATTGATTAGTCGACTCAGCCGAAGCCACTAGTCACTTTTTATTATTGGCATAGGTGGAATTTGCACCAGAAGTTGAGCAGGAGGGGGTGCTATTTGAGTTTGGGCAATTCTTGGCGATATGTGAGAAGGCCCCACATTTAAAACAGCCTTGTGCTGAACCAGCTCCATTATTTGCCCTACTACTTTTGACTAATGGACATTTATTGCGAAGATGGTCAGGCGACCCGCAAGCATAACATTTATGGGGCGTGACTGGTCGGCGAGGTGGAGGCCGAGTGTTACTAAAGGAAGGCGGGGGTTCTTTCGCTACACGCAAAGAATCGGCGTATCTAACTCCTTCCGCTGAGACGGCCAACGCTTCAAGTTCAGAGAAAGTTTGCGGGCACGCCGCAAAACACAAGTATGACCTATAAGATGGTGAAATGCCTTCCACAATAGCTTGTACAATTTGATCCTCAGGGAAGTGAAGAGCAAACACCCTGGTATAAAACTTAATGTCTTGTATGAAATCAGCCAAGTTTTCATCCAACCTCTGTACTCGATAATAGTACTTTTGAATCAGAGATGACCTCGCGCGGGCGGGAATAAAGTTTGCAAGCAAGTGTGCATGAAAATCTTCAATAGATGACTGTTCAGCTATGGCTCTTACTATTTTGTCGGAGAGAATACCAATAGCATACGGATAGATAATTTGCAAGATTTGACATGGAGACAGAGAAAAAACCAGGGCATGATCCTGAAATTCCACTAGAAATCTTAAAAATGAAATTACGTCACTGGTGGTATTAACAGAAAACTTGGATATACCTCTGAGCAACATTGCCAATGGATGAGGCAAGCTACTAAATCCGGGTGACATAGTAGGTAAAGGTTTCAATGGCAAGGAAGTCAATTCAGAACGGATGTTACTCAATGATGCACGACGTTCAGATTCGTTGTCCAATGGGGCAGGGATAGTTTGAGCAGCAACGGTTATCCTATTAACTTCTCCCTTGGGAGGCGCTTCCTCACTACCTGGATTCACTATAGTGGGTTGATCAGATTTGGGAGGAACTTCCCCAGTTAACAATTGAGTGACCTTACTAGATAACTCGGAAATATTTTCCAGGAGCGTACCAGCTTCCTTCCTCTGAACGTCATTCAGTTTTAGAGACAACAGATCGTTAACCCTATTCGAAAAATGATATAGCCTGCCTTGCACACGCTTAATTTGATTTGGAGACGGATCATTTTCATCAAAAAAACTAACTACAGAAGCTAGCCCAGTAATATTCTCCGTGATCGTGGAAAGAGAGTCGTCAATTTCTTTCTCTCCCAAATTGGGGATGGAAATGGGCAAATCAAGGGACTCTCTAAGCTTGTTAGTGTCTACTGCAACCGTGCCTCCAGATTGTACATTTCTAATAGTCAATTCATAGATCAACTCCTCCTTGCGCAAATAGTTAAGAAGGAGAACATCGCGAGGGCCGGGCATGATGACAGAACAACTTGAAAAAATCAAAAAATTCCAGCAACTGAGAAAATGGTTAGAGTTCGGAACAAACAATGTTTAGCCGTCAAAAGGGGCTAAATTGAGACCCATTCAACCACGCTCTGCTACCACTTGTTACCGAGTTTTGGTGGTAGGTAGAGGTGTAAGAAGGTGCGGGCGTGAATGGGTCTCAAACTACGGAATCAAAGTTAATGTAAAAGTTAACAAGGTTATATTTCCTTTTCAATATTAAGTAATAACAAAGAACAGGTACTTAGTAGCCGAAAACACAATTTGAAATGTACAATTACAGGGATTACAGTTTTTGGGCTTCGAGCCCTGAGTTCACAATTTTTGAGCAACTAGCCCAACTTTCCGATATACAAATTTTAACAAAGGGGCAGAAGACCCCAATCAAACCCTGGAGCACTTGCTCCAAATTACACAGTAAAGCCTCCTCGAGGCATACAACACTCCGTTTCCAAAAGAGCCACACACTCTTTAATTTAAGCCTCTCCTAGGCCACACCAAACTCCACCTTCAAGTTTTCCTCAACGGACATAAACACAGGGGTAAAATACCCAATCTACTGAGGTCTATTAAATAAAAAGCAGGTTAATTGAATGACCTCTAAAACAATTTGAGAGGAGGCGAACTTGCACTCCTAATACACTTTGATTTTAAAACCTACTTTGGCACTAGGCCGTTATTACAAGGGCTAATCCCATACTACAGAGGTGACTTAATAGCAATTTACATTACATTACGGAAGAATTGGTTGAGAGAATCAGTTCACCTCAAGACGATGTGAGTGGGAGCTCGAGAGGATTAAGCACTCTCTATCCCGATATGTCGTTTTAAAATAGAATAGATACCAGTTGTTTTTACATTTTAGGAAAAGGTTACATGGTTGAACGCTTAGAACCCGCCCCGAAAGTTAAACTGCTGAGCAAGAAAAGAAAAAATTTATTAATCGGCCATTACCTTATTGTTGACCGCCGCCGAGGAAAGAGGCGCTTCCCGCCTCCTGCTATGTACTTAATACACTGAAAGATGGAACAGAAGTGGCCCGGAGACCCTAAAATCAGCAGTTTATATACTCTCGCGGAAGTTTCTAGGCGTTAGGGGAATGAAAACACCCGCCCACAATGTTTTTATTGGATAGGACCCCGCAACAGATACAAGTTGGGGGAAGATACACCAGATTGGTCAGAAATTACTAAAAGAAATTCGGGATTGGATAAATCTAAAACAAGGGGAAAAAGAGGGGTATACAGCCAACTTAAACAATAACAGAAAGAAATTTAACAAGAAACAAACTTTTGAAATAAAATTTTCTCCAACAAAATAGTTCTTTGACTCCGCACTAGGGTGCGCTATTGTTGATCTTCAGTAGTGTCCTCTAGAAGAGAAAGTTCACACTTCTTACTTCAAGCGAAACAAAAACACATCAAAAGTGACACAGTTCAAAAACTCAAAATTTTCCACGTGGTGACATCTTCTGAGAAAGTAGAGAATTAATAGAGTAGATAAAGTTCAACCTTCCTCCAGAAGAGGAGTTTCAACTGGCGCAACTTTTAAATAAACGGTGTAGAGGTGTACCGCCCGGTACAATTATTATTATTATTATTTTCTTTACGTCCCACTAAATACCTTTACGGTTTTTCGGAGACACCGAAGTGCCGGAATATAGTCCCGCAGGTATTATTTTACATGCCAGTAAATTTACCTACAGGAGACTGACGTATTTGAGCACCTTCAAATACCACCGGACTGAGCCAAGGTCGAACCTGCCAAATTTGGATCAGAAGGGCATCGCATCAACCGTCTGAGCCGCTCAGACCGGCGTAAGAAAATTACTTCACTGAATTATTGGCATAGGCTTGAGCACCAGTCCAACTATTTTAATACGTATGTATGGTAATTCTCCATGCATAAATTTGTGAAAGAGACTTTAGGAAATTCTGAACACTTCCTCCTTGTCAGAATCATCGTAGTTCACTCACGTAACCCCAATATGTGTCATATGTATTTCTGTCTTCAGAGGTAAAACAGAAAATTCAAAGTACAGCAAAAGCGAGATAGCAGCGTAAGGTGAGGTCTCCTGTAGAGTTCGGGAAGATCGGTCGCACCGAAGAAGAAGAAGAAGAAGAAGAAGTCAAAATTATGGACCAAAACTCCGATTCCTTAATTACGGCTTCTCTTTCCCAATATCATAAAAAATCTTGGATGTTGTTAAGTTATCTGCCCCCTCTGGCGGTTCGGCTGAATGGTTCGAGCTTTGTGGCCCTTCTCTTTCTTTTTACGATACCTTCATTCTTCGGAGTGTTGGACCTCTTCCATTTCCCCTCTGATTAGTGTTAATAGAGGATGGCTGGCGAGTTGTACTTCCTGACCACGGAATGGTCAGCGTACTGACCTTCGGTTCAGAGGACCGTGGTATGATTCCCGGCTGAGTCGGAGAATTTAATAGCGTCTGTTAATTCCTGTAGTTCGGGGATTACGGGTTTGTGTTCGTATTCATACGGATCTTCAAGTATATACAACATATCATATGAAAAACAACCACAGAAACACGCAATAGTGAGTACGGTATATATTCCTCCACATATGATTGCTGTTAGGAAAGGCATCCGGCAGGAAAACTAGGCAAAGTCCATACGAAGTGCTGCGCTAGGTAATTGACAAAAGGCTAGAAGGAAGAGGAGAGAGTAGTTGTTGAATATTTTCCCCAGAGGCTGGGTGGATCCTCAAACAAATTCTGCTTTATAATTTTTAAGACATAGCGAAAGGCACGGCTAACATAATGCTCGTTTGGAGGTTTATGAAGGAGGCATTTCATATTTTAAAATTTCATTCTTAATTATTATGATTATTCAGTTATTTAAACAAAAATATTTCCAATGAGTGTAGTGCATTCCTCTCAACTGTAGCATAGACAAGTATGCAGTTCACACCAACACGCTAGATGTCACCACCGTCGCTGTTCGCACTCCACTCAATGCTGTTGAGATAGAGCTGTCCGATATTGGTGTAATAAAGTATTTGTTATAAACTCCCTGCATTCGAGACTTGCACCAGGACTTTAGAAGGGTGAACCTTATACTGGAAGATATCTGGAGCAGTGCGTTTTAGGACTAAAGTTTCAGGGTAAAAGATCGTCCACAAAAATAGCCTAAGCTAGAGCTCGGCGCCCGTAGAGTATTTTTAATGCCCTTATTTGCGGATTTAGTTTTACCAATTTTGACCGTAGCGAAAAGTTTAGGATTCATTTTAAACATACAAGTAAGGCTTAATTTTTCCCTGACATTGCCATAATTTTGATTTACTTCTTTCTCGTGTTAGTCTTAGCTGTACTCATTCCAAAGATCACACCGCCAGATATTTCACTCTATTCTCTCCAGTTATTTGTGCTTTTCAAGTAGGCCTACACCGTGTATTGTGACAAATATGTAAATTTTATTACCTGCTTCCTCTTGAGTGCCAGGAATTGAAGAGAAAGGCTTAATGCAGGAAATGGTATGCATCGCAATGTGAATCTATATATATATATATATATATATATAAAAGCAAGTCGGTCTGGAGCGATGCAGATATAAATATTTAAAAATGAAAAAAAGACGTGAATTAATGAGGCACTTCCAGAAACTTGGTATGGGAGAAGCTGATGACCCCAGGATCCCTAGGAAAATCGGAAATTCTCAAAATTCCCTGAAATGGGCACGCTGGGAGCCTCAAATTTTGGACTCGGCATAATAACGCAGTCGTATAATTTATCCAAAGCGACAACCTGTAGGTTTCGTGGGCTTAAAAATTTTCGGGAATTTCCTAATTTTTATCCCCCGTCCCCCCAAATCAAGATGGCGGCATAACCTGCCAGACGAGGTAGACAATTGAAATTTGGTGAAATTATAGCTTTTGGTCTCTAACCGACGGAAAAATTCCAAGATGTTCAAATTTTTCAATTTTTATCCCCAAAGTTAACGAAATATGGAGGCAATTTTAATGACTGTGCAGACATTCCTTTTGAGGTATTTGTTGGCTAAGCGGTAAGTCGTATCACAAAACGGATGGCACAATCTCGGTTCAATTCGGAGTGAAATACAACTTTGGTGCTATGACTTTTTGTCGTATCTCTCTCCCTTATACGTTAGATTTGGCCGTATTTCTGAATTGTTCGTAAATTTGGAGATTTTTACATGGTTTTCATTGTTTGACACTCTTATAAGAATGATAGGATCATCAAGTTGTGTTCGCACATTGGCACAATCAATGGCCACACGTGGACCAAATTTCATGATTCTAGCTTATACGCAAGTATGCAAAAAAATAACGTAAAACGTTAAAAATGTACTCAAATTTCCCCCTATTCAAATGTTTGAACTCAATTTACCCCCTAAATATGGGAGATACGAGGAAAATGATTAGAAACAAACATGTAGAGAGATAAATAAGGCGTCTGACGGTGTAATCCGTTTGTTAATATCGTGCACCCTTTAGGAGTTATGAATCTCGAAGTGGAGGTCTGCACTTTTCAACGTGCTCATGCTTATCCCTCATCGATCTTCTTCTTCTTCTATTCTATATAAATAAAATCAGTAGTATAATACAGGGATTCGGCCGCCACCTCCACCTCAGGCTCCCAGAGGCCACCTCCACCTCCACCTCAGCCAGAGGCCTCCCAGATGCCTCCTCCACCTCCACCTCAGCCAGAGGCCTCCCAGAGGTCTCCTCCACCTCCCGCGGGAAATTTGAATTTATAAACAAAGCCACGTGCTTTTTGACAGCTGTCATCGACAACAACGCATCGCTAACCTCAGTACTGCCATCTTGACGGGCCTAAACCTCAGTAGTGCCAACTTAACCTAACTAGCGCGAGGTAAACAAAGCCACGTGCTTTTTGACAGCCACGTGCTTTTTGACAGATTTGTAAACAAAGCCACGTGCTTTTTGACAGCTCTCATCAACAACAACGCATCGCAAACCTCAGTACTACCATCTTGACGGGCCTAAACCTTAGTGGTACCAACTTAACCTAACTAGCATGAGGTAAACAAAGTCACGTGTTTTTTTGACAGCCACGTGCTTTTTGACAGATTTGTAAACAAAGCCACGTGCTTTTTGACAGCTCTCATCAACAACAACGCATCGCAAACCTCAGTACTACCATCTTGACGGGCCTAAACCTTAGTGGTACCAACTTAACCTAACTAGCATGAGGTAAACAAAGCCACGTGTTTTTTCTGACAGCCACGTGCTTTTCGACAGATTTGTAAACAAAGCCACGTGCTTTTTGACAGCTGTCATCGACAACAACGCATCGCTAACCCCAGTACTGCCATCTTGACGGGCCTAAACCTCAGTAGTACCAACTTAACCTAACTAGCGCGAGATAAACAAAGCCACGCGCTTTTTGACAGCCACGTGCTTTTTTGACAGCTGTCATCCGCCATCTTTAAACTACAGAGCATCGTGCTGCCCTCTTTCGTCACCTGTCATCGGCAGTGCTGCCATCTTGACGGGCCTAAACCTTAGTGCTACCAACTTAACCTCACTAGCTCGAGATAAACAAATCCACGTGCTTTTTGACAGCTACGTGCTTTTTTGATAGCTGTCATCCGCCATCTTTAATCTATAGAGCACAGTGCTGCCCTCTTTAGCTACTTACCTTTGAAATGTGGTGGCGGATAATTTGAAAAATGCTTTTCGACAAGCAGCCATCTTTAATCCAGAGAGAACAGTGCTGCCCTCTATGTGGTGGCGGCAAATTGAAAAATTCCACATGCTCTTGTTTGAAAACAAACTCACGTGCTTTTTTGACAGCTGTCATCTGCCATCTTTGAGCACAGTGCTACCCTCTTTAGTTTGAAATGTGGTGGTGGTAAATTCCACGTGCTCTTGTTTGGAAACAAAGCCACGTGCAGCTGTCATCCGCCATCTTTAATCAACAGAGCACTGTGCTACTATCATGCGGGCAATTTCATCACCTGTCATCCGCCATCTTTAATCCACAGAACACCGTGCTGCCCTCTTTATGGCTACTACCTTAAGCACGTAGTAGCGGACAATTTGAAAAGTTCTGTTAGCTATCATCCGCCATCTTTAATCAAGAGAGCACCGTGCTGCCATCTTTAGCTAGATACCTTTGAAATGTGGTGGCGGCAAATTGAAAAATTCCACGTGCTCTTGTTTGGAAACAAACTCACGTGCTTTTTCGACAGCTACCATCCGCCATCTTTAATCAACAGAGCATAGTGCTGCCCTCTTTAGTTTGAAATGTGATGGCGGCAAATTCCACGTGCTCTTGTTTGGTAAACATAGCCATGTGCTTTTTTGACAGCTGTCATCCGCCATCTTGAATACAGAGAGCACCGTGCTGCCCTCTTTATCGTAGTAGATGTAAATTCGTCACCTGTCATCCGCGGTGCTGCCATCTTTAGCTAGATACCTTTGAAAAGTGGTGGCGGTTAATTTAAAAAGAAAAATTCTACAGCAGCCCTCTCTCGACGCTAATTGCATAAGATGGTGGCTATACATGACTCCTTAAGGGTGCTTACGCAAGATGGCTGCTATACACAGGTTCTTATGAGACGCCCTTGGGATGCTTGCGCAAGATGACAGTTATACATGGCTCCTTATGAGATACCCTAGGGATGCTTGCGCAAGATAGCGGCTGATCTTATGAGACGGCTTAAGGGTCCTTGGACAAGATGGCTTGAGACGCCCTAAGGATGCTTGCGCAAGATGGCGGACACAAGATGGCAGCTATACATAACTCCTTATGAGACGCTTTAAGGGTGCTTGCGCAAGATAGTTGCTACTCTTATGAAGAATGCTAGCTTAGAGGCTAACGTGTCGTGATAGTTCGATTCATTAAATTTAGGGCTTAAATGCAAAATGTTAAATATATCGAAAACGGTGCACCGTAGAGCAAAACGGACAAAATTTTTCTGCCTAATACCTAGGTTCGCAGTATGAGGAACAAGAAAATCATAGTCTAATGATGGGATCAACGGTTCGGTTCCTACTTAGGCCCTTTGGCATTTGCTCTGTTTTAGCTTGTATTGAAGCGAGTCTTCGTAACATGATCAGGTCTAGCTATGGTAGAGAGTATAACGTACCGTGCAGGTTCGATTCATTAAATTTGGAGGCTTAAATGCAAAATGTTAAATATCTCGAAAACGATGCATCGTAGAGCAAAACGGACAAAATTTTTCCGCCTAATACGTAGGTTCGTAGTATCAGGAACAAGAAAAAACATAGTCTAATGATGAGATCAACGGTTCGATTCCTACTTAAGCCCTTTGGCATTCGCAGCTATCTATTTCTACAAGATGGTGGCTGCTCTTATGAGAAACAAGATGCCTTGAGACGTCCTAGGGATGCTTACGCAAGATGGCAGACACACAATGGTGACTATACATAGCTCCTTATGAGACGGCCTAGGGGTGCTCGCACAAGATGGCGGCTACTCTTATGAAGAAAGCTAGCTTAGAGGCTACTGCGCAAGATAACAGCTGCTGTTATGCATGTGGTGGAGGGCAATTTGAAATTCTATGTGCTTAATCAACAGAGCACCCTGCTGCCCTCTTTAGCTGAAATGTGGTGGTGGATAATTTGAAAAATTCTTTTGACAGCTATCATCTTTAAAAACAATGGCGACTATACATAGGCTGTTAAGGTCTTATCATTCTCCTCCTCCTCCTCCTCCTCCTCCTCCTCCTCTACCTCCTTCTCTACCTCCTCCTCCGCCTCTTATGTCAAGGCATAGCTTTATATCGAACAAGTTTAAACCTGCATCGCGAAGGCAAGCGTGTGCAGCGATAACATTATTGTGCATGTTTAGACTTTCGAAACATAAGAAGAGTAGAATCAAACGCTGTACTCGATACGACATGTGATCAGAACATTGATTGATGCGTTCAGAAAAACAAAATAAGTGATCAAGACTAGAATCGAACAATGTACTCAATACTGAACCCGAGTGACTTAGGCCCATAATCAATCATGATTTGATCGGTAAAATAATATGATACATTTATTGAAATACAGAGGAGTGTATTTGAAAATATTTCGTTTAGGTAATGTCGAAATCGGAGCGAAGGAAGGACGACAGACTGGAGCCTGACGGATTAGCTCAACCCGACAACTTTTAGCTACTTCACAGCAGGGAATATCATTAGTTGGCGTACAAGGAAATACAGAGTCCACAAATAAGTCTTGGTCAGAAAGAGGAAGGGGGAGAGTCATACAAAGAAAACCCACCACATGAGTAAGACCTTGGGATATTTTTGGTAGGACGGAAATTCCATGACCTCATGGAAAAGTACAGCGGCTGAGTGTACGTTCACTAGCCTAAGTTCGAGCAGGTGGAGATTTAAATCACGTGACCGCTTGCCGGCCAATAGTAAAAATTTGATGGGAGACTCAGTGATACCATCTTAAGGAATGATGGATGAGATATTTTCGTAACTACAAAAGTAATCAGTAATAAATTAATATGAGTACGCGGATGAATGTAATGAATTTATTAGATGTCACGCATGGAAAAATAATCAATACTTATTGGCAAATTAATTAAATTGAAGGCTGGATTTCTTGGAAACCGGACAGCTTGAATCTCATTGGCTGAAAGAAGACCACGTTGTCAGGGACGCTTACAAAGGCGCGAAATGTGAGGAGCGAAATCCACCCATATCTCCTAAATCTGTGATCACCAGGAGTTCATATTTTATCCAGCAGATATGCTAGCGGAGTGGATTAATTTGATGTAAATTTTAACTTCCAATTCGGAGTGCAAGTACCGATATTAAAAATCCACCCCCTCACTAAGGGGCATGACGTCAACAAATCCGCGGGAAAAAGGCTTCATCCATATATACGGAGCTGAACTGACGGTCGCCAGCCACTTGTCTTGAATCGTTGGAGCTGAATTGACGGTCGCCAGCACACGTGAATTGAATATCGGGAGTTGAACTGTTGGTCGCCGGTAACTTAGAATTCTACGGACGTATAGTCATTTAATGGCGCGAGCATCCGCCAGTGTTTGTAAAGTGTGATCGCGCTCAAGCAACATGTTAAATCTGGAAATAGTTAACGTAGGATAGTGTTTGTTATTTATGAATAATCAGTGACGTAAAGTAATTACCCTGCAAGAGAGTAGTATAAAATATATCACCATAAGTACGTACATAATAGACTGTGTGACGAACAGTACTTTAAGGAAGTAGTAGCCTGTACTTAGCTATACCGAACCGATGTAATGAACACGTCAAGAATGCCGTATAAATCGGGCGTATCGCGACGGGCGAAATAGTTGACACCTCGTCGTACGTGTCCAGGTCCATTGTGCGGTAGGTGGACGAAGATTAAATAGTGTAAATATATTAAATTCTTGGGTCTAGGATAGAAATTTGTTGTGTTAACGTTGTAAATGGTGAAGGTTTGTGGCAGTCAAGATATGAGTGTAAAATGATAATGTGCCAGGAAATCTTTTGTGAAACTACGCCATCAAGGATGGAGGGGTAAAACGCAGAGAGGGGCCGAATGAAGCCTCTCGTCTGCAAAGCTGCAATGGAATACCGATAACTAAGATGAGTACTAAACTGTAAAATATATTTGGGAAATGTTATCGTGATGGGAAAAATGGGAATAATTTGATTATACTTGGTTACCTTCTGTAACAAGATGGGTCGCTTAACGACCCCATCCTAAATTTGTAGCACGGACAGTAGTAAATCATAATAATGTAAATAATCGGGTCTTTTATGTATTCAGTTTGTTGGAGATGTAAATTTGTATATATAGTGTAGTACGTTAAGTCATGCATGCATTCATATTTTCTTTGTAGTCGATAATTTTCTTTACATTTGATTTTGATTATGCTAGTTAAATAAGACCCGATATGTGCTTTTATGTTTTGTCATTTTAACGAGCCATTTAATGACATGGAAGGAAAATCCAGCTTCGCCATACCAAGTGTGTTTTGTTGAAATTAATATGGTCATATTTTCAAAGTGAAGTTGTTAAATTTGTGAGATGCGATTAATATAATAATTTCCAAGTAAATCATATCTGGAGTGATTAGTGCCAGAATAAATTGAATTTGTAAAAGGGGTTATGCGTTAAACATAATAAGAGTGGACTACCGTATTACAGGCGAAATTATTATTTTTTTTAAATATTAATAATAATAATAAATAAATAATATAACTACTTTTTTTGTGAAGATATTTTTTTTTAATATGATTCGGGGATAATAATAATTCATGTGGTCAAGTGTTGAGTTTATTGGGAATCATTTAATGACGGGAGGTCGTTTTAATTTGGAATTAAAGTGCGTGATAACTTAATTTGATCGATTAATAATATTGAAATGTAGATCGGTGTTAATAATCCGTACATGTTAATGAACGTGTGGTTTAAATTACGGTCCAATATTTTTTTACGTATAAATGTCGCGTTTTGAAGTTGCGATTCATTAGCCGGAACATGTAGTGCTAATATTACGAGACCATGATTGTCAAATTTTGGTAAATATAATTTCAAGATGTTACGATTATTTGTGGAGAATGAACTAAGGCATAGATCCAAATGAGATAGAAAATGTGAAAGAATCTGCAGTCAGATAATAAAAGGTCGTACGATGTCCGAAATGAATAAATCAGTTGATAATTCTGTGAGGAATTAATAAATGAATCGAGGAATATTGAGATAGAGAGGAAAATAAATTCCGTACGAGAGACACTTAGGATATTGATATGAGTGTAAAATGTACGGGCAGTGTCACAGAGAAATACTGAGTTACGCAGCGGGTAGAATTCGAACCCGTGACAGCATGTACGAAATAAATAGACTGCACAGTTATTCGTTGAGATACAACGGATCTAAGGATAATGAGAGTTCAGATTCCACAGAAATGGTCGTATATTGTATTCATTGTAATAACGAGTGAGGACAATCATGATGTCGTGATAATAATAATAATAAATATTGCAGATAAAGGATTGGACCGCCTTAATCAATTGAGCGTTGATAACGATGTTAAACGGGAATCTAATTGAGAATATGCAACCGATAATAATAACAATGTAAGGACGATGTTAAATCATCGCGGTCAGATTAATAATAATTGTCATAATAATAACTGTAATGATGTCGTTGGTTGATCAGTGAATTAATTTGTAATTGCGACCGATATCTTAATATATAATTTGGCGGAAGTGACCGGTCTATTAATAATAATAACCTCTTAAGTGACGTGAATAACAATAATAATATCTTGAGTCACCTATTAATTAATAATAATAATAATAATCACGAGAGGGATATAATAATAATAACAGTAATAACCATTTGTGTTTGCATCCCGCATAATAATGACGATATTAATCAACGTGACAGTGCCAGGAACCGTGGAGGAATAATAATAATAATAATAATAATAATAATAATAATAATAATAATAATAATTTCGAGGATGATAATATCGTGAATTAAATTATTTGGTGACGATATCCCTCTATTCGTATGTTTGAACAATGAGAGTGATAATATTAGAGTCTTTTGGTACCTCTTTATGGTACGGTTTCCGTACGGGACGATGTTACAGTCATACTTGCGTGTTTGTTTACTTCGCTCGCGATGCGAGGGGGGCCATGGCCACGGTATTTCCCACCGCTTCTCGTTATCTCATCTGTGTCAGTAGTCTACTGAGGCTAACTGGTGACAATTCAGATCACATGTAAATAATATGTATATGCTATTTCATTGGTATGGCATCAGCTGGATATCGTAAGATAGGGACTGTCCGTGGAATCCAGTTTTCGCACTTCACGAGAAACATTACCCAGTCCGAGTACCGGTCTCGGAAAAATGTATATAGCCGGAGTACATCATCTTAGTTAAATCGGGAAGCCGACCGTAACATGGGTTATGCTCGGGCTCCCGATAGAAGGAAGCTATATCCTTGAGTAACGGTTCGATTCAAATGGAATCGATCCATAAATTATACCTCCAAAATGTCATTTTATTTCAGAAGCAACGCAGCAAGATATTGATACCACTTGCGGTATGGCAAGTGATTTATATATGTAACATGTGTGTAAATTCAAATATTGTTGCCACGTGTATCAAAGTTTTATACGTCAAATGGCGTAATAAACCGCTCCTTCTGGCAAATTATTTCAAAGGAAACCACTCTCATAATCTTTTTATTGTAGTTAGATGATGCCCTTTTTAAAGTAACAGTCACTTCCTAGTCCTATCATGGAGTCCTTAAATTCAAGTTACAATCGAGCCTTCCCCCTTTTAATTTTAAGTTGCTCCGTTCATCCCCGTGTTCTATTATGCCGTTATATTTATATTTGATGATTTAAATAATGAACCGACACCCCTGAGATAAATGCTAGTCTGGGACTCGGGAGGTGGACGGGTGCAAAATGGCTGGCCCAAAGTGGGGCTTTAAGAACGGCAAAATGTTGCTTTAAGAACGGCAGAGAGGCCAATTTTATTGCTAATCAATTTTTATAATTTTATACTTTTTTTTCAAAATTTTATATTTTAAATTTTTGATTTTTATTAATTGATGACCGCATCACGGTCAAGTGTGTGTTCACTTGTAACGTAATATCATGCTAGAGTAAGGTTAGTTTCGAACGGAGCTAGATTTGGCTAGTTATTAATATAATCCATTGCTAATCTCTTCAAGTTTGGCAATGATTCAAAATTCAATAAGCTCGAAGATTTGATGTTTCTCTTTTTCCCATATGAAATTTAATATTATTTTGGTAATTCAGGACTCCATTTAAATGTCATTGGACATGAGATGAATATTATAAACAGCTGTTTAGGAAGGCTTGAAATGGTAAAAATATTACTGAGCACCAGTTCAAGTTATTAATTAAAAAGAGGTTGAGATGGTATAAATTAAAATTAACGTATTTCAGGGCAGGAGATTTCCAACTTCATCGTTTTTTTTATGTTGTTGTTGTTGTTATATTGGAGCGGTTTATTGTGAAATCTTAGGCGCAAGCCAGCATTCAAGTTGAATGACCGGCAAATGTAAACAAGTTTTAAAGTCAAATTTCTTTTTGTTAAATGAAAGTTAGTGTAGGGGTATAATGTCATAGGATAGGGCCTAGACCCAATAGCGTATTCCTTCGTGTGCAGCAAGGTGAGAGGCCGATCGGCCCTTTTGCTTTCTCAAGAAAAGTTATAATGTCTGACGACGGTGGGGAGCGATCCCAGGACATGGTGGTAGAAGGACAGGGAGAGATGAAAGCTCTCACGTTAGAGGACTTAATACGAAATTTAACTCTGAAGATAGACCAATTACAGACTAATAGTGTTTCGGTAGAGAATAAAATAGATCAAGTACAGGCCGATAGTATTTCTGATAGACAGGAAATTATTTATAAAATAGACAAAGTACAGGCCGATAGTGTTTCTGATAGACAGGAAATTATTCATAAGATAGACCAAGTACAGGCTGCGTGTGAAGTTAATAAGACAGAACTCAAGGCACAAATAGATGCAGTTCAGGCCGCGAGCGTAGCGATGGGACAGGAACTTAGGGACAAATTAACTCAAGTCCAGGAAGCATGTCACTTCGCGAAAGACGAATTAAAAGTGCACATGGATGCGTACATTACCATCGTTAATGAAAAGGTTGACCGCGTTAGAGATGAGGCTCAAATGGAACGCGCAGAAATTAAGGAAAAATTGAACGCTAGTGTCAAGGAACTCGCCGCTCTGCGATTAACTGATAAAAAAGACATAGAATCACACATAGAGGAAATTCGGGATGAGTGTAGGAAGGAGAATGACATCGTCCGGGGACAAGTAGAAGAAAAATGCGCGCAGATAGCTGGCACCTTGGACAAGCATGACAAGGGCATGAACGAGTTACGTGGGGAAGCCGCACGTACACTTGTCATCGTAGCAGGACTGAAAAACAAAGTCGAAGAACTAACTATAAATTTAGAAGACCGTAGCCAGAGAATAACTAAGTGCGAAGACGCAAACTTAGCGTTATTCCAGCGGACGGAAGACTTAATTGAACAGGGCCAATCATTTGCCGACACGGAAGTTCGCCTATTAGAACAATGCAAGGCGTATAATGGGCAAAATTCCGGCACAAAAGAAATAGCCAGTTGTAATCCCGACGGAATGGATGACATCCGAAAAGACTTGGAGAGGTTGAAGGCTAGGTTGGAACCATCAGCGTCTAGCCAAGATTTTAACCTCCAATATCGCGAATACGAACCCCATGATAACCAGGGGATTCATAAGAAAGGAGGCCTATCCCATGCTGATACACACGGTTTCAAGTTTGAAAACAGAGATGGGTCGTCTACGTCATCAAGTGCTATCCCGACATCGGTGGTACACGTCATTAAGATGTCTGATGACAAGCCACCAAAGTTCGATGCCCGTGGGCATGTCACCCCGAAAGGTTTCATCCGGGAAATCGCCGGTTATATAAATGAGAATAAAATACCAGTAGAGCGACAACTGCGAACGGTCGAGAAATTCCTAGACGGAGCACCAGCTGTATGGTTCAGGGCTTTCTTGTATACTTTTGAAGATTTTGAAGGATTTCGGCGGGCTTTTCTCCAAAAGTTTTGGAGTATTCAGGAACAGCAGGAGTTAAGGCTGGAAGTATACTCCAGACGATATTCGACATCTTCACCCACGAAATTCTCTGATTACTTTGTGGCACAATTTCACAAGCTACGGGAGCTTGATAATCCAATGAGCGAAACAGAATTGATTAGCGCCATTGGAAAGCAATTGCCATTCGAGGTCCAACGAATGATGATAGCGTCAAATGTCCAGACAGCTGTCGATGCGGAGGCTTTATTACGTCAATTAGACCTCACAACGCATCATTCGAACCCAAGACAAATTAGGAGCAGGGACCAACAGGTGAATAATATCGAACGGACAATCGAGCCGAAGACCACTAGTACGAAGAACCAGGGAACTAGTACGGATCCGGAACCTCGTCGAGCATATAATACGGAGTGGAAGCCGCGACAATGGACGAGACCAAGGAATTTTGCGGAAGGCAACCGGCAAACAAACCAAGGAAATTTTCGAGCCGACAGGGGATACCGTGGATGCCAGAGAAGTAATTACAGGCCGTATCCAGCTAGGAATCAAGGGAACCCGAGATATTACCAGGGAGGATCTCGTCAAGAGAAGGATGACAGATACCAAGAGTCTAGGCGGTACATAGAAGAGCTGAACAAGAGAAAATGGAAGGAGGCGATCCATGATCGAGGCCGTGATGAGGAAGCGACAGGAGCGGAGAGCTTGCAATTCCAAAGAGCAAGGAAAGGGGGCAGCGACCTAAACCCGAATGCACCGACGTTCGAATCTGAAGAACGGCTCAGGGCGAAAAAAAAAACGCCGAATTTTAACTGAAGAATGGATCATCGCAGAGGTCGATACATGGGTTGTGACCTCTGACGAATTAATTGACGATCCCGAAATCCAAATTTCAAAGGAAATTAAGAGACTACCAGTGATATACACTAGGATCAACCACGTGAGGGTTCGATCACTCATTGATACAGGCGCCAGCGTATCAGTAGTATCCCAAGTTCTGTTAAATGAACTACAATCCAAAGTAAACATCCCGATTATCCCAGTTTCAAATTTGAAGATTCGTGGAATTATCCCGGATAAATCCGTCATATGTAAGAACCAGGCATTATTGGACATCGAAATTGGAAATTCAAAATTTGCTCATACATTTATTATCATGAATAAAATCAACTATAACTTGATCCTAGGGGCCGATTTTATGACTGAATACCAGGCTGTGATTGATATGGGAGATAACTCTGTCAGATTTAAGCATAGGGAAGGTATTGAGGATACAACCATGAACCCTCAGGCGGAGATAGGAGAGCATGAAGAAATTTGGAACACCGAAGTCGTGAATCCGCTTAGGACGGACGAAAGTGTCATGAGTGAGACGGATGATCATGTGACCTCTGATGATTATAAGCTATTTGCGGCAGAATTGCAGGAAGGTGAAATCAACTGTGGGAAGGTTATAGCAGATAAAGTTAATGCAGCTGTAATAGGTCCCGAGGGGAAGGAAGATTTATTCAAAATTTTAACAAAGCATAGCGACACGTTTGGCTCAAAACCTGGAAAAATTGAAAATTTTGAATACGAATTAAACGTGAATGATTGGTCCCCGTATAAGAAGAAATTATATCCAATTGCCGAGAAATTCTATCCCCAAGTCCGCGAAGCTATTAGAGAAATGGAAGCAAGTGGATTGATATCGAAGTCACCGACGCCATTTTTGAATCCTTTAGTGATAGTAAGGAAACCGGACGGATCAGTGCGCATTTGCCTTGATGCACGTGCTATCAACGAGAGATTAGTCCCAGAGTATGAGCAGGCCCCGCCTATTAAAGAGATCTTGAAGAGATTTAAAGATATGGAATATTTTACCACTTTTGACCTGACGTCATCGTTTCATCATATACTGTTGGAAGCTAAATCTAAGTTGTTGACGGGATTCTTATTCGATCAACAGACTTATGTTTTTAATCGTCTCCCATTCGGTATTAAGAATGCGGGTTCGGTTCTCATTCGAGCTCTTGACCGCAATCTAAGTCCAAAGGTCAAAGAGGCGACTATCATGTATGTGGATGATATCTTGGTAGCTACAAGAACACTTTCGGAACACTTGGAAAATATTAATGAAGTCCTCACCGATTTAGGAAGGCATAACTTCAAGGTCAACCTATCGAAATCACATTTTTGTCAGAAGGAGGTGTTATTTTTGGGTCACCTTGTAGATGGAGATGGTGTGCGACCAAACCCAGTCAAAATTGAGGCCATTAGGATGTTTCCTAAGCCTACTAAAGTAAAACATGTTCGGCAGTTCCTTGGAATGTGTCAATTCTTCGCTGATCATTGCCCTGATTACACAACCGTAGTAGCACCATTGCAAGACTTACTTAAGAAAAATAATCGATGGAAGTGGGACCATACTTGTGATGAGGCATTCGCTCAGACCAAACAACGATTACTGCATAATGTTAAGCTCGGATACCCTGATTTCAGTCTCAAATTCATAATTCAAACAGATGCCTCAACCATAGGTATAGGAGCCGTGTTACTACAGGAAAACCCCAATGATCCAAGCATAAAAACCTATATTGCATTCATGAGCCGGAAATTGCGGAAGCATGAGATAAAGTATACTATCACGGAATTGGAAATGCTGTCTATCGTGAGCGCTTTGCAATATTGGAAGAAGATCGTGTATGGTTTTCAGATTGTTATCCGTACCGATCACAAAGCGCTGACGTTCATTATGAAAACCAATATGGCAAGCGAGAGGGTTAGCCGTTGGGCATTATTTATCCAGCAATTTGATCTAACAGTCGAACATTGCCCCGGGAAACTCAATATTTTGGCAGACACATTGAGTCGACATCCAAACCCGGAGGAAGTCGTAATCCACCAAATTGAGTTGATAGAAGAGGATCAGGAAGTCTTAAGGAATCTGAAGGACATCGGAGCGATACAGAAGAGAGATGGGTTCACTAACTTGATGATAGAATTTTTTAACAAAATATTGCAGCCAGACAATCCACAGTATGACAGAGCTAGTAAATTATCAGCGAGCTACCATTATTTGAATGGGGTTCTTCATAAGTTTTTGGATGAGGAACACACGAAACTTCGCATAGTCATACCATCTGAAATGCAAGTACCGGTAGTCAACCATGTACACCGGGTCATTGGACACGGAGGTATAGGGAAGGTTTTGGCAACTATCCAAGAGACATTCGTGTGGGCCAAGATGAACCAAACAGTCCGAAATGTACTACGATCATGTGACGTCTGCCAAAGGATTAAACCTAATCCGTACTTACTTAAGCAATCTCCGCGCCCACTGTTACCTACTGAACCCCGCGAGATATTCGCAATGGACCTGTACGGACCACTCCCCAAGGCCCGTAGGGGAAACCAATTCATCCTTGTTAGTTTAGATGTATTCTCTAAATTGGTAGCCTTGTATCCGCTACAAAAGGCAAATTCTAAAACTGTACTACGAGGAATTACTTCACATATCATTCCACAGATGGGGAAGCCTAAGAAGATCCTTACTGATCATGGTAGTCAGTTCACATCAGCTGCGTTTGCAAATCAATTACGACAACTAGACATTCAGCATGTACTTAGTTCGATTCGCCATCCCGAATCGAATCCATCAGAGAGGATCATGCGAGAGATTGCAAAATTTTGCAGGATCTATTGTTCCGAGGCACATTGGCGGTGGATTGACGTGGTGCCCATTATAACTAAATGTATTAACACCACGATCCACGAAGCGACAGGACAGATACCGGAAGTGGTTCACTTTAACAGATATCCGGCCAGGCCATGGCACGATGTAGTAGCATGTCCTGTAGATCCACGCGTATCCAGCGAAATTTGTATCAGAAAGACACGGGAACATTTGGAGGCACAAGCAGAACGACGATTGAGAAGGCTGAGGAATAAGCGATTCCACCGTCCGTTGAGGGTTGGCGAGCTCGTTCTAGTGAAGAAGCCTAGTGTGTCTAACCCAGAGCAGAAGGTGTACCACAAGTTTTGTAAATTGTTCGTGGGCCCTTTCAAGATTATACAAACTTATGACAACAATGCTTACAAAGTTCAGAGCTTGGATGGAAGTTCAGAGAACATCTATAACGCTGCAAATTTAAAGCTGTACCACACGCCAGCAGACCACAGGGAAGCAGAGGATGAACGAGAGGAAGCAGATGACGAGCCGGAAGAAGATGATGTCGAAGAAGAGGATGAAGAAGATGACGGAAGGGAAGAAGAAGTCCAAGTAATCCATACACCAATTGAAGCAAGGCCATGTCCAGAGTGTGGAGAGATAGACAGAGACGTGCAGGAATTTGTCAATGCGATCCATGATATCGAAAGACAGAACGAGGAGTTAAGGGTCAGGAACCAGATGTTGAGAGACGAAATCAATAGCCGTCGCAGAACAGAGGATCCAATGTCAAATCATGATAGTGATGATATGGACACATCATAAAAAAAATCTCATGATGCTCACTAGATTTTTTTTACCTGGGCAAGAGGAAGATGAACCCGAGTGACTTAGGCCCATAATCAATCATGATTTGATCGGTAAAATAATATGATACATTTATTGAAATACAGAGGAGTGTATTTGAAAATATTTCGTTTAGGTAATGTCGAAATCGGAGCGAAGGAAGGACGACAGACTGGAGCCTGACGGATTAGCTCAACCCGACAACTTTTAGCTACTTCACAGCAGGGAATATCATTAGTTGGCGTACAAGGAAATACAGAGTCCACAAATAAGTCTTGGTCAGAAAGAGGAAGGGGGAGAGTCATACAAAGAAAACCCACCACATGAGTAAGACCTTGGGATATTTTTGGTAGGACGGAAATTCCATGACCTCATGGAAAAGTACAGCGGCTGAGTGTACGTTCACTAGCCTAAGTTCGAGCAGGTGGAGATTTAAATCACGTGACCGCTTGCCGGCCAATAGTAAAAATTTGATGGGAGACTCAGTGATACCATCTTAAGGAATGATGGATGAGATATTTTCGTAACTACAAAAGTAATCAGTAATAAATTAATATGAGTACGCGGATGAATGTAATGAATTTATTAGATGTCACGCATGGAAAAATAATCAATACTTATTGGCAAATTAATTAAATTGAAGGCTGGATTTCTTGGAAACCGGACAGCTTGAATCTCATTGGCTGAAAGAAGACCACGTTGTCAGGGACGCTTACAAAGGCGCGAAATGTGAGGAGCGAAATCCACCCATATCTCCTAAATCTGTGATCACCAGGAGTTCATATTTTATCCAGCAGATATGCTAGCGGAGTGGATTAATTTGATGTAAATTTTAACTTCCAATTCGGAGTGCAAGTACCGATATTAAAAATCCACCCCCTCCCTAAGGGACATGACGTCAACAAATCCGCGGGAAAAAGGCTTCATCCATATATACGGAGCTGAACTGACGGTCGCCAGCCACTTGTCTTGAATCGTTGGAGCTGAATTGACGGTCGCCAGCACACGTGAATTGAATATCGGGAGTTGAACTGTTGGTCGCCGGTAACTTAGAATTCTACGGACGTATAGTCATTTAATGGCGCGAGCATCCGCCAGTGTTTGTAAAGTGTGATCGCGCTCAAGCAACATGTTAAATCTGGAAATAGTTAACGTAGGATAGTGTTTGTTATTTATGAATAATCAGTGACGTAAAGTAATTACCCTGCAAGAGAGTAGTATAAAATATATCACCATAAGTACGTACATAATAGACTGTGTGACGAACAGTACTTTAAGGAAGTAGTAGCCTGTACTTAGCTATACCGAACCGATGTAATGAACACGTCAAGAATGCCGTATAAATCGGGCGTATCGCGACGGGCGAAATAGTTGACACCTCGTCGTACGTGTCCAGGTCCATTGTGCGGTAGGTGGACGAAGATTAAATAGTGTAAATATATTAAATTCTTGGGTCTAGGATAGAAATTTGTTGTGTTAACGTTGTAAATGGTGAAGGTTTGTGGCAGTCAAGATATGAGTGTAAAATGATAATGTGCCAGGAAATCTTTTGTGAAACTACTCCATCAAGGATGGAGGGGTAAAACGCAGAGAGGGGCCGAATGAAGCCTCTCGTCTGCAAAGCTGCAATGGAATACCGATAACTAAGATGAGTACTAAACTGTAAAATATATTTGGGAAATGTTATCGTGATGGGAAAAATGGGAATAATTTGATTATACTTGGTTACCTTCTGTAACAAGATGGGTCGCTTAACGACCCCATCCTAAATTTGTAGCACGGACAGTAGTAAATCATAATAATGTAAATAATCGGGTCTTTTATGTATTCAGTTTGTTGGAGATGTAAATTTGTATATATAGTGTAGTACGTTAAGTCATGCATGCATTCATATTTTCTTTGTAGTCGATAATTTTCTTTACATTTGATTTTGATTATGCTAGTTAAATAAGACCCGATATGTGCTTTTATGTTTTGTCATTTTAACGAGCCATTTAATGACATGGAAGGAAAATCCAGCTTCGCCATACCAAGTGTGTTTTGTTGAAATTAATATGGTCATATTTTCAAAGTGAAGTTGTTAAATTTGTGAGATGCGATTAATATAATAATTTCCAAGTAAATCATATCTGGAGTGATTAGTGCCAGAATAAATTGAATTTGTAAAAGGGGTTATCCGTTAAACATAATAAGAGTGGACTACCGTATTACAGGCGAAATTATTATTTTTTTTAAATATTAATAATAATACTAAATAAATAATATAACTACTTTTTTGTGAAGATATTTTTTTTTAATATGATTCGGGGATAATAATAATTCATGTGGTCAAGTGTTGAGTTTATTGGGAATCATTTAATGACGGGAGGTCGTTTTAATTTGGAATTAAAGTGCGTGATAACTTAATTTGATCGATTAATAATATTGAAATGTAGATCGGTGTTAATAATCCGTACATGTTAATGAACGTGTGGTTTAAATTACGGTCCAATATTTTTTTACGTATAAATGTCGCGTTTTGAAGTTGCGATTCATTAGCCGGAACATGTAGTGCTAATATTACGAGACCATGATTGTCAAATTTTGGTAAATATAATTTCAAGATGTTACGATTATTTGTGGAGAATGAACTAAGGCATAGATCCAAATGAGATAGAAAATGTGAAAGAATCTGCAGTCAGATAATAAAAGGTCGTACGATGTCCGAAATGAATAAATCAGTTGATAATTCTGTGAGGAATTAATAAATGAATCGAGGAATATTGAGATAGAGAGGAAAATAAATTCCGTACGAGAGACACTTAGGATATTGATATGAGTGTAAAATGTACGGGCAGTGTCACAGAGAAATACTGAGTTACGCAGCGGGTAGAATTCGAACCCGTGACAGCATGTACGAAATAAATAGACTGCACAGTTATTCGTTGAGATACAACGGATCTAAGGATAATGAGAGTTCAGATTCCACAGAAATGGTCGTATATTGTATTCATTGTAATAACGAGTGAGGACAATCATGATGTCGTGATAATAATAATAATAAATATTGCAGATAAAGGATTGGACCGCCTTAATCAATTGAGCGTTGATAACGATGTTAAACGGGAATCTAATTGAGAATATGCAACCGATAATAATAACAATGTAAGGACGATGTTAAATCATCGCGGTCAGATTAATAATAATTGTCATAATAATAACTGTAATGATGTCGTTGGTTGATCAGTGAATTAATTTGTAATTGCGACCGATATCTTAATATATAATTTGGCGGAAGTGACCGGTCTATTAATAATAATAACCTCTTAAGTGACGTGAATAACAATAATAATATCTTGAGTCACCTATTAATTAATAATAATAATAATAATCACGAGAGGGATATAATAATAATAACAGTAATAACCATTTGTGTTTGCATCCCGCATAATAATGACGATATTAATCAACGTGACAGTGCCAGGAACCGTGGAGGAATAATAATAATAATAATAATAATAATAATAATAATAATAATAATAATAATAATAATAATAATAATTTCGAGGATGATAATATCGTGAATTAAATTATTTGGTGACGATATCCCTCTATTCGTATGTTTGAACAATGAGAGTGATAATATTAGAGTCTTTTGGTACCTCTTTATGGTACGGTTTCCGTACGGGACGATGTTACAGTCATACTTGCGTGTTTGTTTACTTCGCTCGCGATGCGAGGGGGGCCATGGCCACGGTATTTCCCACCGCTTCTCGTTATCTCATCTGTGTCAGTAGTCTACTGAGGCTAACTGGTGACAATTCAGATCACATGTAAATAATATGTATATGCTATTTCATTGGTATGGCATCAGCTGGATATCGTAAGATAGGGACTGTCCGTGGAATCCAGTTTTCGCACTTCACGAGAAACATTACCCAGTCCGAGTACCGGTCTCGGAAAAATGTATATAGCCGGAGTACATCATCTTAGTTAAATCGGGAAGCCGACCGTAACATGGGTTATGCTCGGGCTCCCGATAGAAGGAAGCTATATCCTTGAGTAACGGTTCGATTCAAATGGAATCGATCCATAAATTATACCTCCAAAATGTCATTTTATTTCAGAAGCAACGCAGCAAGATATTGATACCACTTGCGGTATGGCAAGTGATTTATATATGTAACATGTGTGTAAATTCAAATATTGTTGCCACGTGTATCAAAGTTTTATACGTCAAATGGCGTAATAAACCGCTCCTTCTGGCAAATTATTTCAAAGGAAACCACTCTCATAATCTTTTTATTGTAGTTAGATGATGCCCTTTTCAAAGTAACAGTCACTTCCTAGTCCTATCATGGAGTCCTTAAATTCAAGTTACAATCGAGCCTTCCCCCTTTTAATTTTAAGTTGCTCCGTTCATCCCCGTGTTCTATTATGCCGTTATATTTATATTTGATGATTTAAATAATGAACCGACACCCCTGAGATAAATGCTAGTCTGGGACTCGGGAGGTGGACGGGTGCAATACATCATGTGTTTAGAATATGTCAGGGGATACGCTTGTTCTAAGAAGATCAGATTGAAACATAACAAGACTAGAATAGAACACTGTAATCGATGTTGTTAACTTCAACATGTGATCAGAACATTGATTGATGTGTTCAGAACACAAAATAAGTGATCATGACTAGAATCGAACACTGTACTCGATACAACATGTGATCAGAACATTGATCGATGTGTTCAGAACACGAAATAAGTGATCAAGACTAGAATCGAACACTGTACTCAATACAACATGTGTTTAGAACATGTTAGGGGGTACCCTTGTTCTAAGAAGATCAGAATGAAACATAACAAGACTAGAATCGAACACTGTAATCGATGTTGTTAACCTCAACATATGATCAGAACATTGTTTGATGTGTTCAGAGCAAAAGTACAATTTTGATGATTTGCTTAGTGTAAAATCAAAAACTATGGAAACACACTGTGCACATATCGCGTAGCTAACTCGCTCAGTAAGCAATATTGCAAAACTACAACTTCAATGATTTGCATAGTGTAAAAATCAAAAACACACTGTACCCATACTGCGCAGCTAACTCGCTCGGTAAACGATATAGCCAAAGTATAACTTCAAATTATTTACCTTCCATCATTCGTCTTGTGTGTAAAAATCAGTCGAACAAGTTATCGCATAAACATGGCTGAAAAAAAATCGTGATAGGGTATGGAACCCAGGGGTTACATCTTATCAGAAGGGCAAAAAGGATGAAAGGACTCTTCCTCCTCCTTACCGCACATTCCTTGAAGGGCTAATTGGCTGAAGGGCTAATGGGCTAAAGGGCTAATGGGCTAAAGGGCTAAAGGAGCAACAACCTCGTCGATCGCTATCAGCAAGAACGCTTGTACTTTGTAGAAAATTAATCTTTATTTGTAAATGGTTTCATGTTCAGAACAAGGAATGGAAAATCCCCGAGGTGCGATGAGTTACGTTTTTCGAACTAGTGTTTGGAACACTGAACTTTTCAAGATGATAGCAGAGAGTTTAGCAATGTTCTGTTGTTGGATTTTATATTCCGCGCTACAACATGCATAAGGTGGTAGCCTTGAGGTTTACCGCCGTAAAGATGGCAAGAGTGAGGTTAACAATGTTCTGTTGTTGGATTTTAAATTCCGCGCTACAACATGCATAAGGTGGTAGCCTTGAGGTTTACCGCCGTAAAGATGGCAAGAGTGAGGTTAACAATGTTCTGCTGTTGGATTTTAAATTCCGCGCTATAACATGCATAAGGTGGCAACCTTGAGGTTTACCGCCGTAAAGATGGCAGCAGTGAGGTTAGCGACGCTCTATTGTCCTTCAAAGTGAGGTTAGGGTTCGTCAAGAAGACAGCTGTCAAAAAAGCACGTGGCTATGTTTACCAAACAAGAGCACGTGGTCGTGACGTCACGGTCACGTAATCAATCCTTAGCTCGACGTCGTTAAGAGCAGTATTAGGGTTAGCTATGCTTAAAAGTCTTGGGAACAGAGCAGCAGTATGCATTGCTATGTTTCAAAGCGTGTACACATGACCTATCGATTTTACATGCATCGACCATCGAACTAAACTTCATCCGCTAGATCGTGCTGCTATCTTAGCATGACTTTAAAGTACAATGAATAGCCATGTTTCAATGCGTGTACACATCACCTATCGATTTTGCACACATCGACTCTCGTACTAAACTTCTTCCGCTAGATTGTGCTGCTATCTTAGCATAACCTATACGCGTGACCTTAAGGTACAAAGAATAGCCATGTTTCAAAGCGTGTACACATTACCTATCGACTTTGCATGCAACAAATATCGTACTAAACTTCTTCCGCTAGGTTGTGCTATCTTAGCATAACTTATACACATGAACTTAAAGTACAAAGAATAGCCATGTTTCAAAGCGTGTACACATTACTTATTGATTTTGCATGCATCAAATATCGTACTAAATTTCTTCCGCTAGATTGTGCTGCTATCTTAGCATAACCTATAACCATGAACTTAAAGTATAATGAATAGTCATGTTTCAAAGCGTGTACACATCAACTATCGAATTTGCATGTATCGACTCTCGTACTAAACTTCTGCAGGTAGATTGTGCTGCTATCTCAGCATAACTAAGACGCATGAACTTAAAGAACAAAGAAGAGCTATGTCTCAAAACGTGTACACATTACCTATCGATTTTGCAAGCATCGACTCTCGTACTAAACTTCTTCCGCTAGATTGTGCTGCTATCTTAGCGTAACCTATACGCATGACCTTAAGGTACAAAGAATAGCCATGTTTCAAAGCGTGTACACATTACCTATCGACTTTGCATGCAACAAATATCGTACTAAACTTCTTCCGCTAGGTTGTGCTGCTATCTTAGCATAACTTATACACATGAACTTAAAAGTACGAAGAATAGCCATGTTTCAAAGCGTGTACACATTACTTATTGATTTTGCATTCATCGAATCTCGTACTAAATTTCTTCCGCTAGATTGTGCTGCTATCTTAGCATAACCTATACCCATGAACTTAAAGTACAATGAATAGTCATGTTTTAAAGCGTGTACGCATCAACTATCGATTTTGCATGTATCGACTCTCGTGCAAAACTTCTTCAGGTAGATTGTGCTGCTATCTTAGCATAACTAAGACGCATGAACTTAAAGTACAAAGAATAGCCTTGTTTCAAAGCGTGTACACATTACCTAATGATTTTGCAAGCATCGACTCTCGTACTAAACTTCTTCCACTAGATTGTGCTAAAATCGTGTAAGTGTGCTGCTATCTTAGCATAACCTATCGATTTTACATGCATCGATTATCGCAAGCATAACTAAGACGCATGAACTTAAAGTACAAAGAATAGCCTTGTTTCAAAGCGTGTACAGATCACCCTGAACTTCTTCCGCCAGATTGTGCTGCTATCTTAGCATAACCTATACGTATGACTTTAAGGTACAAAGAATAGCCATGTTTCAAAGCGTGTACACATTACCTATCGACTTTGCATGTATCGACTCTCGTACAAAACTTCTTCCGCTAGGTTGTGCTGCTATCTTAGCATAACTCATACACATGAACTTAAAGTACAAAGAATAGCCTTGTTTCAAAGCGTTTACACATTACCTAATGATTTTGCACGAAACGACTATCATACTAAACTTTTTCTACTAGATTGTGCTAAAATCATGTAAGTGTGCTGCTATCTTAGCATAACCTATCGATTTTACATGCATCGACTATCGTACTAGACTTCTTCCGCTAGAGCATGTAGCAATCGCTTTTGTGTATCCCAAACCCCTGTGCACGAACTTAAAGCATAAAGATGAGCTATGTTCTAAAGCGTGTACACATCACCTATCGATAATGTATGTATCGAATATCGTACTTAACTTCTCCTGCTAGAGCGTACGAGCATCGCTTGTGCGTGCACGAACTTAAAGCATAAAGAATAGCAATGTATAAAAATCTTGTAAACAAAGCAGCAGCATTACGTATAGTCAAGATTAAATGCGTGCACACATCATGTATCCATGATGCACACAGTACTAAACTTATTCCATTAGAATGTACAAAGTTCGCATGTGTTTGTACTGCTATCTTAGCATAGCCTATGTGCATGAACTTAAAGCATAAAGAATAGTTATGTGTAAAAAATCTTGTGAACATAGCAGAGTGTTAACTACGTAGGTGTAGACATTGAACTTTACATGCTGAGGCAACATACTACGTGACCGTGACGTCACGACCACGTGCTCTTGTTTGGTAAACATAGCCACGTGCTTTTTTGACAGCTGTCCTCTTGACGAACCCTAACCTCACTTTGAAGGACAATAGAGCGTCGCTAACCTCACTGCTGCCATCTTTACGGCGGTAAACCTCAAGGCTGCCACCTTATGCATGTTGTAGCGCGGAATTTAAAATCCAACAACAGAACATTGTTAATCTCACTCTTGCCATCTTTACGGCGGTAAACCTCAAGGCTACCACCTTATGCATGTTGTAGCGCGGAATTTAAAATCCAACAACAGAACATTGTTAATCTCACTCTTGCCATCTTTACGGCGGTAAACCTCAAGGCTACCACCTTATGCATGTTGTAGCGCGGAATTTAAAATCCAACAACAGAACATTGCTAAACTCTCTGCTATCATCTTGAAAAGTTCAGTGTTCCAAACACTAGTTCGAAAAACGTAACTCATCGCACCTCGGGGATTTTCCATTCCTTGTTCTGAACATGAAACCATTTACAAATAAAGATTAATTTTCTACAAAGTACAAGCGTTCTTGCTGATAGCGATCGACGAGGTTGTTGCTCCTTTAGCCCTTTAGCCCATTAGCCCTTTAGCCCATTAGCCCTTCAGCCAATTAGCCCTTCAAGGAATGTGCGGTAAGGAGGAGGAAGAGTCCTTTCATCCTTTTTGCCCTTCTGATAAGATTTAACCCCTGGGTTCCATACCCTATCACGATTTTTTTTCAGCCATGTTTATGCGATAACTTGTTCGACTGATTTTTACACACAAGACGAATGATGGAAGGTAAATAATTTGAAGTTATACTTTGGCTATATCGTTTACCGAGCGAGTTAGCTGCGCAGTATGGGTACAGTGTGTTTTTGATTTTTACACTATGCAAATCATTGAAGTTGTAGTTTTGCAATATTGCTTACTGAGCGAGTTAGCTACGCGATATGTGCACAGTGTGTTTCCATAGTTTTTGATTTTACACTAAGCAAATCATCAAAATTGTACTTTTGCTCTGAACACATCAAACAATGTTCTGATCATATGTTGAGGTTAACAACATCGATTACAGTGTTCGATTCTAGTCTTGTTATGTTTCATTCTGATCTTCTTAGAACAAGGGTACCCCCTAACATGTTCTAAACACATGTTGTATTGAGTACAGTGTTCGATTCTAGTCTTGATCACTTATTTCGTGTTCTGAACACATCGATCAATGTTCTGATCACATGTTGTATCGAGTACAGTGTTCGATTCTAGTCATGATCACTTATTTTGTGTTCTGAACACATCAATCAATGTTCTGATCACATGTTGAAGTTAACAACATCGATTACAGTGTTCTATTCTAGTCTTGTTATGTTTCAATCTGATCTTCTTAGAACAAGCGTATCCCCTGACATATTCTAAACACATGATGTATTGAGTACATTGTTCGATTCTAGTCTTGATCACTTATTTTGTTTTTCTGAACGCATCAATCAATGTTCTGATCACATGTCGTATCGAGTACAGCGTTTGATTCTACTCTTCTTATGTTTCGAAAGTCTAAACATGCACAATAATGTTATCGCTGCACACGCTTGCCTTCGCGATGCAGGTTTAAACTTGTTCGATATAAAGCTATGCCTTGACATAAGAGGCGGAGGAGGAGGTAGAGAAGGAGGTAGAGGAGGAGGAGGAGGAGGAGGAGGAGGAGGAGAATGATAAGACCTTAACAGCCTATGTATAGTCGCCATTGTTTTTAAAGATGATAGCTGTCAAAAGAATTTTTCAAATTATCCACCACCACATTTCAGCTAAAGAGGGCAGCAGGGTGCTCTGTTGATTAAGCACATAGAATTTCAAATTGCCCTCCACCACATGCATAACAGCAGCTGTTATCTTGCGCAGTAGCCTCTAAGCTAGCTTTCTTCATAAGAGTAGCCGCCATCTTGTGCGAGCACCCCTAGGCCGTCTCATAAGGAGCTATGTATAGTCACCATTGTGTGTCTGCCATCTTGCGTAAGCATCCCTAGGACGTCTCAAGGCATCTTGTTTCTCATAAGAGCAGCCACCATCTTGTAGAAATAGATAGCTGCGAATGCCAAAGGGCTTAAGTAGGAATCGAACCGTTGATCTCATCATTAGACTATGTTTTTTCTTGTTCCTGATACTACGAACCTACGTATTAGGCGGAAAAATTTTGTCCGTTTTGCTCTACGATGCATCGTTTTCGAGATATTTAACATTTTGCATTTAAGCCTCCAAATTTAATGAATCGAACCTGCACGGTACGTTATACTCTCTACCATAGCTAGACCCGATCATGTTACGAAGACTCGCTTCAATACAAGCTAAAACAGAGCAAATGCCAAAGGGCCTAAGTAGGAACCGAACCGTTGATCCCATCATTAGACTATGATTTTCTTGTTCCTCATACTGCGAACCTGGGTATTAGGCAGAAAAATTTTGTCCGTTTTGCTCTACGGTGCACCGTTTTCGATATATTTAACATTTTGCATTTAAGCCCTAAATTTAATGAATCGAACTATCACGACACGTTAGCCTCTAAGCTAGCATTCTTCATAAGAGTAGCAACTATCTTGCGCAAGCACCCTTAAAGCGTCTCATAAGGAGTTATGTATAGCTGCCATCTTGTGTCCGCCATCTTGCGCAAGCATCCTTAGGGCGTCTCAAGCCATCTTGTCCAAGGACCCTTAAGCCGTCTCATAAGATCAGCCGCTATCTTGCGCAAGCATCCCTAGGGTATCTCATAAGGAGCCATGTATAACTGTCATCTTGCGCAAGCATCCCAAGGGCGTCTCATAAGAACCTGTGTATAGCAGCCATCTTGCGTAAGCACCCTTAAGGAGTCATGTATAGCCACCATCTTATGCAATTAGCGTCGAGAGAGGGCTGCTGTAGAATTTTTCTTTTTAAATTAACCGCCACCACTTTTCAAAGGTATCTAGCTAAAGATGGCAGCACCGCGGATGACAGGTGACGAATTTACATCTACTACGATAAAGAGGGCAGCACGGTGCTCTCTGTATTCAAGATGGCGGATGACAGCTGTCAAAAAAGCACATGGCTATGTTTACCAAACAAGAGCACGTGGAATTTGCCGCCATCACATTTCAAACTAAAGAGGGCAGCACTATGCTCTGTTGATTAAAGATGGCGGATGGTAGCTGTCGAAAAAGCACGTGAGTTTGTTTCCAAACAAGAGCACGTGGAATTTTTCAATTTGCCGCCACCACATTTCAAAGGTATCTAGCTAAAGATGGCAGCACGGTGCTCTCTTGATTAAAGATGGCGGATGATAGCTAACAGAACTTTTCAAATTGTCCGCTACTACGTGCTTAAGGTAGTAGCCATAAAGAGGGCAGCACGGTGTTCTGTGGATTAAAGATGGCGGATGACAGGTGATGAAATTGCCCGCATGATAGTAGCACAGTGCTCTGTTGATTAAAGATGGCGGATGACAGCTGCACGTGGCTTTGTTTCCAAACAAGAGCACGTGGAATTTACCGCCACCACGTTTCAAACTAAAGAGGGCAGCACTGTGCTCAAAGATGGCAGATGACAGCTGTCAAAAAAGCACGTGAGTTTGTTTTCAAACAAGAGCATGTGGAATTTTTCAATTTGCCGCCACCACATAGAGGGCAGCACTGTTCTCTCTGGATTAAAGATGGCTGCTTGTCGAAAAGCATTTTTCAAATTATCCGCCACCACATTTCAAAGGTAAGTAGCTAAAGAGGGCAGCACTGTGCTCTATAGATTAAAGATGGCGGATGACAGCTATCAAAAAAGCACGTAGCTGTCAAAAAGCACGTGGATTTGTTTATCTCGAGCTAGTGAGGTTAAGTTGGTAGCACTAAGGTTTAGGCCCGTCAAGATGGCAGCACTGCCGATGACAGGTGACGAAAGAGGGCAGCACGATGCTCTGTAGTTTAAAGATGGCGGATGACAGCTGTCAAAAAAGCACGTGGCTGTCAAAAAGCACGTGGCTTTGTTTATCTCGCGCTAGTTAGGTTAAGTTGGTACTACTGAGGTTTAGGCCCGTCAAGATGGCAGTACTGGGGTTAGCGATGCGTTGTTGTCGATGACAGCTGTCAAAAAGCACGTGGCTTTGTTTACAAATCTGTCGAAAAGCACGTGGCTGTCAAAAAAACACGTGGCTTTGTTTACCTCATGCTAGTTAGGTTAAGTTGGTACCACTAAGGTTTAGGCCCGTCAAGATGGTAGTACTGAGGTTTGCGATGCGTTGTTGTTGATGAGAGCTGTCAAAAAGCACGTGGCTTTGTTTACAAATCTGTCAAAAAGCACGTGGCTGTCAAAAAAACACGTGGCTTTGTTTACCTCATGCTAGTTAGGTTAAGTTGGTACCACTAAGGTTTAGGCCCGTCAAGATGGTAGTACTGAGGTTTGCGATGCGTTGTTGTTGATGAGAGCTGTCAAAAAGCACGTGGCTTTGTTTACAAATCTGTCAAAAAGCACGTGGCTGTCAAAAAGCACGTGGCTTTGTTTACCTCGCGCTAGTTAGGTTAAGTTGGCACTACTGAGGTTTAGGCCCGTCAAGATGGCAGTACTGAGGTTAGCGATGCGTTGTTGTCGATGACAGCTGTCAAAAAGCACGTGGCTTTGTTTACAAATTCAAATTTCCCGCGGGAGGTGGAGGAGACCTCTGGGAGGCCTCTGGCTGAGGTGGAGGTGGAGGAGGCATCTGGGAGGCCTCTGGCTGAGGTGGAGGTGGAGGTGGCCTCTGGGAGCCTGAGGTGGAGGTGGCGGCCGAACCATCCAATTATACTACTAAAATCTTAACGACAGTGTGTCTGTACATTGATTATTTTGGCGAAATGTCCGTACAGTTATCGGTTTCAGGTGTAATAATGACCATCTGTATAATTTTTAGCTTTGGTGTCTGTCTGTCTGATTGTCTGTTTGTTTGTTTGTTTGTTTGTTTGTTTGTTTGTTTGTTTGTTTGTTTGTTTGTCTGTTTGTCTGTTTGTCTGTCCTTCTATAACTTGAAAACTACTGGATATATTTCCACCAAGCTTCATATTTAGAATCCAACTGTCCTTGGGTAGGTTTTGGCGCAAATATAGTTTTTAAATCCCTGAAATGAGTGGGTATTTTTACGAAACCGGAACCGTGATTTTGCACTCCCTCAAAGTACACACAACCGAACTTAATGGAAATCTACCTACCTTAATGAAAATTAATTTCTAAACCTTTTTTCTCATGTGCATCATTTCGATAACAGGATTTAATAATGGAGATATCATTAACGGACCGTTTTTCAGTACAAATCCCAGCGGACTTAACGCAAGAGCGGGTGCGTGTAAAAGCGTATTTCTTACGACTTGAAAACTTCTGAAGATATTTGAACGAAACTTTATATATATAGCATCCATCTGTCCAAGGGTAGGTTTCCTTGGTGTTTGTTTGTTTGTTTGTTTGTTTGTTTGTTTGTTTGTTTGTTTGCTTGTTTGCTTGTTTGTTTGTTTGTTTGTTTGTTTGTTTGTTTGTTTGTTTGTTTGTTTGTTTGTTTGTTTGTTTGTTTGTTTGTTTGTTTGTTTGTTTGTTTGTTTGTTTGTTTGTTTGTTTGTTTGTCTTTCTATAACTTGAAAACTACTGGATATATTTCCACCAAACTTCATATTTAGAATCCACCTGTCCTTGGGTAAGTTTTAGGGCAAATATTGTTTCTAAATCCCTGAAATAATTGGGGGTTAAACGAAACCGAAACCGTGATTTTGCACTCCCTCAAAATATACACAACCAAACTTAATGGAAATTTACCCGCCTTAATGGAAAGAAACCGTGATTTTGCACTCCCTCAAAGTATACACAACCGAACTTAATGGAAATCTACCTACCTTAATGAAAATTAATTTCTAAACCTTTTTTCTCATGTGCATCATTTCGATAACAGGATTTAATAATGGAGATATCATTAACGGACCGTTTTTCAGTACAAATCCCAGCGGACTTAACGCAAGAGCGGGTGCGTGTAAAGGCGTATTTCTTACAACTTGAAAACTTCTGAAGATATTTGAACCAAACTTTATATATAGCAACCATCTGTCCAAGGGTAGGTTTCCTTGGTGTCTGTTGGTTTATTTGTTTGTTTGTTTGTTTGTTTGTTTGTTTGTTTGTTTGTTTGTCTTTCTATAACTTGAAAACTACTGGATATATTTCGACCAAACTTCATATTTAGAATCCACCTTCCGTGGGTAGGTTTTAGGGCAAATATTGTTTCTAAATCCCTGAACTAGTTGGGGGTTTATACGAAACCGAAACCGTGATTTTGCACTCCCTCAAAATATACACAACCAAACTTAATGGAAATCTACCTGCCTTAATGGAAATTAATTTCTAAACCTTCTTTTCTCATGTGCATCATTTCGATACCAGGATTAATAACGGAGATATCATTAACGGACCGTTTTTCGGTACAAGTCCCACCGGACTTAACGCAAGAGCGGGTGCGCGTAAAGCGTATTTCTTACAACTTGAAAACTAATGAGATATTTGAACCAAACTTTATATTTAGCGTCCGCCCCTCCAAGGGTAGGTTTTAAGGTTTATACCATTTTTGGTCAGGCGACTACCGAATTATCAACACGAAATCAAACAGGGGAAATGCAGGAGTTGGTTTAATAATGAATAAGAAAATAGGGCAGCGGATAAGCTACTACGACCAGCATAGTGAAAGAATTATTGTCGTCAAGATAGACACCAAACCAATGCCCACCACAATAGTGCAGGTCTATATGCCTACTAGTTCAGCGGATGATGAAAAAATTGAAAGAATATATGAGGAGATAGAAGATTTAATACAATATGTAAAAGGTGACGAGAATCTAATTGTGATGGGAGACTGGAATGCAGTGGTAGGCCAAGGAGGAGAAGGTAGTACAGTCGGAGAATTTGGATTGGGACAAAGGAACGAAAGAGGAAGTCGGCTGGTTGAATTCTGCACTGATCATAATTTAGTCCTTGCCAATACTTGGTTCAAACACCACAAATGACGGCTGTATACGTGGACGAGACCTGGAGACACTGGAAGGTATCAATTAGACTTCATTATGATTAGGCAGAAATTCAGAAACCAGGTGTTGGATTGCAAAACTTTCCCAGCAGCAGACGTGGAATCTGACCACAACTTGTTGGTCATGAAATGCCATCTGAAGTTGAAGAAATTGAAGAAAGGAAAGAATGCAAAAAGATGGGATCTAGACAAGTTGAAAGAAAAGAGTGTGAGGGATTGTTTCAAGGAACATGTTGCACAAGGACTAAATGAAAAGGCTGAAGGAAACACTATAGAGGAAGAGTGGAGAGTCATGAAAAATGAAGTCAGTAGGGCTGCTGAAGAAATGTTAGGAAGGAAGAAAATATCAACTAAGAATCAGTGGAAAACTCAGGAGATACTAGACCTGATTGATGAACGACGAAAATACAAGAATGCTAGAAATGAAGAAGGCAGAAAAGAATACAGGCGATTAAAGAATGAAGTGGATAGAAAGTGCAAGATAGCTAAGGAAGAATGGCTGAAGGAGAAGTGCAAGGATGTCGAAGGCTGTATGGTCCTGGGAAAGGTAGATGCTGCATACAGGAAAATCAAGGAAACCTTTGGAGAAAGGAAATCTAGGTGCATGAATATTAAGAGCTCAGATGGAAAGCCACTTCTAGGGAAAGAAGACGAAGCAGAAAGATGGCAGGAACATATCCAACAATTGTATCAAGGTAACGATGTAGATAATTTGGTTCTGGAACATGAAGAAGTTGTTGATGCTGATGAAATGGGAGACCCAATTTTGAGGTCAGAGTTTGACAGAGCTGTGAGTGACCTAAATAGGAACAAGACACCTGGAATTGATGATATTCCCTCTGAATTACTGACTGCCTTAGGAGAAACCAGCATGGTAAGGTTATTTTATTTAGTGTGCAGGATGTATGAGACAGGAGAAGTCCCATCCGATTTTCGGCAGAATGTTTTTATACCTATTCCCAAGAAAGCCGGTGCTGACAGGTGTGAAAACTACCGCACCATTAGTTTAGTATCTCATGCCTGCAAAATTTTAACACGTATTATTTACAGAAGAATGGAAAAACAAGTTGAAGCTGAGTTGGGAGAAGATCAATTTGGCTTCAGAAGAAATGTAGGAACACGTGAAGCAATCCTGACTTTACGTCTGATCTTAGAGGATCGAATCAAGAAGGACAAGCCCACGTACATGGCATTCGTAGATCTAGAAAAGGCATTCGATAACGTTGATTGGAACAAGCTATTTATGATTCTGAAGATGATAGGGATCAGATACCGAGAACGAAGAATTATCTACAACCTGTACAAAAATCAGTCTGCAGTGATAAGAATCGAGGGCTTTGAAAAAGAAGCAGCACTCCAGAAAGGAGTGAGGCAAGGCTGCAGTTTGTCCCCTCTCCTTTTCAATGTTTACATAGAACAGGCAGTATAGGAAATCAAAGAGAAATTTGGAAAGGGAATCACAGTCCAAGGGGAGGAAATCAAAACCTTGAGATTTGCCGATGATATTGTTATTTTATCTGAGACTGCAGAAGATCTCAAGAAGTTGCTGAATGGTATGGATGAAGTCTTGGGTAAGGACTACAAGATGAAAATAAATAAGTCCAAAACAAAAGTAATGGAGTGCAGTCGAACGAAGGCAGGTGATGCAGGAAATATTAGATTAGGAAATGAAGTCTTAAAGGAAATAGATGAATATTGTTACTTGGGTAGTAAAATAACTAACGATGGCAGAAGTAAGGAGGACATAAAATGCAGACTAGCACAAGCAAGGAAGAGCTTTCTTAAGAAAAGAAATTTGCTCACTTCAAACATTGATATCGGAATTAGAAAGATGTTTTTGAAGACGTTCGTGTGGAGCGTGGCATTGTATGGAAGTGAAACATGGACGATAACTAGCTCAGAAAGAAAGAGAATAGAAGCTTTTGAAATGTGGTGTTACAGAAGAATGCTGAAGGTGAGATGGATAGATCGAATCACGAATGAAGAGATACTGAATCGAATTGGTGAGAGGAGATCGATTTGGCTAAATTTGACGAGGAGAAGAGATAGAATGATAGGACACATCTTAAGACACCCAGGACTTGTTCAGTTGGTTTTAGAAGGAAGTGTAGGTGGTGAGAACGGTAGGGGTAGACCAAGGTATGAATATGACAAACAGATCAGAGCAGATGTAGGATGCAATAGTTACGTAGAAATGAAAAGGTTAGCACAGGATAGGGTGGCATGGAGAGCTGCATCAAACCAGTCTATGGACTGATGACTCAAACACACACCATTTCAAATTCCCAGAATGGACTGGGGTTTTATAGGGGACCGAAATGGTGATTTTTACTCTCCCACAATATATAAAGTACAAGACCAACCTGACTTGAAATCGATCAAACTGTTTGTAAACCCAATTCTAATTTATTTTTCTTATGTGCATTTTTCAACGGGAGGATTAATAAGGGAGATGAAAGGTCGGTTTTCAGGCTATGTCTAGCGGACATAGCCCAAAAGGTGTTATACGTGGAGCAGATTCCATCTATCTAGATAAATCATATCGTAACGACCGTGTGTCTGTGCACTGACTGTTTTGGCAAAATTTTCGTACAGCTATTCGTTTAAGGGGTAATAATGAAAATCTGCATATTTTTTAGCTGTAGGTTCCTGAAGGTCTTTTATTTTACCTCCCTCACCCAAAATCAAGATTGTGGCACAATTTGCCAGACGAGCTAGAAAATTAAAATTAGGCAAAATTACACGTTTTAGCTGGTAACCGACGGAAGACTTCCAAGATCTTCAAATTTTTCAGTGATCTACAACCTTGGTGTGATGACTCTTTGTCGATTCTGTATCCGTTAAATTGGTCTCTATTTCTCAATTTTAAGTAAATTTGGACTTTTTACAAGCATAATTCATACTTTTAATCACTTGTAGTAAAGATAGAATCATCAAATTCTACACGAACCTTGACCCACCCAGTAGCCATATGTGAGGCAAATGCCGTGTTTGTAGCTGTCACATGATTATACGAAAAGTAATGCAATGTGAGATAATCTTACCCAAACTTCACCCTATTCAACTTTTCTAACTCAATTTGACCCATGAATAGATGAGATGCAAGAAAATATCATAGGACCAGCCATTTATTCCGCTAAATACGGCGTCTTATGGTAAATCCGTTTGTCGATATGACGTACCGCTTAGCAGCAGTTAATCTGTAAATGAAGGTCTGCAATATTGTAAACATGCGTATACTTTCGTATGGCGATGTATATATATACTCATTGATATCGATTTTTAGCGATGCAGAAATGGTGTGTCTGCTATTGTAATCAGTACTCCCCACATCGACTTTGACTGGCAGTAAGAATGGGATCCTTCTCCAACTCCTGTGTAACTAGCATTAGTAATGGGGGCCTACCATTGTAATGAATAAATCACTTCTCGATTTAACTTGCAGAAGTCAAGGGAGCATGTAATTTTGTTCAAAACTCCCCTACCCGATTATGTTTGGCTGTGGGCAAGAGAGCCCGCCTATATAAACAATATTGTACCCATCTGAAATGTGACTGGCATTAGGCATAGTGGTCTGCTATTTTAATGGAAACTCACCAACTTGGTGTGACTGGCAGTAGGAAGAAGGGCCTTTCATTATAATGATAACTACACAACTCAAATTTGACTGGCTGTAAGGATGTTTTCTGCCATTAAAATTCAAACTCATCAACTGTAATCTCTCTGGAAGTTGGAAAGGAGGCCTGCAATTGTAACGAAAATTCCCCAAATCGATTTTGATTGCGCAATAGGCAATGGGGCCTCGAATTATAATGTAAACTTCCCAACTCGATTGTGAATAGCTGTAGGCAAGTGAGCCTGCCGTTATCATCACAATTCCACAACCCACACTTTACATTGGAAACAACGTATGGGGACCTGTCCATGCTGTTTCTCGGATAACGCTAAGAGACATGCAATTTTAAAATAATCCTATTTACTGCATGTTCAGTAAATTACTTCGATATGCGTATACATTGTAGAATACCGTAGCGAAGCACGGGTACGCTTGCTAGTATCTTATACATTCCTCCTTGTCAATATTCTTACAATGCATCTGCTGTTCACCGTGGAACGGGTAGTTTCAGGGAATCCTGAGATGAATTCAGTTTGTATGGTGACAAGAACCAGTGTACTTTATTTCCCCTTCTCTTTAGCGTACAGGTTTAAAACTTTATGTAGGTATATTCAATGAGCTGAATTTTTATTTATATTGACTCTGAAATAATACATCAGTTATTAATTCGCAATATTATTTTACACAGTGATTATAATCATGAATAAATGGTTGCAAACCTACATTTTTAATATATTTTATCTAATATATAACACATATCTAATATTTTTAATAGTAAAAAACAAATCGGTGTGTTTACTGTGTAGCCTAATGCTAGTGTATGTGTATGCGAGTGTCTGTTTTCTCCGCATCACCACAAAAAGAAAACTAGGGATATTTTTGACTAAACATAAGAACTTCAGTAGTGAATTCCCGATAAATTCAGAACTAGGGAGACACAGAACGAAGGATCTTACATCTGACTTAACATTGCAACAGTCTATCTTTACAAAGCCCGGTTAGTAATCAAGTAATACGACGATAGCTTTTTACGAAATCAGCCGCCTGCTAGCTAAAAGAAAGAAGCCTTTCAGTGATGGCGAAAGAATTCAAGAAACAATGAACAGTCCTACTGAATCTCTGTTCGAAGGTCACAAAGGCAAATCTGAACTCGTTTCTTCCATCAGAAACATCCAGTTGTTCCACCAGACTGTGGCTATGTGGATTGAGCATATTTCTGATGACTTTAAATCTCAGTTATATGTTAATTTATAGACGTATTAATATTTTTTACTTTAATTTGATGAACGCAGAGAAATGTAGGATGTTAGACAATTGCGAATATTCATTTTGCAGATTTTACAGTAAAGTTCCTGAAACTACTTCCCCTTCTTGAACGAACTAGAAAAGAAGACGTTTTTCATTCATCACTCTTTCTTTACAAGTGTCTGGCGAATAGAGTGGATTGCTCAACTTATTGGAGTTGCTCCCATTACACGTTCCTCGTCGCAATAGTAGGCAAAGGTACACTTTCTATCAGCCTAAAGAGAGAACTGTGGCTCATGGAAACGAATGCCTGCTGAGGGAACTAAAATCACTAAATGAGGTGGGTAGATCAGTGGACCATTTTCACTCACACCCCGTCTAAAATTAGACGTGCCCTAACGACCTCATGAATATAAGGTACCGGTACACTCTATAAAATATATAAATACGTGTATGTAAATGTCTCTAATCGTAATTTAATCATAACAATTATTTATTTATTTATTTATTTATTTATTTATTTATTTATTTATTTATTTATTTATTTATTTATTTATTTATTTATTTATTTATTTATTTATTTATTTATTTAAGGTGTTACAAATATCTCTGGGTTTAGTTTAAACTTGGTTATTATTTTAAGAAATTACTATTATTTCTTTAAGATGTATTTGTTGTTTATATTGTTTTATTGAATCATCTACAATTGGGCAAATAACCGGTTGATGATAATAAATTTATATATCCATATTTCTGTGGAGCTGAAGTGTACGACTAAAGTAAAGCACCTAAAAGAGGAAAGAGGAAATAAAGCTGACTTGGGTGATGAATAGGCCCTACGTAGAATTGGTAATATGTGGTGGACCAAAGTTAGTGGAAGTATTAACGCAGTTTTTCTAGGAGAAATGGGAAAAAAGAGGAAATACATAATGACTGAGAGAAGAATATCATACTGATACATAAGAAGAGACTATAATATTTATAGGACCATCAGATTTTATAGTGTGGTTTTGAAGTGCTGGTATTCAAGAATCATTGAGAAGAGACTGAAAAAAGTTACTAAGAAGGAAGCAGAAGAAGAACGGTCAGCACTCAGATGCGGTAAGAAAGGCCATTAATTTGCGAAAATATGTTGCAAGAGGGAAGATACCGGTATATATTCCTGGCACTAAGTCTAAGACAAGATTTTGACAAGGTGCAAAGACATCAGGTGTGGGATACAAAAGAAAAAAACATGTTCCTCTCAAATCGATTCCTGTCAAGTTCTATACTAAAAGTTCAAAGGACAAATACAATCAATATGGTTTCTAAGGATCTTCTACAGAGGTCGATAGCTGCAGTCGCTTAAGTGCGGCCAGGATCCAGTAATCGGGAGATAGTGGGTTCGAGCCCTAATGTCGGCAGCCCTGAAGATGGTTGTACATTAATTAAGGCCACGGCCGCTTCCTTCCACTTCCTAGGCCTTTCCTATCCCATCGTCGCCATAAGACATATCTGTGTCGGTGCGACGTAAAGCAAATAGCAAAAAAAAAAAAAGAAAAAGAAAAAAGAATGTTCAAAGGGTTGTCAAATTAGGCTGATAATTATTATCAATGTTTTAAATACCCAAATAAGTTGATTAACGAGATAGCCTCAGCGTACTAATTGTTAATCTGCTCATGAAGTACTGAAGATCTGTGAACTATTTGCAAAAAAGAACCAAAATAGCGAACTGGAGCGTGGGAGGAATCCAAATACAAGTTCCTCTCAAACACACGATATACAGTAGTTGTCTTTTTATTTTCAGCAGAGAATCTTCAAGAAACGATAGTTGAGTGGCTGGAATAACTGAAGGGGAAAGTAACGCAAGGGCCACCATGGTTATACTCACGGTATGACAGTCAAGTAAAGGTACAGTCTTCTTTCCCTTCTATTGACTGTGTTCCTTGTCTCTCAAATCAAGCAGTACTTCAGCTGATCTCGCGAGGCTGAGTCAACAGCGTTCCCGCCCTTAGTTCAGATTTACAAGTACCGAATCAAACATTTTACGGATCCCCAATAAACCAAACTAACATAGTTCAACTATAAGAGGAATTAGAACTTCTATTTTAAGGTTCGCAATTTATCATAAATGTAAAAAAATATATCTCATGATTCTTAGCTTGTGTCTTTTCATTTTTGTATCTGGTGTATATGCGTATATTACTCTAAGTGATGATGCCCCTAGGGGACGAAACATGTACTAGTTTAAGATAACAACATGTACTGACTAGGCGGATTCTTAAACAGAATATTTGAATACTATGGTAAATATTTTCAATTTGAATTAAAACTCTTGGGTGAGCCGGAGTTCCACCTCAGGGTCTCCCTACACAAGGGCTGAATTCTCAACTTGAGCTAAGCAAATTAACTGATATTCATGTACCGCATATGTGAAGGATTAAATAATTCTTGACACAGTAATTTCGTAAATAAATCTGCTTATGTCCTTGTTGTTCTTCTTGTACTTCCTGACTTTTCGTCGCTAACTTGGAGTTAGCCTAATGTGGATTAAGCCTAGACTTACGGTCGTATGCCCTTACTAATATCAACCCTCGGTGGAGGCCCTATTACGTATTCCTATGGCGGTTTGTACTGTGATGTGTTGTATGTAAATGGAGATGTGTAATAAGACCACGACAAAACAACCAGCCACCGAGCTAGAGAAATGGACAAGATCTAGTTAAAATCCTTCCTACCCCCAGGAAACGAACCCGAGGTCCTCTCAACTGAAAGCCACAACGCTGACCTTTCCTCCAAGGATACAGACTAATTATGCATAAAGATAACAAACTTTTTCGAACTAGCTGACAGCCCTTACCAGTTATCGGGTATGACAATATTTATTCTAGTCCTATTTCTGTTAGCCATTTAACGCGCACTAAGGCGATGATGTGGTAGGAAAGTGGTCTTCTTTTAAGGTACAGCCCGAAAATAACAGCGTTCAGGTCTGTCGACTGTGGGATTCAAGCCCACCAATACCTGAATGCAAGCTCAAAGCTGCACGGCCTGAACCACTGGGAGCGCAAAATCAAGTGATATACGTGGGTATACTCACCTCACTCGTGACGTCAGTTTCCCCCATCTTTCTCTTTATGAAATTTCTGCAGACTCCCCCTGTCTTCTTATTGCTACAGAGAAAGTATAACCTAGCAATTCTTAGTTCTGAATATGGAAACAGTTCGTTTTTTCCTGCCACTTCCTCGAATCTCTGAAACATGAGTAACAGTTTTTATTAAGTATTTACAGTACACTTTGGTTTTACCGTTTCACATTGCGAAAATATAAGTAAAAATATAAAATCATTGATTTATGGTAGTGATGATTATTTTAAAGAGAAAATCATCGGAATTATCGATTCCACTTAATATTTACTGAAGGGCAAATCTAACATCTGGTTGAAATGTGTGACAACTCAAAAATTGTCGAGTTTGAATTATTTAGATCAAATGTAACTTAAAAAGCTTTCCGGTTTGTCAAACACACCATTCCAATATAAATTATAATACTATATCATATCTGACTATTAAACAAAGAAAGTCATGTTTCGTTCTACAAGAGCATCCTCAGATTCTACCTGGGTAGAATGATGATTGTATTAGTATTCAATCATCACCGTATTAACTGTATGAAATACTTTTGTATTTATCTAGTCTGCCGAAGTGCAGTCCGTTGTTTACAAAGAGTGTTCTTAAGATCAGTACAGTGTATTTATCTAGTCTGCCGAAGTGCAGACCGTTGTTTACAAAGAGTGTTCTTAAGATCAGTACAGTGTATTTATCTAGTCTACCGAAGTGCAGACCGTTGTTTACAAAGAGTGTTCTTAAGATCAGTACAGTGTATTTCATTAAGTTAATATGCTGACAGTTATTATTTATTAATACTTGTTCATATACTCACGAAGCTCTCAGTCATTGACAAATACTATACTGTACATATATACGCATGATTGAAGTGATTCGGTAGAAACTGAGGATGCTCTTGTAGAACGAAACATGTCTTTCTTTGTTTAATAATGTGTATTTTTTGCAGGTAATACCTTAGGGGTCGGAAAAGAACAAGAATCGACCAAGTGAGCTCTGACAGGGCAGTTGAAAGTCAGGAGCCTGACGCAAGTAAGTAGAATAAATGCCAGGACTCAGTTAAGTGCCCCATAGTCGCAACACATCGTCCCAGTTTAAGAGCTCCTAAGGCCCCCCTTAGTCGGCTGTTACGACAAAATGATTATACAGCGGATGTAATCTACCACCCCCACCTACAGCGGAAGTTCTTCCATTTTGTTGGGGGGATTATTTGAATGAATTGTCCTTCAGTCTGATGTGGCACAGTCTTGTCCGAAAAATATCTCCCTGGGACTCTTCTTTCTACATTTAAATTTTCTTATTTGCCTTCCACCAGTTCAACTATCAGTGTTAGGAATCGAGAAATTCCCATTACTCACAACATTTGACAAAAGGCTCACACGTGACGAAGAACTAATCAGTAGATAAACCAGAATTCGAGCCTCAACTTTCGGGTGGGAAGTCAGCAGAGAGTTTAGACATACACACATCGAAACAAGTTTTATATCAACTTGGACAAAAAAGTTCCCGACGGTTTAAAAATAAATAAATAAATAAATAAATAAATAAATAAATAAATAAATAAATAAATAAATAAATAAATAAATAAATAAATAAATAAATAAATAAATTAATTAATTAATTAATTAATTAATTAATAAATTAATTAAATAAATAAATAAATAAATAAATAAATAAAATGCACTAAATTAGAAAGAGCTTATCATCTTTATAAGAACATATACAAGTCTAAATCCCTCTCCTTGAATATTAAACTTAGACACTACAACACCGTAGTAAGAGCATCTGTACTGTACGCCTCAGAATACCTAAACATGACCAGGAAAGGACAACTCAGAAAACTGGAACTGAAAGAGCGAAAGATCCTCAGAAGGATTATGAGTCCCATTAAAGAAAGAGATGGGTACAAAATCAGGCACAGCAAGGAACTGTACAGTAAAATAGAAAGCATTACAACAGTTATGAGGAAGAGAAGACTAATGTTCTGTAGTCATACAGTCAGGACACACTTCAAGGATCTTCAGCACTGTATCTAGATGGAAAGCAACAAGTGCCAGATGTACAAATTTAGTTGGGAAGGACCTGCAATATCTCAACATTGATCAAATTGGCATTTACAACCGAGATAAGTTCAAAAAGTTAATCAAGACATCTGACTCTCTCCTGTCAGTAACAGGTAAATCACTGCGTCCAGGAATAGGAGTGAAATGGGCTCAAGAAAGAAAAGACATCCATAGCGCTAGAATGAAGGAATACTGGGCTAAGAGGAAGAAAAAACCTCACCAGAGTTAAGAACCACGTGGTCCATCGTAGTCCTAAACGAAGAATAATAAATAAATAAATAAATAAATAAATAAATAAATAAATATGAATTTCTCCACTACACGGAAATGCATAGATAATTTTTTTATCTTTTTTGAAAAAATTCTATTTGTTCGGAGCGTCGACCCATATGGATCATTTTCCCCTTATTTTTTAGCCTAGGAGACGAGAAAGTGAGTCCAGATTGTTTGGCTGTTCTCCTCTTAGTAGCCTCTGACGACATGCAGGGGGTACAGATAATACATCCTTTTACTCCATCCCCAAGGGAGATAAAATATTTCCCATAACACGAAAGAAATATGACGCAACATGATCTACGTCCAACATTATGCTCGCTGATATAGCATACAACTGTATGGCAATCAACACTCGGTAGATACATATTATGAAAAGCAGGACCTGCTATTGGTCCAGGGCGCATGATTGTATGCAAAATAAATAATTTTCTCTTCTTTTCGCACTGTTCAGAATGTTAATTAATGTTTTCTCGTTAAAATTATTCGCCACTCTTTTGTTTACAGCTTCTATTTTATTTATAGGCCTTATACGTCCAACATCAACATCTTCCAAAACCTTGCTCTTCCGTCCGCCAAAATGGCGTCATTCTTCCATCGATATGACGTACACCGATTGCCTGGTTACAGTATCGATACTTTTTGTCGACGCAAAATTGCTTATGCTAATTCCATACAGACCCCCAGTTCAAAAATCATATCCGTGATTAAAGAAACGAAAGAGAGAGATGCTGAGATATAGTTCTCCCAGTTTCCTCGTTAACAACTAGCGACTCAAACGTTAATCAGCAAACCACCCCCCGATTATATCCAGATTTATGACAGTCCGCAGTCGCCTCTGTTGTCATCAATAGCAATCCACGTGGAGTACTTCAAAAGCGTGCCGTTTGTATAATAATGCATTCTTTCCATTTATAAACGTGCTCAAATGAAATTTCAGCTGAAACTTTACACTCTGAGAGTATTTCCTCTCTCCTGTAAAACTTTACTTTTGAAATTTGTACCTTACGGAAATAGGTTTCTCATTTAAGCCAGACAGGTTCAATTTATTTATTTCGAAATTTCTCGCGACATATGGGACCGTAGTGGCTTCAAGTTGAGCGAAAACACATCTGAAATATTATAAGAGCTTGTCAGCATTCCAAGAATAAATAGTCATTATTACAGAGCCCGGTTTTAGACAGTTATAGGTTATAATGCAAATTTAATGAAGCGGGTAACAGGTATAGTCTAACCTGCACAACAGTTATGCAATAAGTTTTACATAACCATTAGGGGTTCGGCCCATCAGAACCCCTAGAATTTATGTTATTCTCACTCCATTACGGAAGAACGGTCTAAACGACACATCCTGGTAACCAAATTAGTTTGCATTCTAATCTAATACTGCATACAACTCCGGGGTCCCGGGGTCTAGTAATTAATGTTGAAAGGCAAAGGGCTTCTCGGCATTGACTCCAAGTTAAGGTGGCCGTGCATCGTGAGGCGAGTTCCACGCTATCGGAACCCCAGTTCTAATGGTCCTAATGGGCCTCTCAAACGCCCAAAATCACACGCGCGCAAACTGAGGCGCAGAGGTCCTGTGCACAGAGCATCGGTCCCACTCAGCTCGGTTCGAACCAGCGCGTCGTCTCGGAGCGACTCGGATAAGCTCGGCTCAACTCGGCTCGGATTTGAAGCGCTGCGGAGCAAGTGAGGAAGAGGGAGACAGGCGGGGCGAGCGAGACAGGTGTGCGGAAAGAGAGAGACAGCGCTATTGCATCAAATCGAGAAGATGGGGTCTGCACTCTGGTCAACGAAGCGAAGTCGTCTTTTGCACCTTGCACCGCGTAATACACTGGTGCATGCACCCTGAGAGGCCCTGTCCTAATGTGATCAATTTATTACAATTATTACAATTTGGTTACAATTAAGAAATAAAATATCAGCTCCAAACCCATACTGACTACTCTTTATTTCGAGAGTATCTACCTATCCATCAACCGTGACCACGATACAGTTCGTTCTATTTATTTCATGCGTTGTAAACTAGCCAAAATTCAGACATACCCCATCCCTCGGTGATATTCAGAAATGTGCGACACAGATTTTCAAACGTACATATTGGCCTCACCGTGTTCTCACAAGTTCGGAAGATTTTACACGGTTCCCACGACTTAGGACGACCTCCGTAAGTAGCTCCTCTTCTTCCTAGCCTTTTCTCTAGTTTTTTTGAGATCGGTACTTTACGAGTACTTGGCACAATTTCTCACAAGTTCAATTGCCGCGCCTTTTTTTCAGCGAAGACATCTAGGCGCGATTGCACTGTCATTTGTTTCCTTCTCGCGGACTTCTCGTGGTTGACGTGATTGTGCGATGCACGAGGCTGTCAACTCTTCAGCTTTAATTCATCATTCGCGCTAGTGACAAAGCCATTGGCCTAGATTGGTTACATCCGACTTGTGACAAAACTATTCGTCTGGATTGGTTAGGTCAGGCTTGTGACAAAACCATTCGTCTGGATTGGTTAGGTCAGGCTTGTGACCAAACCATTGGTATGGAATGGTCAGGCTCAGTTAGTGACAAACCATTGAACTGTGATCTAGCAAAGGGGGCCGCGAAGCGGATAATAGGCCCCTATCATTATGTAATGCGACAGCAGCGTATTTTATGTTGGGCAGTGACTAAAAGCTGAATTAAATTATCATTCCGGCTGGTGACAAAGCTATTCGTCTGGATTGGTTAGGACCGGTTAGTGAAAAAGCCATTGGTCTAGATTGGTTAGTTCCGGCTAGTGACAAAACCATTTGTTGTGTTTTTATTGTGCACGGATTGGTAACGGATTTATTTGACTTGATTGCTGGCAATCACGTCATATCCGATTGTGCGTCAACCAATGGAAATACTACCGCTTGCTTCATTAGATTATAGAAGTAAATTCACTTCTGGAGGCCTGTCGGTGGGTCCCTGGCTGTCGCAGTGAACACATCTCTCCTCTACAAACTATTCCACGTAAGGGTTGTATCATTCCAAAGCCATTATAATGATATGAATGTTAAGGCGCAGTAACTGAATTTCTACGGTCAGGTTTATAGCCCGTTGGCTAACCAACTCATTTTAGAGGGAAGCATTTACTTTTGCATATTCCTAGGGTGGTTGGCAGTGTGGTGTGTGTAGTTTGTAAATGAAGAGAAGTGCAATAAAACGAACACAAGCGCCCACTTTCTGAGGCAGAGCAATATATCATACGTAGTTAGGATCCTGGGTCCGGACGGGAACCGAACCTGGGGCCCTCTGAACCGAAGTTCATTCCATTGACCATTCAGCTAAGGAGGCGGACAACCTACGTAAGTATTCGTATGTCTAGAACTTACTTGAAAGAGGTTTACCCTTCTTGGTGGTCTCTGTTGGTTTGGTGGAGCAGATAACCTACTTGCCATGGTGACCACTAGACGGAGCTTAGCGTTGTATGCAGGTCTCATGGAGAGCAACACAAAAACTGCCCTTCCACCTAAGGAATGCCCCATGTAATACAGTCTGCTGTGTCCAGTGGTGTCGAGTATATAGTCGATCATTGCCGGCAGGTCATACATCCCTATCTCGTGCCAGCTGTTGACAAGAATGGTAATTTCATTCAGAAGCAAATAAATTTTCTGATCACCTCAATTAAGTTGGCGTTTTAAGCAGAAGCACTTAGATACATAGTAGAGTCATTAAGTTCGTGGACTGGCCGTCTAGTGTCGCTGTGGTGCACTACAACGGAGAGTTTCCACCTCAAGTTGTTGCCGTGACAGTGTTCTTCGTTAGTCCCAGCAAGAGACAGTTGCGAAGGCCTATAAGCAGAACTACTGTCTGTGTTGTGAGTGTCCGCGGCGGAACTTGAGAATGTCATAGTTTGAGCAACGGGCAAATTTTAAGTTCTGCCAAAAATTAGGCAAATCCGTTAGCGAAATGTTTGGGATGATCAAGTCGAATTCACCCAAGACATCACAACAAGAAAAAGACACGAAAAGGCAGGTAAAAAATACTGTGTGATCCTTGAAGTGTTAGCGCCAGTCCACGAACATATTGGCTGCAGTACGTACATAGGTATACACTGTGCTGCCTACACTGTAAGCGCCAGTCCAAGAAGTGATTGGCTGTAGTACACGAGTGCACGACGTGTTGCCTACACTGTAGGCCACATTCCACGAACTTATTGACTGAAGTAGTATCATCTCACTAGATTAGAACAAGTTTTTAATGCAACAAATCAACTGTATCACAACAATAGAATCAATCTATTGGTGTGTGTGTGTGTGTGTGTGTGTGTGTGTGTGTGTGTTTTTGTGTGTGTGTGTGTGTGTGTGTGTGTGTGTGTGTGTGTGTCCAGAGTTTCTTCCAGAGGGTGCCATATGGACTCATCACTTGGACGGGTGCACCTTTCCAAGGCGCCGCTTAGCAGTGACAGACTATTAGCGAAGTTCCACTGAGTTACAAAATAAGAATTGCTAACCTACGGAACGAGAAGTGATTATTCGTTATTAACTAGAAGAACGATAAGAAGCAGACTGTACTCCCCTTAGAGGTACAATGCCAATGAAGGTTTCCACGAATCTAGATCGAAAATCAAAGCAATATAATAAAGCTTTGGAATTATTATTATTATTATTATTATTATTATTATTATTATTATTATTATTATTATTATTATTATTATTATTATTATTATTATTATTATTATTATTATTATTATTATTATTATTGCTATTATTCCACATTCATACACACATCTTCGTCTTTCAGGGTTCAGTCTGCAAGCCTCTGTGAACTTACTAAATGCCACCAGAATTCTCTATCTATAAATAGCTCTGTGGCCTCATTTAGTTTCATACTTTTTATTTTCTGTCATTAGAAACTGAGTAAAACCATCGCCGTCTTGGTCTCCTTCTACTTATCTAACCTCCAGGACCGAGTCAATTATTCTCCTAGGTAACATATCCTCCATTGCTTCATATGTACCCACCACCAAAGCTTCACAAATCGAGTTCATTCCTAACATAGCCTTCATCTCCTCCTTCCGCACCCTCCTCTCATTGTTTCTACCTGTTTGTACTGGCAATCATTATCGCTATTTTCATGTCAGTTAATTCTAAGTAATGAACAAGATATTCAGAGTCCAAACAGCTTTCACGCACGGCCAACTTGATCGGGGGTCTGAAAACAGACCGGTGTAAAGGTAGTTTCGTCCCCGAGTTGACTACTTTGTTGCAGAATAAAGCTGATCGCAACTGCGAATTCACTGCACTGACTTTGCTGCAGCTTGCTTCAATCTCACTTAGTATACTACCATCCTGGAAGAATGAATGAAAACCTACAACTTGTTTTCCAGTCAATGACCGGGTCGGCGATGGGATGAATGAAGCCTCCAACTTGCGGCGAGGATAGGAATTGTGCCGGCTGACGAGGCCTGTCACACTCCCCTGTGGCAATGATTAATGACTGACAGATGAAATGATAGTGGAGAGTGTTGCTGGAATGAAAGATGACAAGGAAAACCGGAGTACCCGGAGAAAAACCTGTCCCGCCTCCGCTTTGTCCAGCACAAATCTCACATGGAGTGACCGGGATATGAACCACGGTATCCAGCGGTGAGAGGCGAGCGCTCTGCTGCCTGAGCCACGGAGGCATCTTACCATCCTGGAAGAATACACATCTTAAATACTTAAAATGAGCTATCTGTTCCAGCTTTGTATTCCCAACCGGATAATAAATTCTCTTAGGAATCTTACTTACAGACATCGTTTTACTACAGGTAAGGTCAATTTTCATATCATACTCACTGTACCTATTTTCATGGTGCAAGATATTAATCTGCAGGCTCTCAGCAAAATCTGGCGTTAAGACCAAGTCGTCGGCGTGCTAACAAAATTTCCGCCTAACTGAATCCCTCCCTGCCACTTTTTCTTTCAGTAGACGATCCATGTAAATTATGAAGAACATAGGTGGAGGAATCAGGCCTTGCGGAACCCCTGTTATCTTGAAAACCGAGCAAGTTGGCTGTGCGTTAGGATGGCATGGCGTAGCTATGAGGTTGCATTCGGAAGATGGTCGCTTCGAACACCACCGTCGCGTCGGCAGCCCTGAAGATGGTTTTACGTGGTTTTCCATTTTCTCACCAGGCAAATGCTAGGGTTGTTCCTTAATTAAAGGCATGGTCACTACATTCCCAATCCTAGCTCTGTCTCATCCTTACGTCGCCGAAAACCTATGATGTGCACAGTGACGTTAAAGAAAGTAAATTGAGCCAAGAACTCATTCTACCATTAAATCTCACTGCAGCCAAATATCAACTTTAAAGGAAGCCTATAATAATAATAATAATAATAATAATAATAATAATAATAATCATAATAATAATAATAATAATAATAATAATAATAATATATTATATATAATTATACATGGTTAGCGTGCTGGCCTTTGGTCACAGGTGCCTTGGGATCGATTCCCGGCAAGGTCGGGAATTTTAATCATAATTGGTTAATTCCTCTGACACTGGGGCTGGTTGTATGTATTCTCATCACGATGCGCAGGTCGCCTGCGGGTGTCAAATCAAAAGACCTGGATATAGCGAGCCGAACTTATCCTCGGACACTCCCGGCACTAAAAGCCATACGCCATTTCATTCTTTTTTTTTTTTTTTTTGCTAGTTGTTTTAGTCGCACCGACACAGACAGGTCTTGTGGCGACGATGGGACAGGGAAGGGCTAGGAGTGGGAAGGAAGCGGCCGTGGCTTTAATCAAGGTACAGCCCCAGCATTTGCCCGGTGTGGAAATGGGAAACCACGGAAAACCATTTTCAGGGCTGCCGACAGTGGGGTACGAACCCATTTCATTTTTAACTATAAGATACATACCCGAAGAAGCTTTTAGTTTTACGTGACTGTTGGTAATGTGTGATCATACCTTCGTCACTTCTATTTTAACGTGGAATCCGAACAACTGGGGCGTGGCATTTTTATTTCTCAGTTACATTGATTGATGTACGAATCATGGCCACTTCGGTGAAAATCCAATAACTGCTCTCTCGTTGGCGATATTCTGTGTGCCGTGTCTGGGCAAGTGGTAAGCGGTACGCTTGCGTACAGCGTTGTTGCTTCATTGTATACAGCAGTAATTAATCGGATTTTGGGGCGGTAAATGCGTGTTCGTTTCAACCGGAAGGGTGCGGGTTCGATTCCCAGTCAGAAAGTCGAAAAATTTAAGAAACGAGACTTCTACTTCCGGAGCTGCACATGGCTTTGAGGTTCACTCAGCCTACACCACTCTATTGCATCAAGTGCCGTGGTTACAGATAGTGGAAGCCATTACCTTCCACACATCCCCGTGCCTTCATGGCCTGTACAGTTGATCGGTTTTGTGCTATGGTCTTTAAAATTCATTTCACATGAAATGTTGTAGATTCGTAAGATTGTACTGCACGGAGTGAATGAGAATATCATTACACGCTACATCAGTTGTCTACAGGGTGAGGGAGAGTATTCCATTGTATTTTATTGTTTCGCTATCTGATTATTCATTCATTGAAATTGATAGGTTTTCTACGGCAATACGAGGATGGCGTGACGGTGACCGCGATCTCGTTTACCCACACGCAGCATACAAGAATGACGGCAACGCAAGTGGGACTCGCCCTTTATTATTGGGGATAGCTGTCACGCTGACCTTCCACTTCTTCAGAGGTCTAGTCTACAATTTGCTTTACATAATATCGACACAGATAATTCTTATGGCGACGATGTGATAGGAAAGGGCTAGGAGCGGGGAGGAACTGTCCGTGGACTTAATTAAGGTACAACCCCAGAATTTGTCTGATTTGAAAATGGGGAATCACGAAAAACTACCTTCAAGGCTGCCGACAGTGGGGTTACTAGGAAAATAGCTGTTTCGGATGACGCGTGGCTTGAATTGCATGGAAATGTCAATTCGCAAAATAACCGTGATAATCCAAGAATAGCTCACGAAACTGCACTTCATGACCTTAAAATAGGAGTTTGCTGCTCTATCTATAAAAATAAAATAGTAACGGTCGTGTGTCTGAGCACTGACATTTTTAGCAATATTTCCGTACAATTATCCGTTTCAGGTGTAATAATGACCGTCCGCATATTCTTTTAAGCTTTGGAGTCTGTCTGTGCTTCTGTTTGTCTATAACTTGAAAATTACTGGATATATTTCTCCCAAACTTCATATTTAGAATCCTCCTGTCCTTGGGTTGGTTTTAGGGAAAATATTGTTTCTAAATCCCTGAACTGAGTGGGCGTTTGTACGAAAAAGAAACCGTGATTTTTAACTCCCACAAAATATACACAACCGAACTTAATGGAAATCTATCTACTTTAATGAAAATCAATTTCTAAATCTTCTAATTTCGATACGAGCATTAATAAGTGAGATATCATTAACGGACTGTTTTTCGGTATAAGTCCCACCGGACTTAACTCAAGAACGGGTGCGCTTAAAGCCTATTTCTTACAAATTGAAAACTACTGGAGATATTTCCACCAAACTTCATATTTAGCATCCACCTGTCCAGAGGTAAGTTGTTAGGTTCATATCATGTCAAATTCCCGAAATAGCCTGGGGGTTTATAGGGAGCCGAAACTGATTTTAATCTCCCACAACATAAGAGGGCTGATCAATAAAGACTCAGACTGACCTTTATTTTTCACAGAAGTTTATTACTCCATTTCAATGTTCACACGATCTTTTTCAAAGTAGTCGCCTCCTAGTTAAATGCAATTTTTATAGTGTCTCCGCCAGTCCTTGAACACATGCTGCAGACCATTCTTTGTCAGGTTCTTGAAAATCGCCTCATTTTCCTTGAGCACTGCTTCAGAGTTCTCAAACTCGAATGCCCCTAAGCTTTGCCTTTAGTGATGAGAATAAACAAAATCACAGGGTGCAAGATCAGGGCTGTAACATGGATGCGGTACACAGGTAATGTTGAATCGAGCCAGAAACTGCGAGGCTTGATTTGCGACGTGAGGCCATGCACTGTCATGATGAAGTCGCCACCCAGTCCGAGATAGCTCTGTTCGTTTCTTACCAATGTGCTTCCTCAGTGTAGCCAATACTGAAGTGTAGTATGCTGCGGTAACAGTGCCAAACAGCTGTAACAGTGCTGTATCATGCCATTGTCTGGTATACGAAATGCACGTAGCGTCTACACAATTACTACAAACCTACAGATACGAGAGTGCTCCGCCTACGGGCATTATACACAAAAACCCGCTATTTTCAAATGTTTATGTTACATAAATATACGAAAATATCACGGAAGCTATAGGAAAAAGACCGGAAAAAATCAATACAAGGCCAGCCTGACTGGAAATCGACCAATCTTGATGGAAATACATTCCTAAAACTTTTTCTCTTTGTGCGTTTTTGCGACAGGAGTATTAATAAGGTATATATTATGAACGGTCGGTTTTGCAGGCTAATTCCAGCGGACATAGTCCAAAAGGTGTTGTACGTGGAGCAGATTCCTTATCTTCTATCTATATAAATAAAATCGTAACGACCGTGTGTCTGTGCACTTACTATTTTGGGTAGTAATGACCATCTGCATATTTGTTAGCTATAGTTTCCTGAAAGTCCTAAATTTTACTCCCCTCGCCCAAAATCAAGATTGCGGCACAATCTGACAGACGAGCTAGAAAGTTGTAATTAGGAAAAATTATACGTTTTAGCCTGTAACCGACGGAAAACTTCTAAGATCTTTAAAATTTTCACTTTTTATCCCCGAAGAAAATCGAAGTATGGAGACAATTTTAATGACCGTACAGACCTTCGTTTCGAGGTATTTCGCGGTTAAACGGGAAGTCCTATAACAAAATGGATGGCACAATCTTCGTTCAACTTGGAGTGACCTACAACTTCGGTCCTATGATATTTTGTCGTCTCTCTCCCCCTTATACGATAGATTTGGTTATATTTCTCGATTGTTCGTAAATTGTGTGCTATTTACATGTAAATTACATAGTTTGACACGCTTATAGGAAAGATAGAGTCATCGATTTTGGCACGCATATTGACACGACCAATGGCTATATGCGAACCAAATTTCATTATTATAGTTTCCACATAAGTATATGAAAAATAATGTAAAATATTAAAAATGCACCCAAATTTCACCCCATTCAAATATGGTAACTCAATCGAACCCATAAATACGCGACATACGAGAAAATCATGCAGAGCAATAAAAGGGGCGTCTGATGTTGCAAACCGTTTGGTGATATGATGTACCGTTTAGGAGCACTAAATCTCGAAATGAAAGTCTGCACTTACAAACGTGCTCTTGCCTATCTGTCATCTATATAAATAAAATTGTAACGACCGTGTGAATGTACATTGACTAATTTGGCGAAATTTCCGTTTCAAGTGTCTCTTTGTCTGTTTGTCTGATTGTCTATAACTTGGAAACTACTGGGTATATTTCTACCAAACTTCATATTTACAATCCACCTGTCCTTGGGTAGGCTTTAGGGCCAATATTGTTTCTAAATCCCTGAACTGACTGGGGTTTATAAGAAACCGAAACCGTGATTTTCGGGGTTCACAAGGAACGGAAACAGTGATTGTACTCTCCCACAACAAATACGATGCCAGCCTGACTGGAAATGGACCAAACATGATGGAAATCCATTTCTAAAAGTTTTTCCTCATGTGCATTTTTCGATAGCAGGATTAATAGATATCATTAATAGACGATTTCCTGTACAAGTACCACCGGCATTGACTCAAAAGCAGGTGCGTGTAAAGCGTATTTCTTATAACTTGAAAACTACTAGAGATATGTCAACCAAACTTCACATTTAGCATCCACCTGTCCCAAGGTAGGTTTTTGCGTCCATACCATTCCAAATTCCCGGAATGGACTAGGGGTTTATAGGGAATCGAAAACTGGAAAACGACCAACCGTGATGGAAATCCATTGCTAAATCTTTTCCTCGTGTGCATTTTTTTCGATAGGAGGATTAATAATGGAGATATCATGAACGATCGGTTTTGCAGATAATGTACAGCGGAAATAGCTCAAAGAGTGTTGTACGTAGATCAGATTCGTTATATATCTATAAATAAAATCATAACGACCGTGTGTCTGTACATTAACTGTTTTGGCGAAATTTTCGTACAGTTATCCATTTCAATTGTAACAATGACTATCTTCATATTTGTTAGCCTTAGTTTCCTGAAATACCTCTTTTTAAACCCCCACCCCCAAAGCAAGATTGAGGCACAATTTGTAAGACGAGATAGAAAACTGAAATTTGGTCTTAGCCTGTAATCGAGAGAAAGCTTCCAAATTCTTTAAATATTTTATTTTTACCCCAGATCAATATCGGAATATTGAGGCAATTTTAATGTCCGTGCAGACCTTACTTTCGAGGTATTTCGCGGCTAGACGGTAAGTCGTATCACAAAATGGATGGCACATTTTCAATTTGGAGTGATCTAGAACTTTGCTGCTATGACTTTTCATCGTATCTCTATTCCTTCTATTTCTCGATTATACCTACATTTTTCTCTTTGTGCACGTAAAATTCGTAGTTCGAGTCACTTATACGAAAGGTAGAACCATCTAGTTGTACACGAACATTGGTCTACTCAGTTTCCATACGTGATCCAAATTCTATGTTTGTAACTGTCATATTAGTACCCAAAATAATGCACTTTGGGAAAAAAACCCAAATTTTACCCTATTCAACGTTTGTAACTCAATTTTACCCATAAATTGATGAGAGAGGAGGAAATATCTTAAGGCCAGCCATTTACACCGCTAAATGAAGCGTCTTATGGTACAATCCGTCTGTCAATATGATGTATCGATTTAGCAGCAGTTAATCTGTAAGTGAAGGTTTGCAATATTGTAAACATGCATATACTTCGTATGCAGATCTATACCAGGTGGCTCTCGAACGCCGTACTTTCTTCTTATAAATGCCCCGCATGCACAAATCATGAACGGGATGTCTACCAACTGATTTTCACAGGGGAACTACTGCCAGCGGACAGGTTACGTCAGAATATAAAGAGATAAGAAAAGGAGTGTCTCTCGCAGCATGTTACTCAGCGCTACCGATCTAATGCACCCCTTGCATTAGTAAACATCGTTTTAGACCGCATAGTTCTAGGCTGGTGTATGGTACAGCCGCACTATATTTGCTGTATGCATATCAGTAATGGCTAGTGTGATCAGCAGCGACGAATACACAGACATGATTTTAATCTGGACAATCTGCTCGGATTGAAACAGAAGCTCAAGCAGACGTATCGCTTCTACACACGTATTTCTCCGAACAGAATCAGTTTTTGTTTCATACAAGCAACTCTTCCATCGAGTGGAATGTCTAAACGTGTATAAATGAATAAGTTATTAGATTTCCTTTTCTGCATCTTTGGCGTGTCTACAAACAGTAGTGGTGATTGGGAGGTGGGGCGAGGAGGGACAGTCGCCCCCTCCCCCACACTTTGTGGAGTAAACTTTACATTTTTATTCCACTTTAGCCAGCTGGAACTAGGAATTATTTTTCAAAAGCTGCTTGTAAAAACCCTGTTATCTTATCTGCTAATTCCTTCGTTTAGTTTATTTAATTATTAACATAATTATTGACGGAAATACGCACAAAATGCTCTTCGTCGCGGCTAACCAATTTGTATAGCACTACTGCAAGTAGTGGAGACTTTGCATGTGCTGTGAGGAAGGGTGGTAAGGCTACATATTTTTTTGCCGACGTCGTGGCCACTGAGTTATAATTCACCCACCTGCCGCGCGCATACATCAGTCTGGCAGTCCCTTTAGTGTCTGTTAGTTTCTTAGTGAGCATCCAAATACTAAATGAGTTTTAATTGCATAAGCATGCCGTACTTCTATTTAATTACACCGGGCGATATGGCCGTGGGGTTATGGGCGGCCAGTTCTGAGCTTGCACTCGGGAGATAATAGTTTCGAATCCCACTGTCAGCAGCCCTGAATATAATTTTCCGTGGTTTCCCAATTTCACAGCAGGCAAGTGCTGGGGCTGTACCTTATTTAAGGCCACGGTCACTTCCTTTCCACGCGTAGCCCTTTCCTGTCTCATCGTTGCCATAAGTCCTATCTATGTCGGTGCGACGTAAAGCCAATTGTAAAAAAAATATTCTGTTGTAATCGTATTTCAACGGGAGCTAATACCAACGTGGCTAAATTATTTCTTTGTGTTATGTTATTTATTAAGTAAATGCCCCGTAGTATGTTTGTGAGACCTAGAGAAAATCTTATTATACAGCATTGAATCAAAATCTCAAGAAAAACTATTATTACGAATAATCCACGGGGCAGATTAATTACATTTACATACAAAATAACATAATACAAACGAAATAATTTAGTCCGGTGAAAGTAAAGTTGGTATTCTCTCGCGTTGAAATTACAATTATAATTAAATATATCTTACAATTGACTTTATGGCACCGACACAGATAGAACTTGCGGTAAGGAAGCGGCCGTGGCCTTAATTAAGGTACAGCCTCAGCATTTACCTGGTATGAAAATGGGAAACCACGGAAAACCATCTTGAGGGCTGTCGACATTGGGATTCAATACCGCTATCTCCCGAGTGCAAGCTCACAGCTGCGCTCACGTAAACCTACGGCCAGCTCGCCAGGTACAATTACATGGATGTACGACATGATTATGCAATTAAAAATCATTTAGTATTTGAATACACACTAAGAAACTAACAGACATTAAAAGGAATGCCAGACTGACGAATGCACGCGGCAAGCGGGGGAATTATGACTCAGTGGCCACGACCTCGGCAATAAAATATGTACTCCTACTACCCTTCCTCACAGCACATGCAAAGTCTCCACTACTTGCCGTAGCGCTATACAATGAAGGAAAGATTTAGCATATAAGACAAAAAGGCGTGTACAAATAGCTTTTTTTAAATAACTCCTAGTTCCAGCTGGATAAAGTAGAATAAAATGTAATATTTACTCTACAAAGTGGGGGTGGGAGCTACTGTCCTTCCTCACAACACACTCTATCCGCCGCTACTGTTTGTAGACACGCCAGAGATGCAGTAAATGAAATCGAATTACTTATTAATTTATACACGTGTAGACATTCAACGCGATAAAAGAGTTGATTGTATGGTACAAAAACTAATACTGTTCGGCGAAATATGTGTGTAGAAGGCGAACGTCTGTTTGGAGCTTCTGTTGCACTCCGACCAGGTTGTCCAGCTTAAAATAATGTCTGTGTATTCAACGCTGCTGATCACACTAGCCATTGCCGATATGCAGGCAGCTAATATAGTGCGGCTGTACCATACACCAGCCTAGAACTATGCGGTCGAAAACGATGTTTACTAATGCAAGGGGTGCATTAGATCGGTAGCGCTGAGTAACATGCTGCGAGCGACCCTCCGCTTCATATTCTGACGTAACCTGCCCGCTGGCAGTAGTTCCCCTACCGGGCGAGTTGGCCGTGTGCGTAGAGGCGCGCGGCTGTGAGCTTGCATCCGGGAGATAGTAGGTTCGAATCCCACTATCGGCAGCCCTGAAGATGGTTTTCCGTGGTTTCCCATTTTCACACCAGGCAAATGCTGGGGCTGTACCTTACTTAAGGCCACGGCCGCTTCCTTCCAACTCCTAGGCCTTTCCTATCCCATCGTCGCCATAAGACCTATCTGTGTCGGTGCGACGTAAAGCCCCTAGAAAAAAAAAAAAAAAAGTAGTTCCCCTGTGAAAGTTGCTAGACATCCCATTCATCATTTGTGCATGCGGGGCATTTACAAGTAGATTGTACGGCGTTCGAGAGCCATCTGGTATATATTCATTGAAGTCGATTTGTAGCGATGTAGAAATAGTGTGTTTGCCATTATAATTAATATTTTACAGGAGCGCGTCTGCTATTGTAATCATTACTCTCCACATTGATTTTGACTGGCCGTAGGAATGGGATCCTTCTCCAACTCCTTTGTAACTAGCGTTAGTAAGGAGGGATTACCATTGTAATTAATAATTATCTTCTCGATTTGACTGGCAGAAATTACGGGACCAATTGTGTTTGGAAATAGGCAAGTGTGCCCGCCATTACAAACAAATTTAGCAAAGCAATCTCCGTACAGGCCATGAAGGCCCTTGGAGGGGTGGAAGGTAAAGGCATCAACTATCCGTAACCTCGGCACTTGGTGGAGTAGAGTGGTTAGCTCTACGGCCGGCCGCCTTTGCCCTCAGGAATTAACCTGGTACTCATTTTGGTGTAGGCTGAGTGAACCTCAGGGCCATGTGCAACTCCGGAAGTGGAAATCTCGTTTCTTAAATTTTACGACTTCCTGACGGGGATTCGAACCCACGTCCTTCCGGGCGAACCGAGCTCGCCTTTACCGTCTCGGCCAGACAGCCCCTTCTAAACAAATGTACCCATTTAAAATGAGACTGGCATTAGGCATAGTGGCCTTGCTATTATAATGGAAACTCACCTCACCAATTTAGTGTGACTGTCATTAAGAAAAGGGGCCTGTCATTATAATAACAGCACAACTCAATTTTAACTGGCTGTATGGAAGGTGCCTGTTTTATAATAAAATCTCCTCAACTGTAATCTGTCTGGAAGTAGGAAAGGGCACCTGCCATTGTAACGAAACTCCCCAAATCGATTGTGACCACGCAGTAAGTAATGAGGCCTCCCATAATAATGAAAACTTACCTACTCGATCGTGAGTGGCAGCAGGCAAATGAGCCGGCCGTTATCATCACAACTCCGTAACTCGCACTTTACATTGGAAACAACGTATGGGAAACTCTCCCTGCTGTTTCTGGATAACGATAAGAGATACGCAATTTTTTTAAAAAACCTTATTCACTGCGTCAACAGTAATTTATTTCGATATCTGTATACAATGTAGAATACCGTAGCGAAACACGGGTACATTTGCTAGTCAGTACTAAAACAACTGTACGGCCAATAATTTTTAACGACACCATTAATTCTGATGTACATATAGAATGAATACTACTAAACTAGCTTCTTATTCAGCTGACTGAACGGGAATAATAAATGAAGGTTATGGCTTGTTCACCTGATAAGAACTTTATTTTCACTTTGCTTTGGATTCTGATCATAAGTTATTGGTTCTTAAACAAATGTGAAATGATAACATTTCTGCACAAGATAATATTTAAAATATATTACAAGAAACGATCCACAGGTTAAGATATTGTTTAGAGACACTGCATTTCATATCTTGCTGGAAATACCCTAGGATATTGTAATCAATTTTAATTTTTGTAATAAATATTGATTGTTTAGCTATTTTTATTTAACATTGTTTTAGCCAGTGGATGTTATTTATAGGGGCTGCCTGGCCGAGGCGGTAAAGGCGTGCTCGGTTCGCCCGTAAGGACGCGGGTCCGAATCCCCGCCAGGAAGTCGTAAAATTTAAGAAACGAGATTTCCACTTCCGGAGACACATATGGCCTGAGGTTCACTCAGCCTACACCAAAAATGAGTACCAGGTTAATTCCTGAGGGCAAAGGCGGCCGAGCGTAAAGCTAACCACTCTACCCCATCACGTGCCGCGGTTAACAATGGTGGAAGCCTTTATCCACTCCTCCAAGGGCCTTCATGACCTGTACGGAGGTGTCTTTGTCTTTTGGATGTTACTTATAATTTGGGAACATCCTGTATACTCCACAAAATATTTCTTGATCCAGTCTGTGTTGAACTCTCTGAATGTATTGATATTCCATTTTTAAATTCGATTTCATCCTCAGACTACCTGAGAATTATTCCAGTACCATTTTCGGTAGATCATGTTCTGAAGAGGACAGCTTCTATCTATTTTAAGGATACTATTGGACTGTACTTCAGGACACGTGCAGGGGAAGTGTGTTAAGAGAACTTAACTATTCACTCTTTTCTATGAAAAAAATAGTATTTCTCTTGGTCTCTATTCATTTCGGGCATTCCTGTGTATATTTGAAAGCAACTAACCTTCACTTCCTAACCCCCATATATCAAATACATGTTAAATCTTTATCCATCCAACTCAATACTTCTCTTCCCAAGAAACACTCCTCATGAACCAGTCTCTCCGTCTGTGGATATTCAGCAGCGAAAAAGACGAGCAAATGGAGTCTATTAAAGGCACACACAGGGAGCTAAACTTGTTGTTCTTGATGGTTCACCTGGGGACTTCGTCTTTACGTGGTGCGTTGAATATTTCGTATGAACTTATGCAATAAAGGTGCCTAACTTATTAAAATAATAAACACAATAATATTAATAAAAATTAATTAATTAATTTGATGTTATGCCCCACAAACTACTTTTATGGTTTTCGCGAACACCGAGGAGCCAGAATTTTGATCTGCAGGAGGTCCTTTACATGCTAGAAAAACTGCAGTACTAACACGAGGCTGGCGTATTTGAGCGCTTTCAAATACCATCGGAATGAGTCGGATCGAACCCGTGCCCTTGGCCTCGGAAGGGCAGTGCTCTAACGTCTGAGTCGTTCACCCCATCAATTCCTTCTCAATCAATCAATCATTCAATCAATCAATCATTCAATCAATCAATCAATCAATCAATCAATCAATCAATCATCTGCGTTTAGGGCTATCGCTCAGGTGGTAGATTCCTATCAAATTGTTTACCTAACTCTTATTGTATTCGTTGTTCGAGAGTTAATTGTTCCTCCAAGAACTGCTGTAATTGATTAAGAAGTTTTATTTGAAAATTGACTTCGACTTGTAGAAGAAAATATTTTGATTATCAAAGAACTAAATTTCATCGATATTTTCTTTTGAAATTCATTGAACTTGACGCAGGTCGTTAGTTTACGACGTTCACAAACTAAATTCTACACATGAATGTGCGAACGTCTTTATAGGAGTGGTTGCACTAAATAAGGCAGAGCCCCGGCGTTTCCTTAGTGTGAAAATGGAAAATCACGGGAACTCATTTTCAAAGCTGCCAACATTAGGGTTCGCAATCATTCTAATCATCATCTCCCGATTGCAAGCCTACAGTTACGCGATTCGTACCGCGGACCCGAGTCACTCAGTAGATTGTTTATCTGCTTGTAGATCACTTGGCATAAAGGACTAAGGTTCGTTGCGTGCTGTGTATATATATATCGCTACTGATCCGCGGTATTAATTAAGAAAATTGACAACATTTATCTCTGCTGACAAGCACGACAAATTATAATTAGCATAACAAACAAGTAACATTATTTACTGTAACTGTCCATTCTTAAAATCATGAGCTCCGTTATGTTCGTAGCCAATCCGTCGTAGGTCATTGTAGAGAAAGGATGAAAATCTCCACACGAAGCAGGATGGCACTGTGTTTTTCTGCTGCTGAATACGCTACCCCAATCTGGCACAATACATCTCATGCCAGACAGCTAGATACGGTCCTCAATGAGACCTGCAGGTTGCTTACCGGTGGCTCAACGCCTCGTCCGACAGATAAGCTGCAATAGCGCTTATGTACGTAGAAGATGTAGCTGCCAACAGGGAGAGGCTTAAAGTGGAAAAGAACAGAGTCCATCCGCTGCATGGACTTCGAGGACTGATTATGCGGGAATTTAGGGGGCTGAAGTAAATATGTAAAGGAGAGGGCAAGTCTCTTTCTCTTTTTTTTTTTTGCTAGTTGCTTTACGTCGCCCGACACAGACAGGTCTTATGGCGAGATGGGATAGGAAAGGAGTAGGAGTGGGCAGTGGTCTCTATTAAGGTACAGCCCCAGTATTTGCCTGGTGTGAAAATGGGAAACCACGAAAAACCATCTTCCAGGCCTGCCGACATTGTGCTTCGAACCCACTATCTCCCGGATGCAAGCTTACTGCTGCGCGCCCTAACCGCACGGGCAACTCTCCCGGTATATAAGTCTCTGGTAAGATCCCAAGTAGACTACGGTTCCAGTGTATAGGACCCTCACCAGGATTACTTGGTACGAAAAGTGAGAAACATCCAAACAAAAGCAGCTCGATTTGTTCTGGTTGATATCCGAAAGAAAAAAAAAGAGTAGCGTTAACAAAATGTTGCAAAGTTTGGACTGGGAAGACTTGGGAGAAAGGAGACGAGCTGCTCGAGAAAGTGGTATGCTGCGAGCTGTCAGTGGAGACATGGCGTGCGATGACATTAGTAGACGAGGAAATTTGAGTGGTTTTTAAAAATATAGGAAAGATCACAATATGAAGATACAGTTGGAATTCAAGAGGACAAAATGGGGATAATATTCGTTTATAGGAAGAGGAGTTAGGGATCGGAATAATTTATCAATGGAGATGTTCAATAAATTTCCAAATTCTTCGCATTATTTAAGAACAGAGTAGGTAAACAACAGATAGAGAATCTGCCACCTGGACGACTGCCCTAAATGCAAATCAGTGGTGATTGATAATCCTCCTCAGAAACGGTAGAAATCCTAGAAGAGCTTCCTGAGGTCATCTTTGGTGCTTAGCGTCTCACCAGAAAAGGCAAGTCAGGAGATGTAGAAGAAGAAGACCTCTCACCTTCGCGGATGGATGCCAGCAGCTGATCAGTTACCACCTGGACAAAATGAAAGCTGTCTGGTGTGGACGTCCCTGAACAGAAGTGGAAAGATCCTGGGATAACCTGAAGAATTGGAGATTCAGTACAAGTGATACAGTGTAATGTGAACAGGGACAAACCACGAGCCACATGCTTCAGTGCCCCCTGTGTCCAAAATCTTGTACAGAAGATGATATCCTACAAGCCACTCCGTGTGCATTGGTCATTGCAAAATACTGGTCATGTGTAATATGAAGATCTCAGACCATGTTTTATTTACTTCAGACTGACTTGTACATAACTGTAAATTTGTATGTTTTCGACTTGAGAATAATATTAGCCAAAGATTCTTCTCTGGTGTAACAGTTGGTACTTGATCACGAGGAAGCTCGAATTTGCATCACAGTGAACGCACGAATCTTTTGACAAGGAGACTGTTTATGGCCATTACTATTTAACTGTGACTTAGAATTTATAATACAAGGTCAACCCAAAGAACATAAAATTTGTTAGCTCCAAACAAAATTTAAGTTTAAACTGTTTAGGATTTGCTGATGACCTTGCTCTATTGTCCAAAAATATTCAGGAATTTCGACACCAGATTAAATCTCTACAGGAAATAGCACGAGAATACGTCTTACAATATTCTTTCAAAAACTGAGATCATGTTTACATATCCCCCACAGGTAAATAAAATTTGCAATTGATGGGAAAAAATCAAAATTGTTGATAAATTTATGTATTTAGGAGAAATCATAACTTATAATATTAACAAGAAACCAGCTTGACATAACAGAATAAATAAATAAAACAAAGCAAATGAAATTACTAAGACTTAAAGAGCTTATCGATAGCAGCAAAATTAAGACATTACAAAACAGTGACTGAGCCAGAAATAAATTATGCTAGTGAACCCATTTTTAAAACTACTAACACTGAAACAAATAACATACTTAAGACAGAAATAAGAATAATTAGAACATGTAAAATGGAGAATAGCATCAAAAAAACACTTTATAAGGAAATTGAACCAGTATTGGGCAAGATTAGGTTAAAACGTATATCATTCTTTGGACATCTTATCAGAATACCTGACACCAGAATTAGGAGAAAAATAATTGAAAAATTATGAATAGCAAGACAGGATTAAATGGATCACAGAAATTAAGGAGGATATTAAAAAACTACAAATAACAACAGACGATCTCAAAAACAAAACAGAAAAATTAAGGTACTTCAAGACACACACAGCAGGCAACAGACCAATATCAATTAAAGGTCTAATGGGAGGGTATTTTCAACAGAACAAAGAAAGGCAGCATCTCTCAGAATTAAAAAAAAGCATATTGGGCTAATAATAATAATTTCGTGTGGTTATTTCTAACCGAGTGCAGCCCTGCTAAGACAGACCCTCCAATGAGGGGGGATGGGCGGCAGCTGTCATGTGTAGGTAACTGCGTGTTATTGTGGTGGAGGATAGTATTATGGGCGATGTATGAGTTGCAGGGATGTTGGGGGCAGCACAAACACTCAGCCCAGGGCCATTGGAATTAACCAACTAAGGTTAAACTCCTCTACTCGGCCGGGAATCGAACCTGGAACACTCTGAACCGAAGGCCAGTACGCTGACCATTCAGCCAATATTGGGCTGATAAGAAATCAAGAAATCCTTTCTATAATTGACTAGAGTGGTCCAATGTAGGCCATAAAATGTAAAATAAAAACAAATTATGGTGGCAAATCACTTCACATTAACCTTTTCTTTAGCCGGTGGCTGAGGGACTCTGACGGTAGAGCGCTGGCCGTCTGGCCCCAACTTGGCAAGTTCGATGATGACTCAGTCCGGTGTATTTGAACGTCAGCCTCAAGTCGGTAGATTTGCTGGCACGTAAAAGAACTCCTGCGGAACTAAATTCCGGCACCTCAGCGTCTCCAAAAACCATAGAAGTACTTAGTCGGACGTAAAGCCAATAACATTAGCTTCATTACCTTTTATTTAACAATTGGCCATGCAGTTGGGGGTGCGTAACTTTGAGCTTGCATTCAAGAGTTAGTGGCTTCGAACCCCACTATCGGCAGCCCTGAATATCCTTTTCCATAGTTTCCCATTTTCACACCAGGCAAATGCTTTTTTTTTTTTGCTAGGGGCTTTACGTCGCACCGACACAGATAGGTCTTATGGCGACAATGGGATAGGAAAGGCCTAGGAGTTGGAAGGAAGCGGCCGTGGCCTTAATTAAGGTACAGCCCCAGCATTTGCCTGGTGTGAAAATGGGAAACCACGGAAAACCATTTTCAGGGCTGCCGACAGTGGGATTCGAACCTACTATCTCCCGGATGCAAGCTCACAGCCGCGCGCCTCTACACGCACGGCCAACTCGCCCGGTAGGCAAATGCTGGCTGGAGTTGCAACTTAATTAAAACCACGGCCTCTTCCCTCCCATCCATAAGCCCGTCCTATCTCATCGTCGCCATATGACCTATCTGTGTCGGTGCGACGTAAAGCGAACCGTAAATAAAAAATAAAATAAAACTGTGTATGTACCCGGTCTTGGAATATATCTTTACTTGATGATATGTTAAGTCCAAGTTTCTTGTTCATTTTAAAAACTGCTGTATGTTGTGCTGAACGTAGGGAACATGGCGATAATCTTTGAATCTCGAAGAATGTGAAGAGAACATGAAACTTGATACTCAAAACAGAAATTCATTCAGTGTGGTCTATAATAGTGGGCTACAGCGAATAGAGCAACAAAAGTCTGACCGAAAGTTTTATCAACCTAATATTGGCCAAAGATTCTTTTCCGGCGGAGCAGTTGGTGCTTGATCACGGGGGAAGCTTGCATCACAGTGAACGTATGAATACTGAAGTTACTTTTTCCTCCTGAGTGCAGTACACAAACAGACCAGTTTCAACTCGTCTCTTCCAATGTGAAGAAGGCAATTGCAAGGACTGTGTAGGAAGGATTTAAAAATCAGTCCATGCTTTCGGTAGTTACCTGAAATCCCAGAATGCTGTGTCTGAAGGGTTTAGAATAACATGGTCCTTGGAATATCTATTTCCTCTAACATTGCCCAGCCATACGTCATACCCTCTGTCCGCCAACTGGTAGGCTGTAAAAGAAATGGTTTTATATTAAGATCACTTGGACACACGTACATACCGGTATACAGAATAAGGGCCCGCGATATCTTATGACTAGAGCTCGGAATTTTATTGAACAGTCGGAAACGAAAGTCTACATACGTTACAAAATTTCATGTAAATGTAATCAAAACAGAACACTTTACTTACCTACACTTACAAAGTAAAATGATAGACTTGTGGATACTTTGCTGGCCCCGTGGTGTAGGGGTAGCGTGCGAGCCTCTTACCGGGAGGCTCCGTGTTCGATTTCCGGCCAGGTCAGGGAATTTTACCTGGAGCTTAGGGCTGTTTCGAGGTCCACTCAGCCTACGTGATTAGAACTGAGGAGATATCTGACAGCGAGATAGCGGCCCCGGAGTAGAAAGCCAAGAATAACGGCCGACTGGATTCGTCGTGCTGACCACAGGACACCACGGAATCTGCAAGCCTTCGGGCTGAGCAGCGGCCGCTTGGTAGGCCAAGGCCCTCAAGGGCTGTAGTGCCATTCGGTTAGTGGTTTTGTAGATACTTTATGGCATTCATAACTGAGTGTAGAACTACATAAATGTCATGCAGGCGTATCGTCCATTTCCGAAACGAGACAAATGTTCAGGAACAGGAACTCACAAGTTTGTCGCTCTCACAATAGGTTCAGTATATTTTGTTTCCACGCGTTGCAGCTACCAGAGCTTCCAAACGCAAGGTGCATCGATTCCATTGGGTTTTGGGGGACTTCTGGTGAATTTCTTTGTTGCAAGTTGCTTTACGTCGCACCGATACAGATAGGTCTTATTGCGACGATTGGACAGGAAAGAGCTAGGAGCGGGAAGAAAGCAGCCTTGGCCTTAATAAAGGTACACCCCCAGCATTTGCCTGGTGTGAAAATGGGAATCCGCGGAAAACCATTTTCAGGGCTGCCGACAGTGGGGTTCGAACCCAATATTACCGAATACTGGATACTGGCCGCACTTAAGCGACTGCAGCTATCGAGCTCGGTTGGTGAAATTTTGTGCCATTATGTTCTTATGGCAAATTTCAAATCTTCCTTCTTCTTGATGGAATTTTTCCTAATCCCTCTCTGGTGTTCTTCCCAAAAGTGTTCAACAAGGTCAGAGGTCAGGAGGTGAATTAAATTGCTTGGAAACATTTTAAAGAAGCCAATTTTTCACTATTGCACCGGAATATTGGGTTGTTACCTTGCTGAATGACCCTGTAGGGCCCGTTTTTCAACAAAGATTTTCCCCTAATGTATACAGATACTCCGATTTATCTTTTATATTCAATAAACACTCTGTTGTCTATCGCAGCACCAGACATGCAACCCCAAACAAGAATGTTCCCACCTCCATGTTTGACCAGTGGAACAAGATTTTTCTTTTAGAAGCTTTTATTAGGTTTTCTCCATGCTTTTTCCTTTCTATCACACTGAAATAAAGGACAGACGTATTCAGTGTTTGGAAGGACGTCACAAGCGCAAGTCAAAACAATCAACATGCACCAGGGTTGTCCAAAAAAATTGAATAAGTGGGCGTATGTTGACTTTTGTTTCCGACTGTATTATATTTAAAGGTATTGCAGTAAGTAAGCCACACTTTCGCAGACAATATGCTCGGTATTGATAGTGCGTATAAGTGAGTATTACTAGAGAAAATGCATATTAACGTTTTTATTGCAAAAATGCATATTTTTCACATAGCTGTCATTATAGTTCGCTTTCTGTCATAGGGCAATTACTAATTGATAAATCTCTGCAATCAATTGGGTATAAAATAAAAATATAGCACGTGTCTGAGTAAACCATACCATTTGTGAAATGAAAACATTCGTCTATTCAGTATTCAAGAGATAGTAGGTTCGAACCCTACTCTCGGCAGCCCTGAAGATGGTTTTCCGTGGTGTCCCATTTTCACACCAGGCAAATCCTGGGGTTGTACCTTAATTAAGGCCACGGCCGCTTCCTTCCCGGTCCTAGCCCTTTCCTGACCCATCGTCGCCATAAGACATATCTGTGTCGGTGCGACGTAAAGCCAATAGCAAAAAGAAAAAAATAGCATTCATCTATTGTCTTCAAAATTGCATTCGATAAGCTTAGTCAAGTATTACACCGGCGGAAAATGAAATCGCAACACCAAGAAAGAGTTGTATCAAATAAACGATATTCAGGAGGCATGTTTGCACATCTGAAAGATGACGTCTGTTCAATTTGTGCGCTAGTCGACGAAGAGTGGTGCTGGTAGTACCACTATATCCTTACAAAGCAAGTTCTCTAGTTGTGTTTTTATGTTCGAGCTAAGGAGATCATTACAGTATTCTGTTATTGAAGAAAGGGTTGATTATTGTGTTTTTTTGTGTGTGTGAACTGACTAAACGCATCTACATCAATTATGTTATATTACATTAGTTATTTTCAAATTAATATGAAGGATTCTTTTCTTAACCTAGGTGCAGTTTCTACCTCTTAATCGTTTTATGGGGTTTAGGTAAGGCCCGTAACCGATTTTCCACAACACATCATTAATAATAATAATGACAACTCCAATAGGCACATTATCTTCATTTATGCAGATACTGAATACAGTAGAAAGTGGACAAGTGTAGACATATGCAGTTCATCAGGTAAACTGTAATTCGGATTTACAAAGTACACAACATCAAGCTCTTGAAATTATATAAACATAATATATTAAAATGTTATGGCAAAATAATAATTCAGTGTTGTTTCTAAACGTTTTTTGAAAACACGAAGACTATATTCCTGACTCGTTTAGCATATGGATTTTAGTGGCGTGAATGTCTGATACAGGTGGTGACCAGAATATGAATTGCCCGTGTGCGCGGTGGATGCGCCCCAGTTAAGGGTGAGTACAATTGGGAAAAGAGTATGATTAGAGGAACTAATTAACGTTACTGCCACGGCAGTCAAACGGGAATTCCGGGCTTCGTGGGAATTGTGAGTGCATTATTAGTCTGCCTTAAACGGCAACTGAATCAGGACGGGGGATATGGAACTGCGCCCATAGTCAAGTCGGTTGTTAGCCCAAAGCCAGTTTAAGGGGAATTGGCGAACTGTCTCCCAACACTAGCTTCTGCACTGTTGAGAATAAGAGGTTTATTTTATTATTTAGTAACTACTTGCTTATGTTATTATTTACTCGCTTACTTATTTGTTTATTTATTTATGTACTTATTTGTTTGTTAACTTACATATTTGTTTATCATTTTGGTAATTTATTTACGGAATGAAAATGTAAAGTTGTGCTAAACAAATCGAATAACAGCCAAAAACTGAATATTTTACAAATTGAAATAAATTCTTATTTGGTTGGTTTTAATAAATGTTGCTAAAAATTGCCAAAGAGTTAGTGAAATGTTAGGCATTATTTTCATAGAAGGCACTGTTTATAGAGTCGGTTTGGCAGTGATGCTTCCTTTATGAACGTCCTAGTCATTTCGCTTTTTCATATGTGACTTTTTTCCTTGTATTGATTTCCTGTACATGAGTATGAGCAAATGAACGCAAGTATGCTTGTTCTTAGATTGCGGTGCATTCCTGACAACGAATTCCCGAGTCTCATATTTGTCACCTGCAAGCTTTTATAGATTAGAAATGAGTGAATTGAAATTGACATCAACCGACACAACATAACGCGGTAGAGGGGAGGAGGGAGGAACCTATCTGAGGTGGTGGTGATTATTATTTTAAGAGGAAGTACAACTAGGCAACCATCCTCTATATAACACTAATGGAAGGGGTCCGAAACTTCGAAAAATGAAGGTATCGGCCAAAGGCAGACAAGGGCCACGAAGGGTGTGAAAATGAAAGACTCCCTAGGCTTCCCTACGTAACACCGTCGGGGTCGGAAAAGAACAAGGGCTGACCAAGAGAAGTCGGATAGGATAGATAAAAGTGAGGAGCAATTCCAGGACTGAGCTGAGGGCCCCGTGGTCACTAACCCTCGCTCCAAAGTTCAGAGCCCCTGGGGCCCCTTTAAGTCGCCTGTTACGACAGGAAGGGGATACCGTTGGTGTTATTCTAACGCCCCCACCCACAGGGGGGAACCTATCTGACTGCTAAACATGGGCATACTTCCACTGCCACCTTTCGAAGGTTGGCGCTAAAGACCAGGGTCATTACTGAAGCTTGGGCGCGGTTCCATACAACCCAACTGCACGTATACAGGAGAGTGCTAAATCTAATAATAGGCTAAAGTATTCTATTCCACAACGAGTATAGCAGAATCAGTTCATGCTGTCAGGAGATTGTCTGATCAAGCTTCAAGTCGTGTTGCGATCCAGAAATTAGTTTTAAAATTTCAGGAAACGAGATTTATTTCGCTTAAAGAAGCGAAGAGGATGAGGCAAGGTGTTCACAGAAGAACTTCTTGATAACATCAGCCAATTTCCCTAGAAAATCTCTTTAACCGCTCTTTGAAGTTTCACTTAAGGGGGGAAGGTACACCCCATCTTTACAATGTTAAATTTGACAAATTCATGTTCATAATTCTCAAAAAATATTGCACAAAAATCAACAAAACTTGCACCGGGCGAGTTGGCCGTGCGGTTAGGAGCGCTCGGCTGTGAGCTTACATCCGGGAGATAGTGGGTTCGAATCCCACTGTCGGCAACCCTGAAGATGGTTTTCCGTGGTTTCCCATTTTCACACCAGGCAAATGTTGGGGATGTACCGCAATTAAGGCCACGGCCGCTTCCAACTCCTAGGCCTTTCCTATCCCATCATCATAAGACCTATCCGTGTCGGTGCGACGTAAAACCACTAGCAAAAAAAAAAGTACTTGGCACTCTGAGAGTATAAAGCTTTATGCACACATTAATAACATTTTATAAATATTCACCCACAACGAAGATTTTGAATATTTTAATGCTGAAAACACTACGAAAAACGTAAAATTAAACAGTTTCCTCAATTGCGCCGAAATTAGAAAGTCGGAAGAGCCCGGGGGTGAGGGTTCAAATTATGAGTCTAGGATAGCTCTACCAAACTTAAAAAAAAAAAAAATCGAAAATCACTCTGAGCCTAAATTCAGCTCCGGAAAAAAGAGCCTAAAATCACTTGTGTCTTTACTGGTTTTATTTTTTATTCAAATCCTAGCCAAATCAACTTATTTACATAATTCTTTCTGTAATGTGCTCCTTGATTCAGGCGTTGTTTGATTTCTTGAAGAAAATCCATACCGAACGGAGTTATAAGAGCTTGAAACTCTATTAGCGCTCGTAGGGCAAACTGCTAATCTAGTCGACCCGATATCGATGATCAGGAAAATGATTGTAATTTTTAGGACTAAATAAAGAATCTATAGTTATACTTTATTATGTTTTATTTACCTAAAATTCGTAGCTCATATCCCTAGAGTGTTTTCAACACTGATTTGTTTGCCTGAAGGGCTAGAACTGTGGATTTTTTTACAAGTTTCTTTACGTCACACAGGCACCGATAGGTCTTATGGCGACGATGGGATAGGAAAGGGCTAGGAGTGGGAAGGAAGCGGCTGTGGCCTTTAGTGAATGTTCAGCCCCAGGATTTGCCTGGTGTGAAAATGGGGAACTACGGAGAACCATCTTCAGGGCTGCCGACAGTGGGGCTCGAATCCACTATCTCCCGAATGAAAGTTCACAGTTGCGCACCCCTAACCGCACGGCCAACTCGTTCGGTAGAAACGATTTTCATCAATGTAATTACTAACTTTAAACATGGTTCAATTAACTAAAATTCCTTAAAAATATACTTTTTTGACCTTTAGTGGTGTGCCACCTATATTTAAGATCCTGCAGCTTCAGTTTGACAAACTACTGTTAGTGAGTACCTACCGAGAGAGCGGCTGCGGCCGAAAGCTACCCAGCAATCCGACATGGAGTGTTGGCCGTGCTGCAGGAGCACTGGTTTGGAGGACTCTTTCTTTCCACGGATATGGTGAACACCAAGAATGTAGCCGTCTTCCGTCTGGACGTAGTGAGTGTCCATCCGGTAACCATCATTTTTAGCTCTCTCCGGCTGAAACACGGGCAGTATATCAAACTACAAGTGGAGAACCACGGTGGTATTACCCAAGGAGTAAACAAAATACACCCTTTAATGAAAAACCTGAATAAGACACGAATTTTGAAGTTCTTTGGTTGGTAGTGGGTAATGATTTCACATAACGTGCACTTCTTTGTTTCCGGTCTCTTTGTGCGTTGCCTATTGCTTACGGTGTGTGGTTAGAGTCACCAGTAACTTGATGGTTTTATAAAAATGTCAACATGAAAGTGTGTTTTTACTGACGAAATTAAACCTGAGTTTCCATTTCTGCTATTAGAACAGCAAAGCGAGATGTTACTTTACACGTTGTGTTTACCATACTGATTTTCTTTTTAACTTTGTAAACATTACAATTGCATTTTGTTTACAAGTATCTCTTGGATGGGATAACAGTGCCTCAGTGATGTGGATATGTTACTCCCTTCGAGAACTCTTTGTGTGAATATAGGTACTTCATGTTTTAAGAGCAAGTGAACCGTGCTATTGTTTTATGACTGAGCGACACGTCAAGACTCCATAAATTTCCAGAAGAAGATCTGTTTTTTTTTTGTAACACACTAATGTGTAAAAGCAAATGAAACAATTAAAGAAAAACAATTAAATGATTACGTGTGATAAACAAAAAATATACCCTCGATTAGTAATGCAAGGAAAAATACTTTGTTAAAACAATTATTACGCCATTAAATAGTTAAATGTATTTTGATGTTCGTTTTAGAATGGACTTTAAGAGAAAGGTTCGATGATGATCTAGCCGAAACATAAATCAAGTATTCAAGCTATTGTTAGTGATAGGAGTATTCGAGACCGGAATGTCGAATAATTCCATTCTTACAAGTTCTCGAGATATCCCGAGTCTTGATAAAAGTATTCGAATACTTTCGCTCGAGGTATTCACGAATGATAATCCCAGAGCTAGACCACATTGGTCTCCCTTTATGAAGTATCTGAGAACAAGGCGGATAGTAGCGCGATCTGTGGACGGAACTCAGAAATACCTCTGCATTCATGAGGGGGAGGGGGGGGGGGGAAAGGGGTAAAGAGTGTAACGCACATCATACGAGTATTTACCTGAATGCTTCTCTCAGACAGTGATGGCAAAACTTTTCAAAATATCGATATATCGTTTTTTGATACATCGGTATTAAAATATCGATGTCATTGAAATATCGGTCTCCAAAATATCGATATATCGCCGATATATATATATTTAAAAAATTGATGAAAACTAAAGTCAGTCAGTACGGCCATTCTATCCGGTCGATTTCCTTCATTTATTCACTGAAAGGTATTCATGCACAGATTTGTCATCAGGCACTACAAATCACTTAACTTTCGCCTTCCTTAAATTATTTGATTTTTCTATTTTTTTTGTCTCTTTGAAGCTATCAAATCATTCGCTCTATTTGAGGTACGGAGTTCGTTTTGACCTAAGAACACTCAGTGGATCACGATCTTTCATTTCAGCTCTTAAGCATTCAAATTAGTTGATTCTGAGGAAAGTTATGAGTGCACATTCAATTTGACGTCCCATTTCTTCAACATTTTTTTTCTCATTGAAGCAGTTAAATCTTTCGTTCTAATTGAGGTACGCAGTTCGTTTTCTGTCTAAAAACACTCCGTGGATCAAGCGCTTTCTTTTGAGGTGATAACTACTTAAATTGGTAGATTCTCAGAAAAGTTATGAGTACATTTGTCTCCATGACGAAGATCTTTCAAGGACGTTTCAACAATTCTGCGCATAGTGTTGTTCCAAGGAACGTTTAATTCAATTTCTTTGCGTGATGTATTTTCAAGTGTTTTGTTGACATAATGTTACATTCTATTACCATATCAGAGCATGTTCTTTATTTCATTAACTCGAAACTTTACAAATACGTCCGTGAGGATAGTAACGAACAACACCATAATTTGTACATTGCGGGCGGAGCCAGCGGGAAACTGCTAGTACATGTTTTAAAAATATTGGTGCTATTATCCATTATTGTAAGTCTAGTTTTACATTTAACACAATGATTAAAGGATGCATTAGTTTTATTAAGTCTTGACACAGATCAGAAAACAAGTTTCAAACGATGACCAAGTAACATGACTTTTTCACTTCAATGACACATTATAAAAAACATTTACAACCGAAAGATGTTATGATACATAGAAAAAACAGTGTCTGCAAGGTGTCTAGTAACGAGGTAATAACTTACACCGAAAAACTATTGCACCCATTGAATTAAGCTTCATTTCATTATAATATATTTTTAGTGGATATCACAGGTGAATTATTTCCACACAGCAGAATTCTGTCGTTCTCACAGCTTTGTATTGACAAAGACCACCAAGGAGTATCTTTAAGCTACACAAGTCCATGTAAGACACGTTCTGTTGTGGGCAATAAAACAATTATCTCAAGGACAATACTTCACCAGCACGCCAAATCTAGGGGAGAAGGAAGCTCAACGTTGGGAACTTTCCGCTGTTTGGAAGAGAAGGAAGGACCCACGGAGAAACGCAGACAGAAGATCGAAATACCTTCCTGAAACCCCCTTAAAATGAAATGGAATCACCCAAACTGTCTTGTCTCAAAACATCTCAGCCAATCACCAGCTACTATTCTGACTATTTCAAAAGTCATTCTAAGTTAAACAACAGTAAGTTAGTTACTGATGTTTTTGTGGAAATTATGCTCCGATTTATATTGTGTCAATAGTGGATGATAAAAATGTATTAGATGTGTGGGCGATAATTAATGAAGTGAAGATGACTAGGGATAATGAGTACTCCCGCCATTTCTGGACAACGCCCTACAGTCCGCCAGGCAACATATTCCAACCGAAGCCGTACCTATTATTTAAAAATCTGTGATTAACTTTGCAATCACAATATAATATTGGAATCGCTGCCAGTGTATGTGTTATAAGAGGTATAAATGGAGTGACAGAAGGTGAATCATAAATAAAAAAATGCTCTGATAATCATAAAATCTCCGAACAAGTCAAGGTGTATTATTCCGCGCAGATACCAGGACCTGAGGACAGACGCGAACTCTGGGAGGACACTCTTTCTTTGGAAATCGTGCGATGAAGACGTGAAGTGAAAACGCTCGTGTTCATGGGACACTTGAACATTTTTCGCAGTGTGTAAGGCAGTGTGCTTGTATAGTGGCATTGTAATAGACATGAGGCAAATATTAAGCACACGTCGAGGAGCATTTATTCATTATGATATAATAAGATTTGTACACCACTTCGATGTATTTAACTACAGCAGGCAGTTCGTAAGAGAGGGAACTTCGTCAATGGCGATCAGACAGCAAGCTAGTTGGTGAGGAGACACTTTCATTTTCAATAACTGGGAGTACGTCATAAGCGAATGAAAGGTAAACAAACAGTCGTACTACAAGTGAGTGTGGAAAGAAAGAGGACACGATAAAGCGAATAACATTTTGTAACAGGATTAACGGAACTTGACCGAGAGCAGGCAGCCGGGGAAATACATTCTCAAGACAAACTGCAGTCCAGCTAACAAATATTCACCACGCAGGAAATTTCATTCGTGTGGAAAACATGTGATCGGCGATATGAGGAAAATGTGTATATATAATTTAAGTTTGAAGTCTTAAATTAGGTCATAAAGTGTGTGTTAGAAATAAGACAGCAAGAGATTATGAACGTGTGAAAATTGTTATGAACGGCATGCATGGATACGCCAATATTGTGCTAATGTGTGAAACCAACGCCAATATGTTCTAATTCAACAACGAAAAACGGCCGTAGTGCGGGAGAAACCTGATTGCAACAATGTGAGTAGACCAATTATGATGATAAATCTAATACGTAGTTTACTATTTATTTAGACTAGTTATGCGAGTTGTCAGTTTGATGTGTAGTTATTGTAGTTTATCTTAACGTATAACACAGAGGATATGTTAGGTAGGATGTTTTATTCACGCACAGATGTATTGTCACTTACTAGATGTGTTCTTGGTTAAACCATGGGAAATTGTTGATAAAACTGAGGTAATTGAAGGAATAGGTGACCATAAGGCTGTAATAATGGATGTATTACTGGTACCAAAAAGGCTTAATAAGAGGGTCACACAAGACAAGAAATTGTACAGAAAAACTAAAGTTGATGAATTTGGGACTTACCTTAAATCACAATTCAGTTGTTGGATAAGTGAAGGGAGTAATGTGGATACACTTTGAGCTAAATTTAAAGGAATCATTTGGGAAGGAGAGAAGAGATTTGTTCCTGTTAAGAAGGATAAAATGACCTCAGACCCTGTTTATTATACAAGGGAAATAATAAAATTAAAAAGAAGATGTAGAATAGTAAACAGGAAAATCAAAGAGTGTAGGGAGAGCAGAGAAACCAGACAACAGCTAATGAGGGAACTAAATAGAGTGAAAAAAGAAGCAAAAGAGAATTATATGAATGGCATACTTCAAGAGGATAATGACCACAAAGGGAAATGGAAAAATCTGTAATAATATATCAGGAATCAAAAAGGAAAAGGAATCCAAATTCCTACAATGGTGGGAGAAGGGGGTGAACACTATTTAATAGATACTGAGAAAGCAAACCTATTTAGTAGGGAATTCAGAGATTCAGTAGATGATTGTCAGGAGTTGGAAACCAAAACAGAAGATAGAGAGGGAGAGACACAGAGGAAAACAAGAAGCTTCTCATTCACAAATGAAGATATTTTCAGAGAAATCCAACTGCTTCAGCAAGGAAAAGCAGCATCAAGTGATCAAATTACTGGGGAGGTGTTAAAGACAATGGGGTGATACATAGTGCCTTATTTAAAATTTCTCTTTGACTATGTCATAAATAATAGTGTAATACCAAAGGAATGGAAGGAATCTATTAATAATACCAATTTAAAAAGGAAAGGGTGATAAAAGGAAACCAGAGAACTACACACCAATCACCCTGACCAGTATAGTTTGTAAAATACTGGAGAGTTTAATATCAAAGTACATCAGAGGGATACGTGATGATAAAAATTGGTTCACGTGGAGCCAGTATGGGTTTAGAAAGAAATTTTCTTGTGAGGCACAACTGGTGGGATTTCAGCAGGACATATCAGATCAATTAGATTCACACCAGTTAGATTGCATAGCCGTACATCTTTCCAAAGCCTTTGATAAAGTGGAACATGGAATAGGATTAAATAAATTGGAGGGAATAGGATTGGACGTAAGGGTTACACATTGGATAAAAACATTAATAAATTAAAGGGTTCAGAAAGTCAAAGTAGGAAATAATGTATCACAGGAAGAGAAAGTTTGGAATGGAATTGCACAGGGTAGTATAATCGGTCCGTTACTTTTCTTAATATATGTAAATTATGTAGGGATCAATATAACATCAAAAATAAGATTGTATGCAGATGACATAATTGTTTATAGGGAAATAAATAATATTTAAATAATATTGAGGATTGTTCAGAATTACAAAGGGACCTTGAGAGTATCCAGCAATGGATTGAAGAGAATAATATGAAGGTTAATGGAGGCAAATCAACTGTTACAACTTTAACAAACAGGAGTTTTAAAACTGAATTTGAGTATACTTTGAATGAGGTAGTTATCCCAAAAGATGGCAAGTGCAAATACTTAGGTGTGAGATTTGAAAGTAATTTGCACTGGAAGGGTCATGTGGATGACATTGTTGGGAAAGCATACAGATAGTTACATGTCATAATGAGGCTACTTAAAGGATGCAACAAAGAATTAAAAGAGAAGTTACTTAAGTATGGTTCGTCCGTTATTGGAATATGCAAACAGTGTTTGGGATCCTCACCAAGAATACCTAATAAAAGAAATAGATAGTGCACAGAGGAAAGCAGCAAGATTTGTAACAGGGGATTTCAGGAGAAAGAGTAGTGTATCAGAAATGTTAAAGTAACTTAGGTGGGAAACTTTAAGTAAGAGAAGGGAGAAAACTAGACTTATAGGATTATATAGAGCCTATACAGGAGAAGAAGCATGGGGAGATATCCGTGAGAGGCTTCAGTTGGAAAATAATTATATCGGCAGGACTGACCACAGATATTAAATTAGAAGGAATTTTCTCAAAAGCGATTGAGGTAAATGTTCATTCAATGGGAAGGGTGTGAAGGAGTGGAACAGTTTACCAGTTTACCAGTTTGAATATCTGTACAGATATTCAAAAAGAGAATAAACGGCAACAGAAAAAATAAATGAAATATTAGAGGGCATTCGACCAGTGCAGGTTAATGTAAATAAAAAATGTGTGTGAATAAATTAATTCCATCCCCTGGTCTTAGGAGTCTGGACAGCCAAAGTAGGGGACTGCCTGTAGGGGTGAAGTACAGTGGAGATTTCGAGGGGCATGGGACCGCTACGGTAGCTGTGAAGGTCCTTCAGGAACTCTGAAAAGTGGTGGCAAAAGGGGCTCTGGTTAAGACGCAGCAGGTCGTTATGCTACTTAAAAAAAGTAAATAAATGCAATGTAAATTTTAATCTTATATCAGTTGTATAGTATCATTTGAAGTAATTCCACATACTGTTTATCAGTTGACTATATTTGTAAGTAGTACAGGAGATATTATAAGTAGAATTTTGTAAACAATATAAATTTATTAAGGATGAGCTGTGTGTTTAATAGAAAAATTTGTTAGCATAAATTGTTTAATTTTGTATTTTGGGAAAATTTTCTTCTTTTGTCAATTTAACATCTAGTGCTTGACAATAATGTATTTTAGTGTACCATTTGCCACCGAGGTAGACACATCATTTGCAAATAAAGAGATTTTGATTTTGATTTTTGATATATATATTATATTATTAATATTATTATTAGCGTCAGTTTTACTAATTTGGATTGATGTTGAGGCCTGTATTAAATCTAAATTAAGGGCCGTTAGAAGGTATTTTGCCAGATTGCACGTTATAAAATTACATTTGCAGCTCTAATGAAGTGGTTAAAATTTTAATTAGTGAAAAATTTTGCCATGAAGTAGTTATATGTTCAATTTCCGATGCGTTTCGTAAAGCTGAATATGCTTCACCTAAAAACTAGAAACATGGACTGGTGAAGATTATTTAAATTTCAAATAGACGATATTTGATATTGAGCATCGTCTGATAATTTATTAATGAGTAGATCAGTGGAGTTATAATGACTATTGCAATATTACGGTTTGAAGCATCCAAATTGGGACATATAAAATGATATATTGAAGTAGTGTGAAAATTGGGTACAGGAAAAAAACGGTGTTGTGTGGTAAGGCTTATGATATATAACTGATAAGTTGATGTGCACTGTGGATGCAATTCTCAATGATAAATGAGATGAAAATACACGCCAGCCGCGGAGCTGAAGAGAAAGTATTCCAGCCAAGAGTTGATGTAATTTAGTAATATTCTAGCCGTTAGAGCTGAGATGATATATGCCGGCAGTGTGTGCCAAGGAAGTAATGAAATTGAGCGGAAGGACAAATCTCCTAGTGTAGTTAAGGTGCATAATATAATATGTGCATGTCACGAATGAAGAATATATAAGGCTATGTCACACACCATCGCTAGGTAATGTAACTATATGTAAAACATGGAAATTGATTATGAATAATATTTATTGAAGCAATCGGAAACCCCAATTGACGTGCGAAGATCGTGTTGAAATAATTTTACTTACGATTTTACATTTAATTTGATATTTGGTAAGCTGGCAATACCATATATTTCCAGAATTTTGTTTTAGTGCAAATGGATTCTTGTTTAATCTATTCCTGATTATTATATATTTATTTATCAATGCAAAGTATCAATGAAGCCATGAAAGAGTATTATGGTCATGGAAAAACATCTGCATTCAGAGATTTGTAATCATTGGACTCTGAGCAGGGTGTCCTTGTTTTAATTCGTAACGATGCAGTCTGAAGCCAATTATATTTTTGATAGTGTGCGTGAATAAAAATTTATTGAGGTAATCACCATACACGTTTGTTGTTAGATAGGAAAATGATAACTCACGTAACAATAGGTAAACAACGTAATAGATTTACTCTTTCTTCTCACACAACAATGCACAACAGAATTATAGGAGTTACTGAACTAAGAACTTGGTGAATTAATTACATTTTGTTAGTAATTATATGTCATATCCATGATTAATTAATAATTAACGTTTGTGAAAGTAAATATTTGAGAATGTTCAAATAGGATTTTATAGATCCCACATTGTTGTGAAAACAGTAATATTGACGTTAAAAATAAAGTTCATTAATTTCCAAGTTTTTCCGTAATCACAGTTTCGGAAACCTATTGTCAAATGATGGAAAATTACACAGTGCTTTTATTTTATTTTTATACTTTATATTCATTATTTATAATGAAAATTTAGGCCTACCATATTTAAAAAATAAACATAGGTTAAGGAGGAATGACTCCAGAAATCTAATTGGAATGTTCTAAGGTGTTGAAAAGTTAGTAACCCCTGGTGTAAAATTATAATTTATCATTATACAACAATTGATGACATTCAGTGTCAGTCACATAATTTAACTGGTATTTATTAAGCCAGTGTAGGGCAATGGAGATCATAGATCATAATATTAAATACAGCTTTCTCAGGTATACGATTAATTAATAAGCTGATAGTAAATTAATTAATTGGCTTTTTTTTTTGCTATTTGTTTTACGTCGCACCGACACAGATAGGTCTTTTGGCGACGATAGGATAGGAAAGGCCTAGGAAGTGGAAGGAAGCGGCCATGGCCTGAATTAAGGTACAGACCCGGCATTTGCCTGGTGTGAAAATGGGAAACCACGGAAAACCATCTTCAGGGCTGCCGACAGTGGGGCTCGAACCCACTATCTCCCGATTACTGGATACTGGCCGCACTTAAGCGACTGCAGCTATCGAGCTCGGTAATTAATTGGCTATTAATGTTCATCATAATTTAATTAACTAATTAATTTCATAAAATTCCTTTTTTGTTGGAATCATTTAACAATGTCTGTAAAAGCTTGTTAGTTTGCATTTAAACAAATATTTCACACGTTTACAACTCAATACTTTATGTTTACATTTCATTTTATTAATCAGTTCAAAACGATAAATTATGTTTACTTTGATTAATAAAGATTTATTATATTTAAAAATCAGTCTAAGTCATGTGATTTATTTAGTAGGTAGTATAGATTGCCTGTAGTTCGAGACTCCTTGATATCACCCTGAAGGCGACGAAGAACTGATCACCAATGAGACAGAATCTCCAATAGCGGCAAGTATATTTTTACAGCAGCCGTGGCAAGAGTCAAGAGTATTACCACAGCTCTACCGGCAAAAGGGTGCACTATATTAAAAAACTACTAACGTATAATTTGTGTACGAAGTATATCAGAACTCTATAAAATAATAAAACCTTTTCTTCCCAGCTTCTTCCTCAGAACTGCAATTCCACTTGTTCGTGAAAAAAAAAAAAACAAGATGATCATCTTAGTTCAATTTCCAATACCTGTTAGGTAAGCCGTTTAAACAAAGCAGCTTGGATAACAGTTTGCCATTTAATCGAGTTCTTTTTTTCTTGATAGTGTCACCGGCCTTTGAAAACAGTCTCTCTGCTGGGACAGGTCGCTATAATGGTTAAGTACTGCCTAGCTAACGTGTAAAGCTATGCATACAAGGTAAATGTAGCATGCAAATATTGAAAGGGTCTGAAAGAGAATCAAACTGTAGCCAAAAATATTAAATTAGACAGAAATATCGATATATTGGGCACAAAATATCGATATCGACAATATATCTGACCTCAAAATATCAGTGTAGATAGATCGATATTTCCATCTCAAAATATCGATATTTCCGATATATCGATATTCGTCTACCATCTCTACTCTCAGACGAAAGAACGAGAAGTTCTCGATGTATTCTAATGCTTCTCTGAGATGGAAGAATGAGTAGTTCTCGAATAGAGTCTTACTGGTTGAGCTCATACACTAATATCAAGTTGTAATGATGGTTATAGGCCACTATCTGAAACAAATCACTAACAATCAATTGTTTGCTTTCTTTATACTTCCTATAAGGAGAAATAAAATGTTTTTATTTCATTATTTCGGAATTTTCTTTACGTCGCACCCACACGCATTAGTCTTATGGCAACGATGGGATAGGAAACGGATAGGAGCGGGAAGAAAGTGGTCGTGGCGTTAATTAAGATACATCCGTAGCATTTTCCTGGTGTGTGGGAAACCTCGGAAAACCATCTCCAGGCCTGCCGATAGTGGGATTCGAACCCACTCTCTCCGGAATGCAAACTGACAGCTTCGTGCCCCGACCCACGCGGCCACTCTCTCGGTGAAATAAAGTGTTAGTTAACACAATTGATATTATAGTATATAAATAATATAGGCCATTAATGAAAATACACACTGGAGTAATAAGAGAATTGAGAGAGGGATTGGGAGAATGAAAGTACACGTTTCGACAACAACCAATGGTGCAATATCAAATCTATATAAAATAGCTGCAATTTACATTTTTTTTAATATGTTCGTCAAATAATATAGAACATCGTACAAGGCTAGCCTTGTTGAAATGGCTTTCTAGTCACTAATTGTTCTTGATGTCCACAGTTCGCTTACTTGGTTTCGAATACAAGTTTCGATTAATATTCTCGGATGCATAATAATCGATTCTGGGAAGTATTCGACTCTGCCTATCACTAGCTATTATATCATAATCTACTTATTTTAACAGAATATTAATTTAAATCTGCTATAAAAAGTTATATAGATATAGTAATAACGAATGTTTACACACAATGTCGATTTATGTCATTTGTGTCCCGTAATTCGATTTTGAAAATCTGGTCACGCCAGTTTAACCATCTAATCAATACACACTATTATAATCTAAAAATATTATTTATGGAAAAATGGACATGTATCGGCATTCGGAGCCATCATCAGCACACAAAAACTGAAATAAGATTAAAATCACATTACAATAAAGATGTATGAAACGATTTTAACAGAAATACATTTGAAAGATCATGAATTCAGTATTGATACTTGAGAAGACTGAAAACCAAATAGTGGAGCTTATTGATAAAAAGGATGTAAAATCACCACAAGATGGCTAAATATATAGGCCTATTATTTAGTTCATTGAAGAAAAGTTCATAAAATTACCACAAGATGACTAAATACACCAAAGATGAAAAAAAGCACTCTTTTTCATTTTTTCCCAATGTACGTAATCTTCACGTTTTCTCCCATGAATAACGTCACGCACCTGTATTGTACCCATTCCTGGCCAGGTCTGACCTGAATTGGGTGCACTTGTAGCAATGAAACAGGCCAGCGTGTGACGGTATACAGCGTGATACAACAGAGCTATCTTAAGCAAGTTGCCTTTGATGGAAAAGTCTTCACATAACTTATTCGAAGAAGTCATTCACAACACATGCGTCTGCAGAACAATGCTGCTAATGTTCACTTGACGTCCTCGTAACAGTCAGAACCAGTGCAAAAACAAATAGATACAAAATTAAAGAAGATGAAGCTAATGGCTGAAGTAAGTTACTGCTAAACAGTAATACCATTTTTAACGAGGCCTACGTAATGTAGGCAGTCCTGTATCTATCACATTCGGAAGCAAAGAAATTATTAAATTTCAAAAATCAAATGATCATAAATATGTCTTTCAATAAAACGTGTGACGCTATATTGCCTACCAACCGTATAGGCTGTGATGTGAAGTATTGATGGATGGCCATGACAGCTCTCACACTACTGTTGCTAGGTAACATCACGCACACGTTTCACTACATGACACTATTTTTTTAACCCAATTTTAGGATGACCGCCAGCTCTAGGACTTATTTATGTCAAAATTTGATGCACTGGGGGATGAGAGCTGATATTCGAAGCCAATTGGGATGTCACCCAGGAGCCGATTCTAAAAGCGAAATTTTGTGTTCTTGGAGCCGATCGAGAAACAACGTTCAATATCTGTTAAACATACAGGGTCTTTCACTCAAAGTGGGGCCGACCGGTCGGCCGGCGCAGGGCAGCGTGTAGATGGGCGAGCTGGTCAGACGAACACATGGCAACTCGCTGAGCTTGGGACCGGGAGAATGCCCGTATGAATCGCATGCAAATAGCAAGCACACATAATAATGCATAATCAAAGTAAAATAATTTCTCATTGTTTGAGTTCATCTACAGTGTGAAAATGGGAATGTTGGTGGTAGTAACTGCAGACAGGATAATAGGGCCTATAGTTTTGAAACCACAATCACTGGGCAGATATAGAGGAGTGACATTCCCGTACCAGTTTTTAACATTGTAAATACCTAGGTATTAATATAAGGAAAGATCTTCATTGGGGTAATCACATAAAAATGATTGTAAATAAAAGTGTACAGATCTCTGCACGTGGTTATGTGGGTACTTGGGGGTTGTGGTAAGGATATAACGGAGAGAGGACATTTGTCTCTGGTAAGACGCCAACTAGAGTATGGTTCCAGTGTATGGGACCCTTACCAGGATTACTTGATTCAGGAACTGGAAAAAATCCGAAGAAAAGCAGCTCCATTTGTTCTGGGCGATTTCCGGCAAACGAGTAGTGTTACAAAAATGTTGCAAAGTTTGGGCTGGGAAGACTTGGGAGAAAGGAGACGAGCTGCTCGGCTAAGTGGTATGTTCCGAGCTGTCAGTGGACAGATGGCGTGGGAGGACATCAGTAGACGAATAAGTTTGGGTGGTGTCTTTAAAAGTAGGAAAGATCACAATATGAAGATAAAGTTGGAATTCAAGAAGACAAATTGGGGCAAATATTCGTTTATAGGAAGGGGAGTTAGGGATAGGAATAATTTCCAATTTCTTTGCAATCATTTAAGAAAATGCTAGGAAAATAACAGATAGGGAATCTGCCACCTGGGCGACTGCCCTAAATGCAGATCAGTAGTGATTGATTGATTGATTGATTGATTGATTGATTGATTGATTGATTGATTGATTGATTGATTGATTGATTGATTGATTGATTGATTGATTGATTGATTGATTGATTGATTGATTGATTGATTGATTGACAATGAATGTCAGTCTGGATATTTCCAGAAAAGCTCGACAACCGCGCATACGACTAACGAGTCATTAAGTTTTAAAAAACCATGGCACTACAGCCCTTGAAGGGCCTTGGCGTACCAAGTGACCGTTGCTCAACCCGATGGCCTGCAGACTACGAGATGTCGTGTGGTCAGCACGACGAATCCTCTCGGCCGTTATTCTTGGCTTTCTAGACCGGAGTCATTAAGTTTAACTGAGGAAATTTTTGACAACATAGTAATTAGTAAACCATTGTGACGCGCAAGATCCCCGATTTTCATTTATGGGAAATATTGAAAAATAAGGTTTATGCAACAAACCCTCACAGTGTAGGTGAACTCAAACAAAATATCACGAGAGAAATCGAGGCTGTCTAGGTAGATGGACTAATGCGTATGAATGAAGCCGGAAACGTGTAGATGAAGGTGGAGGACATTTTCAACGTCTTCTGTGACAGGGTGAGAAATTATTTTACTTTGATTATGCGTTATTATGTGAGCTTGTTATTTCCAAGCGATTTATACGGGGGTTCACCCGGTCCCAAGCTCAGCGAGTTGCCATGCGCTCGTCAGACGGGGTCGCCCTTCTATCCGCTGCGCTGCGCCGGCCGGCCGCCACCACTTTGAGTAAAAACACCCTGTACTAGAGCCCTTATATTTATGTAAACTGCTTAGATATAAGATCCCTTCACTTGAAATTTAATTTTCCGATAATTCTGTCATAATCCAATCAAAGCCAATTCAATGAAGACACGTTATGTATGTAATTTCCTACCTCAAATTTAAGCAAAGAGTTCGTCTCATTTTGATTCAATGCATTTAATTGAAACCTTAATAGCATGACTGTCTGCATCCATGGACCAATATCCAGATCACTAGGTTTATCCCCTCGTGGTCGAATTGTATCAAGACATTATTTTTAGGCATAACACCAAATTGTCATTGATATTTGTCAGAAATCCCTTTCTTCAAGCAATACTGCCACAACAGTAATGAACGTACCTTAAGAATTAGTTCTCGGGTACTTACAGCACTCATGAAGAGTTGGGGCTTCAGGAATTTTGCTGTCTTGATCATTAAATTAGCATTTCGTTGTCCATGGACACCAATCATGGTAAGAATAACGATGCACCCAACGGCAGACCGCACCATGTCACCTGGTGAAGAGATCACAGCCATTGATCACCACAATAATGTAAATGTTATATCATTAATAAGAACATGGACTTTGAATTTTGGGAGAAATGTACTTTCTTTGTTGATTAAATGCAATACAATGATGCGTATGTCACATTCATACCTAACTTAAAAGGAATTATATACCTCTGGTATCTAAAATATGGCAGTATCTATGGCGAGTTTCGATGACCAAGATCATGGTACAATTGTAAACAAAAGGGCTGCTCACAGAGCAAATTATTGTTCCTGTAGTGCTTGTACGGAACTCCTCACTTTCATCTATCCCATGCTCTAATTATGCACTTCAATTTTCTATTGAAAATGTAGAGTAAATAATTATTAGGGTACCCCGTCTTTAAAATATGGTCATTGGATATCCATTATTCACTTTTCGTTATTGGTTACCAGTTAAATTCTAAGTAAGGCAATAGTATTTATTTACTTTAGAGTCTAATAGCTTCGGGATCGGAATAGAACTAGAGTTGACCAAGGGAGGTCGGATAGGATAGAATGAAAGTGAGGAGCCAGGCACAAGCACTTGCAAGCAAACCCAGGACTCAGCGAAGAGCCTGGTGGTCGCCAACCCACGCTCTCAAGTTAAGAGCCCCTGAGGAGCTTTTTAGTCAACTCTTACGACAGGCAGGGGCTACCGTGTGTGTTATTCTAACGCCCCCACCTACCAGGGAAATCATGCCTAGGGAGTCTTTCATTTTCACGTCTCTCTGGCCTTTGTCTTTCTTTGGCCGATACCTTCATTTTTCGAAGTGCCGGATCCCTTCCTTTTCTTTCCCTCTGATTAGTGGTTGCTAGTTATACTTCCTCTTAAAACAGTAATCACCACTACCATTACCTCTCTTCAGCAACACTCACAGAATATTACTGAAAAATGTAGGCCTACCTCAGACTTACACGATGACCAGCTGCTCACGTCACTGTGTTACTGTGGATCTTCCTCCGCCGTCGTCTGCTCACCCACTTCAAGATTTCTATCTTACCACTTAACGAGACAGTACTTTAGACCTCAGAAATCATTTATAGCACATTCACTAGCAGGAGCTTTCTCTTTATATTAGCTTCACCGCTGTGCTATATTTAAAATATCACCTGATCATACAGCACAGTAATGAAGTACTTTCATATGTAACCACTATGCATGTTCAACATGTTCAAAATTTGACGGAACACAGCAGGGGTACAAACAGTAAAGTTCAAACAATGGAATAAAGTTGACTTGTGCAAGCTAATTGCGATGCAGGTCATTAAATACCTATAAGTTATTTAATTACGCCGATAAAACCCATCCATCGAAACGTCCTGTAACGTGAATGTACTTTTATAATATTATCGTTTAAGCAAGTAGCGAGTTGTCTGTAAAACCACTGTGACGCGTTTTCCAAGGTTCTGAGAGAATTTAGTTGAAGGGAATGTGATTCTGCTTTTTTGATGAGCCGATGGTTCGAAGTCTGAATGGATCATCCGAAATTCAATTATTAACTGTGACAGAAAGAAAAAGTGTCAGTAAAGAGGCGTGCTACTTAAGTAAGAAGAGAGAAAGTTTTCCGTTACTTTCCTCAATCAATCACTACTGATCTGCATTTAGGGCAGTCGTCCAGGTGGCAGATTCCCTATCTGTTGTTTTCCTAGAATTTTCTTAAAATGATTGGAAAAAAATTGGAAATTTATTGAACATCTCCCTTGGTAAATTATTCAGTCTTTTTTTCCCTTCCTATAAATGAATATTTGCCCCAATTTGTCCTCTTTAATTCCAACTTTATCTGTATAATGTGATCTTTCCTACTTTTAAAGATACCACTCAAACTTATTCGTCTATTAATGTCATTCCACGCCTTCTCTCCATTGACAGCTCGAAACATACCACTTAGCCGAACAGCTCATCTCATCCCTCCCAAGTTTTCCCAGCCCAAACTTTACGACATTTTTGTAACGCTACTCTGTTGTCGGAAATTTCCCAGAACAAATCGAGCTGCTTTTCTCTGGAATTTTTCCAGTTCTCGAATCAAGTAATCCTGGTGAGGGTCCCATACACTGGAACCATACTCTAGTTGGGGTCTTACCAGAGACTTATATGTCCTCTCCTTTACTCCATTACTACAACCCCTAAACACCCTCATAACCATGTGCATAGATCTGTACCCTTTATTTACAATCCCATTTATGTGATTACCCCAATGAAGATCTATCCTTATATTAATACCTAGGTACGTACAGCGATCCCCATAAGGAACTTTCACCCCATCAATGCAGTAATTTAACCTGACAGGATTTTTCCTATTAGTGAAACTCACAACCTGACTTTTAACCCCGTTAATCATTATACCATTGCCTGCTGTCCATGTCACAACATTATCGAGGTCATTTTGCAGTTGCTCACAATCTTGTAACTTATTTATTACTCTATACAGAATAGCATCATCTGCAAAAAGCCTTATCTCTGATTCCACTTCTTTACTCATATCATTTGCATGTAAGAAAACATTGGCATTTGCTTGCGGGAGCTAGTATTTACAGTGCATGTGAGTCTGTTGTTGAACCATTGAAGGTTATGCTAGGGAAGAGATCAACGGAAATTACTCGGAAAATACGTCCAGCAGCTACAGGTCCAGTTGTGATACGTCTATTTGTGCCTGATAGCCGGAATAACTCGCTTATTCAAATAAGGAATTGGACGAATACAAAATGAGGACGGAGATGCATAAGCTCAAAACCCCGTGGTCATCGGGTGCTACCGCCATGCAATGTCATTTAATATATAAGCAAAGACTAGTAAGTAAAGTTTACATTTTCAGCAGCAGAAGAAGCTAGTCTACCATATGACATTTATGTCCAGAAATAACGCGGCGAAGGCCATGTCTTAACGTTATGGATTAAATGATCCAGAAGGCGCTGAAGAGATAAATCGATTGTATACGTCATGACATGACCGACTCCAATCTTCGGATCTTAATGCTACTCTCGATCGTTCAAAGATGGCGAATCGAGTAGCCGGAATTGTTGGAAATGTGGGGAAGAGATCAACGGAAATTACTCGGAAAATACGTCCAGCAGCTACAGGTCCAGTTGTCATACGTCTATTTGTGTCTAATAGCCGGAATAACTCGCTTATTCAAATAAGGAATTGGACGAATACAAAATGGTTTGGTTGTTGTCGTATGTAGTCGGTCTAATGTTATGGAAGTTGACGATAAATGTTAGTTTCTTTGTGGAATATAAGTGCGAGAGTGTATTTATATGAGTCAGTGGACACATACGATCTGTAATCATACGCAGCAATCTGAGAATGTGCTTATTTTGATCGTGTTTTTACCCATTAAAGAACATGAGTGCACTAGGTGTACCAGGTTTTAGTCTAACTATGGCAATGCCTCTCATACAAGTATTCTTAAGTTTTCTACGGAATAGAACATTAAGAGAGAAATGGATTAGGAATATACATCGTGATTATTTTGAAGTCCATGAGAAAACTGTAGCGTGCATACATCATTTTGAGAATGAGTCTGAGTTTAGGGGAGCCATTTGTCTACTTCCAAACTATTCGTATTTCTCGAAAAATATTAATTTAGATAGAATATAACTGATATTGTGTTATTCCGTCAGTGTCTATGTGCTTCAAAATGTAGAGTGATTTAGATGCAAGTGTATTTTACAATAATCTGTGCTTTGCCTGCAGAAATGTTTGGCTGGATCTTGCAGTATAACAAAACTTATAAGTGTGACAGATGGAGCAATCTGTATACTGTTACATAGAAGATATAGTGACTTCAGGGATTAGCTGTGTTTGTAACGTAGAGTTTTACACTACAAACACCTTCAGATTCATGCATTGGTTATCTGTTATCAAGCAGGCGGCGCTGAACTGAAGCTCGTCCATGTGGTTAAATGTCAATATTTAGTCAATAGAGTTTTTGCACTCATGTTCTTTAATAGTTAAAAACCTATTATATCTTTAGTGTCTGAACGTTTCAGTACTAAGGTTACTATCATTGTGTGAAGTGCTGCTATGCCATACGTCAACATTGTTAGCATTACCAGGGCCGTTAATTGGGTTAACGTAATCATTTCGGGTGTACTTGAGCTGAGTGACTCAGACGGATAAGGCGCTGGCCTTCTGACCCCAAGTTGGCAGATTTGATCTGGCTCAGTCCGGTGGTATTTGAAGGTGCTCAAATACGTCAGCCTTGTGTCGGTAGATTTACTGGCACGTAAAAGAAATACTGCAGGACTAAATTTCGACAATTCGACCTCTCCGAAAACCGTAAAAAATGTAGTTAGTGGGACGTAAAGCCAATAACATTATTATTTCGGGTGTACTTTCCATTCATTGGGTGCTGAATTTAAGAAATTGTCCACCACTTCAAAACTAAGGTAACAATTTGTTTCACAGTTCTCATGACAGCGAATAAATCGAGAAATTTCGCACCTTACTTTATTTTGAAACATTCAAAATGATGTTAGAAATATTATTTTAACACTTTTATCATGTATTTTCATCTATCTAGTGAAGTGAAATCTAAGAGGAAACGTTATTTGACGAATTGAAATTTCTAAATAATCACCTTGTTGGGCTATTTTCTAGTAGAATATATGTGATTCTAGTTGATTTTATTTGATGCGTACTTGTTGACGAAGCGTTTTCATACGTGTAAAAGTGATTTTCCCTATGATGTTACATTTATCATGTTAATTTACCGCCGTTTATATAATATGTACGAGATATTTTCGTGTCAGCCAATACCAGCAATCCGGCTACTTCAGCCGCCATGTTTTTTATATATTACGGTCTGAGCATTGGAGTCGGTCTTGGTCAATGAAGACAAATAAATGGTGAAGTGTTCATTTGTACAACTTCCTAATCAGAAGAGATGGCGTTATCACAGAGTTTATTCCTCAAATGTCAAAAACATATGGAAGAGTTATAAATTAGCGAACTTAGCTGAAGATATGAAACGCGGACCAATATTATTAATGTAACAATTTTTAATTACCTTTTGTTTTTATGAACAATTGTTTGTAGATAAGAGAGCTAAAACTGAGAGTGGGGGTCATCACAAGAGCGATTAACACGCAGTAGAAGAAGTTATTTGGAGTAGTAGAATTTAAAATAATAAGGAAAAACATGTGTATGTTCAGTCTTCAGCCCTAAGGCTGGTTGGATCCTCAACAGCTCTGCCATCAACCATCATAGATGGCCTAGGCATCTCTGAAGAGGCGTACTAGGGAAATGAGGAGTGATGTAGTTTCCCGTTGCTTTCCTCACCGAGCCACAAGTTGCTATTACATATCAGTCTGCCAAGCCCACTGAAATGCATGCATCAACCGACCCTATGAGCAACATTTTCACACCATTCATAGCAGGGACTGGCTGCACAAGGAATGGCATTACTAGCATCGCTCATACCTCAGTCACTTTCATATTGTCTAAGCCAAGGATAAGACAGAGACAGATTAATGAAAGTAACAAAATTGTTCTAGCCCACGCTATAGTGTGACGTACCCACTTGGCCCACAGATGTTTGACAAAATTATAACGTGGCGGGTCACTTTAATATTAAAATAAATAAATGATATCTCATTGTTTCTCCATAAACAATATCCCATGGGCGCCAGCCTTCAAGCTTATGGCTTGAAAACGAAAGTTGATAATTAATAATAATAATAATAATAATAATAATAATAATAATAATAATAATAATACGTAATGAGACTCAAAAGACTCCCAGGTGTAGGGTGATGGGACACAAATCATTAAGTACACTAACTTGGAATTTAAGGATCATTAAGATTAATTTCAGAACATACAAATTAAAACAGCTATTTATTAGGATGAAAAACGTGACGTAAGGGCGTATTAACGAAATCTTATCTTACGGAAGCAAAAAGAAAAATTGAATGAAATTAACTCTAAGAAAATGAACTCTTGCGCAAAGACTTGCAGTAAATTATGCCATAAGCTCACCATATGTAGACTCTGTTGTCTAGAATCTGACGATGGGTGGATCTCTCGTACCGGCTGCCTCATCTGTTGTTGGATTCAAGTCCTACTTATGCTTTTCCTGCCTTTAACACTTCCTACTTTTCTCCCTACGTAAAGTCGTAATGAGTCCTACTTTTAAGTGCAAAACCACCATGGGGTATGTTCATGAAGAGAATACACTTGTATTCTTCCGTATTACGAAACAGTAGCGTAGCTAAACTCATAATGAAAGCTCTCCTCCCCTATACTAGTCAAAACCGGTCTCCCGTTGACCACCTCTCGTCATTGAGATAACAAGTCCCAATGAGATTAACTTTTGAGTAGTATATACTCAGATGCGAAGTTGGCTGAATGGTCAGCGTACTGACCTTCGGTTCAGGGGGTCCCGGGTTCGATTCACGGCCGGGTCGGGGATTTTAATCGCTTCTGATTAATTCTTCTGGCTCGGGGACTGGGTGTTTGTGTCCGTCCCAACACTCTCCTCTTCATATTCACACAACGCACTACACTACCAACCACCACAGAAACACGCAATAGTGATTACATCCCTCCATATAGGGTTGGCGTCAGGAAGGGCATCCGGCCGTAAAACAGGGCCAAATCCACATGTGCGACACAGATCGCACCCGCGACCCCACAGGTGTGGGAAAAGCGGTAGGAAAGGAAGAAGAAGATACTCAGATGCGAAGTGAACTAAGTTAAAATCTTCTCCGTTGTGCAGACGTAGAATCGTAGTAAGAGTGTCTTCCAAGAATGAGAATAAGAATGTCCTCTCCAGCTCTTGTCTTCGAAGTATATCGGTTCAAATGTCTCCTTCCATCAGCCATATCACATGGTCCAGTAAGATTCGAGGTCTCATCCCTTCTCCTATGTATTGCTGTGAATCCATCACGTTGCTTCATTACGTTATTTCACATAGGCTGCACTTTCCCGCTGAAATAAAGCGTCAGGTAGCGAAGTTCGAAAAGTGGGCATTTATAATGTATCAACTGTCTCTTCATGAGGTAGAGAGGGTAATATCTCTCGTAACCTTGATGACGTACATTTCCTGGAAATGGGCTGAAATTAGCCTGCTGACTCTGGCCACCTCACAACGGCTATTGGAAAATTTACTGCAAGTTACTGCTTGCTTGGTGATGCTTGTTGTTTAAAGGGGCCTAACATCGAAGGTCATCGGCCCTGCAAGTTATTAATATGAATGATGTTGAAATACTTTACCCAATTATTTGTTCGTTCAGAATACGTTATAGCCGCGATACAAAGAAATGGAATGATGATTGAAATGGATGATAAAAACTATATATATATATATAAATTTGAAAATGACCTATCAGTGATTAAATACCAGGTGGCTCACGGACGCCGCACATTCTACTTATAAATGTCCCACACGCATAAGTGATGTGTGGGGTGTCTACCAACTGATTTTAACAGGGGAACTACTGCCAGCGGGCAGGTTACGTCAGAATATGAAGAGATAAGAAACAGAGTCATACTCGCAGCATGTTACTCAGCGTTGCCGGTCGAATGCAGCCCTTGCATTAGTAAACATCGTTTTCGACCGCATAGTTCTAGGCTGGTGTATGCTACAGCTGCACTATATTTGCTGTCTGCATATCGGCAGTAGCTAGTGTGATCAGCAGCGGTCAATACACAGACATTATTTTAATCTGAACAATCTGGTCGGAATGCAACAGAAGCTCCAAACAGATGTATGACTTCTACATATGTACTTCACCGAACAGTATTAGTTTTTGTTTCATACATGCAACTCTTCCATCGAGTGGAATCTCTACACGTCTATAAATAAATAAGTTATTAGATTTCATTTACAGCATCTTTTTTTTGCTAGGGGCTTTACGTCGCACCGACACAGATAGGTCTTACGGCGATGATGGGATAGGAAAGGTCTAGGAGTTGGAAGGAAGCGGCCGTGGCCTTAATTAAGTTACAGCCCCAGCATTTGCCTGGTGTGAAAATGGGAAACCACGGAAAACCATCTTCAGGGCTGCTGATAGTGGGATTCGAACCTACTATCTCCCGGATGCAAGCTCACAGCCGCGCGCCTCTACGCGCACGGCCAACTCGCCCGGTACTACTCCATCTTTGGCGTGCCTACAAACAGTAGCGGCGATTAGGGGGTGGGGTGAGGAGGGACAGTCGCTCCCACCCGCACTTTGTAGAGTAAATATAACAGTTATTCCATTTTAGCCAGCTGGAACTAGGAATTATTTTAAAAAAAGCTATTTGTACAAGCCTTGTTGTCTTATATGCTAAATCTTTCCTTTACTGTATAGCGCTACGGCAAGTAGTGGAGACGTTGCATGTGCTGTGAGGAAGGGTAGTAGGGGTACAAATTTTTGCCGAGGTCGTGGCCACGAAGTTATAATTCACCCGCTTGCCGCGCGCATTCGTCAGTCTGGCAGTTTCTTTATTGTCTGTTAATTTCTTAGTGTGTATTCAAATACTAAATGATTATTAATTGCATAATCATACCGTACATCTATGAAATTGTACAGGGCGATCTGGCCGTAGGGTTACGGGCGCGCAGTTGTGAGCTTGCACTCGGGAGACAATGGTTTCGAATCCCATTGTCGACACCACTGAAGATGGTTTTCCGTGGTATCCCATTTTCATACCAGGCAAACGCTGAGGCTGTACCTTAATTAAGGCTACGGTTGCTTCCTTCCCATAAGTTCTATCTGTGTCGGTGCGACATAAAATCAATTGTAAAAACAGATATATTTAATTATAATTGTAATTTCAACGCGAGAGATTACCAACTTTACATTCACCGGACTAAATTATTTCATTTGTATTATGCTTTTTTATAAGTAAAAGTAGTTAATCAGCCCCGTGGATTAGGCCTATTCGTAATAATAGATTTTGATTCAATGCTGTATAATAAAATTTTCACCGGGTCTCACAAACATACTACGAGGCATTTACTTAATAAATACTGTAACACAAAGAAATAACATAGGAACGTTGGTATTAGCTCCTGTTGCAATACGATTACAACTGAATTTTTTTTTTTTACAGTTGGCTTTACGTCGCACCGACACAGATAGGATTTATGGCGACGATGAGACAGAAAAGGGCTGCGCGTGGAAAGGAAGCGACCGTGGCCTTAAATAAGGTACAGCCCCAGCACTTGCCTGGTGTGAAAATGGGAAACCACGGACAACCATCTTCAGGGCTGCTGACAGTGGGATTCGAAACTACTATTTCCCGAGTGCAAACTCAGAGCTGCACGCCCGTAACCCCACCGCCACCTCGCCCGGTATAATTACATAGAAGTACGGCATGATTATGCAATTAAAATAATTTAATATTTGAATACTCACTAAGAAACTAACAGACACTAAAGAGACTGCCAGACTGATGAATGCGCGCGACAAGTGGGTGAATTATAACTCAGTGGCCACGACCTCGGCAAAAATTTGTACCCCTACTACCCTTCCTCACAGCACATGCAACGTCTCCACTACTTGCCGTAGCACTATACAGTAAAGGAAAGATTTAGCATATAAGACAACAAGGCTTGTACAAATAGCTTTTTTTTTTTAATAATTCCTTGTTCCAGCTGGCTAAAATGAATAAATGTCATATTTACTCTACAAAGTGCAGGTGGGAGCGACTGTCCATCCTCACCCCACCCCCTAATCGCCGCTACTGTTTGTAGACACGCCAAAGATGCAGTAGTACCGAGCTAGTTGGCCGTGCGCGTAGAGGCGCGCGGCTGTGAGCTTGCATCCGGGATATAGTAGGTTCGAATCCCACTATCGGCAGCCCTGAAGATGGTTTTCCGTGGTTTCCCATTTTCACACCAGGCAAATGTTGGGGCTGTACTTTAATTAAAGCCACGGCCGTTTCCTTCCAACTCCTAGGCCTTTCCTATCCCATCGTCGCCATAAGACCTATCTGTGTCGGTGCGACGTAAAGCCCCAAGCAAAAAAAATGCAGTAAATGAAATCTAATAATTTTTTTATACACGTGTAGACATTCCACTCGATGGAAGAGTTGCATGTATGAAACAAAAACGAATACTGTTCGGTGAAGTACGTATGTAGAACCCATACGCCTGTTTGGAGCTTCTGTTGCATTCCGACCAGATTGTTCAGATTAAAATAATGTCTGTGTATTGACCGCTGCTGATCACACTAGCTACTGCCGATATGCAGACAGCAAATATAGTGCAGCTGTAGCATACACCAGCCTAGAACTATGCGGTCGAAAACGATGTTTACTAATGCAAGCGGTGCATTAGACCAGTAGCGCTAAGTAACGTGCTGCGAGTGTGACTCTGTTTCTTATCTCTTCATATTCTGACGGAACCTGCCCGCTGGCAGTAGTTCCCCTGTTAAAATCAGTTGGTAGACACCCCACACATCACTTATGCATGTGGGACATTTATAAGTAGAATGTACGGCGTCCGTGAGCCACCTGGTATATACATCTTATCAATTAATTATATAGTTCAATAATTGAAAACATGCAGTGATGTCCCAAACATCACAATAGTGCACTGTAAACAATAGGTCCTGCCAGCAAAGACATTTGAAAAACATATTAGGGAGATAATAATATTGTATTAAATAACGATTCAATATTTGTTGTTAAAACAAAGCGAGTGTTTTGGGATAATAGTGGAATACTATATAACGCCTATATCATTGTACTAATTCTATTTATACAAGTTTCAGGTGCTTGGGCTCACAATGATTGAAGATTATTTCCGCAATGTAATGATGGGAACCGACATGGGGGCGTAAAAGGATTAGTGTGCTAACAGGCCCGGAATGTTGCGAAGATGAATGCCAAACTGAGACCGATGGAATGGAGAGATGAGAGCAGTGTTAAATGATCTTCACTGATAAGTACCCAAGATTTCATCTTGTTTATTATATCTTGTAGAACGCATAGTAGTAGAGTAGATTTTTTTTCATTTCATTATGAAGTGACAATAATTGAAACAGCTTGAGTGACCTAATGCGATCGGCACAAATGCCCAGTGATACTCGTGATTACAGTTAAGTTTGATGTGAAGGTATTGAGATCATTTGTCCTAGGCGAGATTCAACTTGTAGAATACGGATATTTGTCGTGAGTTACTCGGGATTTCCCTATAATTATCGTGAATGTAAAAAGGTGTTTTCTTCATAATTTTGAATCATACTAGCACTGCGTGAATATGTTTGTGAGGTGATATGATTTAATGTCTATTTTAAAAGGTCTTCTTGTGTGATAATTTCATGTGCGTACATTGTACAGTTGCGAATATTTCGTGAGATTGATGCCGTGATGATTGTGACATGTCTTGTAATGATGATAACGGTTCTTCGAAAAAGATGCTTGGGAATTTCTTGGAATAAATAATTGTGAACAAACATGGTGCGCTTGAAAGTATGGTGAATGAAAAATGGTTGGGTCGTCGATAAAGTGTTTAATTGGTTAAATGAAGTTATTATAGTAAATGATTGGTTGAGAATAGGTATTACTGAAGCGTAATACGCAGTCTTCGAGATTTTCAATGAATTTAGGATTGAGAAGTGGATTTAAGCGTTCATCATACAAACTAAGAGTATCCAGAGTTAGGCAAGCAGTAAGGTTGTCATTAATTTTCTTCGTGTAACATGTCCAAAGATCATGAGTGTAGACTGATGTACGATCATCAAGACATTATTTTGCGGCATGATGCGGTACGGATACTGAATATTTTGAACGGATGATCATTGATAAGAGATCTTCGACAATAAGTAACACTAACATGGATGTAGTGGAATGTCATATTAAGCAAGTTATTATCACCTGGCGTAGTATAAGTTGTATTCATTTGTGTAGTTGGTTTGTAGCATGGATCTTTGTAGATAGTAGATCTTCACGATTTTCTTTTAGGAGGACAGTTCCGGCGAGACCAGAAGTTGTTAGTCATTTCTATATCTTGTTGATTATGATGGTATTATCTAGATATTGTGCATTTTAGGTGGCGGATGTGAGTTCCTGGGAGATGCTGTTCTTATTTGATTGAAACATTGCTAAATCCAGTTCTAATGTCTTTAAATACTGTACGATCGCTCATTCAAGGATGGCCACGCCGATGATAGGTCTTTATTAGGAAGGTTTTCATTTTATTTTATTTAACAGGTGGACAATTAATGATAACGGAATAATTTTATGAGTGACACTAAGCCTTCAGCAAGTTCTATGTTTGATTTCATCACGATAGGATTTTCAATTTAAATTAAATTTTAATGATGATGAATTGTAATGGTATTAGCCAACAAAGAGTTTGACGTCATTTTTTTTTAATATTTTCCAATCACTTTGCGATGAAAATATTATTGTCATTTAGTTTAGTTATTATGATTTCATTAAATCGGGAAAATTCTTCCTAGAAGCTAAAATTTTTGATATCTTTCTTTATTTAGTTGAGATATAATTTAGCCTTAAATAGTTAGCTGAACGGTTACTTGTTACGACAATAAGGGTCTTGTGTTAAATATAAATAGAACATCGATGTTCATCGAATGTCCATGCCTTGAGTGGCAACTCATGTATCAACAATGACTCTGGCCGAGGCATATTCACAACACCTACGAACACTCAATATCCATGGACTATGGACGGTGGTAATTCATACACACATACATACACACATACTCATATACTGTACATGCATACACGCACACATTCATAAGAAAAACTCTCCAATAATACTGCATTGAGAAATTCCCCTCTCAATTTCAACAGGGTCAGATAATGCTTCGCATACTCTAATTCTCTGAGATGTATCTTCTAGAAATATAGCAGCTCGTTCAGTCATTATTTTATCTAGTCCAATTGCACTCATTTTTGACGAATGTCTCCCACGATCCACCCTTTCAAATGCTTTAGACAGGTCAATCGCAATCCAGTCCATTTGACCTTATGAATCCAAGATGTATGCTGTATCTTGCTAGAATCCTACAAGTTGAGCTTCAGTGGAATAACCTTTCCTAAACTCTAACTGCCTTCTATCAAACCAGTTATTAATTTCGCTAAAATGTCTAATATAATCACAAAGAATGCTTTACCAAAGCTTACATGCAACTCATGCCAAACTTACTGACCTGCAATTTTCAGCTTTATGTCTATCACACATTCCTTTATACACAGGCGCTACTATAACAACTCTCCATTCATTTGGTATAGTTCCTTCAACCAAACAATAATCAAATAAGTACTTCAGATATGGTATTATATCCCAACCATTGTCTTTAGTATATCCCCAGAAACCCTACCAATTCCAGCCGCTTTTCTAAATTTCAAATTTTGTATCTTATTGTAAATGACATTGTTATAATATGTAAATTTGAATACTTCCTTAGCATTAGTCACTTTCACTATCTGGACATTATCCGTGTAACCAAGAATCTTTACATTCTACTAACAGAATACTTCTGCCTTTGAAGATTCTCACATAAAACTCCCCTTGTTCATTAATCATTCCTGGAATGTCCTTCTTGGAACCAGTTTCTGCCTTGAAGTACCTATGCATACCCTTCCATTTTTCATTCAAATTTGTATGACTGCCAATTATGCTTGCCATCATGTTATATTTAGCTGGCTTCTTTGCTAGATTAAATTTCCTAGTATGTTCTTTCAATTTCTCCTTACTTTACCAGCCATTTCTAACTCTATTTCTTCCCAATCTGAACATCCTTCTTAGTCTCTGTATTTCTGTATTATAATAAGATGAGTCTTTACTATCTTTACCACCTTAAAGATACAAACCTGTTCTCCATTCCTCAACAATTGCTTTAAGCCCATCCCGGAGTCTGTTTACATTTTCATTTACCGTTTTTTCACCGATCATAAATACTTTTCAAAAACTCCCTCATGCCTGCTTTATCAGCCACCGTGCTCGACAGCTGCAGTCGCTTAAGTGCGGCCAGTATCCAGTAATCGGGAGATAGTGGGTTCGAGCCCCACTGTCGGCAGGCCTGAAGATGGTTTTCAGTGATTTCCCATTTTCACACCAGGCAAATGCCAGGGCTGTACCTTAATTAAGGCCACGGCCGCTTCCTTCCACTTCCTATGCCTTTCCTATCCCATCGTCGCCATAAGACATATCTGTGTCGGTGCGACGTAAAGCAAATAGCAGAAAAAAATAAGAAAAAGTAGCTTTATCAACCATATGGTACTGCCTAATAGTCCTACTTTTAAGACTTTCCTTTCAATCACATTTATTTTTAACTATGACAAAATCAGCTTTATGATCACTAATGCCATCTATTACTTCGAATTCTCTATAGAGCTCATCTGATTTAACATCACCACATCCAGGATATTGTTCCCTCTAGTTGGTTCTATCACTTTCTGAATCAGCTATCCTTCCCATATTAACTTATTTGTAATTTTTTGGTCATGCTTCCTGTCGTTCGCATTACCTTCCCCATTGGCATTTGGTAAATTCAGATCTCCCGCTACAATCACATTCCTTTCCATGTCGTTTGTCACATTGCTGATTATCTTATCAAATAAATCTGAATCAGCGTCTGTGCTACCCTTTCCCGGCCTGTACACTCCAAAGACATCAAGTTGCCTATTTTATTTAGAACTGAGCCTTACCCCTAGAATTTCGTGCTTGTCATCTTTAACTTTTTCGTAGCTTACAAGTTCTTCTTTCATCAGAATGAATACTCCCGCTCCCACCATTCCTATCCTATCTCCACGATACACACTCCATATCCGTAAGAAAATGTCTGCATCCATTATATCATTTCTTAGCCATGATTCAACTCCTATCACAACGTCTGGTAAGTGCATATCTATTAAATTACTTAATTCCATTCATTACTTTACAATACTTCTACAGTTCAACACTAACATTTTTATGTCATCCTACTTGACTTCCAGATCCCTGTACCCTAATCACCGCTCCCTAGACCACTCCGTTTCCCTGAATGTACCTCCCTTTAACCCTTCCAAACAAATTTCCTAACTTATACGTACCATTGCGGTTTCAGTGAAGGCCATCTGAGCGCAGATCCATATATCCTACCCACCAATTAGGATCTAGAAATCTCACTCCCAGTTTCCCACATATCCACTCCATAGTCCCATTTAAATCCCCAACCGCCCTCCAGTCAGTATCCCTGCTACACAATGTTCCAGTGATAACAATCTCCGCTTCCTTAAACTTCACACGTGCTGCATTTACCAGATCCCACACATCTCCAACTATGTTGGTACTTATACCTGCTGGCCTTACGTTGTTGGTACCAACAAGAAACACTACCACCTTCTTCCCCTCTTCCGTATCTTCTACATTCCTCAACATCTGCCTCAACCTAATTCCTGGATAACACTCTACCCTGGTTACCTTTGTTCCACACTCTTTCCCCACAAGTCTAACAATGGAATCCCCCATGACCAGAGCCTCAACCCTACACCCACCTCATTTGATCCTCTCCCAACCTGGTCAGTCCTATCTTTTCTGACAGCTGCAGAAGCTGCTTCTTCCTACCTTTTCTGCCTCCCATGACCCTGTTCCACCTGTCTTTCCCTATCCTTTACTCTACATTTCCCTTTCATATCTTTTCCCTTCCTCCTACTTTCACACTTCTCAGCGACAGTTCTCTGTTCCTCATCTTCCCTCTGTTATTCTACCTGCAGTGACTCGTACCGATTTCTCACAGACACCTGTCCTGCAATCGCCTTCCCCTTAGAACATTGGACCACCTGTCTTCTACAATTCCCCCTTTCCTTTCCATCCCTCTTTTACACCTACTATATCCTGTACATCGTTTGAGGGAGGCCTACATCTCTTCCTGTTTTCTGAGAAAATCATAATTCTCTCCTTCACACTCCCAACTCCTTCCTCGTACTGCTTAATGCCTGCAAACACCCACCCATTGAAACCGCAGTGGTACGTATAAGTTAGGAAATTTGTTTGAAAGGGTTAAAGGGAGGTACATTCAGGGAAACAGGGTGGTTTGCACTTGCACTCCTTAGTCATTCTTTACAGAAAAATGAAAAGAAAAGGAAAATTAAATTACTTATTATGTGCAAAAACATGAAAGGAAAAAAATATTGCCTAGAAAGATCTCACGACAATAAGATAATTAATATACTACTACAATACTACTTAGTCGTACCCTATTTTTATCCTACAACACCCTAACAGGATAAAAACTGCCGTTAATTACTGAATACCGAAAGGGATACACAAGAATTACACAATTCTAAACTGTAGTTAAGCCCATCCTAATTACAACACAATTCTATTAAGAGAGTTTCTACGGATACCTCTACTATACTACACAAATATGTTATAATAATAGAATTATACGCTAATTTATAATAAAATATGACCTGCTCGTAACTACAGTACGCTACAATAATTTTAAACTACGTTCAGTCGTATCCTAATTACAGTATGTTACTACTAAGCACAAACAAATATGAAAATCGCAAGTTTGAAATTTGTACATAACTACTCAAGGATTATCAACAAAGCTAAATACGTAGACATATTATTACTACTACTATTTTATCTTATATGTTCTAATAGATACACACGAATGATACACACACAAAGATACACACGAATATATCAGGGAAGGTACGTAACTCTCCAAATACACCGCACCTGTTCTACAATTCTCAAGTGAAATGTGGTCATGTGATTTTTACAGATGGTGGATTATTATGTTTTCGGTATTACGTGGCAGGGAGAATAAAAGTGTCCTAAAATTGTGAAAAATAAAAGGTTGTCTACAATAATTTCTGTCGAAACTACGGTACACCGGGGCTAGAATTGCAATATTATCGGAATATAGGAATTTGATTATTAACTTTTACTCGATGAATAAACGAATGTGCAAAGTACAAAGTATGCCAGGAACTTAGACTAAAATTATCGGAATACAGATGATTTTTGTATTTGTTTACACAACTACCATGGTCTCGTCGGAATGCAGCAACAATTCTCAACATTCCAAACACTGTTGATTAATTATCCAGTGAAATATCGTGTATTCTCTTTAAATTATTTTTAAGTCGAAGTTTACAGGCGTATCGTGTTATTTAAATGAATAAATTATTACCTTCGTGATAGTGAACGGATATCCCTACGAAATACCAGAAAAACTGCGGAAGTTAAAACTGCCTTTGTAAGTATTATACCAACGAAGCTAGAGATGTTTAAAAATATTTTTTAAAGTTAATATTATTACCTAAAGTAATTCCTAAACCTAAATTCGAAGGAAGGTACACCTAGCTAGCCTACTTAAACTAAGAAACGTAATCTACTGAATACCAACTGAACTACTTGTTATAAAATTCAAATAAATATCACTACTCCCAATTTATGCCAACAAACACTAAACACCAATATATAAAAACACTAAATGCGTCACACACACACACACAATTAAACAATTTCAATAGGTTTTAACTACTTTTATCCCGTGGAGTAGGGAAAATGATAGTAATCCACCAGCTGTAAAAATCACATAACCACATTTCAGTAGAATTGTAGTGAAGATAAGGTATACCGGTAATATATTAGATAGTATCTAGCCAGGTATATTCGTGTTTTTCTTCGTGTACGGCAATCCTTTCGCTACTTAAGCATTTAAATAAACTCAGTGTAGTGTACCGGTAGTGTAGATACATTGTAGTATAGATACAGTACATTTAGATAGTGCCGTATCTTGACTGCTATATTCGTGTGTTATCTTTCGTGTGTATCTATTAGACCGTAATACAAATAATACTTTGTCTAAGCATTTAGCTTCGTTGGTAATCTTTGAGTGCAGTAGTTCTTGCAAATTTCATTTCTGTTTGTGCTTAGTAGTGACATACGGTACCGGTATTGTAATTAGGATACGTCTGAAAGTGATTTAAAAATTACTGTAGTGTACTGTACAGTAGTATACGAGTAATATCCTATTAGAATTTAGTGTGCTTATTTTATTGTAAAATATTTGTCTAGTACTGGTGTAGTAGAGGTATCCGTAGAAACTCGTACTAAAATACTGTTGTTGTAATTAGGATAGGCTTAATTGCAGTTTGGAATTGTGTGCTTCTTATGTATTACTTTCGAAATTCAGTAATTAACAGCAGTTTTTATCCTGTTAGGGGTTGTAGGATATAAAATAGAGCACGACTAAGTAGTATTGTAGTGTAGTCGTATATTAATTACCTTATTGTGTGATCTTTGAGTACTATCCCAGACAATATATCCCTCCGTTCATTTATTTTTTGCAAATAAGTTATTTTATTTTTAAATTCATGCTTTCCGTAAAGAATGGCTAAGGAGCGCGAGTGTACGAACTGTGGGTGAGGCCAGGCATTGAGGGGAATGAGGGAGGCGTTGGAAAGTTTGAGGGAGATAATTAGGATTCTCACAGAAGACAGGAAGGAAGATAGGACTCCCTCAAACAATGTACAAGTTACAGTAGGTGTGCAAGAGGGAGGGGAAGGAAAGGGGGGAGTTGTAGAAGACAGGTGGTCTAATGTTCTAACGGGAAGGAGATTGCAGGCTAAGGGCTCTATTCAGGATCAGAATTCAGGACAGGTGTCTGTGCGAACGCGGTACGAGTCACTCCAGGTAGAACAACAGAGGGAAGATGAGGGACAGGGAACTGTTGCTGAGATGTGTGGAAGTAGGAGGAAGGGAAAAGGTAGGAAAGGGAAATGTAGAGTAAAGGATAGGGAAATACAGGTGGAACAGGGTCATGGGAAGGAGAAAAGGGAGGAGGAAGTAGCTTCTGCAGCTATCAGGAAAGACAGGGCTGACCAGGAGGGGGAGGGGATCAAGTGAAGTGGGTAGGGTTGAGGGTCTGGTCATGGGAGATTCCATCGTTAGACTTGTGGGGAAAGTGTGTGGAGGAAAGGAAACCGGGGTAGAATGTTATCCAGGAATTAGGTTGAGGCAGATGTTGAGGAAAGTAGAAGAGAGAGAGGAGGGGAAGGAGAAGGTGGTAGTGTTTCACGTTGGTACCAACAACGTAAGGCAAGCTGATATAAGTACCAACATAGCTGGAGGTGTGTGGGATCTGGTAAATGCAGCACGGGTGAAGTTTAAGAAAGCGGAGATTGTTATTAGTGGAATATTGTGTAGGAGGGATACTGACTGGAGGTTGATTGCGGATTTAAATGAGGCTATGGAGTGGGTATGTGGGAAACTGGGAGTGAAATTTCTAGATCCTAATAGGTGGGTAGGAGATAGAGATCTGCGCTCAGATGGCCTTCTTTTAAACCGCAATGGTACGTATAAGTTAGGAAATTTGTTCAGGAGGGTAATAGGGGGTTACATTCAGGGAAACGGGATGGCCTAGGGAGCGGTGATAAGGGAACAGGGAACTGGCATTCGAGTAGGGATGACAAAAAATTGTTAGTGTTGAACTGTAGAAGTATTGTAAAGAAAGGAATAGAATTAAGTAATTTAATAGATACATATTTACCAGATATTGTAATAGGAGTTGAATAATGGCTTAGATATGATATAATGGATGCAGATATTTTCTTACGGATATGGAGTGTGTATCGTGGAGATAGGATAGGAATGGTGGGAGGGGGAGTATTCATTCTGATGAAAGAAGAATTTGTAAGCTACGAAAAAAATAAAGATGAGACACATGAAATTCTAGGTGTAAGGCTCATTTCTAAATATAATAGGCAACTTGATATATTTGGAGTGTACAGATCGGGAAAGGGTAGCACAGACGCTGATTCAGATTTATTTGATAAGATAATCAGCAATGTGAGAAACGACATGGAAAGGAATGTGATTGTAGCGGGAGATCTGAATTTACCAAATGCCAATGGGGAGGTAATGCGAACGACAGGAAGCATGACCAAAAAATGACAAATAAGTTAATATGGGAAGGACAGCTGATTCAGAAAGTGATGGAACCAACTAGAGGGAACAATATACTGGATGTGTTGGTGGTAAAATCAGATGAGCTCTATAGAGAAATCGAAGTAATAGATGGCATTAGTGATCATGAAGCTGATTTTGTCATAGTTAAAAATAAATGTGATTGAAAGGAAAGTCTTAAAAGTAGGACTATTAGGCAGTACCATATGGCTGGTAAAGCAGGCGTGAGGGAGTTTTTGAAAAGTATTTATGATCGGTGAAAAAACGGTAAATGAAAATGTAAACAGACTCCGGGATGGGTTTAAAGCAATTGTTGAGGAATGGAAAACAGGTTTGTATCTTTAAGGTGGTAAAGATGGTAAAGACTCATCATTTTATAATACAGAAATACAGAGACTAAGAAGGATGTTCAGACTGGAAAGAAACAGAGTTAGAAATGGCTGGTGAAGTAAGGAGAAATTGAAAGAACATACTAGGAAATTGAATCTAGCAAAGAAGCCAGCTAAATACAACATGATGGCAAGCATAATTGGCAGTCATACAAATTTGAATAAAAAATGGAAGGGTATGTATAGGTACTTTAAGGCAGAAACTGGTTCCAAGAAGGGCATTCCAGGAATGATTAATGAACAAGGGGAGTTTTATGTGAGAATCTTCAAAGGCAGAAGTATTCAGTCAGCAGAATGTAAAGATTCTTGGTTACACGGAGAATGTCCAGATAGTGAAAGTGACTAATGCTAAGGAAGTATTCAAATTTACATATTATAACAATGGCATTTACAATAAGATACAAAATTTGAAATTTAGAAAAGTGGCTGGAATTGGTAAGGTTTTCGGGGATATACTAAAGAAAATGGTTGGGATATAATACCATATCTGAAGTACTTATTTGATTATTGTTTGGTCGGAGGAGCTATACCAGATGAATGGAGAGTTGCTATTGTAGCCCCTGTGTATGAAGTAAAGGGTGATAGACATAAAGCTGAAAATTACAGGGCAGTAAGTTTGACATGCATTGTGTGTAAGCTTTGGGAAGGCATTCTTTCTGATTATATAAGACATGTTTGTGAAATTAATAACTGGTTCGATAGAAGGCAGTTCGGTTTTAGGAAAGGTTATTCCACTGAAGCTCAACTTGTAGGATTCCAGCAAGATATAGCCGATATCTTGGATTCTGGAGGTCAAATGGACTGTATCGCGATTGACTTGTCTAAAGCATTTGATAGGGTGGATCATGGGAGACTACTGGCAAAAATAAGTGCAATTGGACTAGACAAAAGAGTGACAGAATGGATTGCTATATTTCTATAAAGATCTCAGAGAATTACAGTAGGTGAAGCTTTATCTGACCCTGTAATAATTAAGAGGGGAATTCCTCAAGGCAGTATTATCGGACCTATACGTTTTCTTATATATATAAATGACATATGTAAAGGAAAGGAATCGGAGGTAAGGCTTTTGCGGATGATGTTATTCTCTATAGAGTGATAAATAAGTTGCAAGATTGTGAGCAGCTGCAACGTGACCTCGAAAATGTTGTGAGATGGACAGCAGGCAATGGTATGTTGATAAACGGGGTTAAAAGTCAGGTTGTGAGTTTCACAAATAGGAAAAGTCCTCTCAGTTTTAATAACTGCGTTGATGGGGTGAAAGGTCCTTTTGGGGATCATTGTAGGTATTTGGGTGTTAATATACGGAAAGATTTTCATTGGGGTAATCACATAAATAGCATTGTAAATAAAGGGTACAGATCTCTGCACATGGTTATGAGGGTGTTTAGGGGTTTTAATAAGGATGTAAAGGAGAGGGCATATAAGTCTCTGGTAAGACCCCAACTAGAGTATGGTTCCAGTGTATGGGACCCTCACCAGGATTACCTTATTCATGAATTGGAAAAAATCCAAAGAAAAGTAGCTCGATTTGTTCTGAGTGATTTCCGACAAAAGAGTAGCGTTACAAAAATGTTGCAAAGTTTTGGTTGGGAAGAATTGAGAGAAAGAAGAAGAGCTGCTCGACTCAGTGGTATGTTCCGAGCTGTCGGCGGAGAGATGGCGTGGAATGACATTAGTAGACGAATAAGTGGCGTTTATAAAAGTAGGAAAGATCACAATATGAAGATAAAGTTGGAATTCAAGAGGACAAACTGGGGCAAATATTCATTTATAGGAAGGGGAGTTAGGGATTGGAATAACTTACCAAGGGAGACGTTCAATAAATTTCCATTTTCCTTAAAATCATTTAGGAAAATGCTAGGAAAGCAACAGATAGGGAATCTGCCACCTGGGCGACTGCCCTAAATGCAGATCAGTATTCATTCATTCATTCATTAAGCTCAGGTGACGAATACATCCGTGCTACAAGAAATCTGAAAGAATAAATAACTCTCTCACTACAATCTCTCAATGTCCCTCCATCTGACGATTTGCTACATCCACGCCTAGAAATAACAGATGCCCGGAAAGTGAGAAGAGTACTGAGAGAAAGGGTATTCAGTGAGTGGAGTAACTTGGAGCAGAAAGGAAGAGGTGTATGTTTGTACAATGAATATACTCCTGCCAACTCCTGGATTCGAGACCATCAAGGCTTATCATGTAGTGAATGGCGTGAAGCAATTAAGATGACAGCAAACATTTCAGCAGTTAGATCGGTACCAGGAAGATCTCAGAACGATTCCCTTTGTAGGCGCTGCCTCAAGAAGATTGAAACTCATGCGCGTTTTCTGGGATCTTGTCCTCATGGTGAACATTTAAGGAATACGCTTCATCATAACATCCTCTCTTTAATGGCGACAACGCTAAAAGACCATGGTTTCCAGGTATTTGAAGAGGTTCATGTTTTAGCGGACAACGAAGCCACAGAAGTATTGGCATCATTGCTTTCAAGACTAAGAAGAGAGGTTACCTCATCGACCCCACAATTCGCTTTGAAAGTCGTAAGTCGCAGCCCTCAGATGTTAACCTAGAGAAGAGGAATATTTACCAGATAGAGGATATCGACATAGTAGGTCTGATGATTGGAGCAAGGGGAACGATTCCCGCTTTTGCCGCTAATTTCTGGAAACAGATGTCTCTGCCAGTTACAACGTTACGGGAAATTGCCATCATAGGCTTAAGGGGCTCACTGATAATTCTAAGAAATCACTGTTACAATTAGGTTACCTTCAACATTTCTCAAGTAGAGTATATCTATTTACATACATACATACATTTTCATTATAGACTGTTATGCCTTTCAGCGTTCAGTCTGCAAGCCTCTGTGAATTTACTAAACGTCGCCATAATTCGCGATTTGCAACTAGTGTTGTTGCCTCATTTAGTTCTATAACTCATCTTTAAATCGTTAGAAACCGAGTCTAACCATCGTCGTCTTGGTCTACCTCTACTTCTCTTACCCTCCATAACAGAGTCCATTATTCTTCTAGGTAACCTATCCTCCTCCATTCGCATCACATGACCCCACCACCGAAGCCGGTATATGCGTACAGCTTCATCCATCGAGTTCATTCCTAAATGAGCCTTTATCTCCTCATTCCGAGCACCCTTCTGCCATTGTTCCCACCTGCTTGTACCAGCAATCATTCTTGCTACTTTCATGTCTGTTACTTCTAACTTATGAATACGATATCCTGAGTCCACCCAGCTTTCGCTCCCGTAAAGCAAAGTTGGTCTGAAAACAGACCGATGTTAAGATAGTTTCGTCTGGGAGCTGACTTCCTTCTTACAGAATACTGCTGATCGCAACTGCGAGCTCACTGCATTAGCTTTACTAAACTTGATTCAATCTCACTTACTATATTACCATTCTGGGAGAACACACAACCTAAATACTTGAAATTATCGACCTGTTCTAGCTTTGTATCACCAATCTGACATTCAATTCTGTTGAATTTCTTACCTACTGACATCAATTTAGTCTTCGATAGGCTAATTTTCATACCATACTCATTGCACCTATTTTCAAGTTCCAAGATATTAGACTGCAGGCTTTCGGCACAGTCTGCCATTAAGACCAAGTCGTCAGCATAGGCCAAACTGCTTACTACATTTCCACCTAACTGAATCACTCCCTACCATTTTATACCTTTCAGCAGATGATCCATGTAAACTACGAACATCAAAGGTGAATGATTACAACCTTGTCTAACCCCTGTAAGTACCCTGAACCAAGAACTCATTTTACCATCAATTCTCACTGAAGCCCAATTATCAACATAAATGCCTTTGATTGATTTTAATAATCTACCTTTAATTCCATAGTCCCCCAGTATAGTGAACGCCTTTTCCCTCGGTACCCTGTCATATGCTTTCTCTAGATCTACGAAACATAAATACAATTGCCTATTCCTCTCGTAGCATTTTTCAATTACCTGGCGCATACTGAAAATCTGATCCTGACAGCCTCTCTGTGGTCTGAAACCACACTGGTTTTCATCCAACTTCCTCTCAACGACTGATCGCACCCTCCCTTCCAAGATGCTAGTGAATACTTTGCCTGGTATACCAATCAATGAGATACCTCGATAGTTGTTGCAATCCTTCCTGTTCCCTTGCTAATGGATAGGGGCAATTACAGATTTTGTCCAATCTGAAGGTACCTTACCAACACTCCATGCTAATTTTACTACTCTATGAAGCCATTTCATCCCTGCCTTCCCACTATACTTCACCATTTCAGGTCTAATTTCATCTATTCGTGCTGCCTTATGACAATGGAGTTTATTTACTATCCTTTCCACTTCCTCAAGCATAATTTCACCAACATCATTTACCTCCTCCCCATGAGCTTGGGTGTTCACAACACCACCAAGATGATTTCCTTTTACATTGAGAAGATGTTAAAATATTCCCTCCACCTCTCCAGTGATTCCCTGGGATCTATTATGAGTTCACCTGAATTACTCAAAACACTGTTCATTTCCTTTTTCCCTCCCTTCCTAAGATTCTTTATTCCTGTCAAGAAAGGTTTCCCTGCTGCTTGACCTAGCCTTTCCAGGTTGTTACCAAAATCTTCCCATGACTTCTTTTTGGATTCAACAACTATTTGTTTCGCTCTGTTTCTTTCATTTACATACAAGTCCCTGTCTGCCTCGCCCCTTGTTTGGAGCCATTTCTGATAAGCCTTCTTTTTACGTTTACAAGCTTCTCTCACTTCACCATTCCACCAAGATGTTCGCCTTTTCCCATCTTTACACACAGTTGTTCATAGGCATTCCCTTGCTGTTTCTACTACAGCATCCCTGTATGCCACCCATTCACTTTCTATATCCTGAACCTGCTTACTGTCTACTGTTCGAAACTTCTCACTAATCCTATCCATGTACTTCTGTCTAATTTCCTCGTCCTGGAGATTTTCTACCCTTATTCGTTTGCAGACAGATTTTTCTCTACCCTAGGCCTAGAGATACTTAGTTCACTACAGATCAGATAGTGGTCTGTATCATCGAAAAATCCTCGGAAAACTCGTACATTCCTAACAGATTTCCTGAATTCGAAGTCGGTTAAGATATAGTCTATGATGGATCTGGTACCCCTAGCCTCCCATGTGTAGCGGTGTATAGCCTTATGCTTGAAGAATGTATTCGTAACAGCTAAACCCATACTAGCACAGAAGTCCAGCAAACGCTCCCCATTCCCATTAGCTTCCGTATCTTCCCCACATTTACAAATCACCCTTTCGTATCCTTCAGTTCTATTCCCAACTCTCGCATTGAAATCGCCCATTAGCACTATTCTATCCTTGCTGTTGACCCTGACCACGATGTCACTCAATGCTTCATAAAACTTGTCAAATTCATCCTCATCTGCACCCTCACATGGTGAATACACGGACACAATTCTAGTCCTAATTCCTCCAACTGACAAATCTACCCACATCATTCGCTCATTTAAGTGTCTAACAGAAACTATGTTGCGTGCAATCGTATTCCTGATGAAGAGCCCTACCCCAGATTCTGCCCTTCCCTTTCTAACACCCGTCAAGTACACTTTATAATCTCCTCTCTCTTCCTCGTTATCTCCCTTTACCCGAATAGCACTTACTCCTAGCACATCCAGATGCATCCTCTTTGCTGACTCAGCCAGTTCCACTTTCTTTCTTCCATAAGCCCCATTAATATTGATAGCTCCCCCTCGAATTCCATTTCGTTCGCCAAGTTGTTTCCAAGGAGGCCCTCGCCTGTCGAATGGTAGTGGGACTCCATTACTCCCATAAGTCCGAGGCTTGCTTAAAATGTTCTGAGCTCGGTAAATTCATGAAGCATGATGCTACCCTACTTGCACATAGTCCAAGTAAGAATCTCTCCTCTAACGGGTTATGGACCACCGGTGGATTGTATAGTCCTAGCCGCCTGAGCACAAGGAGGGCCAGGACTCAGAATATGTCCGAGATGCCCACCCCCATTCCATAGCAACTGGTTTCCCGACTCTCAGTACCACTTACTAGGCCACTCAGCCGTTGCCCATGGTTCACGAACTAGGACGTGACTACAGTAACCCACAAACATGCTCTTCTAAAAATAAATGTAAAAGTATACAGCCCCTGCATGAAAGGAAGTATTTCATAAAATGAAATATCATAAAATAAAATAATATCACACTAATTTCCGCATTGATGTACAAGTTTCTGAAATTCTTCATAAGGATGAAAATGGATAACCACGGAAAACCATTATCAGGGCTGCCGACAGTGGGGTTCGAACCCACTATCTCCCGATTAGTGGATACTGGCCGCACTTAAGCGACTGCAGCTATCGAACTCGGTGGTGAGCTTTCTCAGTGTGTATTAAAGTAATAATCCACATCGCTTTTAAAGTCGTTCTGTTTTTTGTATTTTTCAAATTCCTGTAGTTTAAATGTACAGCATGATGGCGTTATTTTATTTTATGTTTCACAAGTACGACAACCACAACTAAAGTTAGGCTAAATTTCAGATGCCAATACATCGCTGAGTTTCCTCTTGCTCCACCATCTATGATTCTAATCAAGAATTATACATTTCAGTGTTCAGATTTCCTAAGGATGATGCAGGGAAAGCTTCATGGTTGAAATGCATCCCCATAGACAACTGGAACCCTACTTCATCTAGCCTGTGTGAAACACTTTTCTCCGGAAGATGTGGACATATTTGAGACACATCGATCACAATGGTGAAAGGAAAACAAGAAAAAAGACAGGCCTCCATTAAGGTATGGTGCTCCCCCTAGGATTTTCCCAATCCTTCCCAATTACTTAACCAAACCCAGTTCATCCACAAAAAGAAAACCAAAGATCTCCGGATGGCAGGCGTAAAGAAACTCAGAAATATGAGGAAGAATTTCAGAAACTTGTTGAACAAGACACAATTGTAGACTTTGTAGCCTTATAAGACTGAAAACCTCCATTTGCTAACAGAAAATTAACGGAAAGTAGTGAAAATGAATTTGTAATTTACACTCTGTCAAGCAGTGAAGTACCAAAAGTTGAGGTAGCAATACAAGTGTCGGTGTTGTTGGAGGAAAGGAAAAATGTAGGTAAGGGTGATCCCGTATTAAAGGGAAAATTACAGAAATGGTCACAACTTAGGGACTGTTGAACCATTATTGTGTATGTCATGCAAATAATGAGCCGGAACCTCAGGTGCATTACAAGAAAATTATGGACCATATCAAAGGCCAGCTATCAGATCTTGAAACTTTCATTTAATCTCATTCAGACGAAGAATTTCCAGACTCCAAGCAAGCAGTGTTTCTAAGCCATCGGTTTCAACTCCTGTGTGTATCCAAGAAGTTGTGTTCCTGCCTTCTGTGTCAGTTATTATTTTTAATTTACTACATATCTTCTTCTTGTTATGCAATCAAAAGATTATGTTCCTTCCTCACTCTATACATTTCAAACGCATAGCAAATGCGTTACATGTGCCGCCTGATTAGGGTAATTATTTTTTCGTAAGACAGCGATATGTAACTCTCCTTCTAGATGAACTCACGTTGCCAGTTAAGGTCAGATGTAGTGCATGGCCGTGCTCAGATTCAAACAGGAAAGTTAGCTAGAGCCACTGAAGTCCTTTATGATAACATCTGCTTTTGGCAGTGTTTCTGTTGTAGTTACACTGGTGCTAGGTGCCTTAACTAACTGGACGAAAATAGCTATAAGTGCTGTCCACAATTACCGGTTTACTGTGCTTAGTATTATTTCTGATAATATTCGGATAAATCGCAACATGTTTTCTCTTCTAGGTGGAAGTTTAAATTATAAGATGCCCAAACTAAAGTGTGATTCTTTTATATTTGATACTGTTCAGCTTCTTAAATCTATCAGAAATAATTCGTTAAATCTGTGTGATAAAGCTACAACCTTCTTTAATCTCAAATTTGATTCTATCGTAGGTCATGGTTGTTCAGTTCTCAAAACCCAGTTTTCTGGGTTGAGAGCATTGTACACGTTAGAGGCCAACAGGTTATTGTATTATTCCTTTAGGCCTAATCAAAATCCAGTGTTTTCATCAGTCATAGAGAGGCAGAAAGTGGCTGTTGCTTGTAATATTTGTTGTAATGAGACAATTACAGCACTGTCTATACGGGGCTATTCTGAAAAAGAAAATTTCGTTAACTTGATTAATAGGTGGTGGACAGTTATGAACATTAAGAGCAAGGAAATTGGAAGCAGAAAGATAGAAGTAGATGCTTTTCCTTTCACATGAGGATATGATATCTGATTACAGTTACTTGAAGAATTTGTAAATTGGTTGAGAAGATGGTTTAATATGACCTTGAAATACGGTCACTTTTCAGTATACAATTGCAGGGCTTTCATACAAACAAGTGCCATGATTGAGTTGATAAGGTTTTGTTTGGATCTACCTCAAGTCGAGTATGTGTTACCAGGAAAGTTCCAAACCAATAAACTTGAGATGAGATTAGTTCTTATAGACAGTTGTGTGGTGCCCATTATAGTGTACCTTTTTTACAAGTTTTTGAAGCTCAGAAGAATATAAGAGTGCAATGTTTACTAGTATTAAGGCCTGCAAAATATAAAGAAATTACTTTAAGTAAGTACATGTTCGAATTAGATTCCGATTTACTGAACATAACTGACGAAACAGATATACGGTATGCAGTGAATTTTCCAGTGTGCTTGTTAAATGTAATTGAAATATAAGTAGGCTTCGATAATGTGTTTCCTGTCATTTACATTTCATGTTATGTAGCTTTCTAGCTAGGCAGTAAACTTAAGTGCAGATACTGTATCTCAAACATATCAAATGAAACAGTGGAAAATGACATGCTTAATAGCTTAAACAGAGGTGGGTTATCGGTCCTATCAGAATTGCTCATAAATGTCTGTACAAGTGTATATAAGATCAGGCAGATTTTAATCTGAGGAATATGAATTAGCAATCCTACTGTGTCTTTCTAGTGTGCATTGATTCAGCTTTCAAAACAAAGTGTGAAGGATACAAGGGAGTGCTGCTCATATTGTGAAATCCTCTATATGAACTTCTCTACCTATCATTGCCTATTTTGTAAATATTTTAGTCAACAGTTACACAAAACATGTTAATAATGACGATGCTATGGTTAAGTGTTCTGGCAAGAAAATAAAACTCATGACCCTGTAGTTATTATGCTGTGTGTAAGTTGAATCCTGTTTTCAAAATTGTAATTTGATGGGCATAGGATTGTACTGCCTTTTCTAGTTGTACCCATGCAAGTAGCCATATGTTCCTTTATTGTTCATATAGACATTGACGTATTTATTGTAACTTATTTTCACCTTGTTTTGTATGTATCCAATGAAAACTGCTCTTCCAGCAGCGTTTTATTGGAGAAAACATCTTGATTGTAATGTTAACCTCCCATGTGTTACAAGTAAGACTCCAAAGAGTAGCAATGCTGTGTTGCCAAGCTTCAGTGTCACGGCATTAGTGTAGTCTGGCCGAATAGTGTGACTACTCTCTATGATTCACGCATGTTAACAGACACGGTGTAGATATTCTCCGCCGCGTGCTGCGCTGCTTTCGATATAAAGGCCAAGTACTATCTGCGCACTTTTTAGCGATAGATTTACACCTCGGCAATCTTAGAGATTCGTGCTGGCAATCTTTGAAACACAAACTATGAATCGCTTGTGCATCGCTGTGCGACGTCTGGCGTACACTTTACGTACTAGTTCTGTTGTTATTTACACAGCAAAGCCAAACTATAGAATTCACTCTAGGAATAAGATTCGCATCGAAAAATGTTATATAATGTGTGACACAATTGTTGGCTTTAAATAACAAAGGTTTAGAAAATTCATATCGATCGATCATATTATCGATTCAATTCAGATTTCATTTCCATTCAGTTGGCAGTACTAACGGAACCGGAAGGGCTCCCTCCTTACTCCTCACACCCGTACACAAATCTATCGCTAAAATGTGCGCAGGTAGTAGGCGCGCTTTTTTTGTCGGCTTAAAACGAAAGTGTGTAAACAACTTCTGGTCTTTTTCGGTAGTTGTATACGCGCGAAATATCTGGTGTTAAATTTTCGTAAACTGAAAAGTGAAAAATATTAAGTATTTGAGAAGTAAGGCGTATACTTTCGCATATGCTTCAATTTACTACCGACCGAGCTCGATAGCTGCAATCGCTTAAGTGCGGCCAGTATCCAGTATTCGGCAGATAGTAGGTCCGAACCCCATTGTCGGCAGCCCTGAATATGATTTTCCGTGGTTTTCCATTTTCACACCAGGCTTTACCTTAATTAAGGCCACGGCCGCTTTCTTCCCACTCCTAACCCTTTCCTGTCCCAGCGTTGCCATAAGACCTTTCTGTGTCGGTGCGACGTAAAACAAGTTGTAAAACAAAAAATTACTACCGCATGAGAATATGCCAACAACTTGCTATGTCCCGCGTTACACGCAGGGTTGTGTCCGGCTCCATAGCTGAATGGTTAGCGTGCTGGCCTTTGGTCACAGGGGTCGCGGGTTCGATTGCCGGTAGGGTCGAAAATTTTAACCATCATTGGTTAATTTCGCTGGTACTGGGGCTGGGTGTATGTGTCGTCCTCATCATCATTTCATCCTCATCACGACGCGCAGGTCGTCTGTGGGTGTCAAATCAAAAGACCTGCACCTGGCGAGCCAAACATGTCTTCGGACGCTCCCGACAATAAAAGCCATACGCCATTCCATTCCATTGTAAAATATGTTTATATCAAGGCCAATCTACTAAATCAGATGTTCCTTCCATACTGGACTCCTCTAATATTAGCTCTGTATGCTCTAGTGCTGGTGATAACACAATGTTAGTGCTGATAACCAGCAGGAACTCATCTTAAGAAAGAGAATTAAGCATCTCCACAGGAAGTTACTAGAAAGATTCATGTTTAAGCTGAGCATGATAACATATAAATTAAGTAGTTAAGTAAGAATTACCTGTGTACGACATACGTATTTATAAGAATAATGTGGCAAACCTGCAGAAGTTTAATATGTTTACTGCGATATATTTCGCAGCATGTACACTAAAGAGTTGACATATTTTCTGTGAAGATTATAGCCTAACTTATAATTGCTACAGAGTTTGATATGCAGTCGGTTACGTGTCGAATTACTAAAAGAACACTTAATGCAGCTATGCACAAACGTTCGAGATATTGATTACGTTACTGGCGCACCAATTTCTGAAGTAATGACCTTGTGTCATTATTAACTGCAAAATACGTTCTACTATATTTTACAAATTATTCATTGATCTGTCTCAGCTTTATCCTTGGGTTTGACAAAATGAAAATGACTGAGGTATGAGTGATGCTAGTAATGCCATTTCTTCTGCAGCCAGTCCCTGCTATGGTGTGAAGATATTGCTCATAGGGTCGGTTGGTGCATGCATACAGTGAGCTTGGCAGACTGATATGTAATAGCAACTTCTGGTTCGGTGTGGAAAGCAACGGGAAACTATCTCACTCCTCATTTCCCTAGTACGCCTCTTTAAAGATGCCTAGGCCATTTATGACAGCTGATGGCGGAGCTGTTGATGATCCAACCAGCCTTCGGGCTGAGGACTAAACATACACACTCTCCAAACATGAAACACTATATCTTAATTTGCACTAAACATATTTAGCACATGAAAAATGTCATCAGTCACTAAACACAAAGCACAGTCCTGAGGCACCACAGTAATGAATACACGGTTTCAAATCATTTAAACTGTAAATTCCGAATTAAATCACAAAAAATTCCCATTTAGAAATATATTTTCAGGGACATTTGATCCCTATCTATCTACACCAGCGCCGAGTAGTGAAGGAACATATCAACCAGCACAAGTCATCACACAATACATTCGCCCTGGTCTGGCCATAGTCTAAGCATCAACATCAAAATAAAAAAATATAAGGCGCTGAATATGGTATCTCGATTTATCATATCATCACTCTGATACACATGAGATACTTTAACAATGGCGCTCTCTTAGCGGCATTTAGCCACGTTTCCTGGTGCGTAAGTGAGTTTTACATAAATGTATTGGTGCTATCTATATTACCTGTGCTGTTAGGAACGTGATTTCGTTCTTTGTTCTGATTGTTTTGAGGCTTGACGTGCAGCCAAATACAGTAAACAATACGCGTCAATTCCGGATTTAGCCTTGTTAAAATGGGAAACAAGTCGCAAGTGACGCTCCTAGTGGCTTCACCTGAAAATTCGCGCTAAATTCAAATATCAGTGGAAATGTATATACGAAAATGGATTAATAAATTTCGTCTAGAAAGAAAGTGTTACTGTGATATTAATTTCAAAGTTGCTAAAGCAATCCTGGATAAATGAATGAAGAATTATTTAACAGGTTATTATTTAAAGACTGAAATTAGACATATAATCAAGATGTGAAATGGACTGCTGTGAAAAGGCTTGATCTTTCATGTATGCATTATTTTTTTTAACTTTAGAATTCCTGCCTGAACGTTCACGGCTAGATTTTTCTTTTTTCTCGCTTAAAAGCATTGTATCATCATATTAAAACACTTGCCAACAAAAATATAAGCACATTCTTTACACACATGATTCAATGAATTTACATTTAAGATCTGGACAATTTTCCTTTTAACTTGAAGCCTATTAACAGAAAGAAAATCTATAAATTTAGCCTCAAAAACATTCAAACTTTCCCTACAAGCAATACTTGCCATAATGCCATTACAGTAGGGTAGAGCAAATTTGCACCATCATATTGTTTCAACCAAATATGTACATTTCCTAAATCACCTATATTTTCTTCAGTGCTTGACAACGCATTACGGCATTCCAAATGGGATAACTTGGAACACAACCAGCCACATTCATATGCATATGTATTTTCCTGAATTAAATCAAACCCACAGATCACACCTACAACAACACATCGGTATTGAAGGTTAACTGCTGAACTATACAATAAAATATGCGTATTATATTTTAAGCCAGTTAAAATATGGGTCGAGCAGGTCAGAAGATAATGAAGCAATATAAAAATCTCTTTGTCACTGGAAGAATATATATGCAAACACAATATCACTTGCATTTTCTTGTCACGAGGGAACCTGAGGAAAGACCGATCATTCTTCTCTACTTCATAGTTACTGCAGCCAAACGCAGCACATACCTTTCCCCTCATGTTGAGAGGAGATATCAAGGAATGACATACGCTACTATTTAATTATGTCAACCCACTGAAAGCGCATAAATAACACCAAAACTTCACACACAAATACACGTGCTCTTATGACAGAATCAGTAGTTCTCAGGTCAATCCGCTAGAGAGAGCTCTAATAGCTGCCCCTCGATATCTCGCTGAGTGTCGCGTAGTGTCTCTACTGTATTTGGTGCAGCCACGTTGTTTGTTTAACCTTTCTTTTACAATGATCATATACTTGGAAGATAATAATCTCAAGCAGGCTGTGACCACATACAAAGCCGCGCTCCTAAGAGAAGATAAATACATAACAAATTAGCATCAACTAGTTCGCAAGAACTATGGCCGGACTACAAGAACTCGAGCGAATTAATGTTACCGATTTTTATACATAGCACCGTCACAATCTGGGTCACAATTATCTCCTGCACAATCTATGACACACCATTTTATTTCTCCTTTGGCATACAAATAGCGTTGTCAGAACACCGCCGTCTCGATTCTCTTATACTGCCTGCTCTATGCAAGACTTTTTGCGTATAGGCTGCGACAAAATTCTCTGCTAAGATGGCACCCATAGATGCACAAAATTCATAATGCATTATTATGACGACAGCCTACAAAACACTATGCAGTATATGAAGAGATAAGAATTTCATATTGTTCCGTATTGAAGTAAGTTCACTAATAAATTAAAAGAAAGTATAAAATGGTTCAACCTTTCAATACTATTAAAATAAGAAATGTAAGTTTACATTGATATGTAATTAAAATTGGTACTGGTTTGGACCAGTATTTATTGGTCATCATCAGCCGTTCACAAATAGGTGTAAAACAATGCACAGATAAATAAATTGCGAAGTATAAAGAATTCTGTAGGTTGCTGATAGTGAAGCATTCAAATCCTTAGGGAGTACTGTGCGTTGAAAGATGCACAGGTAAAAATTATGAAGTTTAGATGATACTGTCAGATGCAGTTTATGAAGCACTATAACACATGTATTTATCAGCTGCAGTTTATAAGGCACTGTACAATTTCAAGGATACTGCGTGTCAGCCATGAACGTTAGTAAGACATAAGCGTTAGAGAGCACTGTGTGTGAAGAAGTCCAGAATCAAATACGTATCTAAATGTAGCACGGAGTAAATTATTGAAGAGTTCAGCTGCAGTCCACGAGGCACTATATTATTTTAGGAATTATCACTGCTTGTCGATAGATCCAAAAATTATGAAGAAAATCGCAGATCAAATACATATAAATGTATTACGGAGCAAGTTATTGAAGAGTAGATCGTCACTGTGCTTCGAAAAGTTTCTTAAGTTAGATCAATTAAGTTATTAAAACATCTGACATAGAGAAGAAAACAATTATGAAGAGTGTACCGGGCGGTACACCTCCGCTCCGCTAATTCAAACATTGCGCCAGTTGAAATTCCTCTACTGGAGGAAGCCGGAAATTTAACTACAGTGTTAATTCTCAAGTTTCTCAGAAGATGTCCCTACTTGTAAATTTTGAAGTGTTCTGAACTGTGTCGTTTTCGATGTATTTTTGTTTTCCCTGTAGCAAGAAGTGTGAACATTCTCTTCTAGATGGCACCTCTTAAGAATTACAATTGTGCACTCTAGTGCGAAGTGCAGGAACCTTTTTTTGAAGAAATTTAGTATTTATAAGTTTGTTCCTTATTAAATTTCTTTCAGTCATTGTTTAGGTTGGCTGTATAACCCTTCTCTTTCCGCCAGTTTTGAATTCGACCAATGAGTAATTTTTGTAATTAATTTTCCACCAATCCTGGTTTTCTTCTTCAGTTTTGACATGTAAACTTTTGGTCGTCCAATAAAATGCTTGTGGGCGGGTGTCATCATTCATGAAAGGTCTCGAATGTTCCGCGAGGGTATATAAACTGCTGATTTTCGGGTCTCTGCGCCACTTCAGTAACATCTATCATAGTGTAAATTATGTAGCAGGGAGCGGGAAGCGCCTCTTTCGTCGGGCAGCAGTTCTTCAATAAGGTAATGGCCTTTTAATAACTTCTTTTCTTGCTAGCTCAGCAGTTTAACTCTCGGGGCAGGTTCGATACCTTTTACCATGTAACTTTCCTCTAAAATGTAAAAGACTCTTGGCATAAATTCTGTCTCTTTAAACTACAAATTGGGATAGAGAGTGCCTAACCCTCTCGAGCTCCCATTCATTTTGTTTTGAGGTGACTACGTTTTTATAACAGTTTCTCTTCTACTCGTAATGTAATAAGTTTTCCTATCGTGTCACCTCTTTAGTATGGGATTAACCCTTGCATATGAGGCCTAGTGCCAAATAGGTTTTAAATAAAATGTATTAGGAGTGCAGTTTCGCCTCCTCTCAAGTTGGTATTTTGGAGGCCATGTAATTGACCTGTTTCTTTACTTAATAGGCCTCAGTAGGTTGGGTAGTTTTACCCCTGTTTTAATGTACTTGGAGGACAGCTTGAAAGTAGAGTTTGGTGTGGCCTTTGATAGGTTTGAACTTTGAGAGCGGGTTGCTCTTTCTTAAATTTGGTTTCTGTGTGCCTCGAGCAGGCTTTACTGAGTAATAGGGAGCGAGTGCTCCTGGGCATGATTGGGGTTTTTCTGCCCCTTTGTTAAACCTTGTGTATAAGTAAAGTTGGGCTCATTGCTCAGGGATTGTGTTTCTGGAACTCGAAGACCAATATACATTAATAACCTGTAATTGTACATTCTTATTTTGTTGCTATATAACTAAGTTCCCGTTGTACTTGTTATTTCTTGATCTCGAAAAGAAAATATAGCCTTGTTGAATTCTAAATTAACTTTAATTTCGTAAGTTGAGACCTGTTCATCCCAGCACCTTCCTTCACCTCTAACTAGCACGGAGAAAAAATACTAAAAAGCGCAATATTGGAACAGTTGAGGAGCGTAATGATATATCGTGAGATATATTTGAAGGTAAGAGTTGAGGTCGAACTTAGAATAGCGTATAATATAAATTTGAAAGTTAGAGTGGTAAAAATCATTAGAGATTTTAGAAAATGTAATTCAAATGGAATAGTGAAAAAAAGAGGAATGTAATGAGGAAAGGAAAAGTTGAAACAGAAAAATAATGAATAAAATAAAGAGAAGAATAAGGAAATAAGTGAGGAGGTGAAGTAGTTTAAGGTGGGTCAGGAGGGTGGATTATAGGAAGTGGAAATTGTTGGTGGGCACTATATAAGGACTGGAATATTGAATTTGGGTTTGTAAATTTAGCATTCTTGAAAAAGCGGATGAGGAAGTCAAATAAAATATTAGGTTTTTCAGAAATGTCATTTAAATTCAAATTGGGGTTGACGTATTGTTCAAGATGAATAAAACAATTTTCAGTAGTGTTTCGAAGGGGGGAGGGCTTGTTAATAACTTTAAGTATTTTTATGTCTTTATCATTACTGGTGAAATTATGATTAGAATCTTGTATGTGTTGTCCTATTGCAGAGAATCGGTTGTATTTTATGGCGCTGATGTGTTCAGAGTATCTGATATTAAAGTTACGTCCTGTATGTCCAATATACGAAGAGATACAGTTATTGCATTGGCATCTATACACACCAGATTTAGAAAAAATTATAATAATTAATTGAATTAGAGTTGTGTAATAAATCAAGATTTCTGTTATTGTTCCTAAAAGATATTTTCATGGTATGTTTTTTAAGAATATTGGTAATTTTATAAGCGTTTTGGGAGAAAGTAGAGGTGGAAAATGCAGTGGGTTTGGTTTTCTCTTTTGTTAATGTGGTTTTGGGGCGGTGTTTGAATTTATTAATAATACGGTTTATGAAAGAATTGTTAGAACCATTTCATTCTGCAATAGTACGGATGGTGTTTAATTCATTATTTAAATCTTTTTTAGACATTGGAGTGGAATCTCGTTTATGTGCCTGTGAGTGTATATAATCTTGCCGGATAGAGATTGCTGTTTGAGTTGGTTTTTTGAAACTTTTGTACGTTTCTTGAAAAATACAAAAATCAACAATAACAATAATTTCTCAAACATCTTATTTTGGGCTAGGTATGTCGATGACACTATAGTTATTTAAATGAAGAATCATCCATTACTGAATCCACTCTTCTTCTTCCTCTTCTTCTTCTTCTTCTTAACAGCATTGACCCTAACATCAAATTTACCCTTGAGTCTGAACGTAATAAAACCCTTAATTTTCTTGACTTAACTATTACCAGACATCCTTATGGCGTGGAATGACATTAGTATACGAATACGTTTGTGTGCTGTATTTAAAAGTAGGAAAGATCACAATATGAAGATAAAGTTGGAACTGAAGAGGACAAATTGGGGCAAATATTCGTTTATATGAAGGGGAGTTAGGGATTGTAATAACTTACCAAGGGAGATGTTCAATAAATTTCCAATTTTTTTGAAATCATTTAAGAAACGTCTAAGTCTAGGGAACAACAGATAGAGAATCTATCACCTGGACGACTTCCTAAATGCAGATTGGTATTGATTGTACCAAGTACCGGCAAATTAGGATTTTATTTTCTGTTTCTAGATTGACTGGGACATTATCATTTTGATATTTGAGGTTGTCCAAAATGTCTAAACATCAAGACGTTTGTTTTTTGATTGTCCGTCACAATTCTTATCGTAAGAAATCCGCTATCATCCACAGCTTTAATCACCTTCTGAAATAATGGGTAAAGGTGTAAAAGCTACAGATGTGAGAGTAATGAGGATATCCAAATACTTCCTCTTTTAGGAACTTGCCTAAGATATAGCCGACAGTCACTTTTCTCTTAATTCCCTCCTGGAATGTACTTCATGGAATTCTATCTCTTCTGGTTGCGAGCCACCTGCAAAGATTTGCAAAATAGTACACAAAAATTGAATATTTCGTGTGGGGGAGGCGGCCAATGTGAAATTTTAGCACTACAAAAATATAACTTACAAAAATGGAAGTACACTTTAAAATAACTTTTAAACTATTTATAAGCATGAGTAATTCATTTTACAGTTCTGTACACAATAATAATAATAATTATTATTATTATTATTATTATTATTATTATTATTATTATTATTATTATTATTATTATTATTATTATTCTGTACACAGTATCACTTGTACAAACGGAAGTGAGAAGGGAAGCTTACTCATTGTACGAAATAACTAAGCTTTTCACGCTCAAACGTGCATCAATAACACAATGCTACACCCACACTGACAGCGAAGATTGTGCGTCTATGACTGCACTCTTACGGCGACTTGAAGAAATATTGGAATTCGCGCTTACCTGTGTTAAAGTAGTCGCATAGAGCAGGCAGTGTAAGAGAATCGAGACGGCGGTGTGTCAGAATAACCTCACCGGGAGAGTTGGCCGTGAGGTTAGGGGCGCTTGACTGTGAACTTGCATCCGGAAGTTCGTGGGTTCGAGCCCCACTGTCGGCTACTTGAAGATGGTTTTCCGTGGTTTCCCTTTGCCGCACCAGGCAAATGCTGTGGCTGTACCTTACTTGAGGCCACGGCCGCTTCTTTCCAACTTCTAGAACTTTCGTAACCCATCGTTGCCATAAGACCTATCTGTGTAGGTGCGACGTAAAGTTTGTTGTTGTTGTAGAATAAATTCAATCACACAACGTGCCGTATTTCAAGACCATGAGAACATCACAAGAAGAATACGACTGATTACATCTCTTGAACAAGGTATTTTAACCTTAATTCCTGCATTAAGCAAGTGACGTTTTTATTACAATCTCAGGATTTTTTATTTTCTACGTGGTGTTCATCCGCATTATTGATGAGAATTCATGGTCAGATTTTTAAGAAATTCGCGTTCTATGTCAAGAGTGGAAGTAAATTTACTTTTCATTTGCACACAGTTTTTGAGAACGTGTTTAACATAAAAGGACAATGACGTTGCTCCAGTAGGGCTTGTTAAGGATAGCGTTCGTAATGGTTAAGACGTATAAACGAAGCGTCGTGTCCTTGTTGCAGTAAATACTTCAAGAGTTTCCGAAGTCTTGCAATCGATATTAGTAAGTCACGTATTAATACGAGGAGATTTTGAGCTACCACACACCGAGAACGATCATCGACACCGTTCCTCGAGATGCAGCTGTACGGAACTGATAAAATCGCCTCTATCGACAATTGATCCGCTTCTTGCCAATTTAAAATCTGCTGTCTCTATTCTCCACCGTATGTCTAGAGATTCTCGCTCATCTGTAGCCGACGCCCTCTCTGAAGTTGTTCGTCGTGTGGTTGATACCAATTACACCAGTGCCTAGACTGATCTTTCCATTTTTCCTTTTGCTGCTCTCCATGTTTCTCAGAAATCAGATGGTAAACAACCTTACATCGTGAGTTAAACTGAGAGTTCGCTGCTGGAATAACGTCTTCCGTGAAAACACACCTGCCCTCTTTACATTATCGGAAATATCACTCTTCTCTCAGTTCGGTCAATATCAAGAGCGTGGATAACAAACTTGCCGAAGGTGACTTTCGTATGGGCAGTTTGGTTGCTGGCTTCTGATGACACTGTACCCTGCCGCATGTTGCTGTATTGGAAGCCCTTCGTGAGAAACATCCTGCCCACTCAGGTCCAGTCGTTCCTCCGGATCATCCGAATACATCAACCTTTGTTCCTGGAATGACGACGACGGAACTATTTTTATTACCATCTCTTCTTTTCCTTCTGGGACTGCTGGTGGACTTAGTTCTGAAAGACCTCCAATGCCAAAAGCTCGATTCAAAGGATCTACTCATAAGGTCGTTTCGTTGTTTATTTGACCTCATCATCTCTGGTAGAGTCCCTTTGGAAGTTTGTCCACTATTTGTTGGTGTTTTACTACCTGCTTTGAAGAAGAAATGTGCTGACAATCGCCCTATTGCTGTCGGTATTGTTTGGTGTCAGCTGGCTGCGAGAATATTATGCTAAGAATCCGTACACCAGTAATGGACGTTTTAACTCCCCATCAACTTGGAATGTGCGTTCCCAATGGAGCTGAAGCTGCTGTCCATGCCGCACGTATCTATCACTTGTCTCCTCATCAGAGTACGAAAGCTTTCGTTAGATTTCCGAGGGTAATGCTTTCAACGAGTTGCATCGTGATACTATGTTGTTGGTTGTGAAGGATGAGTTTCCTTCCATCTATCCGTATAACTATCAGTTCGGAGTTATTCTCCAGTCGACAGTTAACTCCATGAAATACCGACTTAAACATTTGTCGTACATCGTGAACAAGATGAGATACTATATCATAACTGAATGCTTCTGCCCCTGGAAGTCGTCTTCGAACAGAATCCACTGCTTGTCTACTTGGTGTGGCGCTATCCCTTGGAGCTCTGTGCGAGATATTGACTGAACAGACGTCGAAACTGGAGCCCTTCCAGTGTTTCAGCACTTTCAGCCTTGTTCTTGCTTCGTGCTTCGTTTCCCATCCAAAGATTGATGTAATTTCTGTATTGCTCTACGTCTTGGCGTGAGACCCCACTGTTGGAGGAGTTAGATTGTATTTTCCCTCTAAACCATTCTCAGTTGGTCCCTGAGTAACAATGTCTGGTTACAGGCTTCTCTTCCCATTGGTTCTGGTGGTCTCGGCATTCCTCGTGCTTCGGATTTGGCGATTCCGTTAATTTTAGCTTCTTTCCATAGTTTTCTTTGTCTCGAGGAGAATCTCCGTCCCCTGGTGGATGCTTGGTTCCCGATGCTGCTCTACAAGAGAGCACATCTCGATGGTCAAGCTTAGTCGATGTAGTTCCACCTGTTATTGGCAAAGGAAGTATTCTAGTTGCTCGGGATACTCCTCTTATCAGCCATATCCACTCGCTTCTGCAGCAGTCAACTAGTACTTTTCAAGACAAAGCCCGGCTCCTCGCTGCCTCTTCTCTGGAACCTGTGCATGGCTCCAAGCATTACCTTCGCCTTCTCTTGGTCTCTATCTTTCCAATAAGAGTTTCCTTATCTCAGTGGCTTTACGTTTGGGAGCAGCCTTCTGCGAGCTTCACTGATGTTCAGCTTGTGGTGCTACGTTGATCGACGTGGCTTCTAGGGCGTTTCCTGTGTGAAAAGTAAAGGTAGACACATCTGTCACTCCACTGTCAATGCTGTCGTCTTAAGGGCTCTCGTTTCAGCAGAAGTTCATTCTATACGAGAGCCTACTGGCTGCTGCCCTTCAGACGGTAAAAGACCAGACCGTATGACACTTATGCCATAGAAATGGGGTAGATGCAAGATGGCGAAGAGCTCAGTCTAGTGTAAAGTGTGTGTCAAGGCAAACTCGTAAATCTGCAAGATAAACAGCAGCTAAGTGCCATTCGCGACCTAATCTCCATAGTTTTAATAATCACCGTCCAAGACTAACAACGATCATGACGCTACGGCATGCAGTTCAAAAGGTATAGGCTATTGAAGATGCAATGCAGCATTTCCGCGCCTAACTCAAGGAGGCGACCAGCAGCGCCAACCGGGAGGAGAAACTACAGCGGCTGGAGGAGGAGTTCTGTGCGTTTCTTGAGAAAGTGTCCGGTGAACTGAAAGACATAAAACAAAATATTTTAAAAATAGAGGAAAAGCTGGACGACAAAGTGAACGGATGGACGAAGCGGAACAATATAGCCGACGAAACTGTTTAATTTTGCATGGCGTCCCGGAAGCACCAGGTGAAAACGTGTACGATAAAGTATTATCAACTATTAAAGAAAAACTGGATATCGAGATTAATATGTCAGACATTGACCGCTGCCATCGCCTAGGTGTTCCGAAGCGAACAATGGCTGATGTGGTTGCCAAGGGTAAACTCCCTTTGAGTATTAAGTTCCTGCGGTACCGGGATCGTGACCGCATCTGGAGAGCTAAACGTCAGCTAAAAGGCACGCACCTTCTCGTGACTGAATCGCTCACGGGAACCAGGAAAAACATCTTAAATCGCGCACGTGATCACTTTGGCTGGAGCCAGGACGGTCGCATTGTTGTGCTATGTGACAATGGACGAAAAGTGTCTGTTACTACAATGGTACAACTTGTTAGTTACGGGCTCATTTCTGAGATGCCATTAACGCGTAATGTTGTAGTTTTAATTAAATGTGCGTGTATGTATGTGAGTGAATGTGATTGTACCCCTGGAAGTACTTGTGGAGAAAACAAGGTGAGTAAGCAGAAGTATTCTCTAGACAATGGCTAGTCACAATAGAAGTGTTATTTCTACCGATTGTAGTGCCCTTGATGTCAGTGACCCGCTCCCACCCCCTCCCCAGTCACCCCTCTCGCCATACCCTTCAACAGCGCCAGCGGGAAACATTCTCAGAGAAAGTCTTGCAAGTTATCGGCGAGCCCTACAATGTTGTCATATTAACGCGCAATCGTTGATGGCTCACATTGACGAAATACAATCCCTCTTTCATGATAGTAATACCTTGCACTGCATATTTGTAACTGAGACTTGGTTACAACCTTCACTAAACTCAGGCCTTTACGCCGTCTAGACCGAGAAAACGTATAGGGGGAGGGTGTGCTATTTACTGTCGTAATGATCTCAAAAGCAAAATAGTGCCTACTTCAGACCAGACAATTCCCAGTCGACCAGAGTTCATGTTTGTAGAAGTTTCGGCTAACAATCAAAAAGCACTGATCGGAGTAGTTTATAAACCCCCAGGCGTGAGACATATTTCGGACCTTGAACTTTGCTTAGCCAAGTTAATTCCACTGTACGAAAATATAATTATACTGGGAGATTTTAATACAAATCTGCTGACTGCGACAAACGACTAGTTACATTTAAAAAATATGTTCTTTAGCTTAGACCTAAACATCCTACCTCTAAATGCTACTAACCATCTACATACAGTAAACCGGAGGATACATACTTTGATTGACTTGATCATAACTAACAATCCTCAGAAAGTTTTAAATCATGGACAGCTTGCAGTGCCAGGTATTTCTACCCATGATCTAATATATATCTGCTATTCATCAAAGATGCCAAAATATGAAACTAAATATATAACACGTAGGGATATAAAAAAATCTGGACAAGGAAAGAACACGACACGAAGCATATTATCTGCCGTGGAACGATATTTTACACATGGATGATATTGACGTAAAAATAAATAAATTATCTGATCTGGTATTAGAACTCTATGACAGATTTTCTCCCAAGAAAGAGATCCGGGTAAGTCGACCACCTTCTCCGTGGTTGACTAGTGAGTTTAAATCAGAAATGGCAAAGCGTGACTCATGGTACAGAGTGTTCAAACGAACGGGTAATGCTGATGACTTTGAAAATTACCGCGTTCTCCGCAACAGGGTTAAACAATTAATCAGAAACAGTAAATATAAACACATATGTCAAGTATCAAAACGCAAGAACTCGACAGAAATATGGAAACAATTACGAACGATGGGTATAGGTCGAAAGTTATTAAAGCAGGCGCCGAATGTATCCCTTGATGACTTAAATTTACACTTCACGTCGGTCGAATCCACCGTAACAGCAAATAATAATAATAATAGTAATAATAATAATAATAATAATAATAATAATAATAATAATAATAATAATAATAATAATAATAATAATAATAATAATAATAATAATAATAATAACTGTACAAGTACCGGTAATAATAATAATAATAATAATAATAATAATAATAATAATAATAATAACTGTACAAGTGCCGGTAATAATAATAATAATAATAATAATAATAATAATAATAATAATAATAATGTTTATTCTATGCCAATTCAGGATACATTTGTGTTTAAAGAGGTTGGTATAAATGACGTAAAATGAGTTATGTATTCTCTCAGATCAGATGCTGCTGGACACGATGGCATACCTCTGTCTTTCTACAAATATATCATTGGCACCATTCTGCCGATCGTAACACACATTATTAACTACTGTTTAACCCAAGGAATTTTCCCTGCGGCGTGGAAGGATGCCCTCGTCATCCCAATCCCGAAAAAGGATGGACCCATTATTCCTTCAGATTACCGACCAGTTTCTATCCTACCACCCCTGTCCAAAGTGCTGGAACGCCTGGTACATGAGCAAATCCTTACGTACATAAATATGCTTTACTCGACTCTTACCAATGAGGCTTCAAAAAACATAGTAGCATGACAGCTCTGCTGAAAGTGACATATGACATTAGAGATGCAATGGACAACAAACGAGTGACAATACTTACTCTTTTAGATTTCAGTAGCGCATTTGATACTGTCGATCCTAGGTTGCTTCTTCCCAAATTACAGCCCTTAAACTTTAGCCAGAAAGTGCTGGAATTTTTCTATTCTTACCTCACAAACCGCCGGCAGTGTGTGGTTGCAAATAATAATAAATCAATGTGGCGAACAAAAAATATTGGCGTCCCACAAGGGTCAGTCCTTGGCCCTCTCTTGTTCACTTTATATATAAATGATATCACCAGATCAATTAAGCACTGCAAGTACCATCTTTATGCTGATGATCTGCAAATTTATTACCACACTAAAACTAATAATATACAACAAGCAATATGTAATGTTAATGTTGACCTTAAGCAAATTAATGGCTATGCAATTAAAAACAACCTTAAATTAAACCCCCATAAAACGCAAGCCATTATCATCGGTACATCAAAGAATCTTAACATTTTAAAACAAAACTGCATTCCTCACATAACTTTAAATAATACTGTTATACCTTATTGTGAATCAGTTTCTAACCTTGGAGTTATTATAACGGAAACTCTAAACTGGTAAGCGCAAGTAAAGAATATCTGTAAAAAGGTTTATTGTGGCCTGCACCCCTTAAAATGGTTCAGAAATGTATTCCGTCGATCACTAAAAATTCAACTACTTCAATCATTATTAATTCCCATTGTTGACTACTGTGATGTAATTTTTACGGATATAACAAATGAATTAAGCTTAAAACTACAACGCACTCAAAATGCTTGTCTTAAATATGCTATGGATTTACGGTATGAAGCTCGAGTTTCTCCCTATTATAAACAATTATCTTGGTTACGACTAGACGACAGGCGTAAACTACATTCAAATACTCTTATGTACCTGGTACTTTCGGAAGACATCCCTGCTTATCTCACCAGCAATTTTCGTCACCTTGGCTCTTTACATCTCCATGATACTCGCTCCATGTCGCTCCTAGAAATACCTGTCCACCGAACAACCACATACCATCGATCATTTACTATCACCGCTTCGGGATGGTGGAATGCTCTTCACAAAAAAGACATGGCAGTCTAGCTCGAGCGGTCGAGGAGAGAGGTTGCGTTGCGAAGTGCGTGCTGTAAACATGGTCGGCATTGAACAGTACCGGGCCGCTATTGGGAAATGGCAGGCAAGGCAGAAGAAGGAGGCCAGGAGTGGATTGGTGACGGACGGATTGAAAATGAGTGAAGCGGTGCTGGTGGTGACAGTGATAGCAGTGTTACTGGTTATTGGGGGGGTGGAAGTAAACCCAGGCCCAAATACCAGTGGAAAATATAGTACGGAGGATTTGGCCGCACTCAGGGTGGTTGTAAGTGAAGTTATGCAGGAGAAGTGTCAATGGGATAAGGTGCAGGAAATAAAGGACATGATGGAGGAGCAGAGAAGGGAGATAGGGAACATGAAGAAATGGCTTGAAACGAAGACAGAGGAATCGAGCAGGAGAGTGGTCAATAACGAGAAAGAAATCGAGTTATTGAGAGGGGAAGTGAAACATCTGAAAGATGAGGTGATGAAGTTGAAGAAAGAAGCGGAGGGGTACAGGCAGGAGAGATTGAAAAAAGCCATATTTATATATGGAATTGAGGAAGGGGCGAGAGAGAGCAAGTTTGAGCTGATATTTAAGGTGGTGGAAGCTATACGTGATGTTATGAAGATAAACTTTAGTGAGGTAGACATTGATGATGTAGAGAGAGTTGGTAAAATCAAAGGTCGGAGGCCAATTAGGGTTAAATTGTTCTCAACCTTAATGGCAGATTCTGTGTTAAGGAACAGCAAGAATTTACAAGGGCGGAAAATAGGGGTGAAAGGAGACATGGGAAGAGAAGGAAGTGAAAACGCGAAGATCTTGAATAGGCACCTATGGAGAGCGAGGAAACAGGGGCTAAAGGCCCGAATAAGAGGTCTGAGGTTGGAGGTGACAAACGGGCGATGGGTCAGAGTTCATTCAGTGACTAAGCTAAAGGAAATGGACGAAAACGAGAGGGTTGAGAGTGGTGAGAGGACAAGGCAAGATGGGAAGAAGAAAGAAGAAAAGAAGAGGAGGAGGGACGTGGCAGGAGAGCAGGGCATCTCGGAAGAGAATGGGCAGTGCAGCCGGGAGACAGAAGACCAAGATAGTGAAGTGGACGGTGAGAGTGGGCCGCAAGAAACTGGGAGAGGAGAGTGTAGAGGTGCAGTGAGCAAGAAAGGACAAAGGGAGGTGGATTCAGAAGTCCAAAATAGTGAGGGGGAGAGTGGGGGTGAGCAGCAAGAAAGGGTGAGTGCAGGGTGCAGTGGTGTAGTGAACAAGAAAGGTCAAGAGGAGACAGATCGACAAGAAGGTAAAAAAATTATGAGTAAAGTCAGGAGTAAGAGCTTAAAAGACATATGGGGAAAAGTACGTAAAGGGATGGAGGATACAGAGGGAGAGAGGTCGATAAATACTAGAAGTAAGAATAGAGGGGGAGACCTAGAAGGGAGGGAGGGAAAGTTATAACAATATTGGAAGATAGGATGTGTGAATATTGAAGGAGTAAGGAGCAAATTAGGAAACAAGAAAGTTAGGGAAGTAATTGAAAGTTTCGATGTTGTGGCACTCTTGGAGACGTGGTTGGAAACAGGGAGGGAGATTGCATGGAAGGGGTTTGAGATAAAATATAAATATAGAAGAAAAGAGAGGAATAAGGGACGAGCACCAGGAGGGATGATAGTTCTAATTAGGGAAGAAATTAGTGAAAGAGTAGAGGATATAGAGACCGATATGATGGAAACCATATGGCTGAGATTGAATTTGGGAGGGAGAGAGGGATGGAGGAAGAAAATAAATCTAGCTTTTGTTTACTGCCACCCTAGTAATTCAGAATATGCAAATAAATATTTTTTTGAAGAGTTATTGGTGGATATTGGTAGGATAAGGGGAATGTATCCAGGGGAGGAGGATATGTTGTTATTTGGGGATTGGAACGCGAGAATAGGAGAACAGAGCCCAGTTTATAGTAGGGAGGATGGAAGGTGTTTGTTAGAAAGCAGAAGGAGTGAGGACAAAATTACAAATAGTTATGGAGAGAAGCTCCTAGAGATGTGTGCTGTGGGAAACTTGTATATTCTGAATGGGTGGATAGAGGGCGACAGGACGGGGAAATTGACATATGTTACGGAGAAAGGGGGTAGTGTGATAGATATGGTTTTGAGCTCGGAAGGGATGATTGAGGAAGTTGTAAGTATGGAAATAGGAGATTGGATTGAGTCACACCATTTCCCGGTGAGGGTTATGCTGAAAAGAGAGGAAGAGAAGTGTACAATGAAGGAAAATGAGACAAAGGATAAACGAGGGAGGGGTTATAATAAGTACAAATGGACAGAGAAGGTGGGCCGGGATTGGAATAGGGTAGTAAAGGAGGAGCTACATCTTCTGAAATATGGGTGGGAAGGGGCGTTAGAAGAGAATGATACTGATAAAGCCTTGGAATTGTTGCTACATCCAATAAAGATGATAGCGCAGAAGGTGAAAGCTAGAAAAGGAAATAAGAAAGAGGGAGAAGAATGGTTCAATAGGGAGTGTGAAGGATTGCGGAGAAAGGTGATGGACGCGTTAGGGGAATATAGAAGGAAAGGTGGGAGCCAAGAAAGGGAGTTTTTCTGTAGATTGAGGAAGGAGTATAAAAAGAAAATCTCTGAGACAAAAAAGACGTGGTTAGAGGAACAAATGGAAGCCATAAATAATGACTGCAAGACTAACAATTTTGAGAGAGTCTGGGATAAGATTAATAGAATTATGAAGGGGGGAAGGAATATGGAGAGAACGAGTATTGAGGAAGTGCAATGGGTCAGGCACTTCGATGAATTACTAGGAAAAAAGGGGGGTGATAGATGGAGAGGTTCGGGAGAAGAAGTAATTTGGAGGAATAGGGGAGTGGCAATTTATGACTTGGATAAAGAAATCACAAGAGAGGAAATCCGGGGAGTGATAAGCAGAGCCAGAGCGAAGTCGGCCGGGGGGTGTAATGGTATAAATAATAAGTTTTGGAAGGAAATTAGTAAAAATGAGATAATGATAGAGGGCATGGTGAAACTATTCAATAGGATATTCGAGGGAGGAAATTACCCTAGGGAATGGGAAACAGGAATTATATGCCCTATATACAAGGGAAAGGGTAGTAGGAACAATGTGAACAATTATAGAGGTATATCTCTGTTGGATTCTTTGAGTAAAATATATACTGGGGTGCTAGCGAACAGAATAAGCGGGTGGGCGGAAGAAAATGAAATTTTGACAGATTACCAAGGGGGATTTAGGAAAAAGAAAAGAACAGTGGATAATATAATGATAGTAAAGACTATTTTAGAAAAGTATAAGAATATGGATAGAAGTACGGTTTATGTAGCAGCGATAGATTTTGAGAAAGCTTTTGATAAGGTAAATAGAGAGGCTCTACTAGAGAAATTAGGTAGGTTAGGGATTTCGGAGAAGATGTTGAGGGCAGTGGAAGGAATATATAGGGACGTCAGGTTTTGTGTAAAATTGGGAGAAGGGAGAATGAGTGGACCATTAGAGTCCAAGGTGGGTTTAAAACAAGGATGCAAGTTATCGCCCATACTGTTTATTTTATTTATCAACGATATTTTAGAGGGGTTTGGGACAGAAAATTGGGCTGTACCAGTAATTAATGGTTTGGAAGTGCCAGGACTGATATTTGCGGATGATGTGTTATTGATGACGTTAACTTCAGGGGCGATGAATAGGGCCTTAGAGTCAGTGACGCTATTTGCGAGGAAATGGGGATTGAAAATTAATGGAAATAAATCTAAAATATTGGTAGTACAGGTGAACAAAAGAAGAAAGATAGAAGGGAATTGGGTAATTCAGGGAGAAAGATTGGAACAGGTAAGGAAGCTGGAATATCTAGGAGTTATTTTTAATGATAAAGGAACTTGGAGTGACCAGATCAAAAGAATGAAATATAGAGGATTAGCAGCCTTAGCCTCAGTCAGAAATTTGCTACTCAAGTACCCGGGGATCAGTTACAAAACACTGAGACTCGTGTTCAGGTCGGTAATCGTGGGGAGGGTATTATACGGAGCAGAAGTTTGGGGGCTGGATGAGAAAAGAGAGGAACTAAGAAGGATTGTTAGTAGTTTTGCCAAGTTAGTGATGGGCTTACCGAGGTGTACAGCAAATGTAGGGGCGGAATTAATGTGTGGGGAGGATTTGGAATCAGAGGGTGTGAAAAGAATAGTTAGATATTGGATGAATTTAAAAAGACAGGAAGGTGGGAGAGTTTTACAGGCAGCATATGTACAGCAATTTAAGAGCATGTATAAGGGTGGATGGTTAGAAAAAATAAAGGGATATTTGGAGAGGATAGGATTAGGACACCTGTGGGGGGAGGTTTGGTCAAAGACAGAAGTGAGAGGGATGAATATACTGGAAAGGAGAATTAGAGATATCCATAGGCAGAAATTATTGGGGGAAAGCAGACTAAGAAATTCGCTGACTGTTTTGACGAAAATAGAGGAGATAGCAGGGTTGAATATTAGATACGTCGATAGGTCAAAACGATATGGGATGATGTGGTGGCTTTTAGGTCTGCCAAGGAATAAAGGCTGGTTACAAGGCAGGGATAAGACAAGGTGTGTACTTTGTGGAGATGTAAATGATTAGTTTCACTTGCTAAGAGACTGTGAGGTAACGAGGGGGTTAAGACATGGATTATTGAGTGCCGAGCATCGGGAAATACTGGGGAGAGGAGATGAGAACGCAATATTGAGATGGATTATTAAACAATGGGAAAAAGGGGGTGAATTGAACAGGTATTTTTGTGCGACAAAAAAGGCCTGCGAGAGTAAAATGAAGGAGAGTGAGTTAGAGGGTGGGCAGGGGAATAGGGGGGTGGAATAGTTATCTGTATAAGGGAAGGGGATAGTATGTTAAAATTCTAATGGATTAGGGAAGATAGGGACTGAGTACTTAGTTAGGTGGAGTTGGGTAAGAGGGCAGGATTGCATGGTCTGTTTGTTTTATGATATGTTAGTAATTGTTATTCATTGTAATTTTATTAGGTTATGATGGTAATTATTTGTGAAGGCTGAAAGGTGGCAATGGTGAAGTGGTATATTTATTGTTGATATGTGGAGTTGGAGGAGTGGTGGTATAAATATGGTAATGGAGAAGTGGTATAGGAGGAAGAAATATGTTGGAAAGGTGTTGGTATATGCGTGACTGGTATTGGTTATTCATTGTAATTTCATTAGGTTATGATGGTAAATAATTGGTGAAGGCTGAGATGTGGTAATGGTGAAGTGATATATTTATTGTGATATTTGGAGTTGGAGGAGTGGTGGTAAATGTGGTGTTGGAAAAGTGTTATATCGTTGGAATGTAGTGTGGGAGAAGTGGTGATATAAGTAGAGGTGGTATATAATGTGGAGTTGGTGCTGTATTGCTGAAATGTGGTGTGGGAAGTATTGAAGGTTTAGTATTTAGGTGATGTATGGTTTGGTACTGAGATGGTTTATTTATGGTTGACTTCGTGGGAGTTGGGAGGTGGTATTATTGTATTGATGTCTGGTATAAGTATTTAATTTCTGGAGCTGGATAGAGGTGAGTTTATTGTCATTTTGTAAATTTTGGTTTGTTTGTATGGAGAGGAGGAAGAAATATGATGTTGGAGAGGTGTTGGTATGTGTTGTATTGCTGAGATATGGTGTCGGAAGCATTGGAGGCTTAGTATGTATGATTGGGTGATGTATGGTATGGTATTGAGATGGTTTATTTACGGCCGAATTCGTGGAAGTTGGGAGAGAGTATTATTGTATTGGTGTCTGGTATGAGTATTGAATTTTTGGAGCTGGAGGGAGGTGATTTTATTACAATTTTGTAAATTGTGGTTTGTTTGTATGGAGAGGAGGAAGGAGTATGATGTTGGAGAGGTGTTGGTATAGGCGTGATTGGTATTTGTTATGCATGGTCGAAATTTTTGGGAGATGGAGAGGTAATTTTATTATGGAGTGTTATGGCGGATTGAAATGATATGAAGCAATGTTAACGCTGATTGGTAAAAGCTGTGGTATGATGGATTGGAATGTTATGACGGAATATTGTTGTTATTATTTAGACTTGTACTATAGGAGGTGGAATCTGAAAGATTGAATGCAATGTTAGTGTCATGGCTGGTTTGGTATGCAATAGTGTAATGTTGCTGGTGTAGCTTATTTTGGAGTAGGTCAAGGAACAATAGAGGTGATGGAATTGCTGAAGCAAGAAGGTCGCGTGATGAGTGGGTACGTGTGAGTGATAACAAGCAGCAAGTTGCAACACCAGCAGCAGATTGTAAACATAGAACAGGCTGATGAGGTGTTCATTTCATTTTATTTTGTATGTGGTGAAGGGTGGTGGCTTGGGTGGGACTGCGTTTATTATTAGTTATTTATTTATTTATTTATTATTATTGTGAACGTGTATTTGGGGCTGAACGCCTGTTTTGTTCATTAATAAATACTATACACTCACAAAAAAGACATCAAGGATGCTGAATCAAAAAAAAATAATTTAAAACCTCTTACCAGCAGTTCCTCGTTAAGTGCTTCCAGCAAGGTACCTGTATGAGTGGAACGAGTGATTGTGTGTGAAAATATGAGATTATTGTACATTAAAATAAGATATTGGGTTAATATGATAATTTAAATTAGATAAAAAAAATCCGTACTGTATTTACGAAGTAGAACATAGCTAGTAGTAACTGAAATTAATTTAGATGTAGTATTGCAAGGATACAATTAGCTGAATTTCATTTAAAATTTTTATTAAGCTTACTAGTATTTTTACGTTTGTATTTCTTTCGTTGTGTATTGAAATGAGTATTGTTTCAAATCTGTATTATGTAGGCAGTTCCTTTTCCTTTCTGTCATCTTTGCGTGTATATATTCATATTTTTGTCTTAGAAATTAGTGTTATTTGTAGTTCTTAGTATTTTAAGTTAATCAGTGTCATTGTATTAACAAATAATAATATGTGTGTGGTTAAGTGTAAGAAAGGGCCAAGAGCCCTAACTTCGCCACAGAAAATAAAGGCTTTTATCTATCTAGATCTTTCCTGTGGGATTTTACTTGTGCCGACTCATTCGCCCAGTGCAACCTTTCCCTTTCATCAATAAGTGCTGGAGGTGCAGCCACGAGTAGGGAAAATTCTAAAAGAAGGAAATACAGTGATTTGTTGGACAAATTCTTCTTCGTACACGAAACCATTGAATCCAGTGGTACCTGGGACAATGATAGCCTCAATTTTATCAAAGAGTTTGACCAACCGATTGCTAGCATTTCTTTCCCCATTCCCAGTGGCAACTTAACTTGGTTCGCCTGTCCCCGCGCTTACAAAACAAGTGACGGTATTAGTTTTCAGCGTTTGTTAGACGATCTCCTAGTTAAGTCGTGAGTTCGGTGCATGTGCTGTGATATCTCGAAATAAAATAAGTGTACTCTGTGAACAATAAACTGAACATAATCGATCCTGTGAAGAAAGGAATGTGGAATGCATGTATTTCAGTTACAGTGTATTTTATACAATTGTGTTTCTTAATAGCCTACGACTCTTTTTCCCAATCTTCTGCCACTTTTCCTCTTGTCGCGGTTAAGCTATAACACACCGCGTTAAATCGAGCTTCTACTGTAAATGTACGTGGACATTACAACTGGATACAACCCTTCAATCAATCAATCAATCAATCAATCAATCAATCAATCAATCAATCAATCAATCAATCAATCAATCAATCACCACTGATCTGTATTTAGGTCAGTCACTGATTTGGCAGATTCTCTATCTGGCGTTTACCTAGTATTTTCTTGAATAACTGTAAAGAATTTGAAAATTTATTGAACATTTCCCTTGGTAAATTATTCCAATCACTAACTCCCCTTCCTATAAAAAGATCCACTCACATCATTTGTTCATTTACATGCCTAACAGAAACTATGTTGCATGCAATGGTATTCCTGATAAACAGCCTTACCCCATACTCTGCCCTTCCCTTTCTAATACCCGTCAAGTACACTTTATAATCTCCTATCTCTTCCTCATTATCTCCCCTTACCCGAATATCACTTACTCCTAGCACATCCAGATGCATCCTCTTAGCTGACTCAGCCAGTTCTACCTTCTTGCTTCCGTAAGCCCCATTAATATTGATAGCTCCCCCTCGAATTCCATTTCGTTCGCCAAGTTGTGTCCAAGGAGTCCCTCGCCTGTCAAATGGGAGTGGGACTCCATTACTCCCACAGGCCCGAGATTTGCTTGAAATGTTCAGAGCTCGGTAAATTCATGAAGCATGATGCTACCCTACTTGCACATAGTCCAAGTGAGGATCTCTCCTCTAACGGGTTATGGACCACCGGTGAATTGTATAGTCCTAGCCGCCTGAGCACAAGGAGGGCCATGACTCAGAATATGTCCGAGATGCCCACTCCCATTCCATAGCAACTGGTATCCTGGCTCTCAGGACCACTTACTAGGCCACTCAGCTGTTGCCCATGGTTCACGAACTAGGACGTGATTACAGTAACTCACACCATGAACTATTAAATTTATGTTTATTTGTTTGTCCAACCCTTGTCCCGTTTCCCTACGGGGTCGGGTATGAGGTGAGGTGAATCTGTCTTGGCGGATTTTTATGACCGGATGCCCTTCCTGACGTCAACCTCATCAGAGGAGTTAATGAGATGAAGTGAATGAAGTGATATATGATAGCAGGGAGAAGGTTAAACCCGGTGCCGGCACATAGCCTACTTCTCTCGAATAGCACCAAGGGGTCCGCTCAAGGCTTAACGTCCCCATACGACGGACGAATCACCATCAACAGCGTCATATGCCCTCACTCCATATGAGCACTGCGGAGAGGTTTGGAATTTAATCCAGGCTTTTGGCACGCAATCTAGTGATTAGAAATTGTATACCACCACCTCGCCTACCCTTCCCACACTAAGAAAATAACAGGACCTATTTGTGCGGCCATGGAACTGTGTGGTATGCCCACTGCATGTACAGTTCGGTGTTGACTATGGATGTTTATGTTGTATTTGATTTTACCTTCGTTTCGTCATATTCTCTATCAATATCCGACATTTCGTTACACGTTGTGGTAAATAAATATTGATTAAACATGAGGTTCTTTTATGTGAGTGAAAAATACGACCTGGAGCTAAGTGCATGGTCAGACAAGAAGTAACGCGAAAGATCATCGTAGCGATTACACGCCAGGAACTACACCAAACGACTGAAATGCATTCCAGTGTTTTATACACATATTAGATGAAGGACGGAAAGTAATTATCCCTAATATCTTGCAGTTAATGCTGTCATTTCAAACTGTGCATACTTTTCACATTGGTTAACGTCGGAAATCACTGAACTACGCTTTCCACGCTAAGAAAAAGTATTTAAAAAACTAAATATATTAATATATGATAATCTAACAATCTCTAAAATTAAATCCTTGGAATAAAACCCAGCTAAAAAAGGTATACCCAAAGTGCAAGATTAGAAATATTAAAACGAACAGCCGTTAGTGGTATCTGACTACAAATATTTCCCATAAACCGAATATCTTAAGATTCCTTTATATTCCGGAGATAGTGGGTTCGAACCCCACTGTCGGCAGCCCTGAAGATGGTTTTCCGTGGTTTCCCATTTTCACACTAGGCCGCTTCTTCCCACTCCCAGCCCTTTCCTGTCCCATCGTCGCCATAAGAGGTATCTGTATCGGTGCGACTTAAAGCCAATAGCAAGAAAAAAAAGATAACATGATGGCAAGCATAACTGACAGTTTTAAGGAAAAACCTCAGGGAAAGACTCCATCACAGCAGAAATCATTAAACACGCTGGGGACAGATTGGTAGAACAATTGAAGAACCCCCGGTAGAAGGATGTAACCAACACATTTTTGAAAAAATGACATTTCGGTGGAAATATAGTGTATCGTGTCTCCTCTATGCTGTGGTGTCATCTTATGTCTTACATTACTGAACTTGAAGCTGCTTTACAGCCAGCAGAACTTTGTCCTTCGTGGTCTGAGGATGAAACATCAATCAGGATGGTGCGCAGTGTTTGTGTTCGCTCATCACCAGGTGTAAGAGTCCGACTCGTTGGCTGAACGGTCAGCGTACTGGCCTTCGGTTCAGAGGGTCTCGGGTTCGATTCCCGGCCGGGTCGGGGATTTTAACCTTAATTGGTTAATTCCAATGGCACGGGGTCTGGGCGTATGTGTTGTCTTCATCATCATTTCATCCTCATCACGACGCGCAGGTCACCTACGGGTGTCAAATAGAAAGACCTGCACCTGGCGAGCCGAACCCGTCCTGGGATATCCCGGCACTAACAGCCATACGACATTTATTACCAGGTGTAGGAGATCATTCAAAAATAGGTCATAGACGAAGTCACATCTATATTTTGAAATGTTTTCTTGACATTGTTAATGTTAAAAACATTTAAGCTCTTTAGGCTTTCTCAATCGTGAAATAACCAGCGTTTCGCCCCAGTGTAGCAGTGTGCTCATCAGTTGGATTGCCACACCTTTCCAAGACTCTGGTGGCTAGTGCGCCGTTGAGACACCACTGCAAGCCTCTATGTAGGACAATGCAGTGACGCCACTCTAAAACAGTTAAGCTTCCTAGAGGAATATTAATGTTGTTATTTTTATTATTATACTAATATATCTGCTGTCATTTTTGTTCCAAGTGCAAGAGGATTTCTCTTCTATTATATACAAATGTAAGACATACTGTGCTTCCATTGCATCAGTCCCATTTCATGCATTATTTTTAAAACGTTAAGTTATAACAATAAAATGTAGATGAACTCATTTGTACACTTGTTCAAGTAGTGTATACCACGAAATAAACACCCAAAATTAATTCTCCTCTCTCCTGAAAATTTACTGATTTGTTTGTTATATCTTTATTCCCGGAAGATTTTCATTGACTGAAGATGCTTCTACAGAACATATGGAAAACAGAAGTAATGTTGGATGAATGTAAAAACGCAGTTATCCACCCTTTGCAGCACTAATATCAATAATTACAGCGACATTTCCCTGCTACCTGTTGCGTACTCTGCAAAGCACAACAACAGACAATAGAGTCAGGCGAATACAAGGCGGGATTTAGTTGGAACGATCGTGCGCTGAACAGATCTGCAAAGCACTACAACAGACAAAAGAGGGGCACCTCGACAGTCAGGCGAATACAAGGCGGGAAATAGCTGGAACGACCGTGCGCTGAACAGATCTGCAAAGCACTACAACAGACAAAAGAGGGGCACCTCGACAAACAGTCAGGCGAATACAAGGCGGGATTTAGCTGGAACGACCGTGCGCTGAACAGATCTGCAAAGCACTACAACAGAAAAAAGAGGGGCAGCTCGATAGTCAGGCGAATACAAGGCTGAACAGTTCATCATAAAGTCTCTAATCAAAATGAAGTTAATGAGGAACTGCAAGAAAGTGATAATGAGACATGTCTTGATGTTTATAGAATAGGAACGCTCTCTCGTCATCAGAGAACACCGCCGTTGGTTTCATTCAGGCTGAGTAGACCTCGAACCAACCCTCAGATTTAGGAGAAAAGGCCTGATCTTGCCAGGAGTTGATCCCAGGGCCTCCAGGTAAAAGCAGGTTCACTTCATGCAGACCCCGAGGCCAGCTTCATTACGTTATGACAAATAATGTTTGAAAACCTTTCCAGATTTTGTAGAAAAACAAAGGAATGACCCCATGATGTATCAGTAACATCCCTCGAAATACCGGATTCTTTGGTTGTCATGGAATTCGTTCCCCATTGACATAAAGGACACCCTATCTGAACCGGTATATGAAAAGAAATGTTGGCAGCTGTACTTGGACGGGTCAAGATGAGTGTAACTGAATTCTGATTTCGTTTTTTGTTGTTGTTTCATTTCGTGTATCAACAAGTTTCACTAAATTCGTTTTTGTTGATGCATTACGACAATTTTCTTTATTCTGGATTATTTTATGTAAGTTTATTTCTTCTTTACTTTTTAAAACTGTGTGTACAGTTTAGTATTTTTGTGTGTATGTGTGTGTAATATAGTATTAAAGTGAATGTTAATTATGGGTTGCCAGAATAGCAAGCTTCATAGCCTGAGTCAAGCGATGTAAATAAAGGCATAATAATAATATGAACTTAAAGTCAAAGAATATATACAGTAATTTATCCGAGATCGAAATCCAACGTGCAGATGGAATTTCGCACAGCTCCACACAGCCACACACACACACACACACACACACACACACACACACACACACACAGTGGACCTGACTTACGTCTGCTATTTCTTAATGTGGAAAGCGTAGTTCGGTGATTTCCGACGTTAACCAAAGTGAAAAGTATGCACAGTTTGAAGTGACAGCATTACCTGCAAGATATTAGGGATAATTACTTTCCGTCCTTCATCTTTCGCGTTACTTCCTGTCTGACCATGCACTTAGCTCCAGGTCGTATTTTTCACTCACATAAAAGAACCTCATTTTTAATCAATATTTATTTACCACAACGTGTAACGAAATGTCGAATATTGATACAGAAAATGACGAAACGAAGGTAAAATCAAATACAACATAAACATCCATACACAACACTGAACTGTACATGCAGTGGGCATATCACACAGTTCCATGGCCGCACAAATAGGTCCTGTTATTTTCTTAGTGTGGGAAGTGTAGCTCAGTGATTTATGACCTTCACCACTGTGACAAGTGTCCATTGTTCGATATGACACCTCAGTACTAATCCTTTCTTCGGTATGCTTAAGTTGATTTTTCATTAATTCCATATATAAACTTCCTTCAACTTTTTTCAATCCTAGTTCTAATTCACACCAGAAAATGCGCTAGTGTGATACAGAATTATAACTCAAAGGGTAAGTTTAGATGGATTTAGACCCGGAATGAGACAACAGCATTAACGTGGATAAACCATATGTGGTACTGAATACTGCTGACGACGGGAATTGAAATGATGTCCTACAGTTCGTGTTTCTTGTCATGCTAAGCAAAACGCCACGCAGACTAAGGAGTATTATCTCGGAGTAGGAGTAACTACTGTAGTTTTCTATGAGACAAATACGAACACGAAACCATAACTTCTGCACGCTACTTTTCTTTGTGCGGAGATAATAGAAGTTATGTACGTCATTACTGCTATCCAGGGTCAACTGCATTACCAACTACCGCTTATATCACGGAAAAACTTTGGTTCTAAGAAAAAGGATTGTGAGGTCATGGTTCGTTAGGTTATTATATTTCGTGCCTAGAACTGCTCATTTCTGTCGTGTTGTGGTGGTAATTATTGTGTTAAGCTAAACGAAAGTTCAGAAGGAAAACTATACCTTCTGCTAGCACGTGAGGATCATAGATGTGCATACACTACTTGATCGTAAGTATCTGGACACTCCTATGTAGTGCAGAATTGAACCCCAGATATCACGAGAGGCGGACCCGCCAGTATAGAATGAGTCAGGGAGTATTGTGTTGTCAGCAGAAAAGCAGTGACACCGGAATGGGTCGGTCAGGAGAGCTCAGTGATTTCGAACCTGAACTAGTCATTGGATGTCACCTAAGTAACAAACCCATCAGGGACATTTCAACCCTTCAAAAGCTGCCCAAGTCGTCTGTTGGTGATGTGGCTGTGAAGTGAAAACGCAAAGGAACAACCTCAGCTCTACCAAGACAAGGCAGACCTCATTTAACGACGGACAGGGACCGTCAAGCGTTGTGGAGGGTGGTTGTAAAAAGTCGTAAGAAATCAGCGGAAGGAATCACTCGTGACATTCAAAGTGCTACCAGCAGTCCAGCCAGCTCAAAGACTGTGTGTCGGGAGTTAAACGAATGGGGTACAAAGGCCGAGCTGCTGCTCACATGCCAAAAATTTCGGTAGTCAATGCTAAGCGAAGGCTGACGTGGTGTAAAGAGCATCACCAGTGGACAGTGGATAACTGGAAACGAGTGATTTGGAGTGATTCATCACATTATACCCTGTGAAAATCCGATGGAAGGGTTTGGGTTTTGCAAATGCTTGGGAAACGTTACTTGCAATTATGTGTAGTGCCAACAGTTGAAGTATGGAGGAGATGTGTCTTCCATGGTTAGGGTTTGGACCCCTTATAGAGCTTAAGAAAACACCAAATGCAGAAGAATATGAACACATTTTAAACCATTGTGAACTGCGTACAGTAGAGTACCAGTTAGGAGAAGATGAGTGTTTGTATCAGCGTGACAATGCACACTGTTATAAAGCTTCATCTGTGAGGCAATGGATTGTTGACAATAACATCCCTGAAATAGACTGGCCTGCCCAGAATCCCGACTTGAACCTAACAGGACACCTTTGGGATGAGCTGGAACGTCGACTTCCCTCCAGACCCCAGCGTCCAACATCACTACCATCTCTGGTTACGGCTCTTGAGGAAGAATGGTCTGCTATTCCTCCACAGACATTCAAACACCTCATTGAAAGTTTATCCAGCAGAGTTAAGGCGAAGGGTTGACCCACCCCATGAAATGAAATGGCATATGGCTTTTAGTGCCGGGAGTTTCCGAGAACATGTTCGCCTCACCAGGTGCAGGTTTTTGATTGGACGCCATTAGGCGACCTGCGCTTCCTGATGAGGATAAAATGATGATGAAGACGACACATACACCCAGCCCCCGTGCTAACGGAATTAACCAATGATGGTTAAATTTCCCGACCCTGCTGGAAATGGAACTCGGGACCCCTGTAACCTAAGGCCAGAACGCTAACCGTTTAGCCATGGAACCGGACGACCCATCCAATATTAACGTCCAACAATAGGGAACGTAACACGGCTAAAGTCTAAGTCCATTTTCAGATAGGTGTCCAGATACTTTTGATCAGGTAGTGTATTCACCCGACTTTGATATTGGAGTCTGTTCATAGATGTGTAAATATTCCCCACTTCTGCAGTTGCAGGATTAGCTTATCCACAGTAAACTGTCTCAACTGACTTTCAAACCTAGTGACCGTTATTCTGGGCGTTTGGCTAGTGCACGGCATTAACTATCTCTGCCATCTGGTGACAGAATTATGAAGTAAACATCAAAATAAGCAAGATGGCAGACTCATTACCAGGACCATCAGGTAAGTCAGACATCTGTATTAGTTATTTAAGTAATTTGGTTCATGTGATATGAGAAAATTGCCGGTCCCGTGGTATAGGGGTAGCGTGCCTGCCTCTTACGCGGAGGCCCCGGGTTCGATTCCCGGGCAGGGCAGGGATTTCTACCTGGACCTGAGGGCTGTTTCGAGGTCCACTCAGCTTACGTGATTAGAATTGAGGAGCTATCTGACTGTGAGATAGCGGCCCCGGTCTAGAAAACCAAGAATAATGGCCGAGAGGATTCGTCGTGCTGACCACACGACACCTCGTAATCTGCAGGCCTTCGAGCTGAGCAGCGGTAGCTTGGTAGGCCAAGGCCCTTCAAGGGCTGTAGTGCCATGGGGTTTGGGTTTGGCTGATATGAGAAAATTATGAGTGCCAAAGAGAGTAACATACATTTTTTTTCTTTTTTTTGCTAGGGGCTTTACGTCGCGCCGACACAGATAGGTCTTATGGCGACGATGGGATAGGAAAGGCCTAGGAGTTGGAAGGAAGCGGCCGTGGCCTTAATTAAGGTACAGCCCCAGCATTTGCCTGGTGTGAAAATGGGAAACCACGGAAAACCATTTTCAGGGCTGCCGATAGTGGGATTCGAACCTACTATCTCCCGGATGCAAGCTCACAGCCGCGCGCCTCTACGCGCACAGCCAACTCGCCCGGTAGTAACATACATAAGTATCAGTTCTGTTATAGCTTGCGAAAGATTCATAAGTTAGGACCTCTTCTAGTATATTTACTATCCGCAAAACTTTTAGTGACACTTTGTTTTACGGGGGTGAGGAGTAAAGAGGGAGATACATCGGTTCCGGTAATACTGCCACCTAAATGGAAATGAAATCTGAATTGAATCGATAGTATGATCGATCGATATGAATTTTTCTAAACTGTCGTTTCCGTGTAGGGGTTATAGATTGTTCCTGTGTTGTACTTTGATTTTCCTCACTCATGTTCAAGCTTAACCTAATGTTTGACTTTGCTGTGTAAATAACAACAGTATTTAAAGTGTTTCAATTATACTGCCAGATGTCTCACGCCGATGAATAATCGATTTATTTTTTTTTTTTTTTTTTTTTTTTTTTTTTGTGTGTGTGTGTCAAAGGTTGCCAATACGAATCTGAAAGATAACCAAGGTCTACCGATTCAGCACTAGGGGGTCCAAGTATCGCTAAAAGTTTCGGGGATAGTACAACTGATCTGCACTTAGGACTGTCGCCCAAGTCACAGACCCCTATCAATGAACATAAAGAATATAGTAGAGTACAGCACTGTCCTCGTGATGTACAGGCCGTAATGTGGGAAGCGCGCCAAGCCCATCAGTTGATCGATTAGGGCGGTCTAAATGAATTTTATGAATTGTATGCATGCACAAATTATTATTATTGAATCGATAGTATAATAATAATAATAATAATAATAATAATAATAATAATAATAATAATAATAATAATGTGTGCGTGCAATACATAGTTTCTGACAACATTCTTCAGATAATTGTGGCTGTTTGAAGACAGACTTTTATTTTTAAATATATTGCATGCCTGTTCTCTAAATTTATCACATGAGGATTTACGCAGTGCATGGCCGGACAAGAAGTAACGCGAAAAATGAACGACGGTAAGTAAATATCCCTAATATCTTGCAGGTGAACAACTAATGACTTATCACGTCTTCGCTGACACTTCAAACCATGGACACTCGTCACGTTGATTAACGTCGGAAATCACTGAACTACAATTTCCACACTAAGAAATAGTAGGCGTAAGTCAGGACGAGTACTTGTGGATCTGGAACTGTGCTAAATTCCACCTGCACGTTGGATTTCGGTCTTGGATAAGGTACTGTATGTTGTCATTGTTTTTAAGTTCATATTATTATTATTATGCCTTCATTTACATCGCATAACTAAGGCTATGGCGCCCGCTAATCTGCCAAGCCATCATGAACATACAGTTTAACACTATATTACACACACGCACACACAACTAAACTGTACACACAGTTACAAAAAACGGAAAGAAGAAATAAACGTATATAAAATAATCCAGAATAAAGAACATTGTAATGCATCAATCAATCAAAACCGATCTGCATTTAGGGCAGTCGCCCAGGTGGCAGATTCCCTATCTTTTGTTTTTCCAGCCTTTTCTTAAATTATTTCAAAGAAACTGGATAGTCTTACTGAACATCTCCCTTGGTAAGTTATTCCAGTCCCTAATTCCCCTTCCTACAACGAATATTTATCCCAATTTGTCCTCTTGAATTCCAACTTTATCTTCATATTGTGATCTTTACTACTTTTTAAGACACAACTCAAACGTATTCGTCTACTGATGTCATTCCACGCCATCTCTCCATTGACAGCACGGAACATACCACTTAGTCGAGCAGCTCGTCTCCTTTCTCCCAGTTCTTCCCAGCCAAAACTTCGCAACATTTTTGTTACGCTACTCTTTTGTCGTAAATCATCCAGAACAAATCGAGCTGTTTTTTTGGATTTTTCCAGCTCTTGAATCAAGTAATCCTGGTGATGGTCTCATACACTGGAACCATACTTTAGTTGGGGTCTTACAAGATATTTATATGCTCTCTCCTTTACATCCTTACTACAACCCCTAAAACAAACCATGTGCAGAGATCTGTACCCTCTATTTACAGTCCCATTTATGTGATTACCCCAATGAAGACCGTTCCTTATATCAACGCCTAGGTACTTACAGTGATCCCCATAAGAAACTTTCACCCCAACAACACAGTAATAAAAACGAATTTAGTAAAACTTGGTGACACACGGAATGAAACAACAAAACAGGAAAACAGAATTCGTGTATTTACACTCAACATGATCCGTCCAAGTACCACTGCCAACATTTCTTTTTAAATGCCGGTTCAGATGGGGTGTCGTGCATGTCAGTGGGCAACGAATTCCATGTTCGAATTGCACTGACAACAAAATAATATGGATCCGTGATTTGGTATTTTGAAGGTTAATTTAGCTGCAGCTCTGGTCGGGATGTTACGGATACATCTTGGGTTCATTTCTTTATTGTTCTACAAAATCAGGAAAGGTTTCCAAATATTATTTGTCATAGCGTAAGAAAGCTGGCCGCGGGGTCTGTAGGAAGTGAATCTGCCTCTAACCTGGAGGCCCTGGGATCGACTCCGGGCAAGACGAGGCATTTTCTCCTAAATCTGAGAGCTGGTTCGAGGTCTACTCAGCCTGCGTGAAATCAACTGAGGTGTTCTCAGACGACGAGAAAGCGTTCTTGTTCTATAAACACCAAGACAAGTCCCATCATCACTTTCTTTCAGTTCTTCATTAACTTCATTTTGCTTAGAGACTTCATGATGAAGATCTGTACAGTGCACGATCGTCTCTGCTAAATCCCACCTTATATTTACCTGAATATCGAGGTGCCCCTCTTTTGTCTGCTGTAGTGCTTTGCAGATCTGTTCAGCACACGATCGTCCCTGCTAAATCCCACCTTGTATTTACCTGAATATCGAGGTGCCCCTCTTTTGTCTGCTGTAGTGCTTTGCAGATCTGTTCAGCACACGATCGTCCCTGCTAAATCCCGCCTTGTATTCGCCTAAATATCGAGGTGCCCCTCTTTTGTCTGCTGTAGTGCTTTCCAGATCTGTTCAGCACACGATCGTCCCTGCTAAATCCCGCCTTGTATTCGCCTGACTATCGAGGTACCCTTCTATTGTTTGTTGTTGAGCTTTGCAGATCTGTTCAGTGCAAGATCGTCCCAGCAAAATCCTGCCTGGTATTCGCCTGACTATCGAGGTGCCCCTCCATTGTCTGTTGTAGTGCTTTGCAGATCTGTTCAACACGAGGTGCCCCTATATTGTTGGTTGTAGTGCTTTGCAGATCTGTTCAGCACACGATCGTGCCTGCTAAATCCCGCCTTGTATTCGCCTGACTATCGAGGTACCCCTCTATTGTCGGTTGTAGTGCTTTGCAGATCTGTTCAGCACACGATCATGCCTGTTATATCCCGCCTTGTATTCGCCTGACTATCGAGGTGCCCCTCCATTGTCTGTTGTAGTGCTTTGCGGAGTGTCTTGTAGGCAACAGGAATCAGGGAGATATCTCTGTAGTTTTTGACATTAGTGCTGCAAAGGGTGGATAACTGCGTTTTTACATTCATACAATATAACTTATGTTTTCAAGATGTGCTCTAGAAGCATCTACAACCATTGAAAATCTCCCGGGAATAAAGATATAACCAACAAATCACAAAATTGATTTTTGGGGTTTATTTCATGGTATACACTACTTGAAAAATTTGCATAAGCAAGTTTACAAATTACTTCATCTATTAATAAGAATATTTTACTGTTATAACTTAAGGTTTTAAAAATAATGCATGAAATGGAAGTGATACAATGGAAAATAATCTGCAAGAATGTGCTATATTTGTATACACTGACTGACAGAGCAAATGCAACACCAAGAAGGAGTGGTCAGAACTTTATGCCAATTGCAGGGTAGACTGACGTCACTGAGGTATGCTCATGATGTGAAATGCGCCGCTGTGCTGCGCACGTAGCGAACGATAAATGGGACACGGCGTTGGCGAATGGCCCACTTCGTACCGTGATTTCTCAGCCGACAGTCATTGTAGAACGTGTTGTCGTGTGCCACAGGACACGTGTATAGCTAAGAATGCCAGGCCGCCGTCAACGGAGGCATTTCCAGCAGACAGACGACTTTACGAGGGGTATGGTGATCGGGCTGAGAAGGGCAGGTTGGTCGCTTCGTCAAATCGCAGCCGATACCCATAGGGATGTGTCCACGGTGCAGCGCCTGTGGCGAAGATGGTTGGCGCAGGGACATGTGGCACGTGCGAGGGGTCCAGGCGCAGCCCGAGTGACGTCAGCACGCGAGGATCGGCGCATCCGCCGCCAAGCGGTGGCAGCCCCGCACGCCACGTCAACCGCCATTCTTCAGCATGTGCAAGACACCCTGGCTGTTCCAATATCGACCAGAACAATTTCCCGTCGATTGGTTGAAGGAGGCCTGCACTCCCGGCGTCCGCTCAGAAGACTACCATTGACTCCACAGCATAGACGTGCACGCCTGGCATGGTGCCGGGCTAGAGCGACTTGGATGAAGGAATGGCGGAACGTCGTGTTCTCCGATGAGTCACGCTTCTGTTCTGTCAGTGATAGTCACCGCAGACGCAGACGAGTGTGGCGTCGGCGTGGAGAAAGGTCAAATCCGGCAGTAACTGTGGAGCGCCCTACCGCTAGACAACGCGGCATCATGGTTTGGGGCGCTATTGCGTATGATTCCACGTCACATCTAGTGCGTATTCAAGGCACGTTAAATGCCCACCGCTACGTGCAGCATGTGCTGCGGCCGGTGGCACTCCCGTACCTTCAGGGGCTGCCCAATGCTCTGTTTCAGCAGGATAATGCCCGCCCACACACTGCTCGCATCTCCCAACAGGCTCTACGAGGTGTACAGATGCTTCCGTGGCCAGCGTACTCTCCGGATCTCTCACCAATCGAACACGTGTGGGATCTCATTGGACACCGTTTGCAAACTCTGCCCCAGCCTCGTACGGACGACCAACTGTGACAAATGGTTGACAGAGAATGGAGATCCATCCCTCAGGACACCATCCGCACTCTTATTGACTCTGTACCTCGACGTGTTTCTGCGTGCATCGCCGCTCGCGGTGGTCCTACATCCTACTGAGTCGATGCCGTGCGCATTGTGTAACCTGCATATCGGTTTGAAATAAACATCAATTATTCGTCCGTGCCGTCTCTGTTTTTCCCCAACTTTCATCCCTTTCGAACCACTCCTTCTTGGTGTTGCATTTGCTCTGTCAGTCAGTGTACAACCGAAGAGAAATCCTGTACATGTACTTGGAACAAAAATAGTATTAGTGTAATAATAAAAATAACAACAATACCAATATTCCTTCTAGGAACTTTATTTTTGAACTAAAGGCCACAGGCAGGCATTTATACAAGTGGAGGCACATGCTTCCCCCTGTGCACCGTCACTGCATTGTCCTGCATAAGCTTGCAGTGGTTCTCAACGGTGCACTAGCCGCCAGCGTCTTGGAAAGATCCAACTGATGAGCCCACTGCTACACTCGAGTGAAACTCTGGTAATGTCACGATTGAAAAAGTCTAAGGAGCTTAAATGCTTTTAACATTAACAATGTCAAGAAAATTTTTCAAAATATGGATGTGATTTCGTCTATGACCTTTTTTGAATGATCTCTTACACCTGGTGATGAGCGAACACAAACACTGCGCACCATCTTGATTGATGATCCATCCTTACACCACGGAGGACAAGAACTGCTGGCTGTAAACCAGCTTGAAGTTCAATAGTGTAAGACATAACATGACACCAGAGCATAGAGGAGAGATGTTACACCCTATTTACACTGAAATTTAATTTTTTCAAAAATGTGTTGGTTACATCCTTATACCGGGGGTTCTTCAAATGCTCTACCAATCGTACCGCACTTTCTTTAATGATTTATTTATTTATTTATTTATTTATTTATTTATTTATTTATTTATTTATTTATTTATTTATTTATTTATTTATTTATTTATTTATTTATTTATTTATTTATTTATTTATTTATTTAATTGGTAATACGAAGGTACACAGGCGAAGCCCAATTACGTTCCTTCATGACATATAGACTTTAAAGTGTAAATACATCAAACAAAAATAATAACAATAGTAACAATAATAGAAAGAAATACAGAAGAAAACTAATAAGCAGAACACATTTTAAAATTATTACTACAAATGAAAACATAATAATATAGGCTATAGATCAGCCATAGAAAATTACTAAACAAGTTCAAAAAACACAAACAAAAACGTATGAGTACCTAGCACTCCAGCAAAAAGGAATTTCATTATGATTTAGTAAAAAATGTCCTTTATTTGCTTATTGAACAACCTAGCGCCTGCAAATAAATCAACTTGTGCACTAATTGAATTATAAACTGACAATGTTTTGACTAGTGGTGAATTAGAGTGATGAACGCTTCTTGATCTTGGGATGTGAAATAATACTTGCTGTCGTGATGTTACTTGTGGTACGTGAAATGGGATGAAGGTAAGTAATTCTTGACAGTCAATATTTCCATTCAAAATTTTCCACAATATATGTAACGATATTAATGTTCTCCTGTTTTTCAAAGACGTGAAATTGAAAAAACTTCTTAAATAGTGGGTTGAAATGTCAAATGGACAAAATACATTGAAAGTTTTATAAATATCTTAGAAATTTATTTTGTACAGTCTCAATGTGACGTGTTTGGTCCTTATAAAGGGGGTCCCAGATTACCGATGAATATTCTAACTTGCTTCGTACTAAACTTATATACAACTTAATAATAACACTAGGTTGAGTAAATAATTTGGAATTTCTAATAATAAAACCAAGCATCTTGTTAGACTGACCTAGTACTTTTGCAATATGGCTATTAAAAGTTAACTTGCTATCGAAAGTAATTCCTAGATCATTAAGAGACGTTACAATTTCAAGTGTTGTTTCACCAATATAATATGTCGGATTCATATATTCCTTTTTCCTGGTAAATACGAGAACTTTACATTTTTTAATATTTAGGAATAATTTGTTGCTATCACACCATAATATAATATTATAAATATCCTTTTGCAAATCATTCACGTCACAGCATTTATATATGGTCTTATATAACTTAACGTCGTCAGCAAATAACAAACAATCAGCGGAACGAACCATTCCAGGCAAATCATTAACCATAATGAGAAATAGGAGAGGTCCAAGATTGGAACCTTGTGGCACACCTGAAGAACTTACAAAATTATGTGAAATTTCATTTTTAAAATAAACATATTGCTGCCTATATTTTAAATAGGAACTTAATAGTTGAAGTAATGATTTAGAAACTCCAAACTGATGCAGCTTTATCAAAAGAATTTTGTTGTCCACCTTATCAAAGGCCTTTTCTAGATCCATGTATATTACATCGCTTCTTCTATTTGTGTCTAATGCATTGTAAATCTTTTGAGTAAAACCCAGCAAGTTAGTAATGACAGATCTGCCGGGCATAAACCCATGCTGACATTGTGATAGCTCTACCTTAATATGGTCGTAAATCCTAGAGTACAGTATGTGCTCATATACTGTGACCGTTCACAACGTCACCTATGGTATGTCATGATATCCAGGAGATAAAATATGCCGTTTTCCGCGTCATTCTTCGATAAAAACTGCCCAAGTTAGAATTTTTCCACCCGCTCCAGGACTCGATTTGTAGTATCCAGAGTCGCGCGACCCAGCTCTAGTCGTTGGTAATTAGCAGCAAGGCGGTGCAAGAGCGCTTGTACTCGAAGTTTTCTCACTCCAACCGCGAGCGAGATGAAAAGAGACGCGTTATCACGTGACAGAGAATCTAGGTCACTAGCTGAGTCCAGAGAGTATATCCAACGTGAAAACTAACATTATACCCTGTTTTCCTCGCTCATTCACCACTGCCAACTTATCGAATTCAGCTGTTTTATTTCTGTTAATTTTTATAAATCGCCAGATACTCAATGGATAATTAAGTGCAAACATTCATTTTAATCTGGGAATTTTACGCATAATTATGAGACCGAGAAGTGCTCTACTTAACTGACAGAGCGGTAACTACGCTGTAAACAAGGGTGCGTCCTAATGACTAACAGATGTTGGACCCTAACCGTGCCAGCGAACACAAGGAATCCCCAGCGCTCGTCATCATTCACCGCCAGAGACAAAAGGACGCTTTTGAGATTGCTTGAGAATCTACGAAGCTATATCAAAAACAGTCACTCAGTGGAAATGGGAATACAGGAGCTACATTTTGATACCCTGTTCGTTACTCTACGTTGCATGTTACCGGACCGAATTCTGAGAAGAAATTGCATTTTCCCCACCCTCAGCATCCGAGTCTCTCGCGTAGCTCGCCTATATATTCAAGAGCTGAGAGGCAGACACTACCCAGTTCATTTTCAGTGCGATGCCAGTTCGGTAGTGGTTCGTCGTGATTTGTGTGTGAGTCCTTTATGATGAAATCATTTTTGTGAACAGTGTAACTCAGTAATTTATTGAAGCCTGTGAATATCTGCGGAAAAAGAGGGCAGCACGGTGCTCTGTAGTTTAAAAATGGCTTTGTTTACCACGCGCTAGTTAGGTTAAGTTGGTACTACTGAGGTTTAGGCCCGTCAAGATGGCAGTACTGAGGTTAGCGATGCGTTGTTGTCTGTCGAAAAGCACGTGGCTGTCAAAAACACGTGGATTTGTTTATCTCGCACTAGTTAGGTTAAGTTGGTACCACTGAGGTTTAGGCCCGTCAAGATGGCAGTACTGAGGTTAGCGATGCGTTGTTGTCGATGATAGCTGTCAAAAAGCACGTGGCTTTGTTTACAAATTCAAATTTCCCGCGGGTGGTGGAGAAGCCCTCTGGGAGGCCTCTGGCTGTGGTGGTGGTGGAGGAGGCATCTAGGAGGCCTCTGGCTGTGGTGGCGGTGGAGGTGGCCTCTGGGAGCCTGCGGTGGCGGTGGCGCCCGAACCCGCCTATTATACTACTTATTGTGTTATCAACTCATCCCGACTCTTTTCTGCTATTACCAACTTGATACTTTATACTATTATCGTCCTTTTTTTCTAACTACATTAGCTGCCCCCTACGTTCTCTCACATATGCACACCTCTCCCAGTATATACAAATCTTCTTTTCATCATACAATCTCCTCAGATTATATTCCAAACTCCTCTTATTGTAATAAAAAATTTTATAACCTAGCAGTTTCATCTACCTCTTTCCTCTCCTTCCTCTGTAACCCTCTTCCACCGGTTATTCTCCTAATTTATTTATAAATCTAATTCTAACCATATTTAAATATTCGGAAATATTTGTTCCTCTTCCCCATTCTCTGGCTAGCCATACCGTCATCCTTTCAATTTTTTCTACTTTTCTATCTCTTTTTACTCAACACTTTCTTTTTCAACTCCTCTAACTCCCTACATTCGATAAATATATGTAGGTCCGGCCATCTTTCTCCACACAGAATACATCTACCCGCATTTTCTCTACCTATCCACCCTCTATTTCTTGGAATTCCAAAAATCCACCAGTATAGACTTCTTTTGCCCTTCCTGTCCTCAACTTCGATTTTCGGGTTCATGGTTTCTAACAATTTGTTTAATACTGATAGTGAGGCTCTTTCTCTACATTCCATTATTAAACTCTGTCTCTCTATATCGACAACTCTCCTTATAACCCTTCTCCATACCCATTCTTTCTTCTCACTCCATCTCTCATATCCGATATCTCCTAACCCTAGTTTTCGTAATTTATTTTTGCACTTATTGACCCAATACCTCTCGTTCTCCATATTTTTCTGGAACCTATACGTCTCTTGAAGTAAATTCCCTCCTTTCCCTTCTTCCAATCTCATCCAATATTTCTTCACCCTAGGGCTATAGTAATGTCTAACGATTCTTTACATACTAATCTAGCCCCCACATTTGCAGTACAGTTTGGGACCCCCATAATAATCTTACTAAATTTTGCCACCACCTGATTTAGTTCTTTTCTACTTTCCTCCAATCCCCATATTTCTACCCCATATAACATTTTTCCTTTAACCATTGATTGGAACACCAATCTCTGTATTTTGTACTTTATATCCGGAAATTTATTTTTTAATATCCCCACTACTGCCAGTGCTCCTAGATAATAGGATTATAAATTGGGCAGAGAAATATGGAAGGATTTCGGACTATCAAAATGGGTTTCGAAAAGAGAAAAATACTGTGGATAATGTATGGATTCTGGATACTTTAATTACGAAGGGTGTGAAAATAGCAGGGAAGAGATTATATGTAGCAGCAATAGATTTAGAGAAAGCCTTCGATGCAGTGAATAGGGAGGCGTTATTTACTAGATTAAGAGAGGTTGGGTTATCGAAGAAAATGAGACTGGCAATAGAAGGAATATATGAGAAAGTATTGGTGATGATTAAACTACAAGGGGGTGGGTTGAGTAAGTGTATGGAATCGAAGAGGGGTGTGAGGCAGGGTTGTAAGCTGTCACCGATATTATTTCTATTGTTTATAAATAATATATTAGATGGACATGGAGGCGAGAGATGGCAATGCCCTTGGATTGGGAAGAGGGAGACACCGGGGCTGCTATTTGCAAACGATTTATTGATCTTGGCATTAACAGCAAAGGGATTGCAAGAAGGGCTAAATGAGGTAATGGAATATACTAGAAGATAGGCGCTCAAAATAAATGTACGGAAGACGCAGATAATGATATGTAGGAAGAGGAAAGCCAAAAAAGAAAAGAAATTCTGGACAGTCGAGCAGCAAGAAATCAGACCACAAAAAATGGAGTATTTTCGGAGTTATAATTAGTAGTAACGGTTCGTGGGAAAATCAGTGCAGAATAGCCAAATATAGACGATAAGTAGCTCAGAAAGGAAGAGGATAGAAGATTTTGAAATGTGGCGTTACAGAAGAATGCTGAAGGTGAGATGGATAGATAGAATCACGAATGAAGAGATGCTGAATCAAATTGGTGAGAGGAAATCAATTTGGGTAAATTTGACCAGAAGAAGAGATAGAATGATAGGACACATCTTAACACACCCAGGACTTGTGCAGTTGGTTTTTAAGGGAAGTGTAGTGCACACATAAGCGAATTTGCGTAATTAAGGTATGAATTAAAAGTTGAATAATTCGCATATTGGAATACAACAGTAGGCTGTGAAAACTGGCAGTCACAAAGCAACATTCTGGCGCCGGTCAGACGGCAAGGAGATCCGCAAAACTTTTCTCATGGCACGAACAACATATACCTGGCCTAAGTGGTACATCCAATAAAGTTTATGGTGCCGACGAGGAGTGGGAACTTTCTACTTGGTTCTCACGGGAAAATCACGCGTTGGAGCCTGACCTAGTTAGAAGTGCAAGAGAGAAAGCGATAATACCCGTCAACCCTTGGCAGAAAATGGAAGCATCCATGCTGCGGAGAGCGCGAACGTCTCAGCCAATCACAAAATTGCAAATTTAAATGTCTTGTCATAGCGGGAATCTACAGCCAGTATTTCGCTATTTGGAGCCCGCAGTAGTTGTGAGAAAACAGTGTCCTGACTTCCTAATAATATTTGAAAATTTATCGGTGCAAATGTGTGATTAATTAGTGGTTAATTAAGCAAATTTTAACTTTACACGGAAGAGTAGTATCGCCCAGGAACTGAACCATCATGGCGGGAAGAGAGGATTCGCAGGAAGAAAATAACGCCGGTGACGCGCGCCGTCGTATGGATTACCCTGTGATCGTTTCCCACGGCGCAATATAACAAGTAAGTCAGACCGAAATTAGGAAGATTTTGTACACATTTCTTAAAGCTTTAACCTACGGACGTATGATAAAGCGGTCCCAAGTGCAAGATTACTACGCCACATCCCTTCCACAGAACTATTTTCGAAGTGGGGGAGAACTGTTTACAAAACCAACGAGCAGCGTGGTGAATCTTCAGTCAGTTAGTTAGTTGGTGTTTAATCCAGACGTGTTGATGTCTAATTCAGTCTTGTACGGAGTGAGTTCAGTCTTGTGTGAACGTTTCTTTTGTGAATTCTGAGTCTGGTAGGAACACGATCAGAGACACTTGTTGGCATCCGAGTGAGCCATGTATTTACTTGGGAGAGTAATATTTCAGGAGAAATGAACACTTTAAAAAACTTTTATTTTTATTTGAATTTATGCAGAGATAATCAGGCAATAACTACACTTTTCAACACTTGCCTTATATGAACTTACACAACCAACCGAGAGGGACAATGGAACATGTCGCAACACGTAACTGCATAAAATTTTTCTAATCCACGTGTAGTTTGGATATTTGTTGAAAGGCCATTTTATTCTTTTATTTTGGAGGACGATTAGTATAAGATTTCTCCACACATCATTGGAAACAGTACTTTTAGCTTGTTTCATCACTTTCAATGAACTGTTATGGCAAGCGAGATGTTACGGGGAGAAATTAGTTAAAGCAGTTACAGGGAGGAGAATGACTTTGTTTCATTAATGGAAGGGCGCGGTGACCTTGACTACACTGTCATGTTCCGAAGAGGTGAACAACCGGTAAGCCTTAAACAAACAAACTGAGAGGGGTGTGTGAGGCACAGGAGACGCCAGGCAGGTAGCGGAGAGAAAACTTTCGACTTCACGTCAGGTGTTTATGCAGTGCTATTGTATAATCTTAATTGAAGTGCTAGAAAATGCGAGTGTTTATGTAAATGTGAACGTGTGTAACGCCTTTATAAAAATGTATCAAGTATGCGTGTGTGATAATTCGGAATACCACATCAGCTTCAAGATGGAATTCTAATTCATCATGACAGAGCCCGGAGGGTGATCCAACCTGCCTCCAGCACCAAGGTAATGAGCAACAAAATGCATAAATAAATATGTAGGACTATGAACCAATCGATGATCAAATGTAGCTTAGACTGTTAGATAGGATTGTAAATAATTCACGTAATATAATAATAATAATAATAATAATAATAATAATAATAAGTGTGAGCTAGGGTTATTTGCGTACTCTCTTTACGTAGATGTGTTTGCATATTATTTCTGGATCATTTTGTAGTAAGTCACTTTGACAGATTAGAACGCTATCTTATGAGATTTAATTGAGTGTAATGCAGATTAATAATAATAATAATAATAATAATAATCCTGTTGTTATAACGTTAGTTATGAGCGATATTTCTGTTGAAGTTATGATTTTGTAGATGCTGCCTTGTTGATTTTTAATGTTTATTTTGCTACTTGCGCATTCAGCTTGCTTCATGTTGTGTAATCATCATTCAGATGACCGTTTCCGGTAGCTCTTATACCGTGTATTTTTGCGACGATTTGGTGGACACGCGAATATTTATTTCTGTGTGTAATTGCGGTTACACATTTTCAATAGCTGTGTTTTGAGAGGCAATCTCGTCATTTTAGTAAACAGTTAGTGACAGGAAGCCATTAATAAGTCAGCTCTGATATTTTGTGAGATGTGAAGCAGAGAATGATCTAAAGATCGAGCTAAGTGAATAATATCCCTGATGATCTGCGTTGATAATGGAAATGTGATATTTGGACCATGACATGAACAGTGTCGTAAGAAATAGAGATGTGCACGACAGATATTTCGCCCGCCGGATATGAGCGAGGCCGTATTATGAGTTACTACGTCGAGAATAATGATGAGTAAATAGAATTGAGAGATGGATAATTTAACCAAGAGTGTTAAATATGTAACGACATGGATTATGATTGTAGGCAGAAGCCTGTATTGTTTCAAATAGTTTCCAGGGAAAGTAGATGCTCGGCAAATATGCGAGTTAAAGCACGAGGTAGTATGTGAGCGGAGCGACGAATCAATGTGTATTTTGACAGTCATGTAGAATCATGGATGACATATAATACCAGTAATTATTGTCCATAAAGGCTGAATAGTGTCATAGCCAGACATTTCATTTTTGTCTGAGGTTAGAAGATTGCCATCAAATTCACAATATTTTTGCTACTTGTAGCTGGGTAAAAATTTCCTTTAGACTCCGATATTTGCGCATTTTATTTATTTTTTTAATTTTCAGCAGGCAGCGATGTTGGGATCTAGATTTGTTTATTATTATTCTTTCTTTGTGTATCTTTTATCACCGTGGTATTTTAGGATCTGATCATACGTGAATTATTTGTATTTGATTGATGTAAATAGATAGGTGTAGTTAGGTTATTTTTTATTTCAGTTTTTTGTTGTTGGAGCAGTGTTTCTCCATTAACTGGTCTAATTATGTAAATAAGATTTCATGTGTTAGGATAAGAGATCATCGATTAGTTTATAGTCAAAACCATAGTAGTGGTATGCTCATACCAGACATTCAGTAATTACCAAGCCTTAGAAATCCACTACGTTTTAATTAGGAAAATGAAGCGATCTTTAATAAACCAGTTTTATCATCAGTGCCGCAAATGAATTATGTAAATGAGATGGGATCTGCCTCCATCTAGTGGTGGTACCACAAATAATGAGTTCGTAGTGGAAATGCAGGCAGCGGCAAATTGAGTAAAATTAATAATGTAAAAGGATCGCTTTCATTTGAGATGTAAACATGAGGCACTTGGCCTAATCATTTGAATATTTTAAGAAGTCCAGGCTATCACAGTCATGCAAGTGAGGTTTAAGTAATTTAATAAGTGATTGTAACACTCAGGTTCATGTTTCAATAATTTTCTTGTCTTTCAACCACGAGTAGTTTAGAATGTGGCAATGGTTATGTGGTAGATGAAGTACAATGTTCATGGTTGTTTTCTTTAAATTCTTTCTCTTATTTGTTACACATGGTTAGTGCAGTCCATGATTATTTAGAGTTGGGTGTTTCCCAACTGAGTCACATGTGTTAAATATTTGATAAACACCTCTGAGTCAGTGTTGATTTGATGACTTAACCAATTAATTATTCAACTACGCAAGTTTATTTTGATAGACACTTTTCAATGTATTACAATTCAGTATTTCAAATGAGGTGGTATTTTCTGACCAGAGTTTTGAATTTCTTCACGTCATCGTCTTGGAGACAGTGTCGACGTAATCTGGAATAATTTAAATTTGATCGACCTTTAGTCAATTTTATTAGGCAGATAATTGAGTTATTGTAAGGTAGATCTTCTATTTTTGTTTAATTTCTATTTCATTTCACTTTGTTTTATTTTCACTAGTTTATTTTCAAATTTTGGCACTTTGCACTTTGTTCAATAAATCAGTTTGTTATTTAAATTTTAATTCAGTCTTTGGGTACCGTCATTTATAGTTTAGTTTACCCCATCTTTTCATCTCCTCATTCCCCGATCGATGTGTGGCCTATCAACCCGTGGGATATTTTCGGACACACCACGACTGAGGAAGAAGAGTCTACATTCAGCGGTGAGTATTTTAAAATGTCATTATTTACAGGAGCAGCCGGCGCACAGAGGAAGGAGGAAGATCACCGCATTTGGTGCCTTTGCAAGGGCACAGTAGGTAATAAGAACGGTAGGGGTACATCAAGATATGAATATGACAAGCAGATTAGAACAGATGTAGGGTGCAAAAGTTACGTAAAAATGAAACGGTTAGCACAGGATATGGTGGCATGGAGGGCTGCATCAAACCAGTCTATGGACTGATGACTCAAACGACAAAAAACAAACAACTATATGATTGTATTTGTACACTGTCAGAATATCAATATAGTATCCTATTAATAGCATCCGTTTGCTGATGATACCGTTGTGACCGGGTGAGTTGGCCGTGCGGTTAGGAGCGCGCAGCTTTGAGCTCGCATCCGGAAGATAGTGGGTTTGAACCCCACTGTCTGAAGCCCTGGAAACGGGTTTCCGTGGTTTCCCATTTTCACACCAGGCTGTACCTTGATTAAGGCTACGGCCACCTCCTTCCCATTCCTAGGCCTTTCCTGTCCCATCATCGCCATAAGACCTATCTGTGTCGGTGTGATGTAAAGCAACTGGCAAAAAAACAAAAGAAAGGTACCGTTATGTTAGTGAGTAACCTTGCTGATCTTCAAATTATTATAACATCGTAATGATCAGTGCAGCATTTGGTCTGCTCATGAATATTGGCAGAAGTAAGTTGTTTATTATTATTATTATTATTATTATTATTATTATTATTATTATTATTATTATTATTATTATTATTATTATTATTATTATTATTATTATTATTATTATATTATTATTATTATTAAGTTCGTCAAAATTGGAAAATATCCCGGTGTCAATGTTCACTTACAGTACGGTGATAATAAAGTAAAGTTAAAACATAATTACACAACAACGGCAACAAAAACAACAATTAAAACAAGACTGTAACAAGTAATATCATGGAAAGAAAGTATTAAAAGAAATACTACTAGTTAAACATTCTAAATCCAGCAGCATCATATACAAATTCACACGTACCTTAAGTACTTCGCAAGTTTACACTATGACTTACAACAACAACAATAGTAACTGTTACTGGGATACCCGTGGAGCAGCCAGAAGTTAAAGAAGGTGCCGGCATGAATGGGTCTATCTACAATATCAAAATTAATTTAAAACTTGAACTCAAGGTTATATTTATTTTAGTTCAAACTTAACAATTTTTCATAACAATGAAACATCAGGTACAATGACAATCTTGAAACAAGACTAGGAAGATCCAAGATTAGCGATTTTACAAATTCTGGGCTTCAAGCCCTAGTTTTACAATTCCAGAGATACCGGATCCAGTTTACAAAAACCTTAATTCAAGCTAAGGAATCATTTATTCAAGGGCAGAAATCCCCTAATTCAAGAGCACTTGCTCCCTAAATACAATATCAAGCCTCCCAGAGGCACTCTTTAAAATTCCAAAAGCCTTTCTGTCCGCTCAAGGCAATATTACCTCAAAATGTTACACTCTCTGAATTACAAATAGCAATAGTTTAATACAGGTGTATCCAGTACCCAACCTACAGGGCCTTTGCGAAGAAGAACAGGTTAAATAAACGGCTCGAACACAAACTGAACGGAGACGAAAACTGTGCTTCCGTGATGACAAAAAATTAAAATCCTACAGGGCTCCCGACCGATGAAACAGGGGCTATTCCCAAACTACTGAGGTGGATCGTATGGAAATTACTTTAACACATTACAAGAGAACACAGTTACAAAAACGTAGTCACCTCAACCCAAGATGAAGGAGAGCTCGAGAGGGTAACTCACTCTCTATCCCCGATTGACAGTTAAAGATTTTATATAATTTTTTCATTAGCCAAAAGAAAAGTTACATTTTAGAAAAGTACTGTTACATAATTAAAGATTCGGAACTTCCCCTCGAATAAAGCTGCGGAGGTAGCAAGAAAGAATGAAGTTATGTGGCCATTACCTTATAGATGTTCTGCTGACCGAAGAAATAGGCAGCACCACCTCCTGACTTAACACACACACTTATAAAGACGGTGATCAATTGACAAGGAAACGTGAAAAGCCGCAGTTTATACACCCTCAGGGAAGTTTCGAGAACATTCAAGACTAATCAGGACACACTCTCTTAATTTTTATTGGCAGATTCAAAGTGAACAAGAAATGCGGGATTGGTTGAAAATTAATTACAAAAATTCATGATTGGCTAGATTCAAAACTGGCGGAAAGAAAAGTAAGTATTGCCAACCCAAAAATAAATGAACATAGATCAGTTATGGAAAGGAAGGATAGTACATGAAAGTTCATACTCGCTACTTTATATTGAATCAGTCCAGCTAACTGAGGCACCAGCTCATGTCTTGAATTGTCATCTTTAGTAGAGGCTTAGCCAACGTGGAAAGCCACAAAACGTATAGGAAATTTTGAAGATGCCATTTCTCCAGTCACTCCTGGTTAGACCTTCGGGTTTTCTTACCCACTGATTGGCTGGTATAGTAAGGTAGATGGCCAAATTTCGTCCCTGGACCTTATTTCGCCCCTAGGGATTTCCATTTTGCACGGTTGGTGCCTAATGTTTAGCCGCGCGCACACGCGCATCCTCATCCCTTTGTCTTGTGAGAGTTGGTTTTGTGCACCACGTTTAGTTCCGTGAACAAGTAGGATTCACTTTTCATGCTGAGCTCAGTTAGTGCAGCATTTGAATTAATAGCCTATTATTCCTACAATGAGCACTGATATGTGTATGAAATGCTGGACTGAATTTCAGCCGTGTGGTGTAGTTCCCAGCATGTAATCGTTGCGGTGAGACGGTTGGCGTGAGTTACTGGAGCGGCCATTAAAATAGATCAGGGAATGTTCGTAATTTCGTCCCCCTTCATTTTATTTCTTATTTGTGAAGTTTATTATTATTTTCAGATGTGAAAACGCAAGTACTGGAATAAGAATGCTCTATAAAGACTATTAAGGCAGTGAGGGACAAGATAATGGGCTACAAGCGTGCAATGAAAGCGTTTAACAACCCGCGAGCAACGCTGAAAGACTATGTTAAAAGAAATAGCATGAAATATTTTCATAAGTGGCCTTCGAGTAAGTTAATTCATTATAGGGAAAATGTTCGGTAAAGTTAGAAAGGAAAAATATATATATATTCGTTTACGGCCATTAGAGACCACGTTAGATAACAATTACATGTTTCTGGAAGCCTTCCTTACAGCCCAGAACTTCAGCATCCTCTCTCTGGCAGCCTGTCTTCTTTCGTCCGTCCACCCACGGTTAAGTTTTGGTTCGTCATGGAATCCCTGAAATCTGTCGATCACTGACCTAAACTTTGTTCGGTTTGAGATGTCTTCCGAATTTAGTCCCACCTGTCTGAGATCCTTTCTCACCTCCCTGAACCATTTGTCTGACACTTTAGGTCTGCTGTCTAGTATTGTGAAAATCCTTTTCGTTAGTCTCTTCTCATCCATTCTAAATAAATGCCCATAGAATTTAAGTCTCCGTTTTCTCATGGACTCAGTTAGCCTTTCATTGTCTCGGTAAAGTTCTTCCCTTCCTCGCAGCCTATACTGTCCATCCACAATCTTTGGACCCATTATTTTGCGAAGGATCTTTCCTTCAAATTTCTCAGCTTCTCTCAGTCCCGCTTTTCCTGTCATTTGGAGGCATTCACTAGCATACAGACAGGAAAAATATATTAAAATTAATTTTATTTTTCATTAACTTAGCGAGGGAATAAATTACGAACTCATTTTTCGTGGTTTAGTTTTCGTAGTGTTTATGTCAAACATTAACTACCTTACGTTATAACATTTTCATAGCAACTTGCCCGCAAGTGGAGAATTTATTTAGTAATATATATAACAATTTTAAGCCTTGTCCATGATGTTCCTGAATCTGCTAAGGGGACGAAATATGGGCCGGCTAACTTATAGTATAACACTCTTAAATAACACCCTTACCCTTTTGTGGTGAGACAGACCATGCATCGATTATTTTCTCACGGAGTTGTCGTAGGAGCGAGACCTGGACTAATTAGTATTCAGTGTTCAGAAGTAGATCAAGTTTTTCCAAGCACTTTTCTGTTTCTGTCTCTGGTATGGTTAATGTGTACATTGTATATGTTTATATATTCAGTGCTTCTGTAGGCAGCTGAAACATAGAATTTGAAAATTAATACCATTAGGAAAATAGATGCCTTCGAGATATGGATTTTCCGGAGGATGTTATGGATCTCGTAGACTGACTCCGTCTGACAAGCATGAGGAAGGAACGAATGTTGGTGTGTACAATCAAGAAAAGACAGGCAGCCTACGCTTGGTATATCATGAGTAATGATAAGTAAGACCTCCTAAAATTGATCATACAGGATAAAAATTTATGGACGCTGATAAAAATTGATGGCCGCTGAGGTCGCGGTCGAAGAAAACACACTTGGCTGCGGAAGTTACGGGACTGGACGGGACAAGATTCGAGAAGAATGATGAGGACAGTCGAACATCGTGCAGTGGTTGTGGCCAATCTCCGGTAATGGAGAAGGTACTACAAGAAGATGAATTATAAACAATACAGAGGAAATGAAATGAAATGGCGTATGGCTTTTTGTGCCGGGAGTGTCCGAGGACATGTTCGGCTCGCCAGGTGCAGGTCTTTTGATCTGATGCCCGTAGGTGACTTGCGCGTCGTGATGAGAATGAAATGATGATGAAGACAACACACACACCCAGCCTCCGTGCCGGCGAAATTAACCAATGATGGTTTAAATTCCTGACTCTGCCGGAAATCAAACCCGGGACCCCTGTAAAGAAAGGCCAGCACGCTTACCATTTAGCTATTGAGGGAACTGAAACTTTAATGAAAAAATTCACAGCCTGTTTCCAGTCATTCGATCGGTTCAGGAATGGAATGAATGAAGCCCCCACCTAGCGGCGAGGATAGGAACTGTGCCGACTGCCCAAGCCAGTCGCACCTCTCTGAGGCAACGATCAATGACTGAAAGAAGAAATTGAAGGATATTGGAGAGTGTTGCAGGAATGAAAGACGTCCAGCTCCATAATTGGTTAATTTACCTGGCACGGGGACTGGGTGCATGTGCCATCTTCATCATCATTTCATTCTCATAACGACGCGCAGGTCGCCTACGGGTATCAAATCAAAAGACCTGTACCTGGCCTCTCCGGAGGCCATACGCCATTATTATTGGGACTGAAAGACGACAAGGAAACCGAAGTGCCGGGAGAGAAACCTGTCCCGCCTCCCCTTTGTCCAGCACATATCTCTACATGGAGTGACCGGGATTTGAAACACGGAACGCAACGGTGAGAGGTCAGCGCGCTGCCGCCTGAGACAAGGAGGCTCTTGAATTGTTAATATATCTAATAATAATAATAATAATAATAATAATAATAATAATAATAATAATAATAATAATAATAATAATAATGTTATTGGTTGTACGTCTCCCTAATTGAGGCTATTGGTATCAAAAGGAGCAATCTCCACCTTCCTGCATTTTACAGTAGGAGTCAATATTTTTTATCTAATGCATTTCTGTCCACTCTACCTGAATGTTTTTGTCTCATATATACAGAAGATGGTTTGTATGAAAATAATTAAAAAAACAAGTAGGTGATTAATAGTTAATTAGATATTTTTAAAAAATTAATTTTGGAGATTGTCCCCTTTGATACAGAGTGAATTATTTTCGTGGGTATTGCTCTTTTTGATATCAACATGCATGGGGATTGATCTCTCTGTTAATAACATACAGAATTGTAATAGCTACACTCTTTATTTGAGTAAAAATGTCATTAAAATATTATTTACACTAAACTGAAAGGTCAAGAATCACACTATAAGGTACGTTTATTTAATATTATTACAAAAGTGATGGATAATATTTACACGAAAAAAACATGAAATTCATAAGGCCAGTACGTTCTCAGCCTTAACTTACTACGGTAATAGTGTGATTCAACGCACACGAAAGAAGATATAAATTTCACAAGGCTTTCCTATTTCGGTCAGAATATTTGTGTGTTTTTTTATCCTTGCAAGTGCACCTGTTCGTGCATATGTTTTAGCTACAGTATGAACATGCTTTCTTGAGATATTAAGGCTGTTAATAAAAGGTTTCTGACATACAGGAACATGTGTGCTTTTACTGTTCCATAATAAAATTAAGTTTGAAATCGCTTTCCAATATGCTTTTCATCTTTTGGTCTACTCTGCACAGGTTATTAACCTCGGCTTTTTTTTAGCAACAACTGATTTCCATTTCCTTTGATCCCGGGTCCATTTGCTCGCTTTTGTGGTTGACACAGGTTCTGTGGCATATTATCCATCACACAACACTACGAAGTAAGTTACAGCCTGTTTTGATAAAATAACATGTTCGTGTACCTTCATATAGTTTCAAAAATCCGAATATACCTCCTAGATAACTGCATCAGACAAATTAGCAGGGCAGTGTTACTTTATAAGGTTGGTACCCCACTGTTGGCAGCCCTGAGGATGGTTTTCCGTAATTTCCCATTTCTACACCAGGCAAATGCTGGGGCTGTACCTTAATTAAGGCCACGGCTGTTTCCTTCCCACTCCTAGCCCTTTCCTCTCCCATCGTCACCATAAGACTTGTCTGTGTCGGTGCGACGTAAAGCAACTTGTAGAAAAAAATCACGTTGTATCTTCATTGAAACAATGTGGCAGTATTCACATGACCGGGACGGAAAGAGCTGATTGGTAGTGTCGGAGATTGTCTCACTTGATTCCAGGAAATGGCGGAGACTGTTCTGATTCAAAGCAACATTGTACTTTCATGCCCTGAAACGAAAAGATTTTGTTCTTTATTTGCAGAAAACCACAACATAGTTTAGAAGAGGGATAGTATCACAATACAGTGGTTTCAGCAACTCAATTTTGACGAAAATTGGAGATTGCTGGTTTTGATACCAATAGCCTCACTTACTTTTACGGTTTTCGGAGACGTCAAGATGCCGGAATTTTCTCCCGCAGAAGCTTAATACTTCTATACTAATAATATAGAGTGAGGCTGTGAGTTAATAAAATCTCACCCACAACGTGTACACCACTTCATCTATAAGGGGCAATCAAATTAAAACCGAACACACGCCATAACACACATTCTGCGCGAAAGGTGACAACACAGTCGTTACGTATCGACACTGCCATCGCTGTGGTAAGAGAGCTGCATAGTGCCAACTCACAGGTGTACGCAGTTGTTGGTATGCGTAGTACAGTCATGAAATTCTGAGACTTGACGCCTGGAGGATAAACACCCACACGACTTTATATGTTACACACGATGCCGCATTACACGGTGTAAACCTGCACAGAACCACTTCCACACATAAAATAGTCGCCGTTGGTCGTTAACCCTTTAAAAAGAACCACATCCACCCCCAAAAGAGTCGTCGTTGGCCGTCATGCATGTTTGCCAACATTGGTATAGCTTATTGAAGCACCGCAGAAAGGAAACACCATGAAATGAAATGGCGCATGCTATTAGTGCCGGGAGTGTCCGAGGACATGTTCGGCTCGCCAGGTGCAGGTCTTTTGATTTGACTCCCTACCTCGGATCATCGTCAGCACTACTGATGAGGTCACCAGAAAACGTCATGCGATCATCACGTTGGTCTTGCTACAGGATTCGTAGCACACTCTGCTGGGTAACATGAGACATGTTGAGGTCATCCGTCAGAATTTTGTGGCAAGTATCATGGCTGACCCCTATTGCTGCTGCGAAATCGTCTACCGATTGGGAGCGGTTAGCACGTACCAACTTTTCAACTTCTTGCACCTTGCGTTCCGTTCGAGCTGTTTGTAGCCGACCAATACGCACAGCATCTTCCAGACTGTTCCGTCCTTGCACAAAACTTCGGTGCCACCTAAACACAACACTGCGACTCAATACATCCTCACCGTAAACCTGCTGCATCATTTCAAACGTTTCGGCAGCAGTTTTGCATAATTTCTGGCAGAACGTGATGTTTGCCCGTTGCTCAAACAGTGACATGTCAGGGTCCGACGGGCGCATTCAAATCACCATCACAACAACGACCGTGCGTCTGCTTCCAGTGTATGCACTCAACTGTCTCTTGCAGGGATGGGAGACTAACTGACATGGTACCATACCACGGCGCCACCTATGCGCTATAGTGCACCACAGCGCCATCATGCGGTCAGGCTCAAAACTTAATGTCTGTAATACGTATGTCCTTATTGGTCTGTGGACTGATCTAGTGTGTTCGTCCAGCTGTAGAAATGGAGGCAAGCAAAGTAGAACAGAGAAGTGTGGTTCGTTTTCTGGTGGATGAGGGTGCTTGAGTACACGAAACCCATCGTCGCATGTCTGCTGTGTATGGCGAACACTGCATGTCCATGGCATGTGAGCACGAGTGGCATAGGGGATTCCGAGAAGGGCGTACATCACTGCAAGACGATGCGCGCCCAGGTTAGGCCCATCAAGCCATTAACCCTGATGTGATAGGGCGGACTGATGGCCTTATCCGGGGAAACAGACGAATCACGGAGGAAGAAATCGAAGAAGAAGAAGAAGAAGAAGAAGAAGAAGAAGAAGAAGAAGAAGAAGAAAGACATCCGAAGACGTCGGTTTCATTCGGACGAGCAAGTTCAAGAGTGGGTACGATTGTGGAACAGTCGGCGACCTACCTCCTTCTACAAACCTGGAATTGATCGCCTCGTCTCCCAGTGGGAAAAATGTATTAATGTTTTTTGTGATCAGTTATGAATATAACCATTCCATGGTCACGTTGTAGCGGGTGTTCGGTTTTCATTGAACTGTCCCTTATATAATTCTATATACAACCTGTGACAATAAAGTTCGGTGAATGAAGTCAGAACGGTCGATCCGGCAACACTGGCGACACACAACGCAGCATCTGTGTAGCAGCAAGTTTTGACCACCTGCTCCCAACGTTGCTCAGTTGAGCATCGTGTGTGTGTCGTGTAAGACCTGTTTGACAGAGTGCATGTTTAGTGCGTTGGTTCTGAACAACGAACACGAACATGAACGACTAAAAGATCAATGTACAGTTTTGTTTTAAGCTTGCCAAATTACCGAAAGAAACGCATGCGATGCTGGTACGTGTTTATGAAGATCAAGCGCTGTCCTTGAAGTGTGTCCCTTATATAATTCTATATATAATATAGACTTCCTTAGCGCAGCACGGCTACATCAGCTAGTATTTCTATACAGGGTGGTATTAAACAACCTGAAAGAGGTACATCAGCGTTAGAGAGTTCGTCATACTGACAAATAATTAGAAAATACTTGTTCGATATCTGGCGCAGCTGTCATTTCATCAGCTGCTCAAGTTAGACAATCAGATCACTTCGCGGGTGAATTCAAATGGGCTTTGCGAGGCGCTGTTGCTCAATCGTCCGCCTCTGTAGTGTAGTACCGGTCATCCTCCCCAGTTGTATCCCCCGACCCAGAGTCTGAAGCTCCAGGACACTGCCCTTGAGGCGGTAGAGGTGGGATCCCTCGCAGAGTCCCAGGGAAAAACCGACCCTCGAGGGTAAACAGATATAAAATAAGAAGAAGAAGTTGCTCAATCTCTACGGGATTTAAGACTGGTTTGAGAGCCGTGCCGAGATCAGCATCAAACACAAACACAGGGTGGGTTCAGCCGGTGTCATCATAGCGTACTTGCTTTGGCGCGACTCTGTCAGCTCAAAGGTCCGTGTTCAGGTCTCTGCCCTGGTGAAGTTTTGGTTCTTCCATTGGTACCTTCTAAGACACAATACCAAGCTTTACGTCAATAACTGCAAGATAAATAACCGAATATATGGATAGAATTTTACCAAACAGACGGCTTGATGACGTCAGAATGGATGAATTCTGACTACGAACTGCCGCATACCATAGCGCACGTCTTATTAAATGTTCAAAAAACTGTTGAAAAGGCAGGTAAAATAATATGAATATGACAGGCATATGATGACGAGTAATCTGGCCTATTTATAACGAATACTGTGGAGCAGTATGGGTCCACTAGTATAATATTGTTACATTATTTATCTATTTGAATACCCTATTTATTTATTTATTTATTTATTTATTTATTTATTTATTTATTTATTTATTTATTTATTTATTTATTTATCTGCTGAAATGAAATAAAATGGCGTATGGCTTTTAGTGCTGGGAGTGTCCGAGGACAAGTTCAGCTCGCCAGGTGCAGGTATTTTGATCTGACTCCCGTAGCCGACCTGCGCATCGTGATGAAGATGAAATAATGATGAAGACGACACATACACCAAGCCCCCATGCCAGCGAAATTAACCAATTAAGGTTAAACTCCACTACCCTGCCGAAATCGAACCATGGACCCCTGTGACCAAAGGCCAGCTCGCTAACCATTTAGCCATGGAGCCGGACTCTTAATCTGCTTACCGTCAAGGGTTGGTTTTTCCCTCGGAATCAGCGAGGGATCCCACCGCTACAGCCTCAAGGGCAGTGTCGTGGAGCGTGAGACATAGGCTCGGGGGATACGACTGGGGAGAATGACCAGTACCTCGCCCAGGAAGACTCACCTGCTATGCTGAACAGTGGCCTTGGTGGGGGATGGGAAGATTGGAAGGCATAGACAAGGAAGAGGGAAGGAAGCGGCCGTGGCCTTAAGTTAGGTGCCATCCTGCCATTTGCCTGGAGGAGAAGTGGGAAACCACGGAAAACCACTTCCAGGATGGCTGAGGTGGGATTCGAACCCACCTCTACTCAGTTGACCTCCCGAGGATGAGTGGACCCTGTTCCACCCCTCCTACCACTTTTTTAAAATTTCGTGGCAGAGCCTGGAATCGAACCCGGGCCTACGGGAGTGGCAGCTAATCACACTTACCACTACACCACAGAGGCGGACAACATTTATTGATTTTTTATTTTTTATTTAATTCATCATTCCAACAGTATCACGCGATTCAGATTCCTCAATACATTAAGTGTTTTCAACGATAGTGCTAATCTTATTTTCAACCAACATTATAATCTCTAACACTTAAGTGCCTAGCTCCTTGTTAAGTACTCATAACGTACGTAAACCATTACGATCCGTTAATGAAGTGAAGTATTCCATGATTTTTTCCAACTCTCTTTAAATATAGCATTCTTTGCAAAGATCTTAACAAGTACATTTCAACTCGTTAACACTTCTTTTATGACCCAATTGCGACATTAATTTCTTAATTACAGCCGACTATCTGACAGAATGATATCAAAACAGATTGAACCTGACTGGATACGTCACAATAGTACACGATATGAGATATCCCCCGATACACACTTCCTCTGGCCATGATATTACTATTGTAAAACACAGAAATGAATCCACCCATTATAAATTATCCCCTTTTAAATGTAAATTCACATAAAATAAGAAAATATCACTCTTCAAGTACTAGAAGTCAAAATCCTACGAGAAAAGAATTTTACAATAGCAAAGAACTAAAAATAGTGCGAGTGAGATTAAAAAACTTATCCGACCGGGTGAGTTGGCCGTTCGGTTAGGCGCGGGCTGCTGTGAGCTTACAGCCGGGAGATAGTGGGTTCGAACCCCACTGTCGACAGCCCTGAAAATGGTTTTATGTAGTTTCCCATTTTAACACCAGGCGAATGCTGGTGCTGTATCTTACATAAGACCACGGCCACTTCCTTCCAACTCATAGGCCTTTCATGTCCCATCGTCGCAATAAGACCTGTCTGTGTCGATGTGACGTAAAGCAAATTGTAAAAAAAAACGTGTGACCATCTTGATCATATTTCTACCTTGTGATGATTGGTTTGTGTCACCGACTCTTACACCTCGGGTGACCACTAGTACCTTTAACGCTCCATCATTGTCATCTTTGTAACGGTTCAAATCCCGTTACACGCATTCCTCTCTATTATTATTATTATTGTTTTTATCTGTATTATTACTATTGCTGCTATTATTGTAACTATTATTGTTGTTTGATTCAATTCTATAATCTGATTTCGCTATGTATTAATTATCGATTGCTTCATGGTATTTAATTTATTATTTATATATATATATGTCTGAGTGTGTGTGTGTGTGTGTGTGTGTGTGTGTGTGTGTGTGTGTGTGTGTGTGTGTGTGTGTGTGTGTGTTTTAGCATTATAATAATGTAGAGTGAGATTTGCTGCCTAATATCGGATATGCTTGTTGTTTCAAAGGGGCCTAACATCGAAGGTAATATCGGATATGGATATATTATTTATGAAACTACTTTTAAGGCATTGCAACATATGATGCAGTACTGCTACAGTAACTGTCGAGTCATCGCTCTCTGTCATTGTATGCATTTAGAAGGATGAGATAATTTAGGGAGTTCCTAATTTGCCTGAGGCTATTTCAACGCAATCTGTAACACTTTGGAGCAGGGTGGGAGTGACATCATGGACTGATTTAACTGTGACGTTGGTCTTATACCATGTGGCAACTAGTGTCTATCTATAGAGGAGGATCCTATAGCGGTCAGTCAGTTGGATGGAGAGGCTTGCCATGAAGTGTTTGAGTTAGTTGGAAGGACAGCCTCGAACAATGAAGTTTTGTAGTTACTTGGATGGTGAACAGTGAGACAGTCAGTCAGCTGGAGGTAGAGCAGTGACATAGATACGTAGTCGTCAGTGACCCAATGGATTGTATGTTCGGAGTGTGTTTCGTGTATCTGTTCGGTCGAGTTCTTGTGTCGGTTCGGTGACAGCCGAATACTGAATCGTCGTAATGCAGACTACCAGTTATCAGTGAATTACTTGTAAAGTTGATTGTTAAGTCTGATTATAATTTCAAGCCATGCTATATCTCGTTTGTGAAACTAAAGGATACTTCACCAAATTAGGTTTGAGATACCTACAGCTGATACCAACTCAAAGGAATACGTCGTAATAACACTCAAAGTGTTCAAGGTACTCTCAAGTGAAACTGTGATGGATAAATTTCTTGTACAACTTTTAAGTGTCCGTTCAAGGGGATTTCGAATTTAATGACTAGTATTTCTTTCAGTTGTAATTTCAGAGTTTTATATTATCATCTAAATTATCGCAGCAAATCTCGCCATTTAAATTCTAAATTTAAAGGCTATATTTTGTTTATTATCAAATACAATTAATTATTTTATTTCAATGATAGATCAGATAACCTCAAATTTTATTTGGGAAACCAAACGACAATGTCCTTTTCCCAGAACCTGTATGTTATGCTGTCAAAGTAAGCTTATTACCCTACACCCTAGAGATATTCAAAATTCTCATTCTATTATGCTTACATTTATTTGTAGCAGGCGCCCGTCAACAATTGTATGTGTAAGTAATCAAGTAAATACTAAGTGAGACTACATAGTCGGACGATTTAGTATTTTAGTTTATGAATATTCTAATTCTGTCTCATTCTAAATTAGTGAGCAAGCACATCTTCTCTTCGTGTGGTGTTTTTATATTTTCTCTTAATTAAAATGGCTCTGAAACTAAAATAATTTGTATTAGTATGTATTCCGCATGTATTTCACTAAATTCTTAACTTTTATCCACTTCAGATATTATTTCTTCGCTCACAAACTAAAATGTTCAATGATTTAAATATCTTAATATTTTCTTATGTAGTAAAGATAATTTTTAGAATAATTTCGTCAGTGCTGGTTTCTGGTATAGCACAATGGAGCATTGAACTACCATTTTATATCAAATTGTAATTAACCACTTAATTTTTACAGCGCCCTTATCAATTTCGAAGCTCTTGCTAAGTCCACCTAGATAGGTATCATATAATCGTACTGGCTTTCAGTTCATGCGAGCTTCGTCAAGTCCGTGACTCGTCTGAAATGCACTTCCTTGGAAACCAAGCTCTCCTCCCGTACCTCGGCGACTGAGGGATGAGATGCAGAGAGACATCGGCCAGGACGAAGATGAGGTCAGGAGGTGTCAGAAACGGATATCTGTGGTATACCAAACCAAACCAAACCAAACCCCATGGCACTACAGCCCTTGAAGGGCCTTGGCCTACCAAGCGACCGCTGCTCAGCCCGGAGGCCTGCAGATTACGAGGTGTCGCGTGGTCAAAACGACGAATCCTCTCGGCCGTTATTCTTGGCCTTCTAGACCGGGGCCGCTATCTCACCGTCAGATAGCTCCTCAATTCTAATCACGTAGGCTGAGTGGACCTCGAGCCAGCCCTCAGGTCCAGATAAAAATCCCTGACCTGGCCGGGAATCGAACCCGGGGCCTCCGGGTAAGAGGCAGCCACGCTACCCCTACACCACGGAGCCGACATCTGTGGTATACGCATGCGCAATATGCTACTCTCGTACGCCTTCGTAATCGCAATTCGAGCTGTGGGTGTTAGAAAGACAGCTGAGATAACATGGTCCTTAGTAGGCCGAAACGAACAAAGAAATAATAATAATAATAATAATAATAATAATAATAATAATAATAATAATAATAATAATATGTCATAGCTTTGGAGAAGAATGCTATAGTACCGTTAAATATTAGCCTTCGTTTGTAGACGCCACAAGACAGGTTTATACCTAACAAGTGACCACGGCGAGTAAAAACATGGATGTCAAGGTTGCTTCTCTCTAATAAACACGGGGTCATATTTTCTGGGCAGCAGAAGTTGACCAGTGGTTTCAAGGCCATTGACGTAATGAAGGAACGCCTTCCATAGCACGAGAGTTCATTAACTCGTGGGTACAGCGGGAATACTTTTTTTGGTCTTAACACTATAAGCTTATAGAAAATGCCTTCTTCCTCTCTGACAAAAGTGTGATTGGCTCTTCTCCTGTTCTTTTCAAACGCTATTCCCGTGACAGGTGAGGGGAAGGAAGCCTCTAATTTCAAAATTTGTTGAACGTAACTTTGCGTGAATGCTGCTAGGTTGTCTATGTATGGTGATGATATTCATCATCACAAATGATTTCATTCCCACCCCTCCAGGGCCACCTGGAGTTTTACGCCCTTTCTCTGTCCAAGAGAGGAGGGCGGGTTGGGGGGATGTGATGGAGGGAGGAGGGGTGTAAAGGATGTGAAGAAGGAGGAGATGGGAGGGTTTTACAACTGTATTTTTATTTTGTTTGTGACACACGAGAAGGGAAAAAAATTGGTGAACATGACGATAGAAGTATGTTACGTTAGAACGCATGACTCACGAGAGAACTGTTTGAGTTGAACCAAAGAGATTTCAATGAAATATAGGTGAGTGGTCAATTAACACATCGTGCATTTCATGGTAATTATTTTGCCGAAAAATCTACGGTAGTGTTGTAACCGAATTGGTGAGAGGATATTGATTTGGCTAAATATGACGAGAAGAAGAGATAGAATGATAGGACACATCTTAAGTTACCCGGAACTTGTTCAGTTGGTTTCTGAGGGAATAGGCGGTAAGAACGGTAGGGGTAGACCAAGGTACGAATATGACAAGCAGATTAGAGCAGATGTATGACGCAGTAGTTATGAAGAAATTAATAGCTTAGCACAGGATAGGGTGGCATGGAGTACTGCATCAAGCTAGTCTATGGACTGATGACTCAAACAACAACAACAACAACAACTGGTTTTCATTCCTCCGTCTACGTCTTTCCTGTCTCCAGCTTTCGCCTTTCATGGAAACCGTAATTGTCTTTTAGTTTCGTCCGGAGTGGGTTACGTTCTTCTATATCTGTATAAGTGATCCCCACCTTCTGTAGGTCCCTTTCCGTCTCCTTGAACAAAGTTGACTGGGTCTTCTTATCTTTAAAAAGGTAAAGATCTGGTTCGATAATCGTGTGGGTTTCATTCTTGTTAAGTGGCCGTAAAATGCAATTCTCATTCTCTGCATGAGATCAGAGATCTTATGGACTTGAGTATACAGGTTTTGGATATGCCCACGTCCACATTGATCTTTGTAGTTAATTTGGCCAAGAATTTTCCTTAACATTTTCTTTCTTTAATTTCCAAATTTTCTATCAGGTCTTTCTTGTCCATAGCAAGGCATCATCTTGCATGTAAAGCCTCTGGTCTTTTGACAGTGCAATAATGTCTTAGTCTTGCGTTCAAGGATAAGGGCTTTTTGTTGTAAACGTCCTTGGTCAGTTGACACGCGAAAGTTTCTTTTGCAGAGATGTTTCCTTCTATCCACTCACCAAGATATTTAAACGTATCTGTCCGTTTGATAGCCCTCTGGTTCACTTTTAGTTCTTTTGGCACTGGCTTTATGTTATTTATGATTGCGTTTTCTCCAAAGAGGTCTGGAGGCCTGCTTTTCCGCCTGTGTCTTTAGGTGGCTCATTTGCTTGTAGCCAAGATTAAAGAATCAGAGACAATTTCTGGATCATATGCAAAAGCTATACAATCAATTGAAATATTCATGTTCTTGTAACTCAGTCTCACACCATTTTGAAGCCCATTGTTGTTAATTTATTTGCGCCACTCACGGATGGGATTTTTCAAGGACGCGATTGAAGAGCAAAGGCGAGAGTCCATCTCCCTGCTTAATTCCTGTCTTCATCTTGAAGGTGTCAGAAATTTCTCCTCTGAACTTAACTCTGGAGATTGTGCCAGCTAGGGTCTGTTCGATGATTGCACTGGTTTTGTTATACAAGTCAAATTCCTTTAGGACTTCAATAAGAGTGATTCTCCTTCACAACGTTATCTGCTTTTCATATCCTCTCTTATTCCGGTAACCCGTTTTATTATTAGTATTACTGCCTTTCCTTTCGTGAGCTCGGATCCGGAAGATAGTGGGTTCGAACCCCACTGTTGGCAGCCCTGAAAATGGTTTTCCGTGGTTTCCAATTTTCACAGCAGGTAAATGCTGGGGCTGTACCTTAATTAAGGCCACGGCCGCTTCCTTCCCATTCCTAAGCCTTTCCTCTCCAATCGTCGCCATAAGACCTATCTGTGTCGGTGCGACGTAAAGCGAATAACAAAATATAAAAGTCTTTTCTTTTCAGATGCCCGGGGTTGGTACTGTTTTACTGTGGGATGGCTCCCTCTGTTGAGGGATGTATTCACTTATGAGAATGTCTGTGCGGTGTTTGTAGTGTGATGTGTAAATATAGAGGAAGGTTTTAAGACGAATACTAACATCCACCCCCCGAAGCTTGTGACGATATTAAATAATGTGAGCCTCCCCATTATAACCATTTTGAACTGGCCCTGCGGCCTAGAATAATTTGTGTCAAACGGCTTACGCCAGTATACCTTTTTTTAAAGTTACTGTAGTCAGCGGGCCATTGTCTGGTCTTGTGATTGGTTGCGCATTACTGCGCATGCGCCCGCCGGTCGACTACCAGGCATGACTGGCCTGCTTCCAGCTGGCCGACGCGACACTCAGTTCGCTTGAGGCAGCCATGTTGTGCTGGTGTGTATTTGTGTCCGGCGTCATGGAGTGTTGGAGTACCAAGAAACCACCGTAAATTGTATGTTAACGGGGATTTTCCCCAGGTAAACTAGTTGAAGACCTCCTGCATTTTCTTCTGAGCGTTTTTTGGATTTATTTTTCGTCTGGATACTTCACAACGAGGTCTGGATCCCGGTGGCTTGACTGTATTTCTTCGTCAACAATGTCAGGTTAAAAATTCTTCTCATTTCTTCATCACCTAAGGTACGTACCAGTGTTTGACACACTTTAAACGTCGTCCTGAAGAGGATTTTGATATTTTCGAAGATTTCTGGAAAAATAATAATAATAATAACAATAAATATTTGGACTTCGCCGTTAAATTTATTCCTATTTGCGTGTGTGGTATCGAAAATCTGGAAAACTGTTTCGGCAACTAATCACAGTAATGTGGAAGGTTCACCATGAACTAAATTGGAATTATTAATTTAAAATTTTACTGATCTACTTTCGGCACTTTCAAATTGTAACCTTCTTTGTAAACCAAGGTACAGCCTCCAAGGTATCGAGCCTTGCTTTCTTCGGCTTTCTGTTTGCTTTCGTGTGTTTGTTTTCTAATTCGTTTGGTATGTTTTCTTCTCCCCCCCCTTCTGGGGTTTGGGTGAATTTTATCATTTTCTCTGGCCTGTTTTTTCCTCCGTGTTTTAGGAGGCCTTGCTTGTTTCTTGTGGTTACCTTGGCGACGGTTCGTGTGTGGATTGTTGTCGGGTTAAGAGTTGTCTGGCGTGTTGAGCCTGTGTGGATCTTGAATTATATATATTTCGGGGTTGAGTGTATCGTTTACTGTTTAAATTAATTTATTTATTTTCTCCTCCTTAAATGTTGTGTTACCATTTCCTTGCCCCGCGTGAGGAGGTATTTTTACGTAAAATTCTGTTTGCCTTGGAAACTGTCCTTGGTGTGAACTGAACGTTTTCAAATCTGGTAATTATTAGAAACGACCGCGTTGAAGATCCAGTTTATTGAATAATTGTTAACTTAGTTTTTTTTATTAAATAACTATCCGTGATCGATCACATTTTATTTCAAGTTGTACTTATGTAAGAGAGTCTATTGGTTTTCCGTTGTTTTCTGATTACATTTTATTTGGTACGGAGGTCACCCCTTTCCTTCTTTGTTGTTTTCATAAAGCTCCCCATTTATTATCTGTTAAAGAGTATTTATTTTTCATTAATTGTTATTTAGTAATGAATTAATTTTCTTTAAAACCCCACCTGGGTATATTCTAATTTATTTTACTTATTGTTAATTTCCTTTTCCATTTTTCAACCTTATGTTGATCTTATTTACATTTTGCCATTACGTTTTAAAAATAAACTTAGGCTTTATCATCTTAATAACTTGGTTTGTTACTTACTATTTGCCCTTCCATTAAGTTTTTTAAACTTCATGTAAATGCTGGTTTTCATTCGCCACGTTCGGTGGAGCACTGCCTCTGATTCACTTCCACGGCCTTTTAGTCGTCTTCCTCCGCTGTTTCCGGTAAGTTATTTCTATGATTTCTTGTTTTTAAATTGTGCTTGAACTTCGGTGTTTTTCTTCTTGTGCCCATCTTCTTCCTCGTGTTCGCTATTACTCCCATTTTGGGGCGGACACGCTAACAACCTTTTCACCAGGGTCTCTATCTCTCTCTCTCTCTCTCTGTCCTTTTTTTTTCTCTCTCTTTTTCTCTCTCCCTGGTGGATAAGGTTTTTCACCTCATCACCCCTAGGTGGTACCGGGGTGCCTAGAGGGTGGTGAGCGGTGAGAAGCTAGAGCAATTAACCAGACGAGGTTAAATTCCCAATTCTACCTGGAATCGAAACCGCGGCTCTCTGAATAGAAGACCACTATACTGACTATTCATTAGACGAGCTGGACCAGCTCTAGAACATTACCAAGGAACAAATTTCGGGTATGTGCAGGTCCTGAGCTTTAGATTGTGAATACTAATGGAAACATTAATTGTTAGTCTTTCAGAATAGGGCGAATGGCTCTGCGGTTTGATTCACGTAGCCGTCAGCTTGCATTCGGGAGATAGCAGGTTTGAACCCCACTGTCGGCAGCTTGAAAATGTTTTTCCGTGGTTTCCCATTTTAACACCAAAAGGTACAGTTAATTAAAAGACGGTCGCTTCCTTCCCACTCCTATCCCATGGTCACCATAAGAGCTAACTGTGTCGGTGCGACGTAAATCAAATTATAAAAGAATAAAGTCTCTCAGACTCGAGCAGTTTCATTATGGTCTTAGAAATACTGCATTAAATCAATTCCTTTAATTTTCTGCAGGAAAAGATATAAGACAAACATATCTTGAGCATTTTTTAGGGGACTAAATTCGACTAAATATAGTACGTAGTCTTACTCATTTAAACAGTTAGCAAGGAAACGATTATTACCTCACAGCACTGGTTGAATGGGGAAAAGACAATTCCTTTCAATTCAATGTTAAGAAATGTGAATCAATGATCTTTACTAGAAAAAGGCAACCAAAAACCCATTCTTATGAAATGAACAGTATCAGCCTGAAACGAGTTGAAGAAAAGGATCTAGGAGTGATATTTGATAGTAAAGTTCAGTTCAATATACACATAAATAACGCAGTAAATAATGCCTATAGGAACCTAGGATTTCTAATGAGAAACACAAACAAATTCAAAAATATCAAAGCCATAATACAGGTATCTGCCTGCTGTCATTTCTTGATGGATACACTACTTTTGCATCCATTTCTTGGCACAGGCCAGAGTAAAGTGTAGCTTCCACCGAAGTCCCAGTCTCATCCATGGCTGTGACAATATGGAAGCTGCTGGGGTATGGGTAGTGCTGAGTAATGACATTCAGAGCACGACTAGTGCCTCTGAGTGTTATGAAATGTGCTGCTCATAGGGTCAGTCGTGCTGCAATAGTACTTTCTGACCCAGTGAGGAAAGCAATGGCAAACTACCTCACTCCTCATCTTGCCTAGTACGCCTCATTTTGGTGCTGCCATTGGTTTTGGGGGTTTCCTTATAACCGCATAACCTTTGGTGGTGCTATTTGAAGATCCAACCAGCCCCTGGGCTGTTGACCTGACAGACAGACAATACAGGTATACAGTTCACTAGTTAGAACAGTAATATAATATCCCTCTATAGTCTGGAATCCATCATGTATTAAACATATAAAAGAAATACAAAATGTTCAAGATAAATTTCTAATATATCTGTATTTCTATATTTCTAAAACTAGTGCAAAATATGTGGCATATAGTGACTTAATAACAAATTTTGTGATAGATATGTTGCATACTAGGAGAATATTAACGTGTGTAAAATACCTATATAGAATTCTCAAAGGTAAAGCAGATAACCTAAAACACCTGCATGCACCGTTTGGGTGTAATAGATATAATTTTACTTTCTTTGTTAAAAGGTCAAACACAAATCACCATATGAATTCACCATTAAACAGAATATGTCAGTCAATTAATAAAATGACAAACGTGGACATATTTCACGAGGAGAGTGTCTTCTTAAGGTCAGTCAGGGGAAACTCACACAGAGAGAGAAGACATAATTTAAATAGAGTGGCATACTTGTGTACCATGAATAATTTAACCCTTAGATTAACTTAGATTAGGAGATTAGGAGAAATTAAAATAATAAGTTGAAACACACACTTACCACTGTCCATAGTTCATAAGTATAGAATTAGGTTCATACTTTAATTTTTATTGTAAATTATTTATAAAATTAGAAATAAGAAATGGAAATGTTCTCTAAGTGGACAGAAATGCCTGTTGAACAATAAATCAAATAAATCAAATAAATAAATAATTATTATTATTATTCACTTTTGCTTTCTGTATTCGATGTTTTCATGCAATGAAGTTCTAACTGCTATATGAAACAAAATTTCGGGAACTGGGTAAGTAGATCAAGTAAGAGGAAAGGAAGCAGCCGTGGCCTTAAGTTAGGTACCATCCCGACATTTGCCTGGAGGAAAAGTGGGAAACCACGCAAAACAACTTCGAGGATGGCTGAGGCTCAGTTAACCTCCCGATGCTGAGTGGAGCCCGTTTCAGCCCTCATAGCACTTTTCAAATTTCGTAGCAGAGCCAGGAATCGAGCCCGGGCCCCCGGGGGAGGCAGCTAATCACACCAACCACTATACCAGAGAGGTGGACTGCTTCATCAAACGCGGTTAAAATTCCTTCTAATTTGTTTCTGAGGTGGAATAAACGCTAAAGGAATATAAGGTGAGTGGCGCTAGTGTTCTCCATACTATAATCGTTAGCGCTATTATCTGCCGTCCTTGGGGGCCTAGGTTCCGTTCCTGGCACTGCCGGAAATTTAAGATTGGTAGGAACGGTGTTATGTGGTTAGAGAAATAAATGCAGCTTACCTCCATTGAGGGCTTTCTAAAAAGCTGCACCACGTCGAATGGAGGACACAAATTTACTTTTTCTAGTGCTGCAGTTCCAACAATCTTTATACTTTCTTCACGATTTTAGTAGACGGAATTTAGACCCGTAGGGGTTCGTTTACGTGCCAATAAATCTACCGACGCGAAGTTTGAAGCGGAAGGCAGTGACAATGAAAGGATGTGGATCAAGCCAAAGAATTTTACGTCTCAGACCTTTGAAGGAGAATACACTGCCTTTTTTGTTATAGATATGGTTTTTGGATAAACTAACGTTTCCTGACTACAGCCTTGCACACGATATTACTTTTTTTTTTTTTTTTTTTTTTTGGTACTTGCTTTACGTCGCACCGACACAGATAGGTCTTATGGCGACGAAGGGATGGGAAAGGCCTAGGAGTTGGAAGGAAGCGGCCGTGGCCTTAATTAAGGTACAGCCCCAGCATTTGCCTGGTGTGAAAATGGGAAACCACGGAAAACCATTTTCAGGGCTGCCGACAGTGCACGATATTTCTTGTAGAGATTGAGGGGAGATACGGAATTTGGCAGAGGCAAATTATTACTGGACACAAATCTAATTAAGTTCGACTTCAACGCGGCAACTAGCAGTAATTAGTGTAGGTTCGAACCCTGTTAAGTCCCTGGTCAAATACTGCATCCTCGCGTCGGTAGATTTATTGGCACGTAAACGAACCCCTACGGGTCTAAATTCCGTCTACTAAAATCGTAAAACTTGTCAGTGGGCCATAAAATCAATAACATTATTATCATAATTTTAATATATAAATTAAGAACTACACTAATTATTTTAAAGCAATTATCAGTTTCATGAGATGTTGAACGTGTCGATATCTTTCGAATAACAACGTGACCATAGCCACGAAATCTCCACTTTTCCATTGAATCCAAACCACATAGATATGAATTCTCACTTTTAAAAAAATATAATTTGCATTGGCTGGATTTCGAATCTCCATACCTTGGCTAGAAGCTAGTGACAAAATTAATCTACCCTAAGAATAGCAAAGCAAAAAAAGCAAAGTCACCTCCCTACAGGCCATGAAGGCCCTTGGAGGAGTGGAAGTAAAGGCTTCGACCATTGTTAATCTCGGCACGTGATGGGGTTGAGTGGTTAGCTCTACGCCCGGCCGCCTTTGCCCCCAGGAATTAACCTGGTACTCATTTTTGGTGTAGGCTGAGTGAACCTCAGGGCCATATGCACCTCCGGAAGTGGAAATCTCGTTTCTTAAATTTTACGACTTTCTGACGGGGATTCGAACCCACGTCCTTCCGGGCAGACTGAGCACGCCTTTACCGCCTCGGCCAGGCAGCCCCTACTAAGAATAGGAAATAAAAATAAACACCATTCTCCCACCGCTTATTCTCACCCTCATGGGGCCGTGGCTGTGAACTGCGTCGTAAATATGGACTTAGGCCTTTTTTACGACCAGATGCCCTTCCTAACGCCAAACCTATGTGGAAGGTTGTGTTCACTATTGCGTATTTCTGTGGTGGTTATTAGTGTCGTTGTATATATACCTATATGGAAGAAAGTGCATTGGGAAAATAAAAACACACAGTCCCCGTGTTAGAGAAATCATTCAGATGCAGTTAAAATCCCCGATTAGCCCGGGAATCGAACCTGGGATTCGTCTGTTTTGAAAGTTTCGACGATGACTATTCATCCAACGAGCGGGACAAGAATATGAAGAATATGAAGAAGGTGAAGAAGGTGAAGCAGAAGAAGATGTAAGGTAAGAATTATACGTGATTATTTATTTGCTGGCTGTAGCCGTATAACATGCAGTTCTACGTTGAATCCGAGCAACATTCACGGGACTTTTCAATTCAAAAATGCCACATGCGTTGGCTTGTATTTGAACCTTGACTGCCTCGCTGGTATTTATTTATTAATTAATTAATTTGTTTATTTGTTTAATCTGTTTATCCACCAGGGTTGGTTTTCCCCAGGATTCAGCGAGCGATTCCACCTCTACCGACTCAAGGGCAGTGTCCAGTAGCGTGAGATTTTTAAATATTATTAATAATAATAATAATAATGATAATAATAATAATAATAATAATAATAATAGTTTTGCGTTCCACTGATTACGTTTACGGCTTTCGGAGACGGCGAGGTGCTGGAATTTTGTCCCGCAGGAGTTCTTTTTCATGCCAATATACAGTATCTACCAACACGAGGCTGACTTATTTGTGCACCTTCAAATACCACCAGACTGAGCCAGGATCGAACCTGCCAAGTTGGGGTCAGAAAGCCAGCCCCTCAACCACCTGAACCACTCAGCCCGGCCGTGAGATATTTAGTCTGAGATAAAACTTGGGAAGAGGACCAGTACCTCACCCAGGTGGCCTCTCCTGCTTTGCTGAACAGGGAAGTTTAGAAGGGGTGGGGAATAAAAGGAAAGGAAGGGGCCGTGGCCTTAAGTTACGTACCATCCCGACATTTGCCTGGAGAAGAAATATGAAACCACGTAAAACCACTTCGAGGATGACTGAGGCGAGAATCGAGCCCTCCTCTACTCAGATGATCTCCCGAGGGTGAGTGGACCTCGTTCCAGTGCTCATACCACTTTTCAGATATCATGGCATAGCCGGAAATCGAACCCGGGCCTTCGGTGGTGGCAGCTAATCACACTAAGCACAGAGGCGGACCCTTGGTGGTATGCTAGTGATAATGTCTCTAGGCTATCAGACATCTCAATAAGAATAACAATAACACTCAGATTGTTGTGCTGTAGTACTATTTGCCTTAAGGTCAGTAATTATCTCTGGGTATCATGGCATTTATTGATAATTTATTTCCAAACAGACGAGTGGAAAATTATTTTATTATTTCATCTGACCTTCAATTGATTTACAGTTTTCATCTTAGCAGCCCGCATTAGTTCTCACCGGCCTTGACATTTCATGTTTTCTAAAGTGCAATGACTTGTAAACAAGCAGTTTTTTTTTTTTTTTTTTTTTTTTTTATTATGGGAAACATTTCTCGTGAACCTGCCTATCGCTCGGGGACCAGATGACGTGAAGGTGAAGTAGACGAACTGACAAGCTACAGGTACTAGAACATTATAAGCTGGAAGAAATAGATTGGTTATTTCACACCAGAACGTGATCAGTGGTTGCTGAGAGGCATACACCTGAACATAAGTTTAATTTTTAAGAGATTTTTTTTCACATTAAATAATTACTTGGTCCGAAGGTGTATTCGAGGGTTGCATTTCGCATTTTGGTACTAGCGTTTGAAGAATTCGAGAGAGATTTTAAATATTATAGGAAGACATCACGAATTATCTGAAAATCTTATTTTCGTTCTTATTCTTGTTTTTCTTCTTCTGTAGCACTATAGCCTTATAGCGTTGGCCTCCACAAGGACATTCTTTCAATCATTTCTCCAGGACTCCATCCTCCTACATACTTTCACTCCAAGAATCAGCACGTAAACACTCCAAATTACTCAGATGTACCAAGTGCTGTGATCGTTCACAGTGTGATAACACTAGTTCTGTGGTTTGTATCTCGTATTCTCCTCCTTCCTTGGCGTTTCCCCTTCAAGATGCGGGGTCCGCCACACTGCACCTATACGACTTCAATTCGCAAAGGTAGGTCTAATTTCCGTATATTCATGTCGCTGGTGAACAGTACCAAGTATCGCAACGGAAGCACACAGTGCAGTTGTTTTCACAATCGGTACAGCGTCTGCTTTAAGGATTACTGAGAAAATCTTCAGTATCTCTCATTAAATGTTTAGATTTTCAATGAGAATTATATGTCAAGCTGTAACTCTCTTCATTTCAACCCAACTTTTGTTGCATGTGTCGCAGTTAGTTAGGATATGCATGGACAATATTTAAGATGAAGGGTAGATCATCAAGGCCACCGAGATCACCGGGCATGAATCTAGCAGACTTTTATCACTGAGACACTCTCGAAGCTAGTATACGTAATGGTCGTAGAAAGCGATGTTGACCTCGTTACTTCCCTGCATGCTGCCATGTGAATATCACTGTTGTTTGTCACTGTGATCAGTGTGTGTTATATTGACCACCACGGAGCTGTATGAAAAAATTATGGTGCATTGTGCACGTTAATACAACATGAAATTAGTATGACTGTTTCTTTTATTTTGGTAATGAGCTCAATTTCATCGAACATTTGTGTTTAATCATAGAAATTTGCTTTCCACATTTAAAATGTCAATAACTTGCTGAACTATTTTAAGCGACATCCCCTCTTTCTCCGCAGGTTTCTCTGGCTTGCATTCTTCATATGCAATAATGATAAGAAGTTTATAAAAGATATGTGTCTGAAAATCCATAATGTATGAGGTATCAGACTCTCTTAGGCCCGGTTTCACCGTTTGAGTTTAAGCCGAAGCTTTAGTAAGCCACGCACGCCGCTTAAGCAAGGCTTACTCTTTGGCTTAAACACTACGAGTTTCACAGTAGGGGGACCATGTGCAGCTTTACTAAGCTGAACATCTCCGAAGTTGGTAATGCTTGCGCATGGGCAATGATTCAATTCTCATCTTTGTTTACATCCGTAGCCTATGATTGATTGACTTGTAGGTTATACATCGTTTATCAGCCAAGATAATTTAGAAAAATGAACGGAAAATGTGATTCCAATAATAGTAACAAAAATAAAGTTTAAAAAAGGTCACTCGCCCGTCCTGCTGACACGTATTACCACTTCAGTCTAAAATGGCCATAACTTCTGAACCATTCATGCAAATAATGTCCTGACAAGGTTATTGTAATCCTCATAAAATACTGGAGGAGGTCAAACAATTTATTTTGATGAGGAATTCGAGGATAATACCGAAATATTTATTTAATGTTAAGGAGTTATATCTTTTACCGCTGAGTATAGCATAAAATCGCTTCTGGAGGGCAAACGGTTGGAAATAGGTATATACCATCGCGGACTTTTCTGTAGAGGTTTCTATGCTCTACAATTACTACGCTTACACTTAGGGTCTATCGTTGATGGTTCACGCAGCGTAAGCCAAGAAAACAAGTGACCGACCGACATTTTTGTCTCTTTCACTGTATATCGGAACACGGAAACTGTATTATTTCACGAGCCTCGAAATATATTCAGAAATATAAGTTATTTAATGTTAATGTTATTGGTTTTACGTCCCACTAACTATGAATTTGAGCACCTTCACCACATGACTGAGACAGGATCGAACCTGCCAAGTTGGGCTATAAGAAGGCCAGCGCTCTGAACTGAATCCTTAGCTTAAACCTCAGTTTCATACAGCTTAAGCCAGTCACAGATAAGCTCGGCTTACCACTTGTACTCCCCACTGTGAAACTCGTCCAGAGTTTAAGCTCCCGCTTAAGCCCGATCCAAGGCTTAAGCGTATACTGTGAAACCGGGCCTGTCAATATATGTACTTCGCGCTCAACGGTGCCCCTGCACATTTTAGCCTTTGTGTCCATAAGCACCTTAATGCACTTTATTACTGGACGGCTAGAGGTGGGCCAATTGTTTGAACTCTAAGCTTACGATATCCTAACTTTTTGGAATTATTTGTGTAGGCGTACTTAAAGTCGTTGGTGTACGTGGCTGCTGAACACTTCATGACTTATTAAACGGTATGTGCAACACCAAGCATTTTGAGCGTATTCGTATTAAACGGTATGTGCAACACCAAGCATTTTGAGCGTATTCGTATTAAACGGTATGTGCAACACCAAGCATTTTGAGCGTATTCGTATTAAACGGTATGTGCAACACCAAGCATTTTGAGCGTGTTCGTATTAAACGGTATGTGCAACACCAAGCATTTTGAGCGTATTCGTATTAAACGGTATGTGCAACACCAAGCATTTTGAGCGTATTCGTATTAAACGGTATGTGCAACACCAAGCATTTTGAGCGTATTCGTATTAAACGGTATGTGCAACACCAAGCATTTTGAGCGTATTCGTATTAAACGGTATGTGCAACACCAAGCATTTTGAGCGTATTCGTATTAAACGGTATGTGCAACACCAAGCATTTTGAGCGTATTCGTATTAAACGGTATGTGCAACACCAAGCATTTTGAGCGTATTCGTATTAAACGGTATGTGCAACACCAAGCATTTTGAGCGTGTTCGTATTAAACGGTATGTGCAACACCAAGCATTTTGAGCGTATTCGTATTAAACGGTATGTGCAACACCAAGCATTTTGAGCGTATTCGTATTAAACGGTATGTGCAACACCAAGCATTTTGAGCGTATTCGTATTAAACGGTATGTGCAACACCAAGCATTTTGAGCGTATTCGTATTAAACGGTATGTGCAACACCAAGCATTTCGAGCGTATTCGTAACGCAACGAGTCGACGAGCAGAAGCCTACAGTATGACAGGAAAGTGGACACATTACTTGTAACTCAACATAGTGTGTTATAACCGGAAATCCACACTAAATTCGTGTAAATAACATTCCAGTTTACGATACCTGAGTGTCTGATATCTTAGTAATTACTAATTCTTCAGTCCGCCTCCATGGCTAAATGGTTAGCGTGCTGGCCTTTGGTCACAGGGGTCCCGGGTTCGATTCCCGGCAGGGTCGGGAATTTAAACCATAATTAGTTAACTCCCCTGGCACGGGGGCTGGGTGTATGTGTCGTCCTCATCATCATTTCACCCTCAACACGACGCGCAGGTCGCCAACGGGAGGCAAATCAAAAGACCTGCACCTGGCGAGCCGAAGTCCTTGGACACATCCCGGCACCAAAAGCCGTACGCCATTTTCATTTACAAATTCTTCATAAATACTTTTCGTCTCCTCTACATATCAGGAATCCAGTCTTGGAACTCTGCGTGTATTTTTTTAAACATTCCGTGTTTACGACTTCTGATCGATCCGTGATCTCATTTTATCGATATGAGGTACATTTTATTAATTCTGAGCATATTATCCGATGGTTGTAAATCAAATAGTGGCAACATAGATATTGCTAAGGATTTATTGTGGCCATCAGCGAGGTGGTCTCGGGTGCCAAGATAGCTGGAGGGAGTGCCCTGGAGCTCAAAGTGCTGATGGAATTTCAGGAAACCTGACACTTCTCTTTCAACGGAGGAAACAAATCTAAGTCACAAGAACTCGAGTAATATGGAGGATGTCCCAAGACTTCCCAACGCCACCTGCGCGACACACTAATCACTCTTTACGCCACAGGGCACCGTGCAGTGTCATGCAAGGTGCGAGGTGGATTATCTCGCAAGAAATGTGGTTGACTAATGATGATAGCTAAGATAACATGATGACAAAAATAAATGAGCAGTCATTCCAATTTTAGTGAGAAATGGAAGAGTATGTATAGGTTTTCTTGAGGCAGAAACAGGTTCCAAGAAGTACGTTTCCAGGAATCATTAATGAACGGGGTTGGAACACTTGCACGGAGCCCTTCACTCTATCTAGCAGAACTTGGTGTGTCAGAAGTAGGATGGTGACATTTGCACTGAGACTCGATTTTCGTATACTCCGGCATTAATAATAATAATGGCGTATGGCCTCTGGAGAGGCCTGGTGCGGGTCCTTTCCTCGTAGACGGCCTATTAAGCGCTCTGCATGTCTGTGAAGATGACGGTCATACCTAGGATGATTTCTATTGCTGAATACGTCTATCTATCTATCTATCTATCTATCTATCTATCTATCTATCTATCTATCTATCTATCTATCGCGTATTCACCTCACCAAGCTCGATAGCTGCAGTCGCTTAAGTGCCGCCAGTGTCCAGTAATCGGAAGAGTGGTTTCGAGCCCCGCTGTCGGCAGCCCTGAAGATGGTTTTCCGTGGTTTCCTACTTTCACACCGTAATTAAGGCCACGGCCGCTTCCTTCCAATTCCTAGGCCTTTTCTATCCCATCGTCGCCATAAGACTTATCTGTGCCGGTGCGACGTAAAGCAAATAGCCAAAAAAAAAAAAAAAAAAAAAGTATTCACCTCCCCTGCTCCTGCTTTCCATCACCCCTTAGGTATCCGTGTAAGTGCCACTGTTTGACATACCCATCTTTAGTCATTTCGAGGAAAGTTCGGTGTTCCGTGCAAGTGTCAACACATTCCATGTCCGTGCTGAATACGGTTGAAAGAGAGGTGTCAAGATTTCCTGAAATTCCATCAGCACTTTGAGCTCCAGGGCACTCCATCCATCGCTGTTATCACCCGAGGCCACCTCACTAATTGTATTCTGTGACTGCCCCCGTTTGACAGAAGGTCCGGAAATGGAATTAACCAATTAAGGTTACCTGACTCGGCCGGGAATCGAACCCTGGACCCTGTGAACCGAACGCCAGTACACTGGCCATTCAGCCAACGAGTTGGACACTCAAAATATTAATAGACTTCTCATAGCCTCGATTGAAGAGCTGGCCCACCCCCTTGGTGTAAATTGTTGAAGTCATATCTCTGTTTTCCTCGAGAGTTTCTTTTTTTGGCTACACTTTTTCTCACATCATTCGCCGCTTCATCCGGATTTATAAACATGACTTGCCTCGCCTAAAGCTATATTACTTTTTCTTGTTATTCTTCGTTTACACCCGGGCTGAGTGGCTCAGTCAGTTAAGGCGCTGTTTTCCTGAGCCCAAGTTGGTAGGTTCTATCCTGGCTCAGTCCGGTGGTATTTGAAGGTACCAGTCCATTGTCGCTAGATTTACCGGCATGTAAAAGAACTCCTGCTGGACAAAATATCAGCACCTCGGCGTCCCCGAAAACCAACAAAGTAATTATTATTATTATTATTATTATTATTATTATTATTATTATTATTATTATTATTATTATTATTATTATTATTATTATTATTATTATTATTATTATTATTATTATTATTATTATATGCCTTTGCTGGCGGGACCTAGTGTTTACAGTACACTATGTCTTCTGGCATGGGCTAGAGCAATCTTGTTACTTTCATTGATCTGTATCAGCTTTACCCTTGGCTTTGACAAAATGAAAGTGACTGAGGTATGAGTGATGCTAGTAATACCATTCCTTCTGCAGCCAGTCCCTGCTATGAATGGTGTGAAAATATTGTTCATAGGGTCGGTTGGTGCATGCATTTCAGTGGGCTTGGCAGACTGATATGTAATAGCAACTTCTGGCTCGGTGAGGAAAGCAACGGGAAACTACCTCACTCCTCATTTCCCTAGTACGCCTCTTCAGTGATGCCTAGGCCATCTATGACAGCTGATGGTGGAGCTGTTGAGAATCCAACCAGCTTTCGGGCTGAGGACTAAACATACACATACATTATTATTATTATTATTATTATTATTATTATTATTATTATTATTATTATTATTATTAGTCCTTTACATTAGCTTTTATTGAAAAATACACGGTAATCATTCAGTTGATGTTCATTGTTAGAACACAATTTACTAATTTCCATTTTAAATCAACAAAGGCTTCCCCTTGGTGGTCTCAGTGAACTCCATAGCTGTAGAACAATTATCATCAGCTCAACACGGAACACTAAATGTCACCATACATAATAGCAATGAAATATAAAGGCTTCTATCTATCTATCTATCTATCTATCTATCTATCTATCTATCTATCTATCAATCAATCTATCAAAACAATATGTGTTTCTTTGTTTTTAAGTGAAATTCCAAATGCCAATTTTCAGGTGTGTAATATCTTCAGTTTCTGAGATATAAGTATCTTCATTAAAGGCATTTAACCGCTTCTTCACCCTTTTTCACCCCTCCTATTGGGATTTTCCGAAAACAAATAATACTTGTTTCTTTATTTTTAAAGAAGATTCTAAATACCAATTTTTACATGTGTAAACTTTTAAAGTTTTGAGATATAGATACACTCATTTTAAAGTTCACTCCCCTTTTCACCCCCATTAATTGGATTTTCCCTCAAAAAAATAAGTGTTCCTATATTTTTAAAGGAGATCCAAAATACAAATTTTCAGGTCTGTAATGTCTTCAGTTTCTGAGATATAGGTATCCTCATTAAAGGCATTCAACCCGTTTTCCACCCTTTTTCATCCCTCCTATTGTGATTTTCCGAAAACCAAAAAATGCATGTTTCTTTATTTTTAGAAGAGAATCTAAATACCAATTTTTATATATGTAAACCTTTAATGTTTTGAGATATAGATACACTCATTTCATAAATTCACCCTCCTTTTTACCCTCTTAGCGACGGAATATCCAAAAATCCTCCCTTAGCGAGCACCTACATTGTAATATAAATGTATACTCAAAATTTTATTTCTTATGTCCAGTAGTTTTGGCTTGGCGATGATGAATCAGTCAGTCAGTCAGTCAGGACAAGTTACTTTATATATGTAGATTGATCTCTGGATTCGCGTGCCAACATCTTACAAAGGTGACGTACATCGTCTGTTTACTCGGAGATTACAATAACAAATTAGTCATGAGTTGCGCTCGAGGATACATTGTGACACAGTTAAGAAATATACTGTAACATGTTAGGGTGATTTCTTACTGAAACCAGCCTCTTACCTTATTGACCATTTATATAAGCTTGTTTTATTGATCATTTATATAATCCTTGTTATGAACCAACAAGGAGTGAAGTAATTGCAATGTACTTCGAAATATAAGAAAGTAATAAGTTCTACTTAGAACTCAAATGGTTGGACTGTTGAGGTCCTACCTTCGACTACTGGGGTTGGTAAACATAACTCCTCCCCTCATATTGGGTTGTTACTGTCCTCGGTAACATCTAACTTATGTTATATTTTCCCTTTTTACAACTAGTATAAAGTTTATACAATCTCTTTCTAAAAACTAACAGTATTATACATATAATGAATATAAAACTTCCACTTACAGCTTGAAATTGTTTTATAGTAGTGTTATCTTCAGCGATAGGTTTTAGATCCAGTTTCATTTTATTTACAACAAGGTGGGAATAGTGGAAATTTATTTCATTTTTTATTTGAGGATTGTTTTGGGTTGATAAAATTGAGAACGAATAGATATATTTCTTTGGGTTGGGTTGTAGATTTATACCCATACTTTAAATAAGACAACATTCATTACTATATACAATATGCTGTCCAGAAAGTTTTATACTTTTCTGGTAGCTAGGACAAGTTTGTAATATTACTTCAGGTTCATTATTATAGAACAAAATGTGTTCTTTGTTCAGTGATTGAAACTATTGTACATTATTCTTAATGTAAGCAAATTCACATCCAGAAGTGTCTGTCATATTACAATTTGTAATTCTGATATTATAATAAATACATACCTAGGAATGTGTAGTTTTTGCGCATAGTATATTGGACCATTTTAAGGTAGGTCCTTGTAAATAATATCTCTCTGTAGGAATTAATATTAAGTTATTCTTATTGGATAGACAGATGTTTATTATTTTTCTCCAGACCTACAGTGTACAAGGTACAGGAGAGATTGCATATAGTTGATATTGATTGGAATCCGTAATTGGCATTGCTAGAATCACTATCATTTCCTCGTTTAGCATTAGAATTTGTGTTCTCGACATTTTTAAGTTTTCAAACTGATGATAAGGGTCAGCATGAATTATTGATTTAGTTGGATAGATTGATCTCAAGTGGTTTACAATATTAGTTAGGTCTTTTTAAGAAAATAATTTAACATTTGTCATTTCGTTGAATGAAAAACTAATCGTCTCTTGAAGCACTTACACAACTTTATTAAATTTGTTAACACTGAAAAGAATATATTGCAGATGTTCAAGTATGTTTATCTTGAAGTCTTGTTCTTGCAGGATACCTTGGTTCACCTTAATATTGTTGTTCACCACATTAATCTATATAAATAAAGTTGTGGGGGGTCCGCTGTCTGTATTTCGTTTGTTTTGCCAAGTTTTCAGATATTTATCCGGTTTAGGTCAACTCAAGAACGAATCGGTGGTTTTTATTTTTCGTGTCTGTTTGTCTGTTTGTTCCACCATCACGGCGAAACGGCTGGATAGATCTCAACTAAACTTCATATTTAGATTATACTCATCCCGAGGAAGGTTCTGATATGCATATCATTTTAAAATATTTGAATAGACTGGGGATTTATAGGAAAACCAGAACGGTTTTCCTCCATTTTCTTTTACACTATTGATTTTCTATAATCTCCGTCGACCGTATATGAAACGTCTCTTCATTATAAACAACTTTCCTTATGTTCATAATTTAGCTTACTCTTCAAATGAGGAAGAAATTTACTATTTTCCGCGAGTGTTGTGCTCTGCATTGAGTGACCGACAGACCGACAACGAACGTACAGGTTACCATGGCAACGTCTCTGACTGCTTGCCAGCATAGAAGTAACTTATTGCCATTTTTCTCATCATGCCTTTAAATTCGTGGTTATTCCTTGGATAGAAGTCAAGAGAGGCATCAATCGGCCATTCTGCGGGATATTGGCGGAATATCGTTGGAGGTTATAACTTTCCTCGAATAGTTCAAGTTATAACACCATTACTCACCTTCTTATCTGTTTACCTAAGAATCACTGCGCCTAAATTTCTCCTCTGTTACCGCTTTCTTGTATCCATAACTCACACCAGCATAATTTATTGAGGGGCATTTGATTTTCCAATGCATTCACTTGGTATTTACATATTTGTCGTCATCCGGCTATCCTCATTATAATCCATTTTCAATTAATGTCAGCTTTCTTAGCTGGATTATTTTCTTCCTTAATTACTCCGTATGTATGCGAGTGCTAATCCCGAAAGCTGGACACTCTTTTCTTTGAGGAAATATTCTAAGCTATGCAAATGTATAACTTTTGGCCCCGGAAAATATCGAAATATGGATGCAATTTTAACGACGGTGCAGACCTTCGTTTCGGGATAATTGGTGGCTAATCGGTAAGTCGTATCTCAAATCAGAAAGCACAATCGCGTTTCATTTTGGAGAGATCTACAACTTTGGTCCGGTGAATTTTTGTCGTATTTCTATCCCTTACACGTTAAACAGAGCTGTATTTATTTCCCGATTTCAAATTAATGTTGTACTTTACACGTATATGTTAGCATTTGGCACACTTATAGGAAAGATGGAATCATGACATTCGGCACGCACATTGACATGACCAGTGGCCATGTAAGAGCCAAATTTTATGATTCTATCTGTCATATGAGTATCAAAAATACAAAGTAGTATGTGAAAACTGTACAAAATTTCACCCCATTCAATGACTCTAACTCAATCTAAAGCTAGCCGAACACGTACAGGATATCCTCAAGAAAAAAGCCTCCGGGATTTCCTTGGGGATTTCCTCAACCGAACCGAACCCTCGCCCAAGGAAATCCTCAAGGAAAAGGCCTTGGGGATTTTCACAAGGTTCAACTCCAGGTCAACACAACAGTTCTGTTGACTGGTGGTGGTTGGTTGTTCACGTGGCGTTTCAAATAGTTTTCATCATGGCATCAATGGATGCTGATATTTTAGCGTGTGTCGGTTGTGTGATTGCATGGGACAGCGTTAGCAAGAAAAGGTGCAAAAGAAGTGTATGGTGCAAGGAGTGGCTTTTGAAGAGAAGTGTGTATTCTCACAAGAATCGAATTACCGAACTGGAAGTCTTCCCGAAAGATTTCCACAATACCTTGAGGATGGACCACGACAAATATTTTCATCTTCTTTCATTAGTCACCCCTTTTATCTCTAAAGAAGGTACGGTTATGAGGCAAGCTATCTCTCCCCATGAAAGACTCATTGCAACACTGAGGTTTCTGGCTACCGGAAGGATTTACGAAGACCTCAAGTATTCAACAATAATTTCTCCCCAGGCCCTTGGTCGCAATATACCGGAAACCTGTGAAGCTATTTACAAAGTCCTACGTAAGTATTGTTTGAAGGTGATTTGAATATAATAATTACAGAAATCTATAGATTTTATTTGACTTTATTTCAACTTAAATTTTACATTTTCGTGGATTAACATGAACGTATTCACATTACACACTTCCATCAAAGCGTGATGAATAAGACGGATCTTGTTGCCTTGTTGTACAAAACTGAACCGTAAATTTGGATGAGAATCCTCATTGGGTCTAAACATTTGTTGAGGTAGGTGATCCTCTTGGTTTTCAGTAGTTGCAGGGCAGGGGCAGGACGCAGGAGAACCGTGGTGGGTCACTAGAGAAAAGTACCTCGATGAAGGGCTTGGATGTGGTTCACCAACCACTCTGTATGACATGGTTAAGCAACCCATTTCAGCTTGAAACAAGGTATCGTTCATTAGTTTTTCACCTAAAATCATTTGATCCTTGAGAAGGCCGCGCAACTTAATAGCAAAACCTTTGCCGATCACATCAAAACGGTCTTCTTCATTTCGGGGCTTCCTGAAATAATCATGCACTTGTACCAACACATCTTTCGCCATCGCTTCCACGCCATCTTCTTTATCGCCTCTCTTGCGAGGTTGCCGTCGAGGAGTTGATGGTGCAGAAGTCCTGGTGCTTGCGATTGAATGATTTGAAATTCCTAAACAATTTTGAGTAGATTCATCTTGTACCATCATTTCTTTTGTATTTGGCATCTGCAAAAATAAAAGTTTGGTTGAAATATTAGATTAGATTAGAATTTTCCATAGTCCATAACGAACATGTATGTATGTATGTATGTATGTATGTATGTATGTATGTATGTATGTATGTATGTATGTATGTATGTATGTATGTATGTATGTATGTATGTATGTACGTATGTATGTATGTATGTATTTATGTATGTATGTATGTATGTATGTATGTATGTATGTATGTATGCATGTATGTATGTATGTACTTTTTATTAGATATTAATTATATATTATTTATATTTCCTTTTTTTCTTTTATATGCTTGCAGTTTCCTAAAACCGAAGAAGAGTGTAAGGAAATATCGAAAGATTTCGAAATAAATTGGAACTTCCCTCACTGCCTTGGGGCTATAGGCGGAAAACATATCACCATTGTACCTCCAGCAGATAGGGGATCGGAGTAATTTACAGTAATTACAAAGGTAGACACAGCATAGTACTACTCGGCATCGCCGATGCAAACTATAGATTTATAATGTGCGATTTCGGTGCAAACGACAGAGTTTCAGATGGTGGTGTTCTGAAGAACACTTTTTTAAAAAAAAAAAAAAAACTTAACAATGATCTCCTCAATATTCCTACAACTGATAACATCAGAAATGCTGGTCATGCATGTCCTACGAATTTGTGGCGGATGATGCTTTCCTTTTGAGAGATGACTTGATGAAACCATTCAGGCAAGCTGGCATTACCTCAAAACCGGAGAATATACAACTATCGCCTTTGAGAGCAAGACGTATTATAGAAAATGTCTTTGGTATTCTCGTTGCACGATTCAGAGTATTCAGCACGGCTATAAACTTGAAACCACGTAACATTGAATCCGTAGTTATGGCCTGCTGTGCACTGCACAATTTTTTAATGAAAAAGGTTCCTAGTGTTTACGCTTCATCGGAATGCTTTGACCACGAAAATACTGACGGAGGTACAATAATATCTGAAGGATACGGTGCTGATAATGATCACGTATATGGCTTACGCCGAAGCAATAGAGGAAACACAACCGTCTCAGCAAAACAAATACGAGATGAGTTTGTCAACTACTTCTCCAATGAGGGACAGGTTCCTTGGCAAATAAACTTCATAAGAAATGCCCACAGTAAATGCATTGTTTTTTGTGCATACGTTGATCCTATAATTTGTATCCAACAAGTTGCAGTAGTAAGTTCACTAAACTTTAGTACTAATTATGTAATTACTAATGTTTGTTACAAGGTTGTTATGTTACCAAATAATATGTAATAAATATTACGACTGTCTAAGAAGTCTTTTCTTCTTCAACTACACCATCGTTATCACTGTCCACGTTCAAACGAGACGTTCGAGGAATTTCTTGATCAGACAGAAAACTAAAAAGAAATAAAACATACATTGAAGCGTTAATAAATAATAGTAATATTTTTTTACTAAAAGTAATTGAGCATCTTAAATTAATAAATTGATGCTTTTGAATTAATAAAGCCTTACCTCAGCACTGAGAAGTACCACAACCTATGCTTATACATAGAATCAGCAGATGCTCCTGACTTCAGCGATTCTTTATTTTTTTCTTTACTTTTCGGAAAGCGCTTCTCACATTGTTAAATTTTTTTAATAAATACATCTTTTGTTGCCTTTGCATCCACTTCTTCCACTTTTTCTTACAGTTTGGCATACACGGCCTGCTTTATATTTCTATCATGGTAATTTTTTGAACCCACTTGTCACAATCAAGTTTCATTCTGGCATATTTGTATAAATTCTGTTAAAAATTCTCGAGACGTGACGAAATAGGACGCTCCCGACAAACACTTCACTTCACAAATCCTCAAGACCTAATCTCGTCAACACATACACGCAGCAAGAGACTGGGAACATCCGGCCTGCTTTGCCTCAAGGCGGAAAAGAATTGAATTTTGTTCGGGATTTTTGGATCTCTCGCACCCACCGTGACCCCAAGGACGCCGCCACACACGTTGGGGAATTTATCTAGGATTGGACTGTTCAGGCAGAAAACGCTTATTTTCACGACAAGTGTGAGACCGAGTTCTTCGTGCTGGATGACCGTGTGTGTAGCGAAACAAAAGCGAATTAGGTCCGCAAAAACAGACCCTGCTGGGAAAAGGAATTAAATACAAAATAAATACAAATATTACTATTTAATTATTGTCTTCCTTTCTCTCTTTCTTTTATTTATTTCTTTCTTTCTTAATCTGTTTAAACTCCATGGTTGGTTTTTCCCTCGGACTCAGCGAGGGATCCCACCTCTACCGCCTCAAGGGCAGTGCCCTGGGGCTTGAGACTTTGGGTCTGGGGATACAACTGGGGAGCATGACCAGTACGTCACCCAGGCGGCCTCACCTGCTATGCTGAACAGAGGCCTTGTGTGGGGATGGGAAGATCGGAAGGGATAGGCAAGGAGAGGCAAGGAAGCAGCCGTGGCCTCACGTTATGTACCATCCTGACATTTACCTGGAGGAGAAATGGGAAACCATGGAAAACCACTTGGAGGATGGCTGAGGGAATCGAACACACCTCTACTCAGTTAACCTCCCGAGGCTGAGTGGGCCCGGTTCCAGCCCTCGTACCACGTTTCAAATTTCGTGGCAGAGCCGGGAATCGAACCGGACCATTGGGGAGTGGCAGGTAATCAGACAAACCACTACTCCACAAACACGAACTATGTATTTACATAATTATTTCCCACTCTTATTCATCCGCATCAACAAAATTCCTGTGATTTTCAATCCATTTTGCTGCCAAAAGATTTAATCCCGTGGATGCTCTCCCTTGTCCATCTCTGTGGTGTAGTGGTTAGTGTGATTCGCCACCACCCCTGGAGGCCCGGGTTCGATTCCCGGCTCTGCCACGAAATTTGAAAAGTGGTATGAGGGCTGGACTCGGGTCCACTCAGCCTCAGGAGGTCAACTGAATAGAGGGGTGTTCGATTCCCTCTTCGGCGATCCTCGAAGTTGTTTTCCGTGGTTTCCCACTTCTCCTCCAGGCAAATGCCGCGATGGTACCTATCTTAAGGGCACGGTCGCCTCCTTCACTCTTCCTTGTCTATCTCTTCCAATTTTCCCATCCTCCTACAATGCCTTGAGGTGGTAGAGGTGGGATTCCTCGCTGAGTCCGAGGGAGAAACCAACCCTGGAGGGTAAACGGATTACGTAGGAGAAGAAGAAGAATGATGCTCTCCCTTACAATGAAGTATAACATAAAACCCGAGTACTGTATATTCTTTGATTAAGCCTGGCATTGGAAAGCATCAAATATTTCTTCACGGGTATGCTCGTGGATGTTGAGGAGACACGACTACTCTTCACGTTGACGTCAGAGCCTCTTCCGTGGTATGGTCACGTGAGGATGGTTAAAACCTGTTCGAGCATATCCGAATATAATGCCAGTCACCGTCCGTAATTGATGCTGCGCTTCTCATTATAGAAAGAAAAACAAATTCATTGTTGAGGAATTGGAATGGAGAAGAAACTTCATTCAGAGACTTCGGAATGCCTTATTTCTTTCATAAAGTCGGAGCTATTAGGGCTTATAATTTCCATGTTACGCTCCATTATTAACACCGCATGGTGGAACTGATAGGAATCCAACCTGTCTCAGGCTAAACACTTAACATACACTGGTAAATAAGTATAATTTTCACACATCAGCACTTTGTCGCAACATGATTTATAATTTATACTTCTACCGATTTTCCCACACCACGTGGGGTCGCACATGTGGATTTGGCCCAGTTTTACGGCCAGATGCCATGCCTCACGCCAGGGATGTAATCAGCTAATCACTATTGCGTGCTTCTGTGCTGATTATCAGTGTAGTATGTTGTCTGAACATGAAGAGGAGAGTGTTGGGACAAACACAAACAGCCAGTCTCCGAGCCAGGAGAATTAATCACACGCGATTAAAATTAGCCAATAGGCCAGGAATCGAACATAGAATCTCTAAACCGAAGGCCTCAGCACTGACCATTTATCCAAGGATCCGGGAAACAGGATTAATAATAATAATAATTTCGCGCAGCTGTGACCTTCTATTCGGCAGATAGTGGGTTCGAATCTTGCCGTCGGCAGCCCTTAAGATGGTTTTTCATGGTTTCCCATTTTCACATCAGGCAAATGATGAGACTGTATCTTAATTAAGGCCACGTCCACTACTCTCCTAATTTCATCCCTTTCCCATCCCTCCGTCGCCGAATACATGGATGTGTTAATGCGACGGTAAAAGAGTAAATAATAATAATAATAATAATAATAATAATAATAATAATAATAATAATAATAATAATAATAGTCTGTCCGCCTCTGTGGTGTAGTGGTTAGCGTGATTAGCTGCCACCCCCAGAGGCCCGGGTTCGATTCCCGGCTCTGCCACGAAATTTGAAAAGTGGTACGAGGGCTGGAACGGGGTCCACTCAGCCTCGGGAGGTCAACTGAGTAGAGGTGGGTTCGATTCCCACCTCAGCCATCCTGGAAGTGGTTTTCCGTGGTTTCCCACTTCTCCTCCAGGCGGATGCCGGGATGGTACCTAACTGAAGGCCACGGCCGCTTCCTTCCCTCTTCCTTGCCTATCCCTTCCAATCTTCCCATCCCTCCACAAGGCCCCTGTTCAGCATAGCAGGTGAGGCCGCCTGGGCGAGGTACTGGTCATACTCCCCAGCTGTATCCCCCGACCAAGAGTCTGAAGCTCCAGGACACTGCCCTTGAGGCGGTAGAGGTGGGATCCCTCGCTAAGTCCGAGGGAAAAACCGAACCTGGAGGGTAAACAGATGATGATGATGATGAATAATAATAATAATAATAATAATAATAATAATAATAATAATAATAATTCGCGCAGCTATGAGCTTGCATCGGGAAATAGTGGGTTCGAATCCTACCGTCGACAGCCATTAACATGGTTTTCCATGCTCAAACAAGGCAAATGCTGAGACTGTACCTTAATTAAGGCCACGGCCGCTTCCTTTCCACTCCTAACCCTTTCCTATACTATCGTCGCCATAAGACCTATGTGTGTCGGAGCTCGGCTCAGAGCTGTGCGCCCCAAACCGCATGGCCAACACGCCCGGTGATCTGAAAAGGATAAAAATCTCTCTATAAAGGAAATCGTACTCGAAACTTCCTAAAATGAACGTTCATGTAACTTTCGAGTACGTAGATGGAGAAACTTGTTATATGAAGACGAAAAAGGTGCATACATGCTTAAAACTCTCCAACAAGAAAAACAAACAATTACAAATGACAAAATAATGAAGCAAAACGAGAGAAAATTACAAAAATAAAATACGAAAATGGCGAAAAATGAGTTCATTAATTTGCATTTCTGCAATCTGCGGGCCATGAGCACGGTTTGTAAATAAGATAGTTGTGTCTGTGATGATGCTTGTTGTTTATACAGGCCTAACATCTAAGGTCATCGGCCCCAGTGCTATGTCTATGAGGCATTAATTAAAATATGGCATGTCATCAAAATCCAGGCCCTGTTGTTTACAATTAATTACAAATACGCACACTAGTGCTGAATCAGACAAACTTCATTCACCTTAAGTTGTTGATCAAAATATCAAAGTCCCTTACACGAAACAACAGCTTGCCATAATGAGTTGTGTGTGTTTCTCCTACGTGTGTATTATCGCTCGGAGGCTAGAGCAGTCCATGGCTCGCACAGTCCAGCACTCATTTAACCTTACATCTGTGTCTGTAGGTCTTACTCACTGATCTGTACTTGAACTTTACCTTCCCCCACCACGTTACAGAACACAGAAAATCAGGACTAATTGCATATTTAAAATGTCTTAAAGAACGCTTGTAGTTTCTGACGAATCCCAGAGTTATCTCACATGTTGCAGTCTGTAGCTAATGACCTTGGCGACGAACTATAAGCTCGCAGAAATACATGGCAGATCGGAGAACAACCAGTTATTGTCCCTCGCCGGCCGGATAAACACCACTCCAGGATCTTCAGTAACAGGTAGGGTTTTGCACAATTATTGACTTGATACTGACGCGCTTATTTCCAAAGTGATTTATTTCCAAGAAATAGGAAACAGTGCTTCCATAACGTCTTCAAACCAAAGACAAGATGAATAAAAATAAATATTATAACTTTCTTATTTAACAGATAATGGTCTAAAATGTTCAAACTTAGTATTACAAATGGTTTTCATTTGACAGCATCGATCGTTGTGATAAATTTTATTTTCATACTGTGTCTACCCCAATATTTACGCTGCTCTAGTAGGAATTGATGGTAGAATGAGTTCTTCGTTCAGGATACGTACATGGGTTAGACACCTTTGTTGTTCATAGTTTACATGGATCATCTGGTGAAAGGTATAAATTGGCAGGGAGAGATCCAGTTAGATTGAAATGTACGAGTAGTAAGCAGTCTGACTTTTGCTGATGACTTGGTCTTAATGGCAGGTTGTACCGAAAGCCTGCAGTAAAATATCTTGGAACTTGTAAATAGGTGCAATGAGTATGGTATGAAAATTAGCCTTTCGAAGACTAAATTGATGTCAGTAGGTAAGAAATCCAAGAGAACTGAATGTCATATTGGACATACGAAACTGAAACAGGTAGATAATTTCAAGTATTTAGGATGTGTGTTCTCCCAGGATGATGGTATAGTGATAGTGAATCAAAGTGTTGTAAAGCTAATGCAGTGAGCTCGCAGTTCAGATCAAAAAGTATTCTGTAAGAAGGAAGTCAGTTCCGGGACGAAACTACCTTTATATCGGTCTGTTTTAAGACCAACTTTTGCTTTATGGGAGTGAAAGCTGAGTAGACTCAGGATATCTTATTCATAAGTTAGAAGTAACAGACTTGAAAGTAGCGAGAATGAATGCTGGTACCACAGGTGGGAACAATGGCAGCAGGGCACTCAAAATGAGGAAATAAAGGATAACTTAATAATGAAATCATGGATGAAGCATAAATCGGCTTCGGCGGAGGAGTCATGTGAGGCGAATGGAGGAGGATAGGTTACCTAGGAGAATAATGGACACTGTTGTGGAGGGTAAGAGAAGTAGAGAGAGAGACAAAGATGACGATGGTTAGACTCAGTTTCTAATTATTTAAAGATAAGAGGTATAGAATTAAATTAGGTCTAGCACTAGTTGCAAACACGGGGGATTGTGGCGACGTTTAGTAAATCCACAGAGGCTTGCAGACTGGACGCTGAAAGGCATAACGATCTATTGATTATGCATGTATGCGTTATTTTTTCATATACAGTATAGTTGAAAAAATGAGTTTATTTATTTATTTATTTATTTATTTATTTATTTAGCGTATGGCTGCATCGCTAAAATTAATATTTACAAATATCTTAAGTTACAAACTAATATCTAGTCCACGAATGTAGCCTATTGATCCATCCGTCATAAAGATGAACTCTGTTGGATCGCCAGAGATGGCCCTCTGAAGACTATCTGAAAATATACCTCTAGAAAGCTAGGACAATGTGTAAAAGTTTGTCAGTTGAATATTGAAGATATTGTTAGAGCATAATATCAAGTGCTGCATGCGCTGTCAACAAAACTGATTCAGTTGCAATGCAGGAAACCCACGCAGCAAACGAATCTCAATTTAGTTCTAGAGAAAAAAGTACCTGAATATGACTTACTGGGTGCTACCTTTCATTATGTTCTTGGTGTGGCAACATATGTCAGGCAAAATATGGAGAAAGAAAAGTAATTAATGCAGTCATCAGATAGGAAGGTATCTGAAAAGTATTTGAAGGTCATGAAAACCTTAAAGCGTTTAAATAGAAACTTATAAGAAAGCATCTTATATCTATCCATCAATCTTGGTATTATTGAATATATTTCATTCCGGTACGGCGGCCTTGCTCTGGTGTAAGCTGACTCGGTTGTAGATTTCACGAAGTCGGGGGGCCATAAATGAGTTCATATAAAAAACGCACGTCACTGAAGGGCCTTCGCCTACCAAGCGAGCGCTGTTCACCCCGAAAGCCGGCAGATTACGAGGTGTCGTGTGGCAGCACGACGAATCCTCTCGGCCGTTATTCTTGGCTTTCTAGACCGGGGCCACTACCTCACCGTCAGATAGCTCCTCAATTCTAATCATGTAGGCTGAGTGGACCTCGAACCATCCCTCAGATACAGGTAAAAATCCCCGACCTGCCCAGGAATTGAACCCGGGGCTTCCGGATAAGATTTCCTTTTATAATTTGCTTTACGTCGCACCGACACAGATAGGTCTCATGGCGACGATAATATAGGAATGGCCTGGGAGTGGGAAGGAAGCGGCCGTTGCCTTAATTAAAGTACAGCCCCAGCATTTCCCTGGTGTGAAAATAGGAAACAACGGAAAACCATCTTCGGGACTGCCGACAGTGGGGCTCGAACCCACTATCTCCAGGATGCAAGCTCACAGCTGCGCGCCCCTAACCGCACGGCTAACTCGCCTGGTATCGGGTAAGAGACAGGCACACTACCCCTATACGAATGAGTTCCTATACGTACCATAAACAGAAACTGACCAAATAACTCAGAAATGGAACTGCGCGTTTGTGTATGTATGGTTTCAAAGAGTGTTACTAGTGTTATAAATTAGGTAGTATCAGACCTTTCTTCAAAGACAAAGTCACCTCCGTAAAGGCCATGAATGCCCTTGGAGGAGTGGAGGGTAAAGGCTTCCACCATTGTTAACCGCGGCACGTGATGGGGTAGAGTAGTTAGCTCTACGTCCGGCCGCCTTTGCCCCCAGGAATTAACCTGGTACTCATTTCTGGTGTAGGCTGAGTGAACCTGAGGGCCATATGCACCTCCGGAAGTGGAAATGTCGTTTCTTAAATTTTACGACTTCCTCACGGGGATTCGAACCCACGTCCTTCCGGGCGAACCGAGCACGCCTTTACCGCCTCGGCCAGGCAGCCCCTAGACCTTTCTTCGCTAGGCCTAAACAATTCAGCCCAAATTTTAGGGTCATTTTGGGGAAGATTACAATCATGAAATTTATGTATCTTATTTCTTTCTTTATTTATTCTTTCTTTCTTTCTCAATCTGTTTACCCTCCAGGGTTGGTTTTTTCCTTCGACTCAGTGAGTGATCCAACCTCCACCGCCTCGAGGGCCGTGTCCTGGAGCGTCGGACTTCTGGTCGTGGGATACAACTGGGGAGTAGTACCAGTACCTCGCCCAGGTGGCCTCAGCCGCTGTGCTGAACAGGGGCCTTGTGGAGGATGGAAGTATTGGAAGGGATTGACAAGGAAGAGGGAATGAAGCAGCCGTGGCCTTCATTTAGGTAGCATCCCGGCATTTGCCTGGAGGAGAAGTGGGAAACCACGGGAAAACACTTCCAGGATGGCTGAGGTGGGATTCGAACCCACCTCTACACAGTTGACCTCACGAGGCTGAGTGGACCCAGTTCCAGCCCTCGTACCACTTTTCAAATTTCGTGGCAGAGCTGGGAATCGAACCCGGGCCTCCAGGGGTGGCAGCGAATCACACTAACCACTACACCACAGAGGCGGACGAAGATTGCAATCATGAAATTTTATTTATTTATTTATTTATTTATTTATTTATTTATTTATTTATTTATTTGGACGTTGTTTGGGTCATCAGTCCACAGACTGGTTTGATGCAGCTGTCCATGGCACCCTATTATGTGGTAACATTTTCATTTCTACGTACACCTTACATCTACTCTAATCTGTTTGTTATATTCATACCTTGGTCTACCCCTGTCGTTTAACGCCTACATTTCCCTCAAAAACTTACTGAACAAGTTCTGGGTGCTCAAAGATATGTCCTATCATCGTACCTCTTCCTCTGGTCAAATTTCCTCAAATAGTTCTCCTTTCGCCTGTTCCATGCAGTATCGAAAGATGTTTTTGAAGGCTTTCGTCTAGAACGGGGCATTGTATAGAAGTGAAACCGCGACAATAACGAGCTCACAAAGAAGGATAATAGAAGCTTTTGAAATGTGGTGTTACAGAAGAATGCTGAAAGTGAGAGCGGTAAATCGAATTACGAATGAATTGACACTAATTGTAATTAGAGAGAGGAAATCGATTTGGCTAAATGTGACGAGAAGAAGAGATAGGACACATCTTACGACACCCAAGACTTGTTCAGTTGGTTTTTGATTGAAGTGTGGGTGGTAAGAACGGTAGAGATAGAGCAAGGTATGAATATGATAGATTACAGTAGATGTACGATGTACTGAAAAATGAAATGTCGTATGGCTTTTAGTGCCGGGATATCCCAGGACGTGTTCGGCTCGCCAGGTGCAGGTCTTTCCTTTTGACTCCCGCAGGCGACCTCGCGTCGTGATGAGGATGAAATGATGAAGATAACACATACACCCAGCCCCCGTGCCATTGGAGTTAACCAATTAAGGTTAAATCCCCGACCCGGCCGGGAATCGAACCCGGGACCCTCTGAACCGAAGGCCAGTACGCTGACCGTTCAGGCAACGAGTCGGAATAGGATGTACTAGTTACGTAGAAGTGAAAATATTAGCACAGGATAGGGTGGCATAGACGGCTGCATCCGGCCAGTCTACGGAATGATGACTCAAACAGCAATTATTGATTCGGTCTACTATCCCACGTACAGTAACCATCTGTAACACCACTTTTCAAAAGCTTCCATTCTGTTTCTTTCTGAGCTAGTTATCGTCCATTTTCACTTCCATACAACGCCACGCTCCAGACAAATGTCTTCAAAAACGTATTTCAAATTCGTATATCAATGTTCGAAGTGAGCAAATTTATTTTCTTAGGAAAGATATTCGTTGCTGGTGCTAGTCTGCATTTTGTGTCCTCCTTACTTCTGCCATCGTTAGTTATTTTACTACCGAAGTAACAATATTCTTCTACTTCCTTTAAGACTTCATTGCCTAATTTAATATTACCTGCATCACCTCAATTCGGGAGATAGTGGGGTCGAACCCCACTGTCGGCAACCCTGAAGATGGTTTTCCATGGTTTTCCATTTTCAAACCAGGAAAATGTACCTTAATTAAGGCCACGGACGCTTCCTTCCCACTCCCTTTCCTGTCCCAACGTCGCCATAGGGCCTATCTGTTTCGGTGCGACGTAAAGCAACTTGTAAAAAAATTAGGCCGGAGGACTTTCTCTTACGTCTAGTTAGGTTGACGGACTTACTTATGCATCGAGCGAGTTGGCTGTGTGGTAGTGGTGTAGCTGTGAACTAGCATTCGGGAGATTATGGGTACGAATTCCACCATCGGCAGCCCTGAAAATGGATTTCTATGGTTTCCCAATTTGACGTCAGAAAAATGCTGGGGTTATACTTTACGGCCGCTTCCCATCCGGTCTTAACTTTTCCTATCGTACTCTCGTCGAAATACAGCCTAAATTAGTGTGACGTCCAATGTCTAGCAATCAGAAGACCCTTGTCACGTCAAATTGTTCAGAATTAAATTAAATGTCTATTTAGGCCGTTTGGATTAGGGATAGTGAGCCTGTCTCCTACCGTGAGGTTCCGGGTTCGATTCCAAGCCAGATCATGAATTCTTAGCAGGATGTTAGGGCTAATTCGATTATTAGCCTAGATGAGGACTTTTTCCTTAATCCGTTTGCCGTACAGGGTTAGTTTTCCACTCAGACTCAGCGAATGATCGCACCTCTACCGCCTCATGGGCAGTGTGTTGGAGCGTGAGACTTTGGGCCCGGGGGTACAACTGGGGAAGAAGACCAGTACCTCGCTCAGGCAGCTTCACCTGCTATGCTGAACAGCGATCGTGTGGGGCAGACGGAAGGATCAGAAGGAATAGACAAGAAAGAGATTAAGGAAGGACGAAGCGGCTGTCGCCTTAAGTTTGGTACCATTCCGTCATTTTCCTGGAGGAGAAGCGTGGAAACACGGAAAAACCACTTCGAGGTTGGCTGAAGTGGAAATAGAAGCCCCTCTACTCAGTTGAGCTCTTGAGGCTGAGTGGACCCCGTTCCAGTCCTCGTAACACTTTTCAAATTTCGTTGCAGAGCCGGGAATCGAACCCGAGCCTCCGGGGGTAGCAGCTAGTCACACTAAACACTACACTACAGAGGTGTTCAAAGTTCTGTCATCTAATGCTTAATATTGTGTGAATATTGTGAAATAATAATTCTTGCTCTTCATAAAGATATGTGCTGCGGGTCAGTATTTCTCCAACAATGTTATCACATTATAGCGGTTTTCCAGGCGCAATGACGAAGCAAAAGCGCATTAATCAGTAAGGTGGAAAGTACTTACGTAAATCTAGGTACACTCTCGGACACAAAAACTGAATGAACTCTTGTACGGAGGAATCTGTGTCAAACTGCCGGATCCATGGCTAAATGTTTATGGTGCTGGTCTTTGGTCCAAGGGACCAGGGGTACAACTCCCGGCCAGGTCGTTGATTAGAATCTTAATTTGTTAATTCCTCTGGATCAGGGAATTGGTGTGTCTTCAACAATAGATTTCATTATAGGTAGATCCCTATTCTCACAGGCGTCAGATCGAAGGACCTGCATCAGGTGTCTCTGGAGACCGTACATAAAAGAAATAATTAAAAGGTCAAACTTTGTATACCTCGTCCCAGTGTCTCAAAATAAAATATTTTTCGCCTCAGCTTTTAATATACATTTGTTTAATATACTTCTTCTTTTTCAACTCCTTCTTCGTATGGTTGTTAGCTTGCATCCGAGAGATAGTGGGTTCGAACCCCCCTGTCGGCAGCCCTGAAAATGGTTTCCCGAGTCTCCCAATTTCACACCATGCAAATGCTGGGGCTGTACCTTAATGAAGGCCATGGCCACTTCCTTCACATTCCATCGTCACCATAAGACCTGCCTGTGTCGGTGCGACGTAAAGCAAATAACAAAGAAAGTATGGTTATTATTATTATTATTATTATTATTATTATTATTATTATTATTATTATTATTATTATTATTTCTCCGTTAGGGTCTTTTAGAGATTACGAGACAATTTCAATGCTTCATCATTCATCTGCTCACTATGCCTCCTTTTCCTCTTTTCAGACCTGTTATCTCTCCCTCGCGACCTTGGATCCTTCTATTTTTAACACTTTCTTTCTAAAAATCTCTCCTCTCTCTCTCTCTCTCTCTCTCTCTCTCTCTCCCTCTCTGTTCCTTCTTCTTCCCTTATGATGTTTCTTTCCAAATCTTTCTCTACTTCATGAATCTAGGTTTTTGCTGACTTCTTGTTCCAAAGAACCGGGTGAGTTGGCCGTGCGGTCAGGGGCGCGCAGTTGTGAGCTTGCATCCGGGAGATAGTGGGTTCGAGCACCACTGTTGGCAGCCCTGAAGATGGTTTTCCGTGGTTTTCCATTTTCACACCAGGCAAATGCTGGGGCTGTACATTAATTAAGGCCACGGTCGCTTCCTTCCCACTCCTAGTCCTTTCCTATGCCATCGTTGCCATAAGACCTACCTGTGCCGGTGCGACGCAAAACCAATAGTAAAAATTATAAATCCCTCGCAACTTTGGAATCCTTCCATTTCTAATACTTTCTTTCCAAAAATCTCTCTCTCTCTCTCTCTCTCTCTGTTGCTTCTTCTTTCCTTATGTCGTTTATTTCCAAATCTTTCTTGACTTCATGAATCCAGGTTCGTTGACTTCTTGCTCAAAGATATTTTAAGATCTGTTTTGTTAACCTGTTGTCATCCATTCTGTATAAGTATCCAAAAAATATCAATCACCTCTTCCGCATTGTATCTCTTATGTTTTCTATGTTCCAGTATATTTCCTCATTAATTCTTGATTTCCAGAGTTATGTAGTTCTTCTCTGTCTGTCTGTCTGTCTGTCTGTCTGTCTGTCTGTCTGTCTGTCTGTCTGTCTGTCTGTCTGTCTGTCTGTCTGTCTGTCTGTCTGTCTGTCTGTCTGTTAGTTGCTTTACGTCGCACCGACACAGATAGGTCTTATGGCGACGATGGGACAGGGAAGGGCTGGGAGTGGGAAGAAGCGGCCTAGTGTGAAAATGGGAAACCATGGAAAACCATTTTCAGGGCTGCCGATAGTGGGGTTCGAACCTACTATCTCCTGAATGCTGGATATTGGCCGCACTTAAGCGACTGCAGCTATCGATCTTGGTCTGTAGTTCTTAGAAGGCCGAGTATTTTCCGTACAATTTTTTTCCAATACTTCTAATTTATTCAACTTGTAAGTAAGTACTAGACATTCACTCATGTATAGGCATTCCGGCTTGGCTACTGAGTTGCAGTGTTGTGTTTCGAGGTTATTATTATTATTATTATTATTATTATTATTATTATTATTATTATTATTATTATTATTATTTCTTTCTCCGTTAGGATCTTTTTAGGAACCAAGTGGCAATTTCAATGCTTCATCATTTGTTGTTCCTTCTTCCCTCTCCAGTACTCCATCATCTGCTCACTATGTCTCTTTCTCCTCTCTCGGACCATTTTGAGCCTGTTTCTGTTCCCTCCCGACCTTGGAATCTTTCCATTTTTAACACTTTGTTTCAAAAAATCTCTCTCTTACATGGTTTCTTTCCAAATCTTTCTTGACTTTATGAATCCAGGTTTTTCTTGACTGCTTGTTCCAAAGACATTTAAAGATCTGTTTGGTTAACCTGTTGTCATCCATTCTGTATAAATGTGCTAAAAATACCAATCGCCTCTTCCGCACTATTTCATCGTTTCTCCTTGATTTAGAGAGTTCTGTGCGTCTTCTTATTGTTGTTGTACCATATTCTTCTCTGGTGTCGGCTATCGCCAAGGCTGTCTGGTTCTTGTTCTCAGCAAGTCCAGAACGTGTGGGAGAAAGAGTGGGGAGATTCCGTAGCCAAGAATGTCTACTTTGTAAACTAAGCTAGAGGAGTCTGTACTTATACTTTCGAATGATGTGGCCAAAATATTATAGTTACTAGTTTTGAGTTGTACATTTCCTCTAGTTCTTTGTTCAGGTGTTGGAGTACCTCAGTGTCACGTATTCTATCAACCCATGATATTCCGAGCATGTGTCTGTAGTACCACATCTCAAAGGATTGAAGTTTCTTGCTGGTGTCCTCTGTTAGGGTTCAGGCCTCAGCACCATAAAGTAAGACAGAGAGTAAAATGAAATGAAAATGAAATGGCTTATGGCTTTTAGTGCCGGGAGATCCCAGGACGGGTTCGGCTCGCCAGGTGCAGGTCTTTTAATGTGACTCTGTAGGCGACCTGCGCCTTCGTGATGAGGATGAAATGATGATGAAGACAACACATACACCCAGCCCCCGTGCCAGAGAAATTAACCAATGATGGTTAAAATTCCCGACCCTGCCGGAAATCGAACCCGGGACCCCTGTGACCAAAGGCCAGCACGCTAACCATTTAGCCATGGAGCTGGACAGACAGAGAATACATAATACCGAAGTAAACGGATACGAGTTTAATATTCATGTCCCTGTTACAGATTATTGTAAATATTATCTTGAATGCAATCCTTGCTTATATATTTTTATTGTTTTACAATTTGCTTTACGTCGCGCCGACACAGATACATATGGCGACGATGGGATATGAAAGGGCTAGGAGCTGAAAGGAAGAGGCCGTGGTCTTAATTAAGGTACAGCCCAGCATTTGCCTGGTGTGAAAAAGGGGAACTACGAAAAACCATCCTTAGGGCTGCCTCAGTGGGGTTCAAACGGACTATTTCCCGAATGCAAGCTGTTAGCTACGCGACTCTAACCGCCAGGCCAACTCTCGCTCCCTCCTTGACTGATCAATCCGTGACCTGACCTCCACAGCTGTAATCAAGCATGAAGCTTACTTAACCATTTTAGTACCAAGTTTTATTCACACTTTTGCACGTCTAACCTGGGTTTTCTGAACTGTTTAGTGACGGCTTAAATGAGTTAAGTAGCTGGAAAGTATATTAGAAATATTGACAAAGTTACTGAACAATCATGGAAGGAAAACATTAATAATTGTTTTCCCTTGTCTCTTTCACTGGAACTGAACAGTGTCCGCAGATTCATTCATTTCAAACTCGTTTTCACTATCATCGTAACTTTTTTTCGTCATTCTCGACAATATCTAACATTTATTTTCCTTTCCCAATCCATTTACCGTACAGGGTTGGTTTTTCCCTCGGAATGAATGAGGGATCCCACCTCTTCCGCCTCAAGGGCAGTGTCCTGGGTTGGTCGGGGGGATGTAACTGCGGAGGAAGACCACTACCTCGCCCAGTCAGCCTCACCTGTTATGCTGAACAGGTGCCTTGTGGGGAATGGAAAGATTGGGCAAAATGATACATAATCCAGATTCCTATCCTGCAAACATTCCTAGGTAACTCCCAAATATGTGAATTCCTTCAAGTATAGGTTAGCCTACGTTTACTATTTTACAGTAATAATAAAGAAACCAAATCTAACATCACGAAAGAGGTACATTTCTACCCAAATATAATACAAGAAGAAATGAAAATAAAAAAATAAAGCAAGGAAATCTCCGCTTATCTTAATTACTGCATCTGGTTCATATGGTCAATCACGGCATCCTCCCTCTGGTCTCCTACATTCTAATTTAGCACGTCATAATTTTATCCAGGTAGTTGTCATCAGACATTATAATTTCCTTCTCATAAATGATAGTTGGTTATTCCACTGACAATCTGTCAAATGTGCCTGAAATTCAAATATACATGGGTTAAGAAAGATCATACAAGTTTATTATAATCGCAGGGCAGTTCTATTTGATACACTCGCCTTTGACATTTCATTGATTACCAGTATTATATTTGACAGATCAAGACCATTCATTACTGTATTTTTTCCTTACTATTTGTCCTGTTTGTCAAGAGAGCTCTCGATGGCTGGAATGGTGGAATGTCGAATGACGGTAGAAAAAGTCAGTATCGGCGATTAGGGGGGTGAGGGGGGCAGTCACCCTCCCCCCCCCCCCAACTTTGTGGAGAAAAATAAATTTTTATTCCATTTTATCCGCATGAAACTGGGAATTATTTTAAAAACAATTTTTATAAACCCTGTTGTCTTTTCAGCTAACTCTCTCCTTTAATTTATTACATTCTTAAGAAAAATACTTTGCGGAAATGCGATCAAAATGTCGTTCGTCGCGGCTAACCGAATTGTGCAGCGCCACATCAAGTAGTGGAGACCCGCGGAGCAATGTGTAGCATGTTCTGTGACGAAGGGCAGCAGGGGTATATTTTTTCCAAGGTTACCCGCTTGTCGAGCACGTTCGACAGTGTGGCAGTCTCACTCATCCAATGTGTCTGTTCAGTTCTATCTAGTGTCTGTTACTCTGTTAGTGTGTATTCAAATACTAAATGACATTTTTAATTGTATACTCAAGCCGTCCTCTTATTTAATTGCAATATATGCATAACTATTTTTCCTTTGATGAAAGTTCTACTGCACATCGACCTCGCTAAAGCGGTCATCCTCGATATTCGCAGCAGCATCTCCTAAGGCTACGACCACAGTGCAGGCGGCGAGCGGAGCGTTGCCGCTATCGGAAAGTTGAAGAGTGGGGAGGAGAGAGCGGCTGTGTGGACATCTAGCAAGTCAGTCAGCGGCGCGGCGTCTCCCCTGAACGTAGTGATTAGATGATGGCAGTTTCAATTTTCTCGTTTGTCTCTGTTTTATCTAAACTGAAGAATTCGACGTAGGACTAGGAGAGAATTTCGTGATCATCCAGTAAATAAATTACGTGAAATGCATGGGGAATTTCATCACTTATATGGAGAACTGAATTGATTTCCTGCTAAGATGTTTCAAATAAACTTCTATGTCCATTCAAACTTTTGACTTCTTTCTAAAACTTAAGGCGCGACTGCAGAAGCAAGTCACCAACTTCCAGAGACCCATAAAAGTCAGATGTAATGACGAACACAAGTTTTCATATCGGCAATATATGACAAAGGATAATAATATTAATTAAACAATAATAATAGGGCGTAAAATAATAATGATAATAATAATAATAATAATAATAATAATAATAATAATAATAATAATAATAATAATAATAATAATGTTGCATTAAATACATATTGTTATGTCCATAACCGTGTTTGATTTTTAACGGAATTTATCTCGTATATTTAAGATCGTTTCAATCTCTTTCCAGGCTTCCCTTGTCACTAATAGGTTTTCGAAATTCTTCTCTCTGTCGTTCCATAGGAAAGTTCAGGTTTAAACTTCAGAAATTAGCACTTTCATCTCCTCCCTTATTAATTCACTAACAGTCATTGCGAGCGGCGCAGCTGAAATCTCAAACAGGAGCGAGCGGCTAGCGGCATGCAGCGTTGTCCTTGAGCCAACTTCCCCTCCAAAATGACGCGCCGCTGGCACTATGGCCACATGCATTTGCTAACCCAGGTTTGAGTCTCATCTTTGCCGCCACACAACGCAACGCTCCGCTCGCCGCCTGCACTGTGGCCGAAGCCTAATACTTTTGTACGGGTGGGTGGCTCCCCACCTCTAATACCAGGGCCCGCCGACCTGAATCAAGCATATAGGCCGACTCCCTCGTTGGATGTCAGCCTCCCTACGATCAACCACTATGACGACCACCAGCATCACCACTGCCTTTGCGACCCCTGCTCACACCTTCTCCTCCCTTTCCATCACAACTGTTACGTCGTCCCATCCGTCGCCGATTCTATCCACCTCGCTTACCCTGCTAGTTCCAGTTGATTCCCCTCGATTAATACATATTCCTCCCCGCTACTTCGCCCGCTCTTCTACGCTGTCTACATCTGCCTTGCCAACCACTACGTCACCACCACCGTCCGTCGTACCAGTAGCAGCCGCTCATCAACTTTCACCACCGTCAGCAACATCAGCCACAAACGAAGTCTTCAGCTGAATCGTCCGCGGCGTAAGCCCATTCATCCCGGCAACCGACATTCAAGAACAACTCCACCTTCAAGCCATACCCGTCAAGAGGGCGTTCCGTATCCACAACTCCACCGGTCCGACGTACTTAATCAGACTTCAGCTTCGCATCGCAGCAGCCGTGGCTCACCTGATCTACAACGGTGCACTTCTCTACGGCCGTCATCATACCGTCGAACCCACTCGCTCACCTCCCCGCCTTAGCCGCCCCCCCCCCCCCTCCACATCTCGCCACCATACCTGGCCTGATCATCCCCGCTTTCAGCGTTCTTTCCATGTCCGTCCACCTCATTCCTCTGCTAATCTCTCCATTCCACCCTCGCCTAACCTTGCTTATCTCCACCACCTTATAACCATATCGCTTCAACACTTCACCACCTTACCTTTCCACGCAACTTCCTTTTCGACACTCCGATGCAAACCTCCACCTAAAGTCACTTCCCCAAGCCAAGTGGCTGGCTGCTCCGTAATATTCACTTCGCTTACCCATCTCCTACATCTACAAGCATCACATTGTTCTCTTCACTACTCCTGGCCCGAGAAACCGAGTTACGATCTAGGGGGCCCGCCCCGCCCTTTCGGTGGGGAATGAAAGCATTTGAAGTAGAAGTTCTACTGTATAGTACTCTTATTATCGCACATAAGTTGGTAGACTGTCACCCTTTACGTCTCTATTGAAATTCACTCAGACAGCATAAAAAACTTACCATTTTATAGCACTTTTTTCATTTCTGACCACTACCCCCCCCCTCATCCGACTATATCCCTTGGGCAGTCTTTTTGTTGTCCATTTTTTTTTTACCCTCTCACCTCTTAGTTCCCAAGCCGCTACTGGAAAAATTAGCAACCTGCGATTAGTAGATGACGCTTCCCTCATAGCTGACCTGTTTACAAGAGTAAAGAATGTTAGCCTCCACTAAGGTCTAGAGATAAACATGGAAAAGAGCGAAATAATGGTAGTTGTTCGGAAAAGTCATATCCAACTTGCAGGATGCCTAAAGAGTCTGGAAATAGTAAAGGAAATTGTGTACCTTGGGTCAGTCTTCACTGACATGGGAAGCTGTGAATTAGAGATCAAAAGACGTGTTGTTGTAGGTCGTGCTGCAATGGTTAAACTCACAAAGATCTGGGAGAACCGGACAATATCGAAAACTACGAAGATGCGCTTGGTAGAATCACTAGTGTTCTCAGTCTTTTTGTACGGCTGTGAGACCTAGACCGTAAATACTAGAGACAAACGTCGAATCGATGCCTTTGAGATGTGGTGTTGGCGGAGAATGCTGCGTGTACCCTGGATGGAAAGAAGAAACAATGTTTCCATTCTGAACGAAGTGAGCATCAAGAAACGTCCATCTTCCCGTGTGAGTGAGTGTTGCCTCCAGTTGCTTGGCCATATTTTCAGAAGAGAAGGGGAGAACTTGGAAAATACCATTTTCAAGGCAAAGTTGGAGGCAGTAGGCAACAGGGAAGAACAGCAAGTAGATGGGTAGATCAGGTGAAGCAGATCACTGGCCTGCCTCTTCAGATCATGCTAAGGAAAGCTGAAAACCGCTCTGGATGGAAGTATCTCGTCAAGGCTGCACGCAGACATGAGAGAGTTATGAGGTCTCGACGCTCAGCAATGAGCACAATGACTAATGATGATGATTTCTCCTAAAATATTTACTTAAATCACTTCCTTTCTTCATAATAATAGGCTACCAACTTACTTTACTATTCTTAATTTTCTAGTATTAATGCAAATATAAAAGAGCCTCCGTGGCTCAGGCGGTAACGCGCCAGTCTCTTACCACTGGGTTCCGTGGTTCAAATCTCGGTCAATCCATGTAATATTTGTGCTGGACAAAGCGGAGGCGGGGCAGATTTCTCTCCGGGTACTCCAGTTTTCCCTGTCATCTTTCATTCCAGCAACACTCCAATATCATTTCATTTCATTTGTCATTTATTAATCATTGCCCCGGAGGAGTTCGACAGGCTTTGGCAGCCGGCACAATTCCTATCCTCGCCGCTGGAGGGGGGATTCATTCATTACATTCCTGACCCGGTCGAATGACTGGAAACAGGCTGTGGATTTTCAATGCAACTATACGTCTGTAATTCTGAGTACCACCTGTGCAGGGAACGCAGTACGTACCACCCACTTCAGTAAGTTTTCATTATAAAATATCACTGCCTAAAAATCCAGGTTCTACGTCAATCAGATTAACGCAACGTCTCCGCACTGGAGACACGCATCTTTGCAGGAGAGGTAGTTGTTTTCTCCCGCAAACATCGTCCATCATATCGAAAATGTCGACGTGCAATGTTACTTTGGTGGTAGCCAGACAATCGGTAAGAATATTAATTTATTCATTTACTTCAAGCTGACAAAGAATTCAGGGTGAAGAGGTTTCTACGTAACATTTTATCTTACAATACGAGTGTAAAGAACTGTTAAGGCGATTGTTAAAAATGTATGTTTGCCGCAGTGAATATTTCCACCGTTAAGCATTCGCGGACCGTAGGAATAAAAAACATTAGTACTTCGAATTCCTAGGTGACTTCCCCTTACCTAGGGTCACAGGTTTGATTCCCAACTTTCTTCAGTATTTTAGCCTGGTTAGATCAGTTGAGGAGCTATCTGATGTAAGGGACAGCAGTGCTGTCAAGAAAGCCAAGAACTAAGGCTGAGGGTGTGGAGAGATTAATACCTGGATACCATATTTTATCTCTCGTACCCTCTTTTACTGTAACTTCCTCGACATCATAAACTCAACGCTCAACAATTCGTTAAAGGATGCGACACTTAGTATTAAAAGGGAATGAAGAGAAGAAGAACAACAATAAAGGTCGCACGTCATTCCAGTAGCCAAGTTTATAAAACATGACTTTTTGATCGCCCCCTTTTTTCTCTATCCAGCAATATTTCCTCCAAAGATGTTGCAAAACAAGTTGCTGGGTGTAAAGATGTGCCCCAAAGTGTTTGTATGGAAGGTAATTTAAGTTATATATATGGAAGTATGCCTTTCCTGGCAAGACTTAGTGTTTACAGTGCACTATGTCTTCTGGTATTGGCTAGAGCAATTTTTTCACTTTCATTGACCTGTCTCACTTCTATCCTTGGCTTTGACAACATGAAAGTGACTGAGGTATGAGCGATGCTAGTAATGCCATTCCATATGCAACCATTCCCTGCTATGAATGGTGTGAAAATGTTGCTAATAGGGTGGGTTAATGCATGCATTTCAATGGGCTTGGCAGACTGATATGTAATAGCAAATTCTGGCTCGGTGAGGAGAGCAATGGGAAACTACCTCACTCCTCATTTCCCCAGTACGCCTCTTCAGTGATGCCTAGGCAATCTATGACAGCTGAGGGGAGAGCTGTTGAGGATCCAACCAGCCTTCAGTTTGAGGACTAAACATGTGAAAGTAAAAATATTATTATGGTTAGGCCAATGATTTCCGTGGCAGAGTATCTAACTTCCCCAGCTCACGAGCCCTCCCTTATTCAAATGGGTAAAATCAGTACCATTTAGGTGCTGAAAGTGAGAAATATTGTAAGGAGATTACGGCCTGATGTCCCTCATCAGGAATAACTTGATGGATTTGGCAATTGTGAATAAAATGGCAGCTTTCTTGGCTCGCATTCTTTGTAAAGTGGCAAAGTTACAAGTACGGGTTCTGTCTTATAAACCCAAACCCAACGCACTGTGTTTGTACTCTGGGCTACGGCAGCTGGAGCAGGGGGGGCACGAGCATAGTTCTTGACCTTGCAAGCAGCCTACACGTATACTACCTGGCAAGCATGAGTCGCCAGACTGAATACCAGCTGTTAACATGGTGAGATAGTTAGCACTGCAACACCGTATTTTCAACTGTAAAAGTTCCGGATTCATCTCAATGGTCGTGTGAACAGTAATAACTCTCGCTATTGGTGTTTATGAAGTCCTTCATTGATAGGAAAATTGGTGTTTGGTGTGCAAGACGAATAATTGGGTCTATTCTTTTCGAGACGACAATAAATGCAGAGAGGTACCAAGATGTAATTTTGACGCCATTCTTCCAACAGTTAACGGAAGAAGAAAAGTCGCGAGGGTGGTTTCAACAAGATTCAGCCCCCGCTCATACAGCAGAAGATTCCCTTCTTACAATCTCGGAAGTGTTTGCAGACTGAGTGATCAGTGCTGGTCTATTTCCCCCTCGTTCTCCAGATCTAACAGTGTGTGATTTTTAATTGTAGGGTAAACTGAAAGAAAAAAATTGTGTCGAACAAATCATAACACATTGGAGGAACTGAAAGAAAATATTACGAATGAAATCAGAAATATCACAGTGGCAGAACTCACTCGTGTCAGCCAGAATGTGGTTACCAGATACAATGCCTGTATAACCCAGGAAGGACGACACTTCCGGCATCTTTTATAAGGGAAGATTTCATATAAGATTGTATACACGCTTAAGTGTACGGCCACACTTGCGTTTTTTCCCGCAGCGTGACTGCGGGAAAACACGAGCTAAAAATGCACAACACTGAGGCCCGGTTTCATCAACACATGTTAAATATATACTAACAAGTAGTTAGTTAATACGGAGTTAGAAATTTAACATCTTGTTAGGTTTCTTGCGTTTCATCAAACTTTTCTTGTGAAATGTTAACTAATCGACTGTTAACTCTCCCAATATTGCGAACTGGTGCGAATCAAGGAGGCAGTGGTACGAACATGCTGTTTTACAGCGCGCTCCGATGCGCTTTTGTTTGAGCACAGCTGTAAAATATGGCGCGTGAAGTGAAACGGAATCGTAGTTCTAATTTTTCCTCCTTCGAAAAAGAGTTGTTAATTGAATTAGTTATTAAATATATATAAGTTATTGAGTGCAAGCGCACAGATGGCTTGACGATAAAAGAAAAGGACGAGGCGCGTGTAAGGTCCGCGAGGGTTTCAATGGGGTTAACAGATACTTTTTTTAGCGGGTATCCGCTGTTACCTAACAAAATCACTTCGTTAATTGTCCCACTTCAAACTATGCTCCGATATGGGAGTTATAAATATTGTATTGTCGTGTGCAGAACCAGACCACCTAGCAAGTATATCCCTGATTTGGAGGTTAGGCTCACGAATCACCTGAACATTAACATTAACAGAGAAATATCCTTTTTGATTACGATATATTTCGGCCCAATTGCCTCCAGGTGATTGGATTCTTACATGTGTGCAATCTATTGCACGTAGAACAAACACCAGGAAAACGGCTTATTTCATAGAAGTCGCGGATAATTTGCTGACGCTCTTCTACTGAAGGGAATGTTACATACCTCCTTCTCATGGTTGCTATTGCTGCAGACACTCGACAAACAACTCTACTAGCAGTGGCTTTAGAAATTCCAGCATAGTCTCCAACCATTATGTGAAAATAACCAGTAGCAAAAACTCGTAATATTATCAGTACCTGCAACATTGGAGAAAGAGGTATGTTTCTCTTCGTAGGATATTCTAACCTCACTTGAATTTCGTCAACAACCTTAGCAACGACTGTTTTCAATAACCTGTATCTATGAAGAAATTTCGGATCCGTCAAATTTTCAAAGTCATTACGTCGCTGAACTCTTCTTCGATCAGGATTGTTTTGTAAAAGATCTAAATAGAGCAATTCCGCCTCGAAAGCGCGATTCACAGCAGCCATTTTGGGACAGGTTGCTAAATGCTAATGTTAGCCATTTAACATTGGAAATGGCTGATGTTAACTTTAATACGCTGTTTAACATTTGTTAATGTTAACATTTGTTGATGAAACGCAAATTTTCTTAAATGGTATGTTAAAATGATTTAACACCTTGTTAAGTACTAACATGTGTTGATGAAACCGGGCCTGACTTTAATGGGACTGGCCACACTTGCGGGAAAAAGACGCAGCGGGACAAGAGACAAGGCGAGTCTTCAAGGTTGCCCGCTCGAGAATGGGCCGGGGTCCATTTTCTTTGCGTGTTTCACGCTCTCTCGCTCAGCAAGGAGAATGTTAGACGGTGAACTGATAACGACACCTTAATGTCAATGCGAGGTTTTCTTCCTCAGGAATACATTCCCGCAGCCTTGTGTTTCTTTCACTGATAGCATTTTTCAACATACAGAAAAGCAGTTCAAATAAGGTCACGGACATTCTGTAATACTCAAAAAAAATTATCTTGGTTGTCTTTTAGTTTATAGTGTATAGGAGCACAAATTGTCCATTTGATGACCTGTCACTTAATACAGGATGGATCCAATGTTTTCTTTGACGCTGACGACGGCGAAGAACAACCAAGCACATAACACAACAACGGAATTATTATTTAAAAATGGAATGCCTTCTATATGAAGAGCAATGGTGATGTTTTGCTACTCACAATATACAACCAAAACAAAACCCCATTGCACTAGAGCCCTTGAAGTGCCTTAGCCTACCAAGCGACCGCTGCTCAGCCCGAAGGCCTGCAAATTACGAGGTGTCGTGTGGTCAGTACGACGACTCCTCTCGGCCGTTATTCTGCGCTTTCTAGACCGGGGCCGCTATCTCACCGTCAGATAGCTCCTCAATTCTAATCACGTAGGCTGACTAGACCTCGAACCAGCCCTCAGGTCCAGGTGAAAATCCCTGACCTGGCCGGGATTGTGGTGGTGATGATTATTATTTTAAGAGGAAGTGCAACTAGGCAACCATCCTCCATATAACAATAATCAGAGGGAAAAATAGAAGGGATCGAACACTTCGAAAAATGAAGATATCGGCCAAAGGAAGACAAGGGCCACGAAGGACGTGAAAATGAAAGACTCCCTAGCCCTCGCACACCTAATAGCGTCGGGGTCGAAAAAGAACAAGAGTTGACGAAGAGAGGTCGAATAGGATAGATGAAAGTCAGGAGCCTGCCACAAGTAGGTGGAAGCAATGCCAGGACTCAGTTAAGGGCCCCGTGGTCACCAACCCACGCTCCGGAGTTTAAACCCTCTGGGTCCCCTTTTAGTCGCATCTTACGGCAGGCAGGGGATACCGTGGGTGTTATTCTACCGCCCCCACCCACATTGGAGCCTGGCCGGGAATCGAACCCGGGGCCTCCAGGTAAGAGGCAGGCACGCTACTCCTACACCACGGGGCCGGCATCACAATATACAACATACTAATATAATCACGCCGTACAAACACGCAAGTGTGGCCACGTGTTGTCGTCAAGTTGGTGAAAAACACCCAAAAATCCAGCGTGAACAAACCGCAAGTGTGGCCACCCCTCTCGCAGGTCGTCCAGCTGCGTGAAAAACACGCAGTCCCGCTGCGGGAAAACACGCAAGTGTGGCCGTAGCCTAAAGCGGGGCGGCCGCGCGCGACATAAGTTCGGGTGAGGCAGCTGACGTAGCGCAGAGTACAAACACTGTGCGTTCGGTCTTAGTTTATATGAGGGACCTTGTATAAGTTCCCCGTATCACATGTCGCTTCTTAGTTACAATATTACAATTTGTAAGTATTAAATGCGTAAGTAGTGTCTCAGTGGAAGGCAATTCCGTCTGTTGCCCGTCGTGAGACCTTGCTCTTGTGTCAGCATTTCGTTTCCTGTAACACATGGTATGGCTCTTAACAATGCTGAATATGTATTGCTGTTGTGATACGAGGGTTGTTTCAGAAGTCATGGCAAAAATTGTTTTTAAATTCCCGAAACTCTGTCAACATCCAACATGTAATACATAAATTTGAAGAGTGCCTTTTCAAAAGGGGCTACTTCCAGGATAAGAAAGTTGAGGAAAAACGCAACGAAACGTATAATAAAAGACACATGGAACGTAGCCATGATCGGGTATGGTACTACTTTTTAAGGAATTACAGCTTTCTGGTCTGGGTTGCTCATGACATTTAATAGAGTTAAACTACTGCAATGCGTGTGGACGGAATACTAAAAAAAGAAATCCACAGTTCTAGCCCTTCAAGCAAGCAATTCAATGTTGAAAAAATCCTAGTGATGTGAGCTACGAATTTAAAGTAAATAAAATATAATATAGTATGAGAATATATTCTTTATTTGTTCCTAAAAATTGCAATCCTTTTCTCAATCATCATTATACGGTTGATTAGATCACGGTCGACTGGATCCCTCGCTGCGCCGTAGCTATAGCGACGCATCAAGTAGGCCGTGATTAGATTATCAGTTTGCTTTCTTTTACCACTACGAGCGCTAGTGTGAGTCAATTCACTGTTTCACTTAAGCCCCACTACGAGCACTAATGTAAGTCAATACTGAGTTTCCCTTAAGCCCTTATAAACATTCGGTGTAGACATTTTTCAAAAATAAAAAAATGTCTGAGGGTATTGAACCAAGGAACACATTACAGAAATAATTATGTAAATAAATTAATTTGGCTAGGATTTGAATAAAAAAAGGAAACGAGTAAAGACACAAGCGAATTTAGGCTGTTTTCCAGGAACTGCATTTAGACCGGGAGTGAATTTGGAATTTTCTTTTTCAGTTTGATATAGCTATACAATAAAAACAATTTGAACCCTTTCCGGGCCCTTTAGCCTTTAAACTTGCGGCACAATTGAGGTAAATTTTTACGTTTTTCATAGTAAGAGGGCTCCTACCTTGTCTGCTAAGAAACTTTTTCTAGCATTAAAACTGAAATGTAAATGGCAACTTTTGAAAAGATTCTCCTGATTTCAAAGTACGTTATATGAACTTCGTAATGCTGCCGGTAGATAAGGTATGAGTACATCATTCTAGCTATGATCACGCTCGCTACGTCTGCTGTCAGATGACAGCGATGCGAAACGGAAGTAAACAAAGTCGAGCAGCGCTTGTAAACCTCAGTCTATGTGACTTCGATCTTATTGCCAAAGTGAAGAGGTCATTGCGCGGAAAACGCTTTGCCAATCAAGAAAACATCATACGAGCATTTCGACGTTAGATTAGGTTAAGTTAGTTTAGGTTAGGTTAGGTTAGATTAGGTTAGGTTAGGTTAGTTTAGGTTAGGTTAGGTTAGATTAGGTTAGGTTAGATTAGGTTAGATTAGGTTAGGTTAGGTTAGATTAGGTTAGGTTAAGTGAGGTTAGATTATGTTAGGTTAACTTTGGTTAGGTTCGGTTAGATTAGGTTAGGTTAGCTTAGGTTAGGTTAGGTTAGATTAGGGTAGGTTAGATTAGGTTAGGTTAGGTTAGGTTAGGTTAGGTTAGGTTAGGTTAGATTAGGTTAGATTTAAGTTAGATTAGGTTATATTAGGTTAGGTTAGATTAGGTTAGGTTAGGTTAGATTCGGGTAGGTTAGGTAGCGCACGGTGATGAATTTTGTGCAGCAGATAGCATTTTCCGTCATCCTCGTCGATGGCAAGGAACCACAGACAATGTAGGAGACAAATTTAAAAGACATTAAATACCTTGCACAATAAGTTCAAATGAATGCACATACTTTGTATGAAAATAAAACAAATAAAACAATGGTGTTTGAAATGCCATCCTTGTTCTAAAACACCCAAGCAGGCCTCCCTGCACACTAACAACGCAGTTGTTCTACAAGTGCCATACTTCAAGATCTTGAGACTACAGTGACTGAGCATTTCGATTCCAAGAATGAAACCTTATCCAGGATTGTAAAAGCCAAAAATGTGTTCAAGAGTAAAAGTCAGGTTGTGAGTTTCACAAATAGGAAAAGTCCTCTCAGTTTTAATTACTGCGTTGATGGGGTCTGTAAGGTTAACCCTTACGCCTGGGGTCGAACCCGAGATCTGTAAGGATAAGCGTGGAAACGTAGCCAGGTCATGTGAGGTTAAGAGCACGCTCTTAGCCAACCGCCCTTCTTTTCACATGAGGTCACACGAGGTTAAACATACACTCTTTGTCAGAACATTCCATGAGGTAGAGGGCTCTCCTAGGGGCGTGTGGTGGCGGTGGCTGCTGAACTCTCCAACATATACTGCTCCAACCCCATTTGGGTCACCTTTAGCAAGTGCCTGTTGAACACTTTCAAGTGAAGACATTTCCTGTATTGGATCTTTCTCGAGAGAGAAAATATAGTTGCCATGACTTCTGAATCAAACCTTGAAGTTTAAGGACGCCTGCTCGAAGAAGTAGGCAAAGAATTCGTCTACCGTGAGAGAGAACCCCTCTGGTCATGGTGCCCAGATAAAATACATCACATGAAATGAACGTAGAGGTGATGTGACCAATTTAAAATAGCTGCAAACTGAGACGAGTCTATCTAATCACCCCTAGAAAAGCAAAGTATCTTAAGCGACAAATTATCATTGTTACAGGAGATGATAAAAAACGGATGTTTTTGCAAAGTTTCGAGTTAATGAAATAAAGCACATGATCTGCTGTGGTAATAGAATGTAATATTATGTCAACAAAACGCTTGAAAATACATCACAGAAAGAAACTGAATTAAACGTTCCTTGGAACAACACTACGAACTGTTAAAAAGTCCTTCAAAGAACTTCGTCATGGAGAAGAATGTACTCACAACTTTTCTCAGAATTTACCAAATTAAGTAGTTATTACCTCGAAAGAAAGCACTTGATCCACTGAGTATTTTTAGATCAAAACGAACTGCGTACCTCAATTAGAACGAAAGATATGATTGATTCAATGAGAAAAAATGTTGAAGAACTGAGACATCAAATTGAATGTGCAACTCATAACTTTCCTCAGAATCAACCAATTTGATTAATTAAGAGCTGAAATGAAGGAACTTGATCCACTGAGTGTTCTTAGGCCAAAAACGAACTCCATATCTCGATTAAATCCAAAGATATGATGGCTTCAAAGAGACAAAAAAAAAATTGAAAAATCAAATAATTTGAGGAAGGCGGAAGTTAAGTGATTTATAGTACCTGATGACAAATCTGTGCATGAATACCTTTCAGTTAATAAAATGAAGGAAATCGACCATATAGAATGGCTGGACTGTCTGACTTTAGTTTTCATTAAAAAAAATTTAATATACAGATTTTAAAGTTATGAATGTCGCTTACAATTGTTTGATGGTCGTTGTCGAGTGCATTGTTTAACAGTGCGGTATATATGTAATGTATGGCATGAGGATACATTGTCACAATTTGGTTATTAAGAAATATGTACAATTACACGAAAAACAGTTTAATCTATACACACACACACAACAAGTACGTAATAAACAAACTATATTTATACATTTGAGCTCATCAATATCTGCATTGCTGCTAAAGCTGAATGTCCAGTTTTGTTAGCCAACTCACAGCTTCATCACTGGCCTCGTGGATATCCTTTATTGTCCCACTGAATCTTCGGAGTGGGCACTCTCTGACGATATGTTGAACGGTCTGAGGCACGTCAGAGCAGTCGCAATAAGGATCGCTGGTAATCTTCCACGTGTGTTTCCAGAAGTTGCATCTGCCATGTTGAGTTCTGATCCGATTAAGTGATGACCAGATTTTTCTGGGTAAGTTGAAACCAGGAGGTTGCATAACTGGATCCGAAATTAGACCTAATCTGTCAGGGTTTGAAGCTGCCCACCCATCGCGCCAGGCAGTGTTAGTATGAAATTCATCTTGGGTTAGCCTCTTTCCTAGTAACTAAGAAGGGTCCCTAGATTTCAGCCTGAGATCCTCACGTAGGCAGTCTTGATGTATTTGGTAGAAGAGGATTGTCACAGCATTTAACCCATTCTTTCTTCAGCGCTTACAATATTTTACGATAATTTGAAGGGACTGGTTTGAAGGAGTGTACGGAATGAGAGTAATAAGAGATTTCCTTAAATGTTTGTATTTAGAAATGTAGAATAAAGAAACAATTAGAAAATTGACTTGCTACACGACAATACAAGAATCAGAGTGGAAATTTCACTCATTACAGTACAATGTTTAGAAGGGAATATTTTCATCAGTCCTCTTTATATGCTTGTGGAAACAGATCACTGTGCGGTACGTAATTTTTAGATACTCGTTGCAGAACGTTGTAGGATTTTTTTTTCTACTTTCTTTACGTCGCACCGACACAGATAGGTCTTATGGCGACGATGGGACAGGAAAGGGCTGGGAGTGGGAAGGAAGCGGCCGTGGCCTTAATTAAGGTACAGCCCCAGCATTTTCCTGGTGTGAAAATGGGGAAACCACGGAAAACCATCTTCAGGGCTGCCGACAGTAGGGCTCGAACTTACTATCTCCCGAATACTGGATACTGCCCACATTTAAGCGACTGCAGCTATCGAGCTCGGTTTTTTTCTTTCTTTTAGTCCAAAGTCTAGCCAAAATTCGATTGAGGTATAAACATATTGAAAAATGTGTTTTCGACGAAAACTGCAATTCCTAGGTCATATTGCCCGTAGAGGAGCAAAAATATGGGGAGCCTTCAGCCAGATTCATGTTAGAAGACCTTGGAATAAGATACAGTTATGCGATTAAGAATGCCACTCTCACTGGCCTTGCAGTCAGGTTCCGCTTGCAGAAAAGCATAAGAAAAATCAGCTTGCATTCGGGAGATAGTCGATTCGAACCCCACTCTCAGCAGCCCTGAAGATGGTTTTCCGTGCTTTCCCATTTTCACACCAGGCAAATGCTGGGGCTGTACCTTAATTAAGGCCACGATCGCTTCCTTACCACTCCTAGTCTTTTCCTCTCCCATCGTAGCTACAAGACCTATCTGTGTTGGTGCGACGTCAAGCAAATCGTAAAAAAAGAGGATAGATAGATCAGCAACGAGAATTTATTGGAGTGCTGGGATCTTGACCGCCTGAGTGGTGTAGTAGTTAGTGTGATTAGCTGTCACCCCCGGAGGCCGGGGTTCGATTCCTGGCCCTGCCACGAAATTTGAAATTTGTTGGTACGAGGGCTGGAACGGGGTCCACTCAGCCTCGGGAGGTCAGCTGAGCAGACGGCGGTTCGATTCCCAGCTCAGTAATCCTCAAAGTGGTTTTCCGTGGTTTTCCACTTCTCCTTCAGTTAAATTCCGGGATAGTACCTAACTTAAGGCCACGTCCGCTTCCTTACCTTACCTCTACCTTGTCTGTACCTTCCGATCTTGCCATCCCCCACACAAGGCCTCTGTTCAGCATAGCAGGTGAGGCTGCCTGAGCGAGGTACTGGACCTCCTCCCCAGTTTTAGCTTCTCGACCCAAGGTCACACGCTCCAGGACACTGCCCTCGAGGAGGTAGAAGTGGGATTGCTCGCTGAGTCCTGGGGAAAAGTCCAACGGATTAAGAAACAAAGACTGTGATCTAGAGAATTAAGGAAACGACCAAGAAAGGAAGGAGGTCAAACATGAAACGTTGGAATGCTTTTTCTTTTTTGGTGCAATTATTCTGACATTCCCTCTTTTCGAGTAGCGAGCTTCGACAATGTACCACCTTCTACTGAAAGTTTTATTTCATTTCGCACCCACACAATCAGATCTTATGGTAACGTTGGAGTAGGGAAGGGTTACGACTATGAAGGAAGGGACTGTGGTCTTAATGAAGCTAGAGCCAAAGCATTTTCTTGGCGTGAAAATGGGAAACCACGGAAAGCCATCTCCAGCGCTGTCAATAGGGGATTACAGCTACGTCATGATAACCACGTTACCAAATCTCTCGATCTACTGAGAGGTTGGATCTGTATAAAGTGAGCTATAATCCTTACATATGACATAAACCACGCAGTACTACGTAAAACTCAAAAATAACTCATGAGACACCATGAGATGATTATGTAAGTATACGTGTTCTGTAAACAATAAGTGATCATGCTCATTTCGGAGACGTGATCAGATTTTCATCTTTATTACTTGTCTACAAAGGCGGTGAGTGCTTCCCTGCATGAATGTAGATTATTTATCTACTGGTGTATTTACTGAACACAAAATAATATACACTCGGGAAAAGTAGAAATTACAACACCAAGAAGGAATGGGTCATTCGTACTGATATTGGAGATACGGAATGGAGTCAACTATGTTCGTATACCACGCCAGTTTCAGACCACGAACGAACCACCTTCTGTATGCGAAGCCCAGTAGAGCTAAGCTAGCTTGTAATTTAAAAGGTTCAGTGACGTTTCGTGTTTGCATGCAAATATAGCCTCAGTGACAAGTGGCGCAGGGCCCAAATAATTGGTCACGGTGAGAGGGAGTTTATACAAGGGCTGGAATTCAAGAGAACAACTTGGGGCAAATATTCATTTATAGGAAGGGGAGTTAGGGATTGGAATAACGAAGGGAGATGCTCGATAAATTTGTAATTTCCTTGCAATCATTTAAGAAAAGGCTAGGAAAACAACAGATAGGGAATCTGCCACCTGGGCGACTGCCCTAAATGCAGATCAGTAGGGATTGATTGATTGATTGATTGATTGATTGATTGATTGATTGATTGATTGATTGATTGATTGATTGATTGATTGATTGATTGATTGATTGATTGATTGATTGATTGATTGATTGATTGATTGATTGATTGATTGATTGATTGATTGATTGATTGATTGATTGATTGATTGATTGATTGATTGATTGATTGATTGATTGATTGATTGATTGATTGATTGATTGATTGATTGATTGATTGATTGATTGATTGATTGATTGATTTGTAGTGGCAATATTGGTCGAACGCGACATTTAATGAACCAACAAATACACCTGCACTACATTCCTTCAATGTTGTCAACCGCAAAGTCTATTACATTTTCCCAAATATCGGGAAGTCACTGGAGACCGTTAGCAAGGCGTTCTCTGTTGATGACAGCCACAGAGCGTCCTATTGCGCGGAGTACAGATGTCACGTCAGGAAATCGCGGCCTCAGAGTGGTTCCTTCAACTTCAGAAAAAGGTCGAAGTCACAAGGACTCATGTCAGGTGAGTACTGAGGGTGTTCCGAGATCTCATTACGACCTGCACGAAACGCCTTGACCCGTCGTGCGATCTTCTCATACGGTAATACATCCTCGCCACAGGCTTTACGCAATCCTCGATAACATTCTGATGCATCTTTGCCATGGGCAACCTCGATTTTAATCCACGAACGGGGATCATATTCTGAAAACGTTCTTCAGAACTGTTAAATAGACACTCTTCAATTCAATGCCACACAGCAACAACACTCCCAACTGGATGCCCGACAAATGCGAACTACGCATCGACAACAGCGCCACCTGCCCGCTCCCATATCCTGTTTGCGCATGCCCGATCTCCTGCGAGTGTCTGGACTACTTTATTTAGAGCCCTCGTATGTGTGGGCTGTAGTTGAACATTTTGGCCGAAATGCATCAGCGGTAAGTGAAGTGGTCAGTTGAAGGGACACGTGTTCGGAGATCTGGGGCAGGACCTACCCAATGGACAACCGTCCAGTAATATCCCCCGAGCAACAGTAGTGGAAATTCGAGCTACTCTGGCAGCACACGTTATTTTTTTAATTAGTAGTAATCAGATATAGGTACGAATCACTTCATTTTACACTGACTCCATAACAATATAAAATACTAGCAATTACCCGCGGATTCGCTCGCGTGGATTTCGTAATTTGATTAAAGTAATCGTTCCTCGGCATTGTACTAAGACATTATCTGAAAATTCCTAAAGTATAAAAACTCACCCAAAAACTGAGTTTCATTTACACCAGAAATTCTTTGTAAACCATGTTTGTGGTATTATTTTTTCCGGCTAAGACGACCATGCGACATAGAACTGTACATGTGAGAAAGTCTTCTCTCAAGTCGAAAAAATAAATATATCTTTCTTTATTTTTAAAGGAGATTCCAAATACCTATTCCCACATCTGTAACATCTTCAGTTTTTGAGATATACATAAGTATCCCCGTAAAAAGAATTCAATCCCTTGATCAGTCCTTCCCCCACCCCCACCCCCATTTAAGTGTATTAACAAAAATATAGGGTTCTTTATTTTTAAAGGAGATTCCAAATACCGATTTTCGCATCTGTAACATCTTCAGTTTTTATTATATAAGTATCCTCATAAAAAATAATTAAACTATTTTTCACTTCTTTTCACGTCCTGTCAAGTGCCTTTTCCGAAAACAGAAAGATATATTTTCCTGTATTTTTAAAGGACTTTCCAAATGCCAAGTTTCTTGTCTCTAACATGTGTTTTTACCATATAATGTAGATATCCCGGTACTCATTATAAAAATTCACCCGCTTTTCCAATTCCTTTTAACCCCTTAACTGGATTTTCCGGAAACCAAAAAGTACGCGTTTCATCATTTTTAAAGGAGATTCCAAATAGCAGTTGGCATGTCTGTACGCCTGTAACACCTTCAGTTTTTGAGATAAATGTATACTCATAAAAATAATTCAACTTCTTCATCTTCACTTCTTTCCACCCCTCTCCCGCCTTAAGTGGCCTTTCCAAAAACAAAAAATACGTGTTTCTTTATTTTGAAAAGAAATTCAAAATACCAACGTCTGTAACAGCTTCAGTTTTTAAGATAAAGTATCCTCATAAACATAGTTCAACTCCTTATTTACTTATTTTCAACCCCACACCCCTTACGTAGATTTTCCAAAAAAATATGTGTTCCCTTATTATTGAAGGAGATTCCAAATACTAATTTTCACGTCTGTAACATCATCACTTTTTGAGATATAAATATCCTCATAAACGTAATTCAACTCCATCTTCATCCCCCCCTTTGGGAGTCAACTCAAAAGACCTGCATCTGGCGAGCCGAACTTGTCCTCGGACACTCCCGACACTCAAGGCCATGCTGTCACTGTCCTTACAATCCCGTTTATGTGATCCTCCCTCCATTCCTACCCGTTAAGTTGATTCCCATCCCCAAAAGTGCGTGTTTCTTTACTTGTAAAGGAGATTCCAAATACCAATTTTCACGTCTTTAATATCTTTAGTTTTGAGACATAAGTAACCTCATACAAATAATTCAACAAATTTTTCAATTCATTCACCCCCTTAAGTGGATTTTCCGAAGACAAAAGAACACGTGTTTCTTTACTTTGAAAGAAGATTCCAAATACAAATGTCCATGCCTCTAACACCTTCAGTTTTTGAGATATAAGTATCCTCATAAAAAGAATTCAAATACCGAGCTCGATAGCTGCAGTAGCTTAAGTGCGGCCAGTATCTAGTATTCGGGAGACAGTAGGTTCGAACCCCACTGTCGGCAGCCCTGAAGATGGTTTTCCGTGGTTTCCCATTTTCACACCAGGCAAATGCTGGGACTGTACCTTAATTAAGGCCACGGCCGCTTCCTTCCCACTCCTAGACCTTCTTTCCCATCGTCGCCATAAGACCTATCTGTGTCGGTGCGACGTAAAGCAACTAGCAAAAAAAAAAATAATAATTCAAATAATAATTCAATAATAATTCAGCCCGTTCAGTTGATCCACCCTTCCCAAAAATGCGTGTTTCTTTATTTTTAAAGAAGATTCCAAATACCAGTTTTCACGTTTGTAACATCTTTAGATTTTATTGTATATATATATATATATATATTCGTACAAATAATTCAACTAATTTTTCAATTTTATCACCCCAACCCCCGTTAAGGGTTTTTCCGAAAACAAAAATACGTGTTTCCTTATTTTTAATGGAGAATCCATATACCTTTTCACGTCTGCAACATGTTAAGTTTTTGAGATATACTATAGCTATGCTAATTATAAAAATTCACCCCGCTTTCAAGTTCCTCTTAAGTGGATTTTCCGAAAGATATATTTATGTTTCTTTACTTTTACAGGAAATACCAAATACCAGTTTTCAAATCTGTAATATGTTACCTGTCTGAGATAATTTGCAAATATAGTCTTCCCGTTTGTCACTCCTGTTCACCCCCTATTCATCGGATTATCCAAAAACACAAAAATAGTTGTTTCCTTATTTTCAAAGGACATTCCAAATACCAATGTTCATGTCTGTAACATCTTCAGTTTATGTCTGTAACATCTTCAGTTTTTGAGATAGAAGTCTCCCCATAAAAGATGTTCAACTCTCTTTCCCCCATTTTTCAACCCCCTTAATGGGATTTTCCGAAAACAAAAGGATATCTGTAAAAATTTAAGTTTTTGAGATATAGATAACCTCATTTTAAAAATTCACCTCCCTTTTTACCCCCTTATCGCTGGAATATCCAAAAATCCTCCCTTAGTGAACACCTACACCCTAATATATATGTATCCCCAAAATTTCATTTATTTATGTCCAGTAGATTTGGCTGGGCAATGATGAATCAGTCAGTCAGTCAGTCAGTCAGTCAGTCAGTCAGGACATGTTCTTTTGTATATATAGATTACTAGCAAGACACCCGTGCTTCGCTACGGTATTATACTGAAATTTATAATTGAATGCTTAACGTTTTATATATAATTCGCTGAAATTCGCGATCTGACTCGTTTTCTGAGATATTACGGTAAAGTTCCTCCCATTTTTCAATATTTCTTTCCAGCAATCGATTTCGTACCTCCCGGGCTAGGTCCAGGTATTCCACTTGATCAGTTGGGTCCCTAAATTTTTGCCATCTTTTCCTATAAGCATTTGATTTACGGATCAGATCCTTGAGGAGGTCCGGCGTGGCGTCGTCTCGGGTGCCTTGGCGCTACTGAACCCGCGGTCGGACTGCATTCGTAGTCATTATCCGGCCACGACCTGTTTCCAGCGTAGTCCGCACATTTTGGCGACGGTCCATAATATTATTATTATTATTATTATAATTATAATTATAATTATAATTATAATTATAATTATATTATTATTATTATTATTATTATTATTATTCCGCCTTTGCTGGCAGGACATAGCGTTTACAGTGCACTATGTCTTCTGGTATAGGCTAGAGCAATTTTGTTACTTTCATAGATCTGTCTCAGTCTTATCCTTGGCTTTGACAATATGAAAGTGACTGAAGGTATGAGCGATGCTAGTAATGCCAATCCTTATGCAGCCAGTCCCTGCTATGAATGGCGTGAAAATGTTGCTCATAGGGTCGGTTGGTGTATGCATTTCAGTGGGCTTGGCAGACTGATATGTAATAGCAACTCTGGCTCGGTGAGGAAAGTAACGGGAAACTACCTCACTCCTCATTGCCCCAGTACGCCTCTTCAGTGATGCCTAGGTCATCTATGACAGCTGATGGCAGAGCTGTTGAGGATCCCACCAGCGGCAGCGCTGACGGTCTGAACATACATTATTATTATTATTATTATTATTATTATTATTATTATTATTATTATTATTATTATTATTATTATTATTATTATTATTATGGACCCCACAACAATATGCACGAACGCTACTTGGTGGTAAATTACATCTGCTGTCATTGTCATTGCTGACAATGTGACCAGCACCATTGTCGCGCATAGGAAATTGCGCGGGATTTCTGGCGATACGAATGATATACTTCCGTGCTTTATTGACCTTATTATAGAGGTGAACAATTGCACGGTCAATATCATTCTTATCGTTTATTTCAAATATGTTTAAATTTCATTTATATGCCAGAAGAATCTACTGTAATCTAACTTTAAGTTCTACAAAGGAAAAATGGCTCTTGAAAACGAACCCAGGAAATATTAAAAATGATCGGTTTATGATCGGAATAAGTACATTATGAACAGTAAAATCAATTGGTCGGAACTCTTTTTTTTTTCACCCCAACACCGTTAAATTGATTTACCCCCGCCCCCTCCCAAAAAAAAGAAGGCGTGTTTCCTTATGTTTAAAGGAAATTCCAAATACCAACATTCACGTCTGTTACCTTCAGTTTTGAGATATAAGTATCCCCATAAAAATAATTCACTTTATTCATTTCCTTTCACACTCCCTCCCCCCCCCCCTTTAAGTGAATTTTCCGGCAAAAATACTTGATTCCTTAATAGTAAAAGATCTTCTAAATACCAATTATCACGACTCTAACATCTTCAGTTTGTGAGAGTGTTGAGTGGTGGTGATTATTGTTTTAAGAGGAAGTACAACTAGGCAGCCATCCTCGATATAACACTAATCAGAGGGAAAAATGGAAGGGATCCGACACTTCGAAAAATGAAGATATCGGTCAAAGAAAGACAAGGGCCACGAAGGGCGTGAAAATAAAAGACTCCCTAGCCCTCGCAAACCGAATAGCGCCGGGGCCAGAAAAGAACAAGAGTTGACCAAGTGAGGTCAGATAGGATAGATGAAAGTGAGGAGCCTGGCATAAGCAAGTGGAAGTAATGCCAGGACTTAGCTGATGGCCCGTGGTCGCCAACCCACGCTCCAAAATTCAGAGTCCCTGGGTCCCCTTTTAGTCGCCTCTTACGACAGGCAGGGGATACCGTAGGTGTTATTCTACCGCCCACCCACAGGGGGTTCAGTTTATGAGATATGTGTCCTCATAAAAGAAATTCAACTCCCTTTCACCTCCGCCCCCAAGATGACTTCCCCAAAACGCGCTTTTCTTGATTTTTAAAGGAAATCCAAATACCAATTTTCACGCCTGTAAAAACGTTAATTTTTATTAGATGTGAGGATCCTCATACAAATAATTCAATTAATTTTTCAATTCTTTCACCCCCCCCCCTTTCATTGGATTTGCCGAGGATATGTGGGTTTCCAAATACCAATTTTCACGTCTTCAAGATCTTTCGTTTTTGAGATAACAGTATCTTCATACAAATAATTCAACTAATTTTTCAATTCAATCAAACAAAACAATCAAACAGTCAATACTGATCTGCATTTAGGGCAGTCGCCCAGGTGGCAGATTCCTTATCTGTTGTTTTCCTAGCCTTTTCCTAAATGATTTCAAAGAAATTGGAAATTTATTGAACGTCTCCCTTGGTAAGTTATTCCAATCCCTAACTCTCCTTCCTATAAATGAATATTTGCCCAGTTTGTCCTCTTGAATTCCAACTTTATCTTCATATTGTGATCTTTCCCACTTTTATAAACGCCACTCAAACTTATTCGTCTACTAATGTCATTCCACGCCATCTCTCCGCTGACAGCTCAGAACGTACCCCTTCGTCGAGCAGCTCTTCTTCTTTCTCTCAATTCTTCCCAACCCAAACTTTGCAACATTTTTGTAACGCTACTCTTTTGTCGGAAATCATCCAGAACAAATTGAGCTGCTTTTCTTTGGATTTTTTCCAGTTATTGAATCAGGTATTCCTGGTGAGGGTCCCATACACTGGAACCATGCTCTAGTTGGGGTCTTACCAGAGACATACATGCCCTCTTCTTTACATCCTTACTCCAACCCCTAAACACCCTCCCAACCATGTGCAGAGATCTGTACCCTTTATTTACAATCCCATTTATGTGATTACCCCAATGAAGGTCTTTCCTTATATTAACACCTAGATACTTAAAATGATCCCCAAAAGGAACTTTCACCCCATCAATGCAGTAATTAAAACTGAAAGGACTTGTCCTATTTGTGAAACTCACAACCTGACTTTTAACCCCGTTTATCAACATACCATTGCCTGCTGTCCATCTCACAACATTTTCGAGGTCACGCTGGTATAGCTCCTCCGATCAAACAATAATCAAATAAGTACTTCAGATATGGTACTATATCCCAACCCATTGTCTTTAGAATATCCCCAGAAATCTTGGCAATTCCAGCCGGTTTTCTAGTTTTCAACTTTTGTATCTTATTGTAAATGTCATTGTTATCATATGTAAATTTTAATACTTCTTTAGCATTAGTCACCTCCTCTATCTTGACATTATCCTTGTAACCAACAATCTTTACATACTGCTGACTGAATACTTCCGCCTTTTGAAGATCCTCACATACACACTCCCCTTGTTCATCAATTATTCCTGGAATGTCCTTCTTGGAACCTGTTTCTGCCTTAAAATACCTATACATACCCTTCCATTTTTCACTAAAATTTGTATGACCGCCAATAATTATGCTTGCCATCATGTTATCCTTAGCTGCCTTCTTTGCTAGATTCAATTTTCTAGTAAGTTCCTTCAATTTCTCTTTACTTCCACAGCCATTTCTAACTCTATTTCTTTCCAGTCTGCACCTCCTTCTTAGTCTCTTTATTTCTCTATTATAATAAGGTGGGTCTTTACCATTCCTTACCACCCTTAAAGGTACAAACCTGTTTTCGCATTCCTCAACAATTTATTTAAACCCATCCCAGAGTCTGTTTACATTTTTATTTAGCGTTTTCCACCGATCATAGTTACATTTTAGAAACTGCCTCATGCCTGCTTTATCAGCCATATGGTACTTCCTAATAGTCCTATTTTTAAGACCTTCCTTTCTATCACATTTATTTTTAACTACGGCAAAAACAGCTTCATGATCACTAATATCATCTATTACTTCAGTTTCCCTATAGAGCTCATCTGGTTTTATCAGCACCACATCCAGGATATTTTTCCCTCTGGTTGGTTCCATCACTTTCTGAATCAGCTGTCTTCTCCATATTAACTTATTTGCCATTTGTTGTTCATACTTCCTGTCGTTCGCATTTCCTTCCCAATTGACATCTGGCAAATTCAGATCTCCCGCTACAATCACATTTCTTTCCATGTCGTTTCCCACATAGCCGACTATCCTATCAAATAATTCCGAATCCGCGTCAGTGCTACCCTTTCCCGGTCTGTGCACTCCAAACATATCAAGATGCCTATTATCTTTAGAAATGAGCCTTTCACCTAGAATTTCATGTGTCTCATCTTTTAACATTTTTGTAGCTTACAAATTCTTCTTTCACCAGAAAGAATACTCCCCCTCCCACCATTCCTATCCTATCTCTATGATACACACTCCAGTGCCATGAGAAAATTTCTGCATCCATTATATCATTTCTCAGTCATGATTCAACTCCTATTACAATATCTGGTAAATATATATTAAATTACTTAATTCTATTCCTTTCTTTACATTACTTCTACAGTTCAACACTAACAATTTTATGTCATCCCTACTTGATTTCCAGTTCCCTGTTCCCTTATCAGCAGTGTGCACATTTAACGGAATAATGACAGGAGTGTTCGCAGCTGTCTGCTTTCTGGTCATTCCAGCACTGGAAATTTGGACTGTTAAATCAGCAGCATGATACTTCATTAAAAGAGAGAAAATGTGCATTTTTTTCCATTTGATTGTGTATTTTATATGATAACATTGCTTTTAATCGCTACATTCCTACTAACGTCATTGTAATGATCTGTGTTGACTTCAGTTGGGAAAACCACAAAGACAGTCTTTCTGAGAATTCCATAGCGAAGCATGGGTACATCAGCTATTAATCAATAAGGATATGACTGTATTAATGCATTATCGTTCACTGAGAAATCCATATCATGTTCATGAATGTGACATTGCTCACATCCCATTCCCCTAAGGGCTGCTTCACACTAGGCGACTGGAATCGGCAACCAACCGCCCGTGCTTGAGAAACATTGTTTAAAACGGAGCCTTTCACACTGGGCTACTCAATAGCTGATCTACAGAAAGAAGCCTGGCAACCCACCTTGCAGTAGCTCACTCCCGCTACCGGTCACCGAGGCAGATTCCGCAACCCCAGCTGGCGACAGCTGGTGAACCATTGTTTTGTATTGGAGTCTTCACACATAATACCAACATAAATGGTCCTGGCCTCTCATAGTGCATTGGCACTGCCGGTGGCTCCACGTAGCCTATGCAGTGGCCTCCACGGTATGCACTAGCCAGCGTCTTGGTGGGTGTGCTAGGTACCAACTGATGAGCCCAACCTAGCAACGAGGGTGAAACGCTGGCAGCCAGGAATTAGTTAACTGGAAAATTTATAATATCCAATAACGGACCATTTATATTGGTATTATAAATTTACTCATTTGAGACAAATATTTCAGATTCCCTATGGGAATCAACATCTATATCATCTGATAGTCAAGCAGGCATCAATTTTTGGTAAAGAGACAAAGCCTCTCATAGTGCATTGGCACTGCCGGTGGCTCCAAGTAGCCTACGCAGTGGCCTCCATGGTATGCACAAGCCAGCATCTTGGTGGATGTGCTAGATACCAACTGACGAGCCCAACCTAGCACACGAGGGCAAAACGCTGGCAGCCAGGAATGAGTTAGTTGGAAAATTTATAGTGTCCAATAACGGACCATTTATATTGGTATTATAAATGTACTCATTCGGGACAAATATTTCAGATTCCCTATGGGAATCAACATCTATATCGTCTCCACACTAGGCGACAGCTGGTGAACCATTGTTTTGTATTGGAATCTTCATACTAGGCGACTGTGTAGCCCAGCTACTCGTCCTCTTTGCGTTCCAATCAAGACACCCTTTAGTGTCATTGTGCATGTCAAGCTCCTTCCCGTTACGTATTTCGTTTCAGAATATTATAAACTCTACTAAATAAATATATTACATTCAGTAATTATACAAATTGAGCAGCGTCCATCTGGAACTTAAACTGTGACGAATAGGCTATAGTAATGAAGTTGAGAAAAGAAATGCATAGTAGGAAGTAATGACACAGTTTTGCAGTGACTTTAAAGAAAGAACATTCCAGGAAAGGAACTAGCTTTGTAATTATTACAGTATTACAAATATAAGTGATATCACTTTTGTTAAATGTTCAATATAATCGAGATTTTGCTGTCCAACTCGTTTGGCTGTATGTTCAGCACAGTGTCCTTCGGTCCAGAGGGCTTGGGTTCTATTCCCGAACGAGTCTTTTAATTTTTTTAATTACAATTTGCTTTAGGTAGCACCAACACAGATATGTCTTATGGTGACGAGTGTGTAGGAAACAGACAAGAATGCGAAGGAAGCAACCTTTTCCTTAATTAAAGCATAAACCCAGCATTTGCCTGGCGTGAAAATGGGAAACCACGGAACACCATATTCAGGACTGCCGACAGTGGAGTTCAAATTCATTAGCCCTATCTCCCGAACACAAGATAATAGCTACGTGGGCAAAACCGCGCGACCGTTTGCTCGGTCGGGGATTTTAATACTGTATGGTTAATGCCACTGCCTTGGGGACTGGGTGCATTTGTTCGTCTGTACACACAACATACCACACTACCAACCCTCTCTCTCTCTCACACACACACACACACACACAACAGTGAATACATCGCTCCGTAAAATTGGGTCCGCCGGGCTGAGTGGCTCAGACGGTTGAAGTGCTGGCCTTCTGACCCCAACTTGGCAGGTTCGATCCTTGCTTAGTCCGGTGGTATTTGAAGGTGCTCAGATACGTCAGCCTCATGTCGGTAGATTTACTGGCACGTAAAAGAACTCCTGCGGGACTAAATTCCGGCACCTCGGTGTCTCCAAAAACCGAAAAAGTAGTTAGTGGGACATTAAGCAAATAACATTATTAAATAAAATTGGGTCAGATCCACATAAGGTGCTGACCTCAATTAATTGGTAAAAGGACCGGCAGGCATTTTATTTTCTTATTAAGTTGTGGAGAGAACGATATTTAAGGCACTTTGTTGTAAGCGTACTTGATTTTACTTTAAAAATAAGAGTTGAAGGGAATCAACCAATAATTTTCAAAATGCGACTATGTGTACTAACAACTCTACAGTACCGTCTTCTCAGTAGTCTACAGGGAAGTACCAGTAACTAAAAAACTTAGTACCATCACCACATAAATCATGAGAGAAAAGTACTTTTTCCAAACGATCTTTCAAGATAGGATGTGAATGAAACCTACAAGGCTTTCCTTCTATCCTTCTGCCAATAATAAGAGCAGCAAGAGACACTCCTCTGCCTGAGAACTCATTATGAAAACTGTCACTAGGCCAGGGAAGGCGGCTGAGTAGCGTGGCCAGCTACCACACGGCGACATGGAATTCACCCAAGCTACTCTGTCGCCGATTCCTGTCGCCTAGTGTGAAGCGGCCCTGAGTTTTCTTGACTTCACAAATGTCTTCAATGAAGATGTTTCATCAAACAGAACATCTTCATCCGAGCAAGTGGCTGTGCAGATTGGGTCACATAGATATCACTTGCATTCGGGAGATAGTGGGTTTGAACCCCACCATCAGAAGCCCTGAAGATGGCTTTACCGTGACTTCCCACCTTCACACCAGGCAAATGCTGGAGCTGTACCTTAATAATAATTGCAGCACTGTTCACTTTGACTTAATAATGTTATTTATTGGCTTTACATCCCACTAACTACTTTCACGATTTTCAGAAATGTCGAGGTGCTGGAATTCAGTTCCACAGGAGTTCTTTAAGTGCCAGTAAATCTAGTGACATGGGGCAGACGTATATGAGCACCTTCAAATACCATTTGACTGAGCCAGGATCGAACCTGCCAAGTTCAGGTCAGAAGGCCAGCGCCTCAAACGTCTGAGCCACTCAGATTGGCTCACTTTGACTTGAGAGGTATTATGAAATTCTGCAGATTTTGGCTACCGGCCTCGAGTCTTGATCGAGAAGAATTCCCATCTCTAGGGAACACACAATATTACTGTAGTGTGGTAAAAGTGGTCAGTAACAGCAGGGAATATTCCGTTTCAAGATCATGAAGTACGATAAACCCAGTATCCCTTCAGTTCTATTCAGCAAAACCGTGTAGATTTGTAACTTTTCACCCCCTTTAAGTGCATTTCCAAAAACAAAAAATACGCATTTCTTTATTTTTAAAGGAGATTCCAAATACGAAATTTTACGTCTGTAACATCTTCCGTTTTTGAGATATCAGTATCCTAATTAAAATAATTCACCCCGATTTTCAGTCACTTTTACCCCCCCCCCCTGCTCTACCCAAGTGGTTATTCCGAAAACAAAAAATACATGTTTCTTTTTAATAGAGATAAAAAAATACGACTTTCACTTCTTTAACATGTTGAGTTTTTGAGATATACTGTAGAAATGCCCATTTTAATATTTCACCCCCTGTTCAATCCCCCTTAAGTGGAGTTTCCAAAAACAAATCACCCATGTTTCTTTACTTTTAGAGAAGATTCCAATTACCAATTTTTACGTATGTAACATTTTACGTTTCTGAGATATTTCTAAAAATTCACCCCAATTTGTCACTCCTGTTTAACCCCAATAATTGGATTTTCAAAAAACAAAAACAAAATACGTGTTTCTTTATTCTTAAAGGAGATCCCAAATACCAATAATCAGGTCTAGAATATCTCCAGTTTCTGAGATATAAGTATCCTCATTAAAGTCATTCAACACTTTTTCACCCCTCTTATTGGAATTTTCCGAAAACAGAAAATAAGTTATACTTTATTCTTAAAGGAGATTCTAAATACCAATTTTTACATCTGTAAACTTGTAAGGTGTTGAGTTATAGATACATTCAATTTAAAAATTCAGCCCCCCCCCCCCCCTTTTCACGCCCCCATTAATTGAATTTTCCAAAAACACAAAATACGACTTTCTTTATTTTTAATGGAGATCCCAAATACCAATTTTCAGGTCTGTAATCTCTTCAGTTTCTGAAATATTAGAATCCTCATTGATGGCATTCAATCCTCTTTTCACCCCTTTTCACCCCTCCTATTGGGATTTTCCGAAAACAAAAAAATGCGTGTTTATTTTTAAAGGAAATTTTAATACCAATTTTTACATCTGAAAACTTTTAAAGTTTTGAGATATAGATACACTCATTTTAAAAATTCATCCCCATTTTTACTCTCCCATTAATTGGATTTTCCAAAAACAAAATTATACTTGTTTCTTTATTTTTAAAGGAGATACCAAATACCAATTTTCAGGTCTGTAATATCTTCAGTTTCTGAGATATAAGTATCCTCACTAAAGGCATTCAACCGCTTTGTCTCCCTTTTTCACCCCTCCTATTGGTATTTCCCGAAAACAAAAAAATTCTTGTTTCCTTATTTTTAAAGGAGATTACAAATACCAATTTTTACATCTGTAAACTTTGAAAGTTTTGAATTATAGATACACTCATTTTAAAATATCACCTCCCTTTTCACCCCCTTAGCGACGGAATATCAAAAAATCCTCCCTTAGCGAGCACCTGAATCGTACTTTAAATGTATCCTCAAAATTTCATTTCATTCTCTCCAGTAGTTTTGGCTCGGCGATGATGAATCAGTCAGTCAGGACATGTTCTTTTATATATATATAGATCAGTAGTGCCGCGATTACTTGATTTTAATGTCGGGTTTCCTGAGAATAATTTAACATTTTAAAGTGTATGAATTGCTGCTACTTGTACCATTTCAGGATTTATGACATGCTTTATGTGTACACTGGTAAAGCTGAGGGGGCAGATCAACCCTAGGTCTTGGTGAAAGGTTTGTGTTGACCTTGGTGAACATGTTTCAGAATATCAATGTTTGTAAATCAAATTCCTGCCGAGCTCGATAGCTGCAGTCGCTTAAGTGCGGCCAGTATTCAGTATTTGGGAGATAGCAGGTTCGAACCACACTGTCAGCAGCCCTGAAGATGGTTTTCCGTGCCTTCCCATTTTCACACCAGGTAAATGCTGCGGCTGTACCTTAATTAAGGCCACGACCGCTTCCTTCCCACTCTTAGCTCTTTCCTGTCCTACTGTATCATCGCCATAAGACCTATCTGAGTCGGCGCGACGTAAAGCAACTTGTGTAAAAACTCAAATTCCCTCTGGAAGGGTATGTTCGTGTCTTACCGACTGCGAATATTTTCCACCCCTGCGAACCATGTGATCTTGTGACATTGGGGAAGCTTACGCTTCCCAATGAAGCAGACAGAAGAGTTGTAGGTGCAACCATATCGGATGGGTATCTGTGGAGACACCTGACTAACAAATAGTTCGTCTAAAGTGGGATAGCAGCCTTCGGAAGCTACAAAGGCGGTATTCTAGATGATTGACTGATATGGCCTTGCAGTAATACTCAACATGACTTAGCTGTGTTGATACTGCTACAATGCTGAAAGCAACAGGAGACTACAGCCGTAACTAACTCCCGAGAACATGCAGCTCTCAATGTATGAATGAAGTACTGTAAATGGCTTCCTCCCGGGTAAAATATTCCGCACCAAACTCGATAGTTGCAGTCGCTTAAGTGCGGCCAGTATCCAGTATTCGGGAGACAGTGGGTTCGAACCCCACTGTCGGCAGCCCTGAAGATGGTTTTCCGTGGTTTCCCATTTTCACGCCAGGCAAATGCTGGGGCTGTACCTGAATTATAGCCACGGCCGTTTCCTTCCTATTTCTAGACCTTTCCTGACACATCGTCGCTATAAGACCCATCTGTGTACGTGCGACGTAAAACAAATAGAAAAAAAAATCCGGCGGTAAAATAGTCCCCCAATCGGATCTCCGGGTGGGGACTACACGAGAGGGGGCGATCATCAGGTCGATGGATACTGATATTCTGCGAGTCGGAGCGTGGAATGTTAGAAGTGTGAATCTTTGTGGTAGGTTAGAGAATCTGAAAAGGGAAATGGATAGACTAAGGTTAGATGTACTACTTGGTATCAGTGAAGTACGTTGGCAGGAAGAGCAGGATTTTTAGACAGGCGACTACATACTTTTCAACACAAAATCAAACAAGGGAAATGTAGGAGTTCGTTTAATAATGAATAGGAAAATAGGACAGTGGGTAAACAGCTAGGACCTGCATAGTTAAAGTATTGTCGTTGTCAAGATGCCCACCACAAAGTGCAAGTATACATGCCTACTAGTTCAGCAGATGAACAACTCTAAAGAATATGTGAAAAGATAGAAGATTTGTGTAAAAGATGATGAGAATCTAATTGTGATGGGAGACTGGAATGCCGTGGTAGGTCAAAAAAGAGAAGGTAATATAGTCGGATAATTGGGATTGGAACAAAGGAATGAAGGAGGAAGTTGGCTAGTTGAATTCTGCAACGATCATAATTTAGTCCTTGCCAACACTTGGTTCAAACAACCTGTAACGGTTCAAATCCCGTTACAAGATGATATCTGTATTTTTATTATTGTATGATTTTATCTGTATTTTATTATTATTATTATTATTATTATTATTATTATTATTATTATTATTATTATTATTATTATGTCAGTATTATTATTATGTTATCTGTGATATTGTACTATTATTGTAATTATCCGTTTTATTCAATTTTGCAATTGCCTGTTGCTTGCAAGATTGCACTTAGATGTATACATATATACGTATGTGTAGTATAACACTCAATACCTGTACAGTGAGAATTGTTGTATATATCAGAGATTGGAAGTGACGTTGTTATATTGCGACACCACTGGCGATTCTGCCAAGTCATCGCCGCGCCTTGGCTACGTCATCGTATTTATTTAGCAATGCGCGCACGGAGTCGATCGCTGCAGGACTATTTCACCACTGTATGTAATATTTGTCGCGTAGGTGGGAGTATGTCATTGTTATTTATGGAGATTACGTAGCTGTGTCAACCAACGTCTATATAAGGTGGATGCACATTGTAGCGTCAGTCATTACTTATACGGATGCAGTACAGTGAAGTAGTCTACTAGATCAAGAGGCCTTAGGTGGTCAGCCAACGAGTGTGAACGAGAGATGGCGAAGACTCAGTGAGCCATTAATTATTGGTCATTGAGAGAGTGAGACCAAATGGTTGGTCGGTCACTTAGTGGAAGACGCGGACGCAAGGCTTACCAAGGAGTCAGAGAGGGCAACCCTGGACCTGCCAAGAGGTCATACCATATTGACTTACAAAGAAGTCAGATGATATGGAGAAGAAGCAGTCGCAAGGATGTATCACCACGTTAGGCGTGACACATCTACAGTAAACACCAGATCAAAGGAATACGTCGTAATTACACTAAAAGTGTTGAAGGTACAGTCAAGTGAATCAGTGAGGGAAATATTTTGTATAAATTGTTAAATGTCCGGTCAAGAAAAATTCAAATTCATGCCAGGTTTCTTTCAGTTGCAATGTCATAATTTCATATTCTCATCTGTTTTATCGCAACAAGACTCACTATTTTTGATATATTTTTTAAAGAATATATATTGTTCTATCAAACGAATTCATAGCTTCATTTCATTGACAGTAAAATATCTTAACCTCAAAATTAATGGGGAAACCGAACGCCAATCTCCTTTTCCCAGAACTTATATGGTATGTTGTCAAAAGTAAGCTTATTACCCCACACCCTAGAGATAGTCAAGAGTCTCATTGTATTATTGCTGTACTGAGTGACAGCTGGCGCCCTTCAAATAATGTATGTGTAAGTAAGCAGGTAACAAGTAAGTGTGAGTACAAGGTTCAACAAGTGTGTATTTTATTTAATGAATGTTAACTTTCATAATTTCCATTTTAAATGCAGATATTCAGATTTTTCAAATTAAATTCAGATTAATATGTTTGTAAAATTAGGCAGCAAGTTAGGAAAATTACAATGTGTCGACGCAACGTGGGACTCGAATAAATTCAGAATTTGGTCTGAATGACAGCATATCATAGGTTCATTTGGGAAGAGCATGCACATTTAAGCCAACGGAATTATTACCGGTAAATTTCAGGAGTGTAATTTTGTGATATATATTTGTATTTTGGGGATATGTCAAGGGATTTGAAGAGGGAAATTAATTTGAGATCGCGTACTATCACTAGTGAGCCAAAGATGGACAAGGAAGACAATAACAAGTCATGTGAGGACGAAGTCATTGCTTCTGCGGACATCCAAGGTGAAATTCAGAGTAGGGAGCAGGTGAATACGATGGAAGGTTCTGGGATAATTCAGGAAAGTGCAGAAATTGAGAAGCACACTGAAACTCAAAAGGAAATCGCGGGGGGAATGAACCAAGATATTCTAAGTTTTGCTGCTGGCCAGATTTACAGTGATGGAAGAAAAGATTGATACTAAAAGTGAAAATGATAATAAGGAAATGAAAGAATTTTTTATTAGTTGTAATGAAAATTTTAATAAACATATTAACTCTGTGAGTAGCAAAATGGATCAATTAATTAGCAGCAATAACCAAAATTGTAATGTGATCATTAGTAATATAGATACTAAGATATTAGAGATAAATAATCAAACATCTAAGTTAGAAAGTAAGTCAAATGAAAAGTGTGTTGACCTTAGGGAAGAAATGGAGTCGAGTCGGAGCGAGCTTCATACTCAAATTGAGCATGTCAAACGAACTTGTACAGATAATACCAAGGAGTTAAGTAATAAGATTTCTAGTAATCGGGAAGAAATTCATGGGGTAGTCGAGAAGAGATTGGACAAGATTTGCAATGCAGTTGGGGAAGAGATGGGGGAACAGATTAGTAGAATTGAACAAATTGAAAGCAAACTTGTGGAAGTCAGTGAACTACAGAACGAACAGGAAACGCTATCACAGCAGGTGAGAGAGAGAGAGGAAGAATTGCAGGAAGACGTGAGAATAGTGGAAGAGAACGCTGAGAGGGGAGCGGATGAAGAAATTTTGAGTTGCCAGGAAGTGATACGGCATGAAGTTACAGGTAAAACGGCGGTAGAGGTGCTAGTAGCGAGTGGTTTGTTCAGTAGGGATCGTGATTTAACCAAGTTTTCTGGAAAACAGTTTAATACTATAGAATTTGTAAAAGTAGTTGAGAAAAGATTTGCAAGTAAGTTGAGGAATAATGTTATTGAATGGGAATACGTGTTGGAGATTTTGTCTAATGTTTTTGTCGGTGAAAGTAGAATATGGTTTCGAGTGTACTGGGATAATATGTCTATTTTAGGAGAGTTTAAAGTGTTCATTGACAGGCTTTGGGAAGAATGTTTACAGGGGAGAGAGAGAGAGCGCATGATGTCTAGGGAAAGTAATATTGTAGAGAGAAGGGGGAAAATGTTAGCCGTGTATCAGAGGAGAGGTAGTGATCATGATCCGCAGAGGATTAATAGTTGTGTTGATGATGATAGTGGTCGGAAGAGTAATCAGAGAGAATTGGAAGATGGGAGGCGTATGAATTTGAGTTATGAGAGAGAGGATCAGTGGAGTAATCAGAGAGAATCGGAAGATGGGAGGCGTATGTATTTGAGTTATGAGAGAGAAGGTCAGAAGAGTAATCAGAGAGAATCGGAAGATGGGAGGCGTACGGATTTGAGTTATCAGAGAGACTATGATAGTCTTAATATGAATGTTATCAAGGTGTCGTTATCGAGCCACAGTATTTCAGATTCACAGGGAATCGGGTAAGTTAAGTGAACAGGCTGAAGGTAGAAGTTGAACAGGGATGTAGTATAAGTAGTTGTCTAGTGAAAGTAGATTTAATAGTATAGTGTGATTGTGACCTAAGTAATGTTAAGTGAGATATTTAAGTAGTGCCGTAGTCGTAGATCATGCAGTAATTAATGGTAGCAGTAAGTTAGACGTAAGAAGTGTTCTGGTAAGTGATGTAAGTACTTATAATACTGAGAATATGATGTAAGTAGTGAAGTAGTAACTCCAATGATGGAAATTGTGATGTGAAGAAGGAAATATCAGATCTTATAACAGCCGTTGGGTAAGTCAAAGTGAGTAAATAAGTTGATAGAGGTACCAGTCAATTGAAGATAATTGTAAGTTTCAGCTATGCCTTGTTGTACCAAAGCTTGTGTATTCATTTATTTTAGGAGCTAACTTGGTTGCAAATCATGGAAGTAGAGTAGACTTTAATTTAGGTAGTGTGTGTTTGTTCTATGAGGAAACTAGCAAAGAAGTACGTGTTAATTATGATGGTCTGAGGTAAGTGTTTGATAACGTGTGTTCTTTGAAATATATGAGAGGTAAGTGAAGTTGTTCCTAGTGAGAGGAAATGTTTTGTTGGGTGTGTTACGTGCCTGTACGACCAGTATCCGAGGGATCGTCGGTATGAGGCAGTGACGTGAGGTAATTTGAGTGAATTACAGGAGGAGTAATGGTGTTCGATGTTAGGTAAGCATCGAGATGTATTTAGTGGTAAGTGAGGAAGAACACGTATATGAACATAAATTTGTAGTACATGACCATTCATCATTTGTGGGAGGTAAGTACCCCATTCAACTTAAATGTGCTAGTGAAGTCTAAGAACAAATAAACATTATGCTGGATTACGGAGTAATTGAACCATCTTGTAGCCATAGTGTTGGGCCTTTAATTATTGTTGCCAAGGAGGATGTGATCTATTGAGATATGTAAGTTAATGAGGGCAAAATTGATTCGTTTGAGTGACAGAGTGCTACTCAGAGTTCCATTTCATCATCTGCAGAGGCGGGAAATATGTCTAAATTCTTTCTTTTGTATCAGGGGTATTTCACTATTGTGAGCCGTATCGGGAAGTGTGCATATTCCTTAAAAGATCAGGAAGGGAAGATTGTCGGTACTTATAACATTAAGAATTTAAAGAAGTACTTCACGTGAGATTTGTTGAGATAAGATTAAGATGATTAATTTTTGTAAGAAACTGGCAATATAAAACTAACATCTGCGATATCCGTGTGAACCAAGTGTCGTATTGGTGTATTGGAAGAATAAGTGCTACATTGTCATGTACTGTGTGACAAAAAAACGGAGAACAGGACATTGGACAGTTATCTGCGATAACAATATGCGAGAACAGTTCTCATATAAGTGATATTTCACAAAAAGTTGTGATATGTTAAAAAAAAGAAGAATGTTGTATATTGATTGAAATTATTTGTGTGTGTTAAATTAAGGGCTATGCTCTTGTGAATTGTATGAGAATGGGACACTGGACAGTTATCTGCGATGACAATGTGCGAGAAGAGTTCTCATATATGTGATGTATTATAAAATGTATGGATGCTGAAAAAGAAAATTATTGTTGTATACTCATTTAAAGTGTTTATCTGTGTCAGTGTTATATATATAATTTTGTTCATAAATCAATCGATTCTTTGTTCTTCGATTTATTTATGAGGGAGGCGAATTGTAACGGTTCAAATCCCGTTACAAGATGATATCTGTATTTTTATTATTGTATGATTTTATCTGTATTTTATTATTATTATTATTATTATTATTATTATTATTATGTCAGTATTATTATTATGTTATCTGTGATATTGTACTATTATTGTAATTATCCGTTTTATTCAATTTTGCAATTGCCTGTTGCTTGCAAGATTGCACTTAGATGTATACATATATACGTATGTGTAGTATAACACTCAATACCTGTACAGTGAGAATTGTTGTATATATCAGAGATTGGAAGTGACGTTGTTATATTGCGACACCACTGGCGATTCTGCCAAGTCATCGCCGCGCCTTGGCTACGTCATCGTATTTATTTAGCAATGCGCGCACGGAGTCGATCGCTGCAGGACTGTTTCACCACTGTATGTAATATTTGTCGCGTAGGTGGGAGTATGTCATTGTTATTTATGGAGATTACGTAACTGTGTCAACCAACGTCTATATAAGGTGGATGCACATTGTAGCGTCAGTCATTACTTATACGGATGCAGTACAGTGAAGTAGTCTACTAGATCAAGAGGCCTTAGGTGGTCAGCCAACGAGTGTGAACGAGAGATGGCGAAGACTCAGTGAGCCATTAATTATTGGTCATTGAGAGAGTGAGACCAAATGGTTGGTCGGTCACTTAGTGGAAGACGCGGACACAAGGCTTACCAAGGAGTCAGAGAGGGCAACCCTGGACCTGCCAAGAGGTCATACCATATTGACTTACAAAGAAGTCAGATGATATGGAGAAGAAGCAGTCGCAAGGATGTATCACCACGTTAGGCGTGACACATCTACAGTAAACACCAGATCAAAGGAATACGTCGTAATTACACTAAAAGTGTTGAAGGTACAGTCAAGTGAATCAGTGAGGGAAATATTTTGTATAAATTGTTAAATGTCCGGTCAAGAAAAATTCAAATTCATGCCTAGTTTCTTTCAGTTGCAATGTCATAATTTCATATTCTCATCTGTTTTATCGCAACAAGACTCACTATTTTTGATATATTTTTTAAAGAATATATATTGTTCTATCAAACGAATTCATAGTTTCATTTCATTGACAGTAAAATATCTTAACCTCAAAATTAATGGGGAAACCGAACGCCAATCTCCTTTTCCCAGAACTTATATGGTATGTTGTCAAAAGTAAGCTTATTACCCCACACCCTAGAGATAGTCAAGAGTCTCATTGTATTATTGCTGTACTGAGTGACAGCTGGCGCCCTTCAAATAATGTATGTGTAAGTAAGCAGGTAACAAGTAAGTGTGAGTACAAGGTTCAACAAGTGTGTATTTTATTTAATGAATGTTAACTTTCATAATTTCCATTTTAAATGCAGATATTCAGATTTTTCAAATTAAATTCAGATTTATATGTTTCAAAAGTTAGTCAGACAGTTAGGAAATTACAAACCGCATCATTAGTTTAGTATCTCACGCCTGCAAAATGTTAACGCGTATCATTTAGAGAAGAATGGAATAGCAAGTTGAAAGTGAGTTGGAAGAAGATCAGTTTGGCTTCTGAAGACATGTAGGAACTCGTGAAAAAATCCTGACTTTCCGTCTGATCTTAGAGGATCGAATTAAGAAGGACAAACCGACGTAAATGGCGTTCGTAGATCTAGAAAGGGCATTCGATAATGTTGATTGGACCAAGATATTTGAGACTCTGAAGGTGATCGGGATCAGATACCGAGAACGAAGAATTATCTACCATCTTTATAAGAACACTCTGCAGTGATAAGAATCGAGGGCTTTGAAAATAAAGCAGCAATTCAGGAAGGAGTGAGGCAAGGCTACGGTTTGTACACCTTCTTTTCAGAGTTTATATAGAACAGGCATACAGGAAATCAAAGAGGAATTTGAAAAGAGAATCACAACCCAAAGAGAGGAAATCAAAACCCTGAGATTACCGATAATATTGATACTTTATCTGAGACTGCAGAAGATCTGGAGAAATTGTTGGATGGTATGGACGAAGACTTGGCTAAGGAGTACAAGTTGACAATAAGTACATTCAAAACAAAATTTATGGATTGCAGTCGAACGAAGGCAGGTGATGTAGGAAATATTAGATTAGGAAATGAAGTCTTAAAGGAAGTAGGTGAATATTGTTACTTACGTAATAAAATAACTAATGATGGCAGAAATAAGGAGGACATAAAATACAGACCAGCACAAGCAAGGAAGGTCTTTCTTAAGAAAAAAAAAATGCTCACTTCGAACATAGATATAGGAATTAGGAAGATGTTTTTGAATCTCAAAAAACAACATTTTTATAGTTTTTTACATTTTCGCCATTGCTTAAGTTGTTACTGGATAAAGGTATCTTTACTTGTGGAACAATCAGGTAATCCAGCAAGTATTTTCCAAAATTTGAGTTAAAAACACACAAAAAACTAAAACGCACAGAACTGATCATGTATAGTCAGGTGATATATCCGACCAGGCGAGTTGGCCGTGCGGTTAGGGACGCGCAGTTGTGAGCTTGCCTCTTGAACCTCACTGTCGGCAGTCCTGAAGATGGTTTCCCATGTTCGCACCGGGCAAATGCTGGGGCTGTACTTTAATTAAGGCCACAGGTGCTTCGTTCCCACTCCTAGCCCTTTCCTATCCCATCGTCGCCATAAGACCTACCTGTGTCAGTGCGGCGTAAAACAAGTTGTAAAAAAAGAAGTTCTTGCCCTGAAAACGGTTAGACAATCACAAACACCGATCTGGAAGAATTAATCAAACGTGGTTAAAATCCCCTTCCTGCCCGGGGAATGGGCCTATGAACCGAATGCTGACCAATCAGACAAGGAGCTGGATTTAAGTGGATATTGAGATGTTCTTTTAAATTGTTGATATTTATGAAAGTTATTTCTCACCCTTTCAAACTGATACACAAGTATTGTGCACCACACTCACGTTTTTTTTAACTTCGGTCTGGCCAGTGTTGTAAAACACATATATGCTTCTGCAATATCTTCACGTCATTTGTGATCACAAATCCCAAGACTTCACCATGGTAAATTTGAATTAACAACTAAAGTACCCTTCGTTCTGCAGAAAACTTTTGATCTTTCTAATGGCAATGACACTTTATGAACTAACGTATTCATGATTTAATACGTACTATACCAGCAATTACATAATTTTTTCTCTTTCTTCCTACAGTTATGATACGCTACACGTTGGTCTACCTTTTTGTGGTAACAGTGGCTGGTATTGATGGTCAACCAGAGGTGGATATAGAAGCAATGCAGAAAGCCCGTCGCCTGGCTCCGGAACTCTTCATGAAAGCGGTACGTAAACGATAAATTGAATCGGTCATTTCTAGAACCACATCAGTTCACATGACTTAGTGATGATACATCAAAGACATCATCATGTGTTCCGCACGCAGGTAGGTTTTCACACGGCAGCTCTCTATGCTCTCCTGTTTTCTGCCATCCTCTTCAGATCCTTGTAAGTTCCTCCTTCTCTGGTGTCATCTATCATCTGAAGGGCTGTAACTGTGAAATTTTCCCAAGTTTTCTCAAAATTAGTAGTAGTAGACACGTATGCTTTCTCAAATAGCTGATTCAGTTAATCTTAAGAACATTAATCGTCGGCATATAATGTGTGTATCGCTGCATATATTTCGAAGTTCGTGGATTGATAAACACTTGCCCAACCTATCGTAGGTGCTGGGACCTGTATATGGGTTTGTACATTTTTAGTTCTAGCACCTACACCCGATTTTTATCCCGCAATAGGCAATGTCGACGTAATTCTTGGTCGTCACTTACGAATAATTGTGAGGTACGGATCTTAAGACTGATTAACACGTAACGTTTCATTGTTGGTCTTGCACAATCTCCGGTAATTTATTTCAATAACATGTTATTATTTGTTTCCTGTTTGGTTATTTATTTATTTATTTATCGTATGATGTACACAGAAAGATTATATAAATAAGTATGCAATATACACTGACTGACAGAGCAAATGCAACACAAAGAAGGAGTGGTTCGAAAGCGATGAAAGTTGGGGAAAAAACAGAGACGGCACGGACGAATAATTGATGTTTATTTCAAACCGATATGCAGGTTACGCAATGCCCACGGCATCGACTCAGTAGGATGTAGGACCACCGCGAGCGGCGATGCACGCAGAAACACGTCGAGGTACAGAGTCAATAAGAGTGCGGATGGTGTCCTGACGGATGGTTCTCCATTCTCTGTCAACCATTTGCCACAGTTGGTCGTCCGTACGAGGCTGGGGCAGAGTTTGCAAACGGCGTCCAATGAGATCCCACACGTGTTCGATTGGTGAGAGATCCGGAGAGTACGCTGGCCACGGAAGCATCTGTACACCTCGTAGAGCCTGTTGGGAGATGCGAGCAGTGTGTGGGTGGGCATTATCCTGCTGAAACAGAGCAATGGGCAGCCCCTGAAGGTACGGGAGTGCCACCGGCCGCAGCACATGCTGCACGTAGCGGTGGGCATTTAACGTGCCTTGAATACGCACTAGAGGTGACGTGGAGTCATACGCAATAGCGCCCCAAACCATGATGCCGTGTTGTCTAGCGGTAGGGCGCTCCACAGTTACTGCCGGATTTGACCTTTCTCCACGCCGACGCCACACTCGTCTGCGGTGACTATCACTGACAGAACAGAAGCGTGACTCATCGGAGAACACGACGTTCCGCCATTCCCTCATCCAAGTCGCTCTAGCCCGGCTCCATGCCAGGCGTGCACGTCTATGCTGTGGAGTCAATGGTAGTCTTCTGAGCGGACGCCGGGAGTGCAGGCCTCCTTCAACCAATCGACGGGAAATTGTTCTGGTCGATATCGGAACAGCCAGGGTGTCTTGCACATGCTGAAGAATGGCGGTTGACGTGGCGTGCGGGGCTGCCACCGCTTGGAGGCGGATGCGCCGATCCTCGCGTGCTGACGTCACTCGGGCTACGCCTGGACCCCTCGCACGTGCCACATGTCCCTGCGCCAACCATCTTCGCCACAGGCGCTGCACCGTGGACACATCCCTATGGGTATCGGCTGCGATTTGACGAAGCGACCAACCTGCCCTTCTCAGCCCGATCACCATACCCCTCGTAAAGTCGTCTGTCTGCTGGAAATGCCTCCGTTGACGGCGGCCTGGCATTCTTAGCTATACACGTGTCCTGTGGCACACGACAACAAGTTCTACAATGACTGTCGGCTGAGAAATCACGGTACGAAGTGGGCCATTCGCCAACGCCGTGTCCCATTTATCGTTCGCTACGTGCGCAGCACAGCGGCGCATTTCACATCATGAGCATACCTCAGTGACGTCAATCTACCCTGCAATTGGCATAAAGTTCTGACCACTCCTTCTTGGTGTTGCATTTGCTCTGTCAGTCAGTGTATACACAATATATACAAACAGAAGCCTATAGTTCCAAATCAAGTCCATTGATCCATTTTAAGGCCTCCTCAGTTGCGTTATGAATGTCCTCCAAAGGACCTTGATATGCTCTCTGTGGACACTCGACAATTACATGGTGGATGGTCTGTTTGGTTAAAGAGTATTAGAAAGGATCCATAACCGAAACTTTGGCACAACCTGACAGAATGCAGTAGGGTACCGTAGAAAATGGAATTTCTTTCAAATATTTCAGCCTGTGGTGGTGATGATCGCTATTTAAGGTGAAAATCAGTGAGTTTACCTGCTCTCAAAATATTAATCGAACGAGGAAAAGTTATGAAGTTATGAAGGAAAGTTATGTAGGAAAATTAAGGCCACGTTCGGTTCTTTCCCACTGTTAACCCGTTGTCTGTGCGACGTAAAGCATTTTTTTTAATGTATACTCCTTATAACGCTACGTCTGAGTTATTTGGACTATTGTGATGTCCTTAAAGAGAAAATAAGGTCTTAGATTTGAAGAGAATAAGAAAAACTTTACTTTTAGTTAAGCGTAGCATGCAGTCAGTAGCGGCAACTGGGAATTAGAAGTGGGTAGGGACAACAAAACGTATCCTGGTTTGTGGATATAGCGGGCGCAGGTATATATATCAAAACCGAAAAGAAGGTACAAAGTTTTTGATGCTCTCTGAATTAATTTCGATTGAGAGGTAAAGAATGACAGTTACAAATTTAAGTGCGACAATAATAGTTTTTTGAGATTTTGATTCCACACTATACAATAAAACTTTCACCAAAGGAACAATATTACACATGTATTACAATTAAATAGAAATACGGCGTGATTGTACAATTTAAAATAATTTAGTATTTGACTACACAGTAAGAAATTAACAGACACTAAAGAGACTGCCAGACTGTCGAATGAGCTTGGCAAGCGGGTAAATCATACCTCATTGTAAATGACCTTGGCAAAATATATATCCCTGCTACTAGAGGCGGCAAACTATCGATAGTAATCGCCATCGATATTTTCCGATAGTATGAGCTCTACTATCGATAGTAATCGATAGTTTTCAAAAAGTGGTACGAATCTTATCATTATGTCTGAAAATACAGTAGACAAGTTATTGAACACCATCCACACAAAAAAATAGTAGAAAGCACAACTATTTCATGCTGTTTAATTCCTGGAATTCATATCGGAATCACTCATAAATCTCTTCAGTGGTACGTCCGAGACAATCTCGGGCTGCACGCACTTGCCCATAACGTGACCGCCCGCGAATTTCTCGTTCAGCTGCAGTGTTCATTTTGCGATCGCCCGACATATTCTCGGGTATTGTAATATCTTTGGAAAAATGTTTTACAGCATTCTCAACGGATGGGAGGAGAGTTTTCAGTTGCTTTCATGTAGTCTAACCTAAAATATGCCTCATCTTCTCTCGCCTACATACAATCTTTGACAACTTATAAATCTCATTTTTTTTGTCCCGTATTGGCATCAACTCAACTAAGGTTAGGCCCTGAAGTCGTAGGTACACAGAGATTCTTAAATGCACACCTATGAACTGGAACAAACTCCTCACCAGTTAACTGCAAACAGCTGTACAATTTCTGTTAGCGCGAAAAATAAGCCAGTAAGGGGGGGGGGGGGGGGAGGAGCCTATCGACTATCGATAATAGGCAACTGACTATCGATGTCAGGCGATAGTGGTCGCTATCGATAACTATCGATAGTTTTCCGCCTCTACCTGCTACCCTTCCTTACAGTGCATCGATGGCCTAGAATGAAAACCTCGTACCTCACAAAGTTCTTCCTATCCATTATTTCTCTTAAGAATGGTCACGCCTCCCAGCCACACATGAATATGCAGTCCATTAGAACAATGTTCATTGAGTTTATATTCCTATGCCGATGCGTAAAGAAAAATGAACCTTATAAAATTATACTGTAGGAGTCAGTAAATACGTCACACAGACATACTTTCCTATAGTACGGTACGATAAGGTTCATTTTCCTTCACACGTCGGCATAGGAATAAAGAACACAACGAACATTGTTCTGAAGGACTGCGTATTCATGTGTGGCTGGGAGGCGTAACCAGTCTTAAGGGAAATAATGGATAGGAAGAACTTTATGAGATACGAGGTTTTCATTCTAGGCCATCGGCATGTAAAGTCTCCTCTACTTGCTGTGGTGCTGTAAAAATCGGTTAGCCACGACGAACGATATTTTTTGCGTATTTCAGCTGATAAATTTGTTAATCTATAACAATAAAAGGAAGTGCTTGTCTGTCTGTCTGTGTGTGCACGATTCCCAGCCAAATCTACTCCACGCAAAAATCTGTAATTTCGAACATAGGTAGATGGAACGGGGTCCGAAGCACCTCGAATCCGTATTTTTCATTTTCGCTTTCGTTGATTAGATATGAACGAAAAACCGTCGGAAAATGCGTGTTGGGATATGGCAATCCAACATGCTGTCACCAAGAGTAAATGTATAAATTCACTGTTGCTAGGCAACGTACAGAACGTATGTAGAGAACACAAGTCAAGGAGCCATTTTAAGTCCATGGTGTAGGAAGCCATTTTCGATCCCAGACACGAAGAGCCACATTCTGTCCATAATATTCGGAAGCGTTTGTCTGTACGTACGTGTGCGATGCTCAGACAAATCTATGGCACGCAGAGATCTGAAATTTTTAACGTAGGCGTATTGTTTGATGAATAATTATACAGGTAAAGACCTGTTTTCATTAATTGTTTATATTACTTTTAATAGTTTTATTTATTTATTTATTTATTTATTTATTTATTTATTTATTTATTTATTTATTTATTTATTTATTTATTTATTTATTTATTTATTTAACCGATATTCATTTCACTCACTAAAATGTCAGGGAATACGATGATTTCACTATACCGTACCAGCAATAAAACCTGAACCATATTTTCTTTCAACTAACTTAATCTTATATTTTATTATTTGATTATTTTATTCAGAAGAAACATAATGTAGTTAAACAAGGAATAGTAAACTGAGGGAGCTGGCCGTGCGGTTAGGGATGCGCATCTGTGAACTTACATTCGGGAGATACTGGGTTCGAACTCCACTGTCGGTAGCCCTGAAGATGGTTCTCCATGGTTTATATTTTCACAACAGTCAAATGCTGGAGTTGTACCTCAACTAAGGGCACAGCCGCTTCCTTCGAACGCCTAACCCTTTTCTATCCCATCGTCGCCATAATACCTACCTGTATCGGCGCGACGTAGAGCCAATTTTGTAAAAGTCAAAATGCCATTTTAAGTCCATGTCATAGGAAACTATTTTCGTTCTGTCCGTGAAATCCAGAATTATTTGTTTTTTGCTAGTTGCTTTACGTCGCACTGACACAAATAGGTCTAATAGCGACGATGGGATAGGAAAGGCCTAGGAATGGGAAGGAAGCGGCCGTGGCCTTAATTAAGGTACAGTCCCAGCATTTTCCTGGTGTGAAAATGGAAAACCATGGAAAACCATCTTCAGGGCTGCCGACAGTGGGCTTCGAACCCCCTATCTCCCGATTACTGGATACTGGAATTATCTGTCTGTGTGCAGCCAAATCTGCGGGACGTAGAGATCTGAAATATTCAATATACGTGCGTACAGCATTTCACCGATCACTCATGGTTGTGTGGAAGAACGATTTTTGCTCCAATAAATTAAGCTGTCAGCAAGCAACTTTTACGGTTTAATAATGCTAGTAATAAAATAAAATAAAATAAAATAAATAATTTGTTGATAAGACAATAGCGCTTGCACAAATTGTGTGTTAGAATAATTCCATTCTTTTCTAGTTCCTGCCGACTAAAATGGAATAAAATGCAATGTTTTCTCACAAAGTGGCGATAAGATAACTACGTAATAAGTAATTCAATATGTATTTGTGCTTAATAATATTTTAAAATCTGTCGAGTGTAACTGAACAGAATTAGTAGAGTCACGATTCATGACGTATTGATACATGTTTCAGCCCGAGAGAGCTTCAGAGGAGGGATATCAGCTGGAGACGCACTACGTCACGACGGAAGACGGCTATATTCTTGGTCAGCATCGCATCCCTGGAAAGAAGGGTTCTCCCCCTATTCTTTTGCAACATGGGCTTGCCTCTATGTCAGACTCATGGATATTCTTCCATCGTAACAATCGATCTATTGGTAAGTTCACCTCGCATAGAGAAATCTGCACTGTAAAGCGTGGAATCTAGTTGACACGTTAGTCACACAGCAACGCTAATCGTGAATCATAAAGTACTCTTATATCACACTATGAAGCAGGACATAAAATGCAGACTAGTACAAGCAGGGAAGGTGTTTCTAAGGTAAGACGTAACTCAACTGGGGGGTCATTTTCTTTCCAGTCATAATTAAAGTTTTGGGTCTGTAGAATACGGATATGAAGTTTAAAATCAATTTGAAGCTAAAATAGGGTCCAATCACGCATATAAAGTACAACCATTTCCAAGAATATGCCACGCCTCTTTGCGCAGGGTTGTTTTCCAATCAATCAATCAATCAATCAATCAATCAATCAATCAATCAATTAATCAATCAATCAATTCAATTCAATTCAATTCAATTCGATTCGATTCGATTCAGTTCAATTCAATCAATCAATCAATCAATCAATCACTAATGCTCGGCATTCAGGGCAGTCGCCCAGGAGGCAGATTCCCCATCTGCTGTTTTCCTAGCCTTTTCTGAAATGATCGCAAAGAAATTGGAAATGTATTGAACATCTCCCTTGGTAAATTATTCCAATCCCTAGCTCCCCTTCCTATAAACGAATATTTGACCCAATTTGTCCTCTTGAATTCCAACTTTATATACCAGTCGGCACCACTGTCAACTTTCAGTTGACCTTCTGTTGTTCGTTAAATGAAAAATGAAAACCTACAACCTGTTTTCCAGTCATTGACCGGGTCAGGGATGGAATGAATGAAGCAGATATAGGCTATTAGTACGATGGGGTCGCCACTCCCAAAGTGATTTATTAATGAGTGATAGATGCTATGAAATGAGAATGGAGAGTGTTGCAGGAATGAAAAATGACAGGGAAAACCGGAGTACCCGGAGAAAAACCCGTCCCGCCTCCGCTTTGTCCAGCACAAATCTCACATGGAGTGACCGCGATTTGTTGTTCGTTAAATGCGCGGTAAATAGTTTTGTTTACTTTATACCTCACAAGCTTGCTAAAGAGTTTTCTTTACTTTCTTACTGAAGAGAGACCTGACAGGGAATAAATTATATGATAGCAAGGGTATTGGAGGTATAAATAGACTGACAAATAGTGTTATTTACAAGTTATAAAGTTATTATGGCCGAGCTATAATGTGGGGAATTCAGAGGAAATGCGACGTGCAGTATGGACCACTTAGGCCTACTTCCATGAACTACCAACTCAGGGGGGGGGGGGGTGTATTCGGGCTTCCCGCGCATTTGGTGGCAAACGAGGCAAGTCTAACGTGACGTCGCTGGGAAGATACAGTGACTTTTGAACTCGCCACTCGCTTTGAAGTCTTGGTTGTCTTGAATTTGTGGGTGATAAATAGTGAGGTCTATGTTATAAAATCTAACTTACCGGTGTAAATACTTCGTTTCTCATTTAGCAGGCGATTGGTTTCTTTAGTGTTCTACGTATTTAAATAAAGTGAGTAAAAATAGAACTAACTGTGCCGTTGCTCTGTGTAACAATATTGGTTGCAAAACTCAGGACATAGTTTGCCATCGATTTCCAAAGAATGCGGCACTCCAAAATACATGGGCAGTTCGGTGCAAGCGAATGGACAGGATAAATATTAATAATGCAAGAATATGGGGTATAGTGCGCATTCGTATCCCTGAAATATCACTATAAAATTTGTCACAAATGGAACATAATAATTGCTTTTACACATATCAAGTGAAAAATCTGCGGCAAATTAAGAAATATTTGATTTTTGGAGAATATTATGTATACGTACTTTATCACTTTACAAGTACATTTGGTGTTACGCTCACAGTGATACACGTATGTCTTTTGTCTTACACTTTCAACAATTTCGTGTGTGATGTCTGTGTTCACTGAAGTTCTTTGCTTTCGTTTCATTGCTTCAGTTGTCAATGACATTTCCTAAATTGTATCGCGATATGCAATATTTAATAGGCGACAAAATGGTATGGCCAATATACATAAGAATAATTCTGTGGACTAGTGATTTATTGGTCCAGGGATCGAGCTACTTTCGTTCGAACAAAAATAAAAACATTTAATGGTCCAGGGATCATGCTATTTTTCTGTTCATCTCCATTTTGCTGTCCGAACTGGCCGCTCTAGTCATATGGACAAAGATAATGAGAATCTACAGACATAGCACTCCCATTCCACGGTGCTAGCCCTGGACCTGAAGAAAGTAACAAAAGACGGCACCAGCAGCGGAGTACGACATAAACCAGTCCTGTTTACAAGCCTTATGTATGTTGTTTTTTTTTTTTTTTTTTGCGTCGCACCAACACAGACTGGTCTTATGGCGACGATGGGACAGGAAAGGGATAGGAGTGGGAAGGAAGCGGCCGTGGCCTTAATTAAGGTACAGCCCCAGCATTTGCCTGGTGTGAAAATGGGAAACCACGGAAAACCATTTTCAGGGCTGCCGACAGTGGGGTTCGAACCTACTATCTCCCAAATACTGGATACTGGCCGCACTTAAGCGACTGCAGCTATCGAGCTCGGTTAAGTATGTTTTCATATTTCTCAAATAACAACGGTATTTCTTAATTTGCCGCAAATTTTTCACTTGATATGTGCAAAAGCAATTATTATTATGTTCCATTTGTGATAAATTTATAGTGATATTTCAGGGATACGAATGCGCATCGTACCCCATTAAACATATTCATGATTTAAATATGTGTTCCAAGCCATGAACCATTCTGAAAGCGCAAAAGAAACGATAAATATTACCTTGCATTCAGCATTTAATGGAAGGGAATATTACAGACCGCAGATGTGTTCTTCCCGATGACGTCACAAGCCGCTGACAAATGGCAGCACACATGCCCGCAATGGCCTACCTGTTGAGTATTCTAAGTTCCTTGTATCAACCGATGACAAACCTGAACATTGCCTCTGTCCGAAAAGTGATAAATCATGGTGTAAATACAACAGAGGTGAACGGGCCCATAAACATCATGGACTATTAAGTAGTACCACATGGCTGATAAAACAGGCATGAGGGAGTTTTTAAATATAAGAAAATAAAACTGACTGTTTATATCGAGCGCAGTATAATTCGGATATCTTGAATTTCAAAGCTATGAAGAAGTGAAAAGTGCTGCTCAAGACCGTTTCAAGCGGCAAAGCAGTTGCAAGATTGAATACATCACGACGACGACAACAAATTAAGAAAAGCAACATTGGTATGAAATAAAGTGCTGTACCTTACGTGGGCGAAAGCGTTTCACGTTATTCGTTTCAAAATTCTTACCGAGCTGCCTCAACTCATTGGTTAAACCTCACTTTCGACCCTTATGACGTAAATAACTTCACTCATTGGCAAGAAAAGTAAAGCACGTGAAAGGAATGGCCCGATATCGATATAATTTCGTACACGTGTATTCCATCGGCGGTTACGTAAATGATTAAAGCTGCAATCATCTGTGACAGCTAGAACGGCCACCAAAGTGCTTTAGTGTTGTCACCATGTGTAGCACTGATAGTGTACTCAAGGATCGTGCGCAGCTTCAGAGGGCACCGAGTAAAATAGGCTAAAAGCGGCTAGTTTTGGCTAGTTGTGCCACTCTACATTCGGGAAGTAGAGGGATGGTCCCAACCGTCGGCTGTCCTGAGAACGGTTTTCCGTAGTTTTCCATTCTCCTACACTCTCACCTTATCAGATCACCAACACGGACCTCCCTGACCTGAGAGTCGGCGTAACCGTCTAGGAGGCCCGCCATACCTTCTATTCGTACAGAACGAAACCTTTTACCCAACCCAACCTTGATATGGTTAGTGAGAACTGTGAAGGACCATGGAGAATGCCGCGTATCCGTGTGAGACGACGTTACCAGCATTTAACAAATTTTGAAATGGGCCTCACTGTGGGTGCATGTGGCCGGCTGGTCATTGTGCAATATCCAGACCTGAGGGGCATTCATATGTGACAGTGACTCAATGATGGACTGAATGGGAATGAGAAGGAAACCAGACACATCGTCAAGATTCCGGTCGACCAAGACTGACCACACCAAGAGAGGATCGCCGTATTGTGCGCCAAGCACATCTCCGCCTGCCATCCGGATGCAAATAATGGACTCGCTGAAACACCCAGTGTCATCCCGCACAGTTGGTCGAAGACTAGCAGCTGCCGGACTACTGAATCGCTATCCTATGGTAAGGCTGCCATTAAAACCACAATACATATGGCTGCGTCTGGAGTGGTACAGTACTCGGGAAGCATGACTGCTGGCGAGTGGAGTCACATAATTTTCAACGATGAATCTGGTTCTGCACTATCTCAGATGACCATCGTCTGCTAGTATGCGGTGCCAAGAAGAGAGGACACATTCTGCCAATATTTAGAGAGAGAGACACACACACACACCGGTGTTACTCCTGGCGTCATAGTCCGGGTATGTCTTCAAGTCACCACTCGTAGTGATTCCAGGGAACACTGACAACTCAACGGTACGTCACGGACATCCTCCGTCCTCCTATGTTACCTCTCATGCAGGCACAACTCCATAATACGATCTGCAGAGCTGCAGAAGGTGGTGGTGGTGATTATTGTTTTAATAGGAAGTACAACTAGGCAACCATCCTCTATATAACACTAATCAGAGGGAAAAAATGGAAGGGGTCCGACACTTCGAAAAATGAAGGTATCAGCCAAAGGAAGACAAGGGCCACGAAGGGCATGAAGATGAGAGACTCCCTAGGCCTCCATACGCAATACCGTCGGACTCTGAAAAGAACAAGAGTTGACCAAGGGAGGTCCGATAGGATAGATGAAAGTGAGGAGCCTGGTACAAGTAAGTGGAAGCAAAGCCAGGACTCAGCTAAGGGCCTCGCGGTCGCCAACCCACGCTCCAAAGTTCAGAGCCCCTGGGGCCCCTGTTAGTCGCCTCTTACGACAGGCAGGGGGTACCGTGGGTGTTACTCTACCCCCCCCCCCCACAGCGGGAAGAGCTGCAGAACCACCAGAATGAAAGATATAATATACAGTACAGCGATTAGCGATCCCAACTTTCATACTGAGTGTTGATATCGAGCCAGAGATCGATACCCATACATATACTGGTGATCTGGCAACCCTGTTTAGATCTGTGAACGACAGAACCACCGCCGTCTCAATCCTATATAGAGATTGAGACGGCGGTGGACAGAACAACAGGAGAGCCACGGCCGACTTGATGCGTCGCTCTAGCTAGCTAGCTCCTTATAAGGAGTTCAGCGAGGGATCCAGTCGGCCGTGGAAAAGCAAGCTTAACTACAGCTTTCTTCCGATAAGTGTCTAACAAGGGAACATCGGCAATGGGAAACTCGCCGATCGCGATGAAACTTGGAAAACACATTGGGGTACAAGTAAAAACGATGTCGGCATCAGTTTTGGGTGCCAACATTTATTAGGGCGTTAACTACGGGGCCTAAAATTTGCGACATTTCAAATTCCGCGCGATCAGCGATGAATACCTGCTGGCCAATGCTAGGCCGGGACACTGCGTGCATGGAGACACGCCTCTGCACCTCCTCTCCTCCCAATCCAATTGGTTCGCCACCGCACGTTTCCCTTCTGATAGAGTACGCAAAGTGTAGATTCGACCCTTATGATAAAGCTGAGGCCTTTGCCGACTCAATTGAGAGTCAATGTGTAACTCACGACATCTCTGACGATGACGACGACGAAAACGAACGACTGACCCGTGAGATACACAGAAAGGCTTCAACTTTCAAACGACAATGGAGACCTGACAATAACATAGCGGACGTTAAGCCTCATGAGGTCCGCAGGGTCATTAAGAGCCTGAATGAGAAAAAGTCTCCCGGAGATAACAAGGCATCGAATAAATAAATAAAATCACTGTCTTACAAGGCCATCCTCTTTTTGGCATCTATCTTTTCAGCCTGCCTGAAATCGGGATATTTCCCTGGGACTTGGAAGACGGGGAAGATGGTCGTCATTCCAAAACCAGGGAAAGACAGACTTTTCCCGCAAAATTACCGCCCGATCACCTTGCTATCTCATATCTCTAAGATATTCGAGAGACTTCTTCTCACACGGCTAAATGCCTACCTGGACCCGCGCAGAATAATGCGACCGGAGCAGTTTGGATTCCGGTCCAAGCGCAGCGCTCCTCTTGCGGCGCTGCGCCTGGTCCAATACATCACAAGGTCGTTCAATATACTCCGTAGCGTGCCAGCAGTATTTTTTGACGTTGAAAAAGTTTTTGACACTGTCTGGCACGAAAACCTAATTGTAAAAATGCTGGAAATTTACAATATACCAGCCTATTTGGTCAAAATTATTCAATCCTATTTAACAAATAGGAGATTTTATGTCTCCTGCGAGGGGGTAAATCGACCCCAAGGGCCCTCCGTGCCGGAGTCCTCCAAGGGGGAGTCCTCTCCCCAACTTTATACGGCCTATATGTGAACGACCTTCCCACCCTCCAGGGTGTAGAGGTCCAGCAGTATGCTGATGACATAGCCATTTTTACCACACAACGGAGGAATGACTATGCCCTCAGGGCACTGCAGCAATGGATATCACTGTTTGGGAAATGGTGTGTAAGAAACAAGGCGAAAATAAATCCTACCAAGACGCAGGCAATTGTTTTCACCAAGCGCCTTCCTAGATTTGGCCGCCTTACTATTGATAATGTCCCCCTGTCTTGGTCTAAATCTGTAAAGTACCTAGGTCTCACACTAGACCGCGGGCTAACGTGGAAACAATATAGAACAGGCCTTACAGCGTGCTGCGGCAAGGGTGGCAGCCCTGAGATCTCTGCTATGGAACAGGCACATCTCTAAGTCCATCAAGAGAAACCTGTACCTGGCATGTGTCAGGCCTATACTCCTATATGGCTGCGAGGCCTGGTGCTATATTCCGAAAACACATATGCAAACCCTTCAACGTTTTCAAAACAAAACCCTCCGCCGGATGACAAATGCACCTATTCTGCGCTCTAATAGGAAAATACGAACTGAACTTCGTGTTCCTCTTATCAGAACGCAAATAAATAAAATAGTTAGGGCGGCTAAAACTAGAATCCTCCTTAATCAGTCTACCGACCCTGGCATCCTACTCTTAAAACGGGTCGTGAGGACCAAGAAGCCGAACACACGATTCAAATATCGCGGCCCTTGGCTAACTTACGACCTGTTTTAACTGGTAACGCCCCCTTTTTCGGCCTACTCTTCTGACTTCACTCTCACCTGCGAAATTCAAAATTCATACCCCCCTGAAACGGCCCGTTTGTTAAGAAGGAAGCTCCCTCCCTCTTAAAATATTCTTCTTCACCTGAATTCACTCCGACACTCTATTTGATTTTTATCAGAGCAGCGAAGAGGGGGTTTCATTTCTGACGTGGAGAAACTTTTTCTTCTTCTCCACGACGGATCGTTTTTCCCCCACCAGTGCACGTGATGGAGATTTTCCGACTCATCGGCTACGTCGCGGAAACAGATGAGTAGAGAGGCCGAAGTGTGCCTCGGGACTCCCATGTACTCGCTCTCAACAAAAAAAAAAACAAAAAAAACCGGTTCTCTTCGACAGGTAAGTAACCGGCAAGCGCGAGGAGAAGGGAAACGTGCGGTGGTGAACCAATTGGATTGGGAGGGGAGGAGGTGCAGAGGCGTGTCTCCATGCACGCAGTGTCCCGGCCTAGCATTGGCCAGCAGGTATTCATCGCTGATCACGCGGAATTTGAAATGTCGCAAATTTTAGGCCCCGTAGTTAACGCCCTAATGAATATTGGCATCCAAAATTGATGCCGACATCGTTTTTACTTGTACCTCAATGTGTTTTCCAAGTTTCATCGCGATCGGCGAGTTTCTCATTGCCGATGTTCCCTTGTAAGAGTCGCCCATAAGGATATGTATGAACTGCACACCTTGCAGAACGGCTGGCCTATTTACGTGTCATCACTCAGACCATAGAGTTAGTAAATACTCCACTAGAGGTAGCACAAGCGCCACCGTCTGTGAGAGAATCGCTGCAGCGAGCGAGCATGTTGAAATCTCAGCTGTTTCGCAAAACGCTCCCTCTACTGTACACATCAGTGTGAATAGAGAACTTTTAAAACTGTGTGAATATTGATATGGTTCAAAATTCTTACATGTCAACATTCTCAGATACTACAGTATAGTTGTGATGCTTCTGTTCAGTAGAAAGAAAGCCCAAATAGCACAGATACAGGAGAAATGCATGGTAAAAGATGATGACTGTTCATGTTAAGTATTCAAACAAAGTACTTTATGATTGGGGGCATATATATTTCTCTATCTTTTGTGTAAATGGCCAGGACTTAAGCATAATTCTATCCAACGACCGAAAACATTCTCTCTCGTACGAAGCCAATGAGCGAGTTCTTACGCCTACAAGTAATCATGAAAATGTTTCTTCCTAATGGTAGTGAATTCTACTGAGTTAGGTAGTCATGAAAATGAAAACAGGAACGTTAGTACCCTCAGATGATGTTCACCCTCCATTAATAAAACCGACTCGCAAAGATGAACAGTATGCAGGTCTCGGAATCTCTGTAAATATGAGTGTGTCGATACTAGATCAAGATTGTTTGATAAGCGGAAGAAAGGCTTTATATTTGTAACTTTTTAATTGTTGTTTTTGGTACAAGTCAGTTATTCATATCGTCGATGTCGCTCAAAATCGGGGTCTTACAAATTGAGATGTACGTCTACCTGTATTTTTTTCTGTACTTTTTCGGGAACTTCACACTGATAGGACATGGAGCAAAGCATTTCCGCGGAGTTCGAGGATGGATGCACGCGAGCTCAGTTGGCACTTCCTGTATGCAATAAGAACTTAGATGTGTCTATTACACTTATTGTAATGACTGGGCATCACAGAGCAGAACCACCAACATAATTCAGCACGAACCGCCACTGCTCTCATCAGACCACATCCTCGTACCGTCTTTCAACAGGCACAATGGCGATTTGCTTTTACTTCTTCAGAACATTTTTGGGAAAGCTCACCTGACCCTGTCTACTCTTAGACTTCGTTACTGATGATGAAAGTACCAAAAGTCGCTGAAAATTATAGGCTACACATGCTGGCCTTAGGATAAGAGTAGTCTTAACTCTTCACTGCATGAATTTATTTACACCCACAACTCTGACATAAAAAATTATTACGTGGAGATTAGATATGTAACACTACACTGGTGAGCAAAAATGGAAAAAATCAGAAGTGTACAAAAATAGTACGTCATGCACTGTAGGCTAGTTGTATACAAATGTTACCTCAGTACAGTATATGAGAAGAAGTATTGTTTATTACTCGCAAGAACAGAGAAAACAAATAAACCGATTTTTTAGCTAGTTGCTTTACGTCGCACCGACACAGATAGGTCTTATGGCGACGATGGGATACAAAAGGCGTGCGAGTTGGAAGGAAGCGGCCGTAGCCTTAATTAAGGTACAGCCCCAGCATTTGTCTGGTGTGAACATGGGAAACCACGGAAAACCATCTTCAGGGTTGCCGACAGTGGGATTCTAACCCACTATCTCCCGGATGCAAGCTCACAGCCGCGTGCCCCTGACCGCAAGGCCAACTCGCCTGATAAACTGATTGTTAAACAATTAAAAGAGATTTAATACATTGCTGGAATTGGAAAATAACAGCTTGCTCAAATGAATAAGTCGTGTTCACACCTCAACTGATGCGATAGTCCTTGAAAAAATCTGCATTCACTTTCAAACACAGTGCTGCTCGGTCATGGCCATCCATATGTCCTCCTCCGTAGCGTAACGGTTACTGTTATTAGCTGACGTCCTCGAGTGCCCGGGTTCGATTGCCGGTACTGCCAGAAATTTAAGAATGGCAGGAAGGGTGGTATGTGGTTGAAATCGTACATGCAGCTCACCTCCATTGGAGGTGTGCCTATAAAGAGCTGCACCACATCGGGATGAGGATACGAGTTTAGCCTGGCTCCATGACTGAAAGATTAGCGTACTGGCCTTTGGTCACAGGGATCCCGGGTTCGATTCCAGTCAGCGTCGGAGATTTTAACCTTAAATGGATAATTCTCTTTGCTCGGGGACTGGGCATTTGTGCTATCCCCAACATTCCTACAACTCACACACCACACACAACACTATCCTCCACCTCACACATGGCAGATGCCGCTTAAACTCATCGGAGGGTCTGCCTTACAAGGGCTGCACCCGGCTAGAAATAGCCACACGAAATTATTATTCTTATTTTGGCCATCCATCAATGGCTGCTAATTTCACATGACCACCAGCCATAAGACATAGATTCCACGGTTGCTAAGAGACGTTGTTTGGCCATCCATCCATACCTTACATTACAGCCTGCACAGTTCCTAGGGTTATACCTCAGTCAAGCTAAACTCCGTAACGCATATTTTCAGATCATTCCCCAGCCATAAGACTTTTATTTCAAAGGGAATTGCGAATATATTTGCTTAAGCTAAACAACTCCATCTTGAGAAAACACAACACATATTACAATACACATTATATCACCATCATCAGGACTTAAGTCTTGCAGCGTTAATGAAGTAATCATCAAATAGAACACTATAAAGAGATACTTCAAGTCATTGCTTTCCATAACCTTCAAACACGCATCTGAAAAGAGGTGCCTTAGCTGCATGATGTAGCAAAAATGCAACATTCGTATTTCATGATTTTTAAAACAAATATTGTAAATTGAATCATTTATGCTAAAAGATAAATATATTGTGGACAGGGCATTATTTTTATTAAACTTCAATCATCAGTGAATTACCCAGAATTATATTCCAATTATACTCATACATGTACAGCCATCAAGACACATGTTCAACTGCCTCCAGCAAAGATAACCTAGCACACAGATGGAGAGAATTATTGCCCCTAGCCCGCCGTAACATCATTTCTGGAAACACAGATGTCGAAGATATTATGTACATAGTTAGGTTTGCCAACTTTTAGCATGTTACTGAACAACAAAAAGAAGAATGTTATGTAGCAAAAACGCTTCACTAAGCAATTTAGGTTTAAATGGAAATCAGAAAGTTACACGTATCTTCTGATTGAAAAGAAATACGGTTTAAATATTAGCCATCAAAATTAAATCAGAACCTTAAAAGCATGGTTTTAATTAAGAAAGAATTGAAAATTCAAATATATGATTAATACACACAAATTAAATACGAAATACCTTTCCTCTATTGGTGATATTTCCATTGCAGCATACTACCTAGCAGATCTTGGCTACGACGTCTGGATGGGGAACTGCCGAGGAAATGTGTATTCCAGAAATCACACCACACAGGAGCCATCAGATCCAAAATTCTGGTTGTTCAGGTATTGCATTCTGTTAAACCCTTATAGAAAATAAAGCTAATCTTCAGAAGGTGTCGCAAAAGTTCGCTGATGACATTTAGGTTATACAGCAATATTCGAAATAACGACATGTTTTGTGAAAGCAACCTTAGATCTCGCATGTTATGATGTACGGTATGTTTTGAATGCGTCGAGATTGTTTTTGTCAGCTAAATATTACATATTATTTCGAAATTGGTGTATTTTCTTTTGTCCTTTACTAATTCTACATACCGATGGTCTAGAACAGTAGTATTCAAAATGCGGTACATGTGCTGCTAGAGATATGCAGGATCCTCTCAAGGGGTACGAAAATTTATCGTAGCTTCTAACCATTTTCAGTGAGTAGCTCAGAGAAAAGTAGAGCCTGCTCATCTTTAATAAGTCCGGCTCCGTGGCTAAATGGTTAGCATTCTGGCCTTTGGTCCAGAGGGTCGCGGGTTTGATTCTCGGTCGGGTCGTATTTCAACCTATATTGGTTAATTCCGATGGCTCGGAGATCGGTGTGTGTGTGTGTGTGTGTGTGTGTGTGTGTGTGTGTGTGTGTGTGTGTGTGTGTGTGTGTGTGTGTGTGTGTGTATTTGTGTGTCGTCTTCATCGTAAGTAGGGCCCCATCCTCATAAATGCACAGGTCGCCTATACGGCGTCAATTCGACAGACATGCACCAGGCCTACTCGGAGGCCACATGGCATTATTATTATATTTTCAATAAAATAGTCTTGATTTAGTGTTTTTGTCTACCACTACACAGTATCCCCTTTCCGAACTCATCATCATCATAATTTCTTCGCTCCAACAAGCCGGGTGTGGTTGTGTACGAGCCTCCTCCAGTTTGTTCTATCCATCCACAGATGCTGCGTATATGCGACGCCAGTTCACATCTCTAATTTTAAGGTCCTTTAATATCTGTTTCTCCCAAATATCACGAGATCTTCCTCTTGGTCTCTTCCCAGGAACATTGTGGTCAAAGTGTGTTCTAGGAGTGTTGTGAGGGTCCATTCTTTTCATGTGACCATACCATTGCAATCTCCTCACTTCTAGAGTCTCCAGCAAGCTTCTTTCCAATCCAAGCTGTTGCTGGATATCCACATTCCTTATTTTATGAGTTTTTGTTTTTTGTAGACAAAAACGGAGAAACTTCATTTCTGTTGCCTGAAGACGACTCTTTGTTGGTCCAGTAAGTGTTGCTGCTTCTAGATCATACATCAATATAGGTACTGGATATATTTTGTACAAGCTGATCTTGGAAACTAACGGAAATGTTTCATCCCAAAGTATTTGACGTACAGCGTGAGAGAATTTGGAAGCTTTCTGTATTCTGTTGCTAATCTCTTGATGCATGGTATTGTCTGATGACAAAACACTACCTAAATACTGGAAGTTGTCTACAATATCCATCTCCTCATCTCCAATGTTACGCGCAATATGTGTGCATTATGGGTCATTGTAATCCAGAAAATGGTAGACTTTATTCGTCTTTTTTGCCCTTTATCGTTGTTTTTGGCTTATTGGTCCTTTATAGCATATTATAACGTTTTAATTTCTTTTATGCAACTTCAAAGTCTTTTGACTACAGTTTTATTGCCCATTCTCAATTTGAATTTTTATTAGTTCATTAATCACCTCTTAAACATTTTTTCTCTAGAAAGTACATATTTTAAACCATACCCGAAAAGAGAAGAAATGAAATGAAAATGAAATGAAATGGAATGAATCAAATTAAACTAGTTCCTTAAAATACCAGAGGTATCAAATTACGTGCAAGATTAGTGAAATATTGAAAGGAAAAATTTTGACGTCAGTGTTTTTGAAGAGGAAGATCTCGCTTGCTTCAAGTATGAACCCTTAACATCCGTTGATGTGGAGAGAATTTTCTGTAAGTTTCGCAATGCCCTGTCTGAAAAACGACGATCCTTTACTGCTAAGAATCTGGATATGATTATTGTGATATACTGCAAGGTCAACTGAGGTAAGGTTTTCGAATTTCGATTTCTGTAACCCTGGTGTGGTTAAGCTAAATGTGATTTCAGTTATGCTAATTTCAATTTATTTCTTCATGATGTCCGTTACGGGTTCTCTGAATTCATTCTACGAGGAAAAAAAATATTTCATTTTAAATTCTGCAAGTACTTTTTAACAAACACAGAATTCTTTTTTTAAATTATGTTAATGTAAAAATATATAACGTCTGAAAGAAGAAATATTTCACTCATATATTTTTGCTCTATGTATTTCATAGCACCAGAATGTTTGCATTTTAAACAACATATTTCTTCATTAAATATTTAATTAAAACTAAAACAATGAATGAATTTATATTGCATTTTTTGGATCCTTTATTGCCAGTTTTAGCTCCTTTTTTGATATTTTTAGGTCTTTTTTACATGACAATTTTAGGCAATTTATCGGCCTTCAACTTTCGAGCTCTAATAATAATATAGTTCTCGCAAATTCCTCGTTAACGAACGGCGATTCAAACACTAAGCAGAACCACCCGCTGGCTCGACTGTTGACCAATAGCAGATGTCTCCTGACCAATAGCATCCTAGTCTCGAAATTGACACACACTACGTGGACTTCAGAGTGGACTTCAAAAGCATGCCGGGCGTTAACGAGGAAATTTCGGGAATTATATCTGAGATAATTGTAACGTCGTATCTAATACCTGGCATTGCTCTTCGCAGCTGGCACGAGGTGGGTATGTACGATCTACCGTCCACAATAGACTACATCCTACAAACCACTGGACACAGCAAACTCTTTTATCTTGGACATTCTATGGGAGTCAGTGCCTCCTACGTCCTCCTGTCAATGCGTCCAGAATACAACGACAAAATTCGTTTGGTCATCAGCTTGTCTCCCCCAGTATTGTTCAACTCAAACTCTGCAATGCTTACGACCACAATAAAGAACAGGAATATCTATAAGGTAAGCTTCATTCTGCACTCATATCCAGCGTTAGGAATTCCTCTTCCCCAAGAGTTGCGATGTCGACAGCCTAAATCTCAAGAATCTCTTAAGGGGGTGACCCTCTCAATTTTGTAAGTTTTGCAATTTTCACTCGATATGCACCAGGTTATGTTAGTTCATTCAAAATTAAGGTTTTTCTAAGATTAGGAACATTTTGGTGCCGTAGTTTCAGATTTATAACACATTTTTTCAAAATAATTTAAATAATTTCGTACTATATAATGTATTATACAAATAGAACTGCTTTATATGTCTGTAAGCAGTTAATTTGCATAGTTCTGACCGGGCGAGTTGGCCGTGCAGTTAGGAGTGCGCGGCTGTGAGCTTGCATCTGAGAGAGAGTGGATTCGAACCCCACTGTCAGCAGTCCTAAAGATGATTTTCCGTGGTTTCCCATTTTCACACCAGGCAAATGCTGGGGCTGTACCTTAATTAGGGCCACAGCCGCTTCCTTCCCAATCCTAGGCCGTTCCCATCCCTTCGTCGCCATAAGACCTATATGTGTCAGTGTGACGTAAAGCCAATTGCAAAAGAAAAATTGAATATTTTTGACATAGGCCTACTTGATTGAAGTAGACATTAGCTACATATTTCCAAAAAAATTAATAACTGTCCTACGGAGTTATTTCTCAGCGAAATTAGGACAAAAGATTAGAATTAATTAATAAGTTGACCGTGCGGTTAGGGTCGCGCAACTGTGAGTTTGCAGTCGAGAGATAATGGGTTCGAACACCAATATCGGCAGTCCTGAAGATGGTTTTTCACGGTATCCCATTTTCACACCAGGCTGTACCTTAACTAAGGCCACGGCCGTTTCCTCCAAACTCCGCACCCTCCCCCCCCCGCCCACTAGCCCTTTCCTATCTTACCGTCACCATAACACCTATGTGTTTCCGTGCGACGTAAAGCAATTTTTTTTAATTTTAAAAATAACTAATGTTGATCTAATGATATTTTTCAGAAATTGAAAACCTTATTCAACCATAAACATGTGCGGTCGCCAGGACCTCACAACACCGGTTATGTTCCACAAATGTCACGACGCTTGCTAAGGGCTAAGGGATTAAAGTTGTGCCCGTTCGCATCTCGTAGACCATTTACAAAATGGCGGCGTAGGAAGGTATGGCCCATGCGATCTATTGAAGGCAATGAACTTCTCATTAATACGGTATATAGAAGACCATGCACGTCACGGAACAGACCAAGTTGGAAGACACTACAGGACAGTAGAGGCTCAATTGGATTGTTTTATAAAAAAAATACAGCAGCGGAGTAATTGTTATAAAAAAACTACACACTCTAAAAAAATTCAACGGCAGAGGAAGGACGCAAGAACAAGCAAAGCTTACATCTAAAGATTATCCTAAACCTTTGAAGAAGATATTGAATATTTTATAATTGACATTCAAATCAGACAAAATAATTCACCGGGGTACATTATAAAAGAGACGAGATATTACAAGAATAAAAAAAATACGGTGAGATATAACTAACTTGGATCCGGTGAGCAACCATTCTGCGATTGGCGAAGAAGGACTCACTATATTAGAGGACCGATAATTTCGTACGGCAAGAAAATTACCCCTGTTGTTATAAATTAATACACATATAAGGAGAATTTATTTCCAATTGAAGAAAATTTCGTCGTTAAGAAGAAGCAATAAAACAATGGAATATATTATGACTGATGTCTCCGCAGAAGGAATTTTCTATGTTGTCTGCAGATTTGGAATGATGACTGCTTGCTAAATCTACATGATGGACTGAACTGGAGATAGGCACCAGCAAACCAGATGACCAGCTGTGGAGGAATGGACCGGCAAACCAGATGACCAGCTGTGGAGGAATGGACCGGCAGACCAGATGACCAGCCGATGAGGATAGGCAGCGGCCAATCTGATGACCAGCTGATGATCGGGAAGACGATGACCAACATGAGATCCAGATCCTAACAGAGGGTCGAAACACAACCAAGGAATGGAGCGACAACCAGACCAAACATAACATCTAACGAGCTAAGTCTTTACATTTTCTAGTAGAGTAGTTTCTTACAATCTACACCCTGACTCTAACTTCGGCATGTGCTGATTAATTGGTGATATTTATGAATTAATTAAGAACGTGTGTGAACCATAAAGTGAAGTGTGAGATATTTAAGGCTATAAGATAAGATGGCAGTGTAGAATTCGAATTCTAATATATCATATACATGCTACCGCACTTGCACACAAATAATAGAAACTTGCATGAGTAAATGAAGGAAGTATTTCTTGTGAAGATCTAATAGCAATGAGTCTATACAACTAGTGAAACTTCCATTAATCTCGTATTAATTGTACAATGATTACGTCACGATTTTACCTGCGCGACAGAGATGAATATAGTTAAGTTACGTATTCCTTCCTTTATAAAAAGAGGGCATTGAACTCCAATTGCTTTTAAAAGATAAGAGGTTATAAAAATGCGTTTGTAATAAGGCAATTCTAAAATGTTTGGCACATAGTTTTAAGAGTAATCGGCGATATGCGTACGGTAATAAGTGTGCCAGTGGTGTGACAATATATATTGGAATGGTATTAAAATATGGTTATTTCTCGGAGTATATTATGGAATATTTGAAATGCAGATGTTTGTTTATGTGCTGCGGTATGAGAAAGAATTGCTATTTGCCGAGGAAACGTTGCGTTAGATCTACATGAGGTGAGTTCTGTGTCACATGGAAGGGTATGTCAAATGAGTGCACATCGCGCAGATGACACATTTTAAGGTAAGATCGACATGTATTATGGTAGAATTGTGAATCGTGACAGTTTTATCTGACTTTGGTAAATGATATGTAGCGAATACGAGAGAGTTCTTTAACATACGGTTTAACGAGGCTCATGACTAAGTACACATGTGATATTCTTTGGTGCGGTGACATTTCAATATAATACGTATTAATTTCATTCTGTACTGACCATACGAGTTGAGTAGCTCGTACACATGAGAGATATTGAATAATATGAGATAGCTAAAGCACATTGAGCCGATGGTGGAGGAGTGTGTGGATCGGAAACTACCTAAACAGTTAGATAGATGTTTTATTTCTTTTTAATGCTGAGATCATATGAGTTGAAGTGTTTAAATAACATAATGAATAGGAAAATGGTTAGTTAGGAGCCATATGTCGTAGGCTCTAGGGAAGTATTGTCTTGGCCCGTGAGTTGTTATTTATGCGTATTCAAGATGAAGGACCAAATAATCAGGGTTCAGATTTATGAGTGAAAAATTTGGAGAGCAGTTTTACGATTTCATACTCACGCAAGAGTTCAATTGGGAAACATATAAGCAAAGACATGATCAGGTTGATATTCGCAATCTGACTTTATCCCATTTAATTTCTATTACGTTTCAATTTAGCAAACCATCTATTTTTATTACAGTGAATTGACTTAAATGTGGTGAGAATAATTAATATAATTATCGTGACTGTATATACATCAAATATTTATACGGAGGCCTTAATTGCTCAGTGATCTGTCGAACATAATTAGGATAAATTAAAATCACTTCGGAACATGGTTACGAATATAGAAGTAAATAACCGATATGAACTTGAACATTGAATGAGAATGAGTGTAAATAACTTAAAGATCATAATTATTTTACTTTTATTTGAGCCAGCGCTGACTCTTACCCATTATACATAAAAGTTATTAAGATTATACTACCCAGAATTCACATTAACTTTCATTGAACATTATTTATTCCAATAAATTTTCTTATATTATTCTTTTAAGAAGTGTCTGTGTTATGAATTCTTCTTGGTAACACCTAGTTTGTAAGTTAGCTAGTAAGCTTAGTAGATATAAGTAACTAATGAATCTGACGGAAGAAAAAGATTCTTTTTGAGGTTTTCGGCCATTGGTCCATACTCGAGCGGTTAGGTTTCCCCATGATACATGACGTACCCACTTGGCCCACAGATGTATGACAAAATTATAACGTGGCGGGTCACTTTAATATTAAAATAAATAAATGATATGGCATTGTTTCTCCATAAACAGTATCCCAAGGGCGCCAGTCTTCAAGCTTATGGCTTGAAAACAAAAGTAGATAATTAATAATAATAATAATAATAATAATAATAATACGTAATGAGACTCAAAAAACTCCCAGGGGTGAGGTGAACGGAACACAAATCATTAAGTACACTAACTTGGAATTTAAGGATCATTAATAATAATTTCATAAAATACAAATTAAAACAGCTATTTATTAAGATGAAAAACGTGACGTAACGGCGTTTTAACGACATCTGAACTTACGGAAGCAAAAGAAAAATTGAATGAAATTAATTTTAAAAATGAACTGTTGCGCGAAGACTTGCAGTAACTTATGCCATAAGCTCACCATATGTAGACTCTGTTGTCTTGAAGCTGATGATATGTGGATCTCGTATCGGCTGCCTTCTCTGTTGTTGGATTCCAGTCCTACTTCTACATTTCCTGTCCTTAACACTTCCTACTGTACTCCTTACATAAAGTCGTAATGAGTCCTAATTTTAAGTGCAAAACCACCAGGGGTTATGTTCATGCAGAGAATACATTCGTATTCTTCCGTATTACGGAACAGTAGCGTAGCTAAATTCATAATAAGAGCTCTCCTGCCCTATACTAGTCAAAGCCGGTCTCCCGTTGACTACCTCTCGTCATTGAGATAACAAGTCCCAATGAGAGTAACTTTTGAGTAGAATATACTCAGATGCGAAGTGAACTAAGTTAAAATCTTCTCCGATGTGTAGACGTAGAATTGTAGTAAGAGTATGAATAAGAATATAAATGAGAAAGTCCGAATGTCCTCTCCAGCCCTTGTCGGTGGTATTTATCGGTTCAAAAGTCTCCTTCCATCAGCCATATCACATGGTCCAGTAAGATTCGAGGTCTCATCCCTTCTCCCTTGTATTGCTGTGAATCCATCACGTAGCTTCATTACGTTCATTCACATAGGCTGAACTTTCCCGCTGAAATAAAGCGTCTCGAAGCGGAGTTTGAAAAGTGGGTGTTAATAATGTATCAACTGTCTCTTCATGAGGTGGAGAGGGTAATATCTCTCGTAACCTCGATGACGTACTTTTCCTGGAACTGGGGTGAAATTAACCTGCTGACTCTGGTCACCTCACAACGGCTATTGGAAAATTTACTGCAAGTTATAAATATGCGTGATGTTGAAATACTTTACCCAATAATTTGTTCGTTCAGAATACGTTATAGCCGCGATACAAAGAAATGAAATGATGACTGAAATGGATGATAAAAACCCTATATATACATATTAATTTAAAAATGACCTATCAGTGATTAAATATATACATCTTATCAATTAAATATATAGTTCAATAATTAAAAATATACAGTGATGTCCCAAACATCACATTCGCCCCTCTGAGCCTGAAACAAGTAGTACTTCCGTTGAGGGCTCACACTTACACTTTGCCACTTACGTTTCACTTGTTTTCAAAACCACTGTACATTCATTCATTACTGTATACAACATAACACTATTTTACAAAATTACAACTTGATGATTCCACCTACAACTTAACAACAAATAATATATAACACTTCAAAATTTCCATTAAAACACAATATTACAACTTAGCGAGTTTCTGATGTCTCACTTTCTCAAATGTTCGTCACCTCTTGCTGATTTTATGAATCCAGTGTATGCAATACTTGACAATTCAATTTAGATCTGTACAAAATTTACACAAACAAAATGCATCGTATTACTCTTTCAAGTGTTTATACGTTCTTGCTGTATGACTATCACTTCACACACGCTAACACATTCACGTGGTTTTAGCCTAGGGTAAAATTATTGCAAGTCTTTATGATGACTTCTTATAGTCTACGGGGAATTTACAAATTTTAAACTGCAATATTAATGATCCTCGTTATATAAAATCAAATACTAGATTACCCATACATGGCGTTACGTAAAGAGAACAGACGTAACCTTGGTAATGAACTCGTGTCAATCGTATACACACACATCGTGTAGCAAGCAAAACAAAACTTGGGAAACTCCACCTACCAGAGAGCAGTCACTCCACGCTGCGACAGGTGTATATTATATAAGAGATAAGCGTGGCCTGGCTCACTGACCTATATTCCAGCACTATGGAAAATCCCCCGGACTCGTAATATATTTACATAAACTCCGAATGTTGAATGAACCCAATAAAATGCAATCACCGTCAGATAATTGATAAGCACAAGGTCCTAGTTTCTTATGTATACGATAAGGTCCTTGATATAAAAGGAAAAACTTTTTTGTGACTTAATCTTCGCTGTTAGATAACATGGGAACTCTCAAAAGAACAAGGTCACCTACCTCAAATTCATCCAGTACCTTCCGTTTTTGCTGCTTCTTTCGAAAGTTGCCAGCTTTTACTAGGTTTTCTCTGGCCAATCTAACATAAAATTCAGCATTACGCTGCGGCACCTCAGTAATACCCAATACTCTCACCAATTCATTTTGTGGCTTAGTACCGAAATGAACTTGCAGAGGTGTCAATCTAGTGCTTTCGTGCTGTACGGCATTGATCCATGTCTCAATAAGGGATAATTTCGCTACCCAAGCGGAATGCCTCTCGTGAACTAGCGACCTAAACATGCGCGCTAGTTCCTTCATCACCCGTTCACACATGTTCCCCTGAGGATTTCTGATGGATGAATGGACCTGAGTAATACCTAATTCACTAATTACGGCTTTCCACTTCTTCGATGTAAACTGTGGTCCACTGTCTGACAATATTCTCTGAGCAGTACCTAATTCAGGGACATACTTCCCTTGGATTATACGACTACAGGATTTTCCTGTTGCTTTCCTTATAGGGTATAATCTGACCAATTTAGAAAAAGCGTCCATCAAAACGAAAATATATTGAAAGCCGTATTGTCCTTTTACAATAGGACCGAAAAGGTCGATACACACCAAGTCACCAGATTTTTCTGCAATTACTGCCTGAAGAGGTCCCTCTAAATAACGGTTCTGTATCTTACTTCTCTGACATAGATCACAAGTGGCAAGAACCTTTCTGATTTCTCTTCCCATCTTGTCCCAGATAAAATTCTGTTGGATTTCAAACAGAACCTTATTAGCACCATAATGCCCTAATTCCCTGTGGATGAACCAAATTAACTCCACACGTAGCGATTTGGGTACACATATAGCCCATTTATGTTCGCTACATTTTCAAGCTAGAAATCCGTCTAACAATTTAAAAACGTGTCTACCGCGAGTCACAGTAACCTGCTCACCTCCCTGAAGTACAGACAAAGGTTTCCTACATTCTTCGTCCACAGACTGTTCCACCAACAGGTTGCGTAATCTGTTTAGAGCAGGCTTATTGTCCTTACTAAGGCATGCACAAATTAAAATGCCTTCCTGTGTTTTCAGGAAACTTCCTTCATCACACAATTTCTGATCTCTGGACAACAGATCAGCAAGGACATTGTCTTTTCCTTTTATATGCACAACAGAAAAATCGTACTCCTGTAAGGCCAGTATCCACCTACTAACCCTATTGGATGATAGCTTACATGTAGGTATAAATGAAAGAGCATGGTGATCAGTCCTAATCTCAAATTTAACACCTAGAACATACATCCTAAATTTACTTAAGGAATACACAGTAGCTAAGAATTCAAGCTCCGTAATGGAATACCGTTTTTCCGGTCCACTTAAACCTCTAGACGCTAATGACACAATTCCTAAGTCTCCGTTGTCACCCTCTTGACATAATACTCCAGTCAGACCATAGTGAGATGCGTCAGTGAGTAACACATACTTCTTATTTGCCACGGGGTACTTAAGAACAACTGCTTGCCTGAAACCTTCCTTTAAATCATTAAAAGCTTTGTGGTGACCTTCTGTCCATTTCCACTTACTGCCGGCTTTTAACAAGTCTCTAAACGGCTCAAGTAAGTTTGCAAATCTTAGTACAAAGCGTCTAAAGAAATTGCAAACTCCAATATACGACCTTAGTTCCTTGATATTCCTAGGTGTACTGGTATTCAATATCTTCTCAATCCTTGTACTCTCAGGCGTAACCCCTATCACAGATACACGATGTCTCAAAAATGTAACCTCCTGTCTACCAAAAACACACTTATCTAACTTCAAAGTAAAACCAGCACGCTCTAACTTAGTAAACACCTTCTCTAAGTGACACAAGTGCTCTTCAAAGGTCCTAGACGCAATTACCAGATCATCAAAATAAACCGTGGCGAAATCACCTGTATCATCACCTAATGCAATATTTAATGCTCTAATTAAGGCTGCAGAACTTGTCTTCGTCCCATAGGGAACGCACTGAAACTGATACAAGCTGTACTTATGACTAAATGCTGTCAGAGGCCTGTCCTCCACTCTCAAATGAATCTGCCAAACACTACTTCTTAAATGAACAGATGAAAACCATTTTTTACCCTCAAAGCCCTGAATTAACTCTTCAATATTCTGTTATTTTAACTGGTCAGTACAAATACGTCTATTCATATATCTCCCATCAATACAAAGTCTGACGCTCCCATCACTCTTAGGCACAACGATTAAAGAATTTACATACTGGCTATTAGACACTTCAATTATCCCATCAGCTAACATAGCTTGTATCTTATCGTCAACTGCCTTGGCATATTTGTGTGGGATAGCATACCGTGGCCCGCTGAAAGGACTGTCATCCAGCACTGAAAAAGAATATTCATAAACATGTGTTTTACTGGGTTTCTTAGAAAAAATCTCAGCGTGTTCACATAACACTGCCAACAATTCGTCCCTCTGGACTTCCACTAATTTAATGTTACTCGCAGCTTCAAATAAGGCATCCTTCTGATCCTCTTTCAACCACAACTGGCATAAATTAAACCCCTCACTGGGTTTCTCCTCATATCTAGAAACCTCAATAACACTCCACATAGCACAAACATTCGTTTTCCTCTGAATTTCATTTTTCAGTTCGAGTTTGACATACTTATTATCCCACTTCAGATTTACCGTTGTATCATCGTAATATAGCTGAGCCGATTTTAAAGTCAGCCAGTCACATCCCAAGATGAGATCCAATACAAGGTGAGGAATAACCAAACATACCTGCACTGAAATAAAACCCTCTATACAAATCGGCACCGCAACCTGCTTGCGTATTTGTTTCGACTTTTTACCAACAGCTGTAATAATGAATGTAGACTTAACAGGCATCTCTTCTATCATAATACCCTGTTTAACTAAAGAGTCATACCATTCTGAACTAATACATGATTTCTGACTTCCAGTATCAATTAACGCGTGAACATATGCCCCCCAAACTTCTAATTGAACCACAGGATTAACCACTTCATCACCCGAATCTAAATAATTATTATCTGGTTCACACATAAGGTCTTCCTTAACATCTAGGTCATATGGCAATAGTTTCATAACACAGTTCCTAACTACTTCCTGGTAAGGCTGGAATTCTGACCCATCATTACAGCCTGCATTTAGTTTAAAGGTTGCGATCGTGTACCTACACTTGGCTCGTTAGTAACTTGTCCTCTGACTTGTTGGGCATTTCCCGATCTATTTTCAGGTGCGCCACCCCTACCGTTATGCCTTGGCTGAAACTGATTACGATTCTCGTAGTTTGGCTGTCTCCTATTGTCCCTTGGTTCACTATGAGGAACAAAATTATGTGAGTTTCCTGTTCTATGCCCAATGTTTCCTAGTGCGTCAAAACTCCCTAATAACTGCTCCATTTCCTGAATAGTTTTAATACTTTGCATACACGCTGCTTCGCGTACCCTGTCTGGAAAATGTCGTAACAGTAATCTGACTACATCTGAATCAGCGGTGATTCCGTCTAAATTCTGGCAAATCATAACATGTTACAAAAAATACTCAGTCATAGAGACACATTCATTATGTTTGAATTTCCCGAATACTACCCTTTCTCTTTCACGGCTTTGAACGTTTTCGTTCCAGTATTTGTCTGTGAACTTCGTCTTAAATTCCTTCAGACTTTTCATGTTACTTTTATAGACTGAAAACCAGGAACGCGTCTCTCCCACAAAAGCATGATCAATAATGTCGATCGCCTCTTCCCAGTCCATAAACCCTTCCTCAATCCGTTTCCCAAACCGTTTTTCTACTATTTTAAGAAATTCTAATGGGTTAGTTTGTTTCCCATTGAATTTCGGTAATTCAATTTCCTTACTGTAAATCCCTCCATGACTTTGCCTCTCAGCGTTACCTTGCCTTTCTCTTACTTCTCGTCGTATGCGTGCTTCTGCCATCGCTATGCGGTTATCTACATCTTTATCTCTTCTTTCAATTTCATTCACTACAGTGTTCTGTTTTTCTTTCAATGTCTTAATTTCCACTGTATTGCCTTCTACTATCGCAAACTTTTCTCTTTGTTCCCTATTGTTGTCTTCTATTATACACTTAACGGTATCGATCTTGTTCTGTACCTGATCTTTAAATTATTTTATTTCTTCCTTTTGGATCTCAACTTTATTATTAATACTTGTCACCTGTGTCTCTAACTCCTTTCTAGTGTTGTTGCTTTCTTTTTCCATTAATCCCAACAACTCACTCCTCTGCTCTACAAATTTCTTTTCTACCTCTTGTTTGTTTTGTTTAGTTATCTTTTTCTGTTCCTCTATCTGCTTGTTAAATCTTTCAGTTTGTTTAAATAATTCTTGTAACTGTTTGCTATGTTCGTCCATCCTTTTATTAGCTTCTACCTTGTGTTCATTCAATGCCTTACTTAATTCTCGTTTAGTTTGTTCTACTTCATTTTTAATTTCTGATTTAGTTTGTTCTACTTCATTGTAATTTCTGATTTAGTTTGTTCTACATCTGTTTTAATTTGTTCCAATTCATTTTTTTTTATTTCAGATTTACTGTCCTCTATCTTACTCAACATTAACTGCATCATTTCAAGTAACTGAGTATTATTACTCTCAATGTTAGGACTAACCTCCGCCTCGCCCCCCATCGTACTATCGTCTGAATCTAACGTAACTTCGTCATTCCTACTCTTATTCCCTTCGCTATCTTCGCTCCTAATATCAGTTTCTTCCTCTACACATTTATCTAACTCTTCCTTAGAATTACGTAAAGTACTACCCTTCAGCACGTGTCCACTACGCAGCGTCATGTTTTTCTCCTCTTGCTCAGCCATGTTACCCCCAAAATCAAACACACTAGAAAAATATACTGTGGATACACAACAGTTACCCCCAAACTACTGATTTCATCCTTCTATACCAGTACTTAATGATTTACGAGCCCCTCAGTTGTGGCGCCAATATGTGACGTACCCACTTGGCCCACAGATGTATGACAAAATTATAACGTGGCGGGTCACTTTAATATTAAAATAAATAAATGATATGGCATTTTTTCTCCATAAACAGTATCCCAAGGGCGCCAGTCTTCAAGCTTATGGCTTGAAAACAAAAGTAGATAATTAATAATAATAATAATAATAATAATAATACGTAATGAGACTCAAAAAACTCCCAGGGGTGAGGTGAACGGAACACAAATCATTAAGTACACTAACTTGGAATTTAAGGATCATTAATAATAATTTCATAAAATACAAATTAAAACAGCTATTTATTAAGATGAAAAACGTGACGTAACGGCGTTTTAACGACATCTGAACTTACGGAAGCAAAAGAAAAATTGAATGAAATTAATTTTAAAAATGAACTATTGCGCGAAGACTTGCAGTAACTTATGCCATAAGCTCACCATATGTAGACTCTGTTGTCTTGAAGCTGATGATATGTGGATCTCGTACCGGCTGCCTTCTCTGTTGTTGGATTCCAGTCCTACTTCTACATTTCCTGTCCTTAACACTTCCTACTGTACTCCTTACATAAAGTCGTAATGAGTCCTAATTTTAAGTGCAAAACCACCAGGGGTTATGTTCATGGAGAGAATACATTCGTATTCTTCCGTATTACGGAACAGTAGCGTAGCTAAATTCATAATAAGAGCTCTCCTGCCCTATACTAGTCAAAGCCGGTCTCCCGTTGACTACCTCTCGTCATTGAGATAACAAGTCCCAATGAGAGTAACTTTTGAGTAGAATATACTCAGATGCTAAGTGAACTAAGTTAAAATCTTCTCCGATGTGTAGACGTAGAATCGTAGTAAGAGTATGAATAAGAATATAAATGAGAAAGTCCGAATGTCCTCTCCAGCCCTTGTCGGTGGTATTTATCGGTTCAAAAGTCTCCTTCCATCAGCCATATCACATGGTCCAGTAAGATTCGAGGTCTCATCCCTTCTCCCTTGTATTGCTGTGAATCCATCACGTTGCTTCATTACGTTCATTCACATAGGCTGAACTTTCCCGCTGAAATAAAGCGTCTCGAAGCGGAGTTTGAAAAGTGGTGTTAATAATGTATCAACTGTCTCTTCATGAGGTGGAGAGGGTAATATCTCTCGTAACCTCGATGACGTACTTTTCCTGGAACTGGGCTGAAATTAGCCTGCTGACTCTGGTCACCTCACAACGACTATTGGAAAATTTACTGCAAGTTATAAATATGCGTGATGTTGAAATGCTTTACCCAATAATTTGTTCGTTCAGAATACGTTATAGCCGCGATACATAGAAATGAAATGATGATTGAAATGGATGATAAAAACCCTATATATATATATACATATTAATTTTAAAATGACCTATCAGTGATTAAATATATACATCTTATCAATTAAATATATAGTTCAATAATTAAAAATATACAGTGATGTCCCAAACATCACAATACGTGTCTCAGCGGTTCGAATCTCTTCCGAAACCACGTAAAAAACAAACACATATCAAATCTCAGATTTTATGAGCGGTAGACAGAATACCCTGAGGAGAAACCGAGTTACCGGGAGGACATTGCGCTGACCGCACGACAGCGGGTGCAAAGTGGTACCGTTCTTTTTAGGCACACACTCCCTGGAGGTGAGCTACATGTAACACTTAAAATACATATCATCCCTTCTTTGTATCTTTCTTCCTTCCTTTATTTATTTATTTATTTATTTATTAATCCGTTTACCCTCCAGGGTTGGTTTCCTCTCGGACTCAGCATGACGAGAAATACAATATTGGTCCTATAACATTTTGTCATATCACGATCCCTTATAAGTTAGACAGAACTGCACTTCTCGATTTTAGGTAAATTTGGTACTTTTTACATGTATATTTTATAATTTGATACACCTAGAGGTAAGATAGAATCATAAAATTCGGTGCACACAGCGGTACGACCGGTGGCCATATGCCAGCCAAATTTTGTAAATCCAGCTGCTACATAAGTATGCGAAAAGTAAAGGAATATCCGAAAACTGTACACAAATTTCACCGCGTTCAAAGTTTCTAACTCAATTTAACGCGTAAATACAAAAGATACGAGATAATACTATAAGAGGAACCATTAGACCACTAAAATCGGCGTCTAATGACGCAATCCGCTTGTCGATATGAACAACCGTTTAGCAGCAGTAAATCTCGAAAAGAAGGGAAGGATCCCACCTCCACTGCCCCAAGGGCAGTATCCTGGAGCGTGAGACTTTGGGTAGGGGGATACAACGGGTAAGGAGGACCAGTACCTCGCCCAGGTGGCCTCAACTCATATGCTGAACACGGACTTTATTGCTGGGGGGGGGGGCGGTAAGATTGGAAGTGATAGACAAGGAAGGGGGAAGGAAACAGCCGTGGCTGTAAGTTAGGTACCTAGAAAGAAAGGCACGAAACTTCGGTAAACCACTTCGAGGATTGCTGAGGTGGAAATCGAAGCCCCTCTACTCAGTTAACATCCCGAGGCTGAGTGGACCCCGTTCCAGCCCTCGCACCACTTTTGAAACTTCGTGACAGAGCCGGGAATCGAACCCGGGCCTCTGGGGGTGGGAGACAGACATCATCCCTCCTGCCATTCTTAAATTTCTATCCGAAACTGGAATCGAACCCGGGTCTCCGAGGACGAAAGCTAATAGCTATACCTATTACACTACTGAAGTGAACATTTTACACTGTGATAATTTTTTGCTGAAATAAAGAAGTGGTTTTTGAATATTTATCCGTTTACCAACAAAACATTAGGAAAACTTACTTTTTGACTTAGGCTTGTGTAAACTTGTAGATGATAAAAATTCTACTTGATAAATGATACATGATTTAATTGATATAGTTCACTGTTCCCTTTTCCTCGTGTGTGGTACATCAGGACTGAACCACTACACAAACACTGGCATCTGAACAGCATATTCCATCACAGGAGCAAGACACTCAGTTTTCACGTTACGTAAAATGAATGTGAAAACAATTACTCGTGACGATGACCAAAAAACTTGAAGGTTGTCCTTACATTCTTCCGTAACTATGCATAAATGAGCGACCTTCTCTCTCACTAGTACCTTGTACTTACTAAATAAATATGGTTTGTTTCCTTGAAATATTTGTACAAGCTTGTGGCTAAAGTTTTACTTGGAATCACACTGGCTTGCCTCTAGCAAGCAAGGGTGTGTCGTAAAGTTTTGAGAGTTGTTACCGGTCAAACCATCTACACAACGATGTATTTTTGAGCGTTCAGCCCGGAGGCTGGTTTGAACCTCAACAGCTTCGCCATCGGCCGTCATAGGTGACGAAGGCTTCACTGAAGAGGCATACTAGGGTGAAGAGGAATGAGGTTGTTTCCCGTTGCTTTCCTTACTGACCCAGAAGTTGTTATTACATATCAATCTGCCAAGCCCAACGAAATGCCCGCACCAACCAACCCTATGAGCGACATTTTCACACCATCGTAACAAGGACTGGCTGCATAAGCAATGGTATTATTAGCATCACTCGTACCTCAGACACTTTCACGTTGTCAAAGCCAAGGGTGAGACTCAGACAGGTGAATGAAAATAACACCATTTGTTTTGGCCCACACCAGAAGATACAGTGCATTGTAAACACCAGGTCTTGCCAGTAAATGCATAAAATGGGAATTGATCCAACGGCACGTAGTGCTCCCAAGTGGTCACCCACCCAATTACTGACCACGCCCAATGTTGGTTAACTGCAGTTATCAGACGAGGACCGGTGTATTCAACATAGTACTGTCATTGGCATACGTTAACGCGTTTCGCTAATTGTACATCAGTTCAGTTCGGGCTTTCGTTTTTCTGTACACACACACCTATTATGGAATCATAAAAGTCTTCCTTTCTTAATCCGTTTACCTTCCAGGGTAGCTTTTTTCCTCGGACTCAGCGAGGGATCCCACTCCTACCACTTCAAAAGCAGTGTCCCGGATCGGGGGATACAACTGGGAAGGAGGATCAGTACCTCGCCCAGACGGCCTCACCTGCTATGCTGAACAGGCATCTTGTGCGGGATAGGAAGACTGGAAGGGACAGGCAAGGGAGAGGGAAGGAAGCGGCCGTGGCCTCAAGTTAGGTACCATCCCGGCATTTACCTGGAGATCAATTGGTAAACCATGGAAAAGTACTTCGAGGGCGGCTGAGATGGGAATCGAAACTCCCTCTACTCTGATTATCACCTGAGGCTGAATGGACCCCGCTCCACCCCACGTAGGCTACCACTTTTGAAATTTCGTGGTAGATCCAGGAATCGAATTCTGGCCTCCAGGTGTTGCAGCTAATCACACTAACCACTACACCACAGAGGTGGACGGAATCATAAAAGTTCGGTCTTATATCCAGATGTCAAAGCTTCAAGGACAAGTTGGACAATTTACTCTGTCCCGGAGTTTTTCACTGATACAGCCTTTCTTTCTTAAACGTTTTACCGTCTAGGGTTGGTTTTTCTCTCGGAATCAGTGAGGGACCCCATCTCTACTGCCTCAAGAGCAGTGCTCTGGAGTGTGATACTTTGGGTCGGCGATATAACTGGGGAGTAGTACCAGTACCTCGCTCGAACGGCCTCACCTACGTACTACTAAACAGGGGCCTTGTGGGGGAGGGATGGGAAGATTGGAAGAGGTAGAGAAGGATGCGGTCGTGGCCTTAAGTTAGGTACCATCCCGGCATTTGCCTGGAGGAGAAGTGGGGAAACCACGGAAAACCACTTCGAGAATGACTGAGGAGGGAATCGAGCACCCCTTTACTCAACTGACCTTCCGAGGCTGAGGAGTAAAACGGGGTAGTCTTCGTACCTCGTTTTAAATTTCATGGCAAAAACCGAGAATCGAATCCGGGCCTCCGGGAGGGTAAGAGATAATCACACTAACCAATATACCACAGAGGCGGAATACTGATACAGTATGGTCCAGAATAAAGTAAACCGAAACTTGGCAACACTGGAAGTCTCGAGACAGACGGACGTGAAGATGTGTTATCAGGCTGCTTGTTTGACATTGACTCATCACCGAAGTACTGTAGCAGCGAATGGTAGAGAAGAGCGGCTCTAAGTGTGCTACAAAAAGCATTTTATTAATTAATTAATTAATTAATTTATTTATTTATTTATTTATTTGTTTATTTATTTATTTATTTATTTATTTATTTATTTATTTATTTATTCATAGTTATTTACAACAGAAATTAAATCATCAAATAATACATGATGTACTCACAATACATCAAAACATAATGTCAGTGGCACATACAAACCAAAATACCCAACATTGACACTCGGCCATGAAATACTCCTCGCCTCTCATGCATGCCGATGATAATTAACACTGATATGAACCTGGAATATACCCTTCCCGGGTCTCGAACACCGAAAACATTCCATCGCACTGTTTATTTTCCGACGGGATCACGTTCGATACACTCCCAACTTATTAAATGACTATGCGGTCAATTACTACGCATAGGCCTATATTTATAACAATCCTTGGGATTTTGATTATTACCTCGTCAGACAATACACTAGTCCTGACGACATTGCTCACTAGGAGATCACACATGCTCCCCAATCTCATTAATACACTTGACGATGCTATCTTACGCATATCAATAACCATGGCTATACAAGCCATGTCTATAATTTGAAGAACACAGTTCTCAATATCACTATGATTTTCCCCAGGACCGTCAATAGTCTAATTTATTCATATCGAAGGTTTCTATGCGCTCCGCTACATTCAGTATTTGAAGCTTATTCCTCATGATTATTGTAACATTGAATTAAGACTCTATCCACATCAATCTGTAACATTCTACTTAGTTCGGTGACCCCTTATCGTGTTAATTACTCCTTCGCCGAAGTCACCTATTTACTAAATTTCTATCTCACTGCTAGGTTCATTTCTTGATGACATAAATTTAATCATTATCAGCACACCTGACAACCGAACACATTATCTGAGTAATTTAACGCACGCTTTGAAATTAACTTGACGATTCTCCTACCGATTAATATCGAACTGACAACATGGACATAACACATTTTATTCTCTAACATACGGAGAAACTTCACACATTTCCATGCATATGATCATTCATTTCAAAAGCGTGCATATAACTCGATTACATTATATCTGACATTACATTTGAGGCTTGTCTGCACGTTTATTAATCAAACTTTCTCTGAATGATACACAGTTGTGAACAGTAATCTTCCCTTGTTTATATTTATTTCATAATGGCATGCATCTTTTCCTCCCCTACAACGCAAGTTGAAATGACATGATATGGATCCGATTCATTAACCGATTTTATAATTTGACCCTGATGTCACTGGCGGTTGCCTCTTAGAAGTGAAAATTCAAACAAACTAAGACTACTATTTTAAAAAAAGACCTATAAATATCTACGTAGAGTACTACATAATTAAAATGGTATTTGCTACTCAGCCTTCAGGTTACGCCTCACCTTAGGACGGAAGGCCCCATCCTTTTTACACGACCATGGTTACTGACGTAGGATATCCAGGAGTCAGGTCCATCTTTAATCTGGCCCAGTTACTGCTGTCCATCTCTGTGTTCTCGTACCGGATCTGATGATTCTGCGGCAGGGTTTTCTGGTCCGATGTACAGCAGTAGCCTAGTAACACTTTGTAGCTGTTATTACCTACGGAGCTATCTATGGTTTAGCTACTAAGTTTATGGCTACCATAGCATCCTAAAATATTTATTGGCATCAATGCAGGTGCTATCGTGGTGTGTCTCTGTCTGCTCAAAGTTTATGTGTTTATCAGTTGATTCGCGCCACGATCGCCCGACAGAACCTTTCCCGCACTACTTACAGACACTGTTCTATACTCTCGGAATACGATCTCGGCACCTCGACGTTGGCCAACACACGCGTACTGTCCGCTGCTAAGCGAATTGCAAATTTATACTGACTAACATGTTCCGCACGACTCAGTCGCGAAATGCGACCTTTAGTTGTGACTGACTGTCTATCCGAACAGTATTCTTTTTATTTCAAATCTCACTCGTCATGACGCTCAGAGTGAATACGTGCACCGACACGGTCAGACCTAAAGTATTTGAAGAGTTCAAGTGTGAAGATGTTCACTCCAAGCACAAATGTTCTTCAAGATAGAACTACTTCATGAGTACAAGTTCAAACAAGTGCAATCGTACGCAAGTAAAGTTAAGAGTGCCTACGCAGCTTAATAACAAGAAGTAAAAGAGTAAAGAATATCTAACGAGGGAACACATACATGTGTTTCACTTGGATTCGGTTGAAATTTGGTAGGAATATTCGTGGGATGCAGTAGAATGCTAAGGTGAAAACTGCATGTCCCCAGCGCAAGTTTAAACGCCAAAATAGAACAAATAAATAGTTGTAAAATTAGAAGTGCCGCGGGATTATCTGGGTGTGGCGGAGAGGGAGAGAGGAGCGAAGCAGCGGACGTGAGCAGCGTATAGTCGGACTGCTCGCTCAAGTCGAATGAATGACCACCCACCCCTACCCTCCCGGCCACTCTTCTTTACTACACCGCACTTCGCAAATACCTCGTATCTTCCCGATTAGAAACGTCAAAGCAGATCAAGGGGTGCACATTGATTAATCGTCCGATGAGACAACGTTCTTACAATGACAGGTAAAATCTGACGTTCATATAGTCATTTTTATGAATGGTTACTGTATATTTATTTTAACCATGTATGGTAATAATTGATTTTTTACACCTAGATTCAAAAAAAACGCCCACTACAGAAGTCATTCAATCCGTGGAATGTAGTAGTGTGCCTTCAGAATTGTTTTGCAGAGTGTGACAAAAAAGACACTCCATTTTCTGAAGATGAAAGAAATTTGGGATTGGAACTATATCGTAAGTAGATCAATGTATTTATATATATTTACTTTTACGAGAAAAACAAGCGTTCACAGGAATTGCGTTCCTGTCTCCGTTTTTCAGGTCTAATTGCCGACAGGGTTTTGGATACTGATATGACAGTGGAACTGGATGGCACATTGGATATGTCAGATGATGACTTTGATTTCGAGGAAGACAATATTGAAACACCGTTATTTGACCTCGTCTCCATGCATCTACAACAACGGCTGAACGATGCCTAATCCCAATAACTTATAAGAAGAAGGTCGTCGAATATTGGCGAAACAAAGGTGGGAAACAGAGGAGCTTCGCATCAGTGAAACACAGGTTTTGTAAATTAAAGTTCCGGCAAGAGCTTTACAGGTGGGAGCAACAACTGAAAAACGGTGGCACAATGGGAGAAAAAAAAATTGTTACGAAGAAGACTTATCAAAAGTTCAAAGAAAGTAGACAACGAAACAAAATTGTTCACGATATGAATATGAAAAAATGGGCCTTAAAGTACGCTCGTCTAGTTAACTACGACACGTTTCAAGCGTCTTATTCCTGGGTAATGAGTTTTAAAAATAAATTCAAAATTGGATCAAGAAAAATTTGCAAATTCGTATCTAAAAAGTACCAATTTGAACAAGAAGATACTAATTGTAACGCGACACTGTTTGTTAAAGAAGTGTCGCAATTAATAGAAAGTCACGGCCCAGAGTGCGTGTTTAATACTGATCAGTCTGGTTTTCATGAAGAGTTCCATTTTGGCAGGACCCTTAATGAACGAGGAGAAAAAGTCGTATTAGCGGAAGCACAATCTATGAATTCACTAACTCATAGCTACACAATACAGCCAATAATTTCGGCAGATGGACAACTCCTGCTGAAGTTGCTAGTGGCGTTGAAAGAAAAAAATGGCAAATTTGGTCCTAATATAGAAAAAAAATTACCGCACCAAATGTGTACACTTTGCCTTCAAAGTCTGGAAAACTGACCAAAGAACTTGTACAGAAATGGTTATGGGATGTTTATTGTGAGCTAGTACCAGAGTACAGTGTTTTAGTTCTCGATTCCTGGACCGGGCAGAAAGAAGAAAATATTTTAAATTCTAAAATTGGGAGTAAGAAAATCATTAATGTTCAAACAATTCCGAAAGGAGCCACTGGACTTATCCAGCCGTTAGATGTTTTGGGCTTCCGCATTTGGAAGCAAGTTATACGTATTTTGTACGATTTAATTTTGTTAAACTCGTTAGACATCAAGGTACATTTAAGGAACAACATTTTAAAAGTGCAACCTTTGACGCACAACCAATTCTCCTCTCCGCGTTTTCGTAGCATGTGGCAGTACAGTTGGTACAAATGTGGCTATGTTAACAAGAAACCTTCACAAATTGTTAATCCAGTCGATTATTGTTTCAAAGAAGAGCCTTGCTATAATCAATGTAATACTTGTGAAAGCGACAGCGCTGTAAGTGCATGGTGCACACAGTGTCTGTGCCTTGTACACTTTTTTTTGTAAACAATCACTATTGCACTAATTACAACGAGTAACAAGAACTCGGGCGTGAATTCTTCAAACCTTATTGGCATCGTTGTTCAAACATCGTCCTTTGTACACTTGTTTCATGTGCAGTTTTAATATTTACGTTTTGCACATCTGATCGGGAAGTTAAGGGGAACGCACTAACTATACGCTGCCTGGCTGCTGGCGCAGCTCGACACAGCCCGGTTGGCTCACGTCCGCTGCTTCGCTCCTCCCTACCTCTCCGCCAAACCCCGATACTCCCGCGGCACTTCTAATTTTACGACTATTTATTTGTTCTGTTTTGGCGTTTAAACTTGCGCTGGGGACATGCAGTTTTCACCTTAGCATTCTACTGCCTCCCACGAATATTCCTACCAAATTTCAACTGAATCTGCGTGAAACACATGTATGTGTTCCCTCGTAAGTACAAGTAAAATGTAAGAATGTCTCAGACTAATGTCGGAATATCTCAGACTAATGTCGGAATGTCTCAAACCAATGTCGGAATGTCCCAAACTAACGTCGGAATTATTATTATTTCGTATGTCGGAATGTCTCAGACTAACGTCAGAATGTCTCAGACTAATGTCGGGATGTCCCTCCGTGCTCCGTGCGGCTAAATTTTATCATATTGGTCACCTCCTTCCTGAGTGTTCTTCACTTCGGTTTTTCGTCTTTTCCATTCACCAATAAGTAACTAATATGACGCTTCCTCTCATTGGTAGGCCGGTTTTGCGTCCTCTCCTGGGGCTCTTGGCATCGATTCCTCCCCTGCTCACGTAGGCCAGGGTTGGAGACTTTGTACCCTTTTGCTCGAGCTTCGCATTTTCCTTGAACTAAAATCTATGTCCCCTCCGCGTTGGTTCATGTTTGCCGTAATTTTATATCTGGGCTCAACTGCGTTTCTTTACAAATTTTATATAACGTTTTCGTCACAACTTTTGGCCATCGTGGGCCTGGATATCGAGTGTATTGTTTCCCATAGTCTTTTGTCTTGCCATGCTCCAAACTTTCCTCGTCGTTCGCACCCGTTTGTTAAGAAAATATATGACTGGGATGTCATTTTTACCACCCGTTTGTTGCAAATCACACCCGCGTGTACTCGCTCAAGCCGCTGGTACGCCAAATCTCGGCTTTCTCTTACTTTGCTATGCAATTTTGTTTTCATTGCCCAACTTTATGGAAATAATAAATGTAATTGATACCAAGATACTCTTTCAGTGAGCTCGTATTGATGTGGAGTCAGTGCTCTTTTCTTTCTTAATCCGTTTACACTCCAGAGTTGGTGTTTTCCCTCGGTCTCTGCGAGGTATCCCAACTCTACCGCCGCAAGGGCAGTGTCCTGGAGCGTGAGACTTTTGATCGGGATACAACGGGGAATGAGGACCAGTACCTCGCCCAAGCTGCCTCACCTGGTATACTGAACAGAGGCCTTGTGGGGGGAATGATAAGACTGGAAGGGACAGGCAAGGAAGAGGGAAGGAAGCAGCCGAGGCCTTAAGTTAGGTATCATCCCGGCATTTGCCTGGAGAAGAAGTGGGAAACCATGGAAAACCACTTCGAGGATGGCTGAGGTGGGAATCGAACCCCCTCTACTTAGCTGATCTCCCGAGGCTGAGTGAACCCCGTTTCAGTACTCGTACCACTTTTCAAATTTCCTGGAAGAACAGGGAATCGAACCCGGACCTCCGGGGTTGGCAGCTAATCACACTAACCACTACACCACAGAGGCGGACAACTGTAGTACTGCTGTACCAAATGCCAGCCAGCTATCATGCGTTCGAAAACGAGGCTTACTAATTAAAGTGGGCGCATGAGACTAGTAACGCCGAAGAACATTCAGTGAGCGACCGTCCGGTTGTTATCTCTTCGTATTCTGATGTAACCTAACTTCAGGCAGTAGTGCCACGGTAAAAATCAGGTATCAGGCATCCCTTTCATCATTAATGCAGCCAGAACGCTTAGAAGTAGAAAGTACGGCGCAGACCACTTGCTATATAATGTTTGGGAAGCTTACAGAATTTTTTCCGTTTGAATTTAATTTAAAAATTATAATAAAGAAAAAATAACGAGTAGAAAAATAATAAAGTATGTATTAACATAAAATATGTTTATTTATACAAAAATTAGTTCCCTAACAATAACATTATACTTTCTTACCATTTGCTTTACGTCACACCGACACAGATAGGTCTTATAGTGACAATGGGATGGCTAAAGGCTAGGGGTTGGAAGGAAGAGGCCAAGGCCTTAATTGAGGTACAGCCAAGCATGCACCTGATGTAAAAATGAGAAAGCAGGGAAAACCACCTTCAGAGGTGCCGACAATGGGATTCGAACCTACTCTCCCCCGGAATGCAAGCTCATAGATGAGCGACTTTCATCGCATGGCCAACTTGCTCGGTAATAACATTATTGTTATTTTATACCTACACTTGTACATCCTTCCTTTTATTAGTATGCCTATAGATTATCCCCTTAATATCTCGAAAATTTTCCTCGACGCTATCTTGGGATTTAGTGTTAAAACTTAATTTGAAATTTCAGGAAACCTTAAAGTCACTGCAGGCCATCGCTTTGGAAACTGGAACCAAGATTTCAGTTTCTAGAGAAGGGTTCATTAATTCACATATATTTTCATTTTTATACCTACTGTATTTACAGAGTTCGTCATAGTACATAGATAACCACAGAAGTAAAATATACTGAAAATGTGCACAGAAACTGCAGATATGTTCCTGAATATTCGGCAGTGTCTTTAGGCAGAATTGTCTTTCTCTGATTCTTTTCTCGATGCTGTTTCAGGTCCTAGTGGATGTAACGAATACCTACGAGATGACTCCATACTCAGAAAGAACTATCGCCTTAATCTATTTCGTCTGTCGTGATGGCGCCGTGACACAGAGAATGTGCCAGAATCTAGTGACGGAGGTCAGCGGGAAGAGCGACGGATTTAGCAGCGTAAGTCCCAGTAGAAGTTACTTAGGCTGGTAAAAGTAAAAGTAAACTCATGTCCTCATCCCGAGTTGGTGCAGATCTTTTCAGACACATCACCAATGGAGGCGAGCTGCATGAAACATTTTAGCCACATACCAATCCTCCTGCCATTCTTAAATATCTGGCACTTAAGGCCCCCACACACAGAAAGCTAAGATAAGCTATGCTATGCAATGTCAAGCCATGTTGTCCTACACCACGAATAAAAAGCTAAGCTAAACTATCCTAGGCAGCCGTTTATAGATGTCGGATTAATTAAAGAGGAACCTTTTTTATTGGCCACTGACGTGGGAAGATGAAGAAATAGAAAGAAACAGAAAGAGGAGAAGATTCTGTATACGTGAAATTGGAAGTGAATAACACATGGTCAATCCCATCATTTAATTCAAGCATTGCATGGAGATAAATAATTATTTCTTCTTTTTTCTTTTTCTTTTTTTTTTGTGTAAATCGGGAACAGTTTCATGAACTTCCCTCTATTACTCAAGATGATATATTTTCCATAGTTTACGCCCCCCATTGGAACACTTTAATCAGTCATATACATTAAAGTCTAATAGTATTAAATAGAGTCATATTTTCAGCTTATTCTTCCGCACCCAAAAACTTCCTCACCTGTCGGACCTGGCTGCCCTTGACGCAAGTGTATTAGACTGATATAACTTGAAAACAATATTCTTTAACCCATGGGTAAATAATGCCAACATCGAGCTCGAATTATTATTATTAATATTAGTATGATTCCCTATGAAGTGTTTACATCCACGTATTAGTATTATTATCTACGATCGTATTATTTGTGAGGTTATGTCATGAAACATGTGTTGTATATATCATAATATGAGTTTATTTAATGTAAGGGGGCGATGACCTTCGATGTTAGGCCCCTTTAAACAACAAGCAACAACAAGTTAATGTAAGAACCCGTAATTAATATTATATACTGTAATTTATTATTAACAGTATATACGATGTATAATCTAATACAATATTGTGCAACACACTGCAATATCCAGAATGACGTATCCTTGACACTAGATGGTTGTAGAATGTTCTTTACATTATAACTAGACTTTAGGCACTCTAGAATTTACAAGAAAATGTATTCTTTTAAAAGCCTGTCCAGGCAAAATATATATATAAGGAGGAGGTCTTGATGGAGCAGTTGAGTTATTGTTTAATAGGAGTTGTTTTGATGATACGTGTGTAGAATTCGTGTTCGAAGTATTGTAACTTTTTCATGAATAATAATAAATAATAATAATAATAATAAAATATCATAAAATATATCAAAAAATTTATACTACTCAACTTCATAAAATTCTTTAAATAAATTAAATTAATAAAAATAATTAATCGAAATGTCCGTAGGATGGGCGCCAGAGTTCACCAAAATGAATCCCTCGAATTTAGATAGAGCATAATGATTCTTTATCTCCCAGGGCGTGTACATAATGCTGCGTACTGGAACATCTACTACAGGCCTTACCTAACCTTATGAAAACGTCTAAATAGGTAGGAACTACACCTAGGTTCATCAATAACTCCACTGATTCTAAAATATCTATATTTTCTATAAAATCCGTGCATGAGCACCTCATCAACACACCAAAATAAACTTATAATACACAAACAAAATTTTGCTGGAAGACTCCATATTTACAACAACAATGAAAACAGAGGGAAAACGAAAGCGAGAACTATGCCACCATTTGCAGATAGTCCGTTGAACAATGCACATATATTGAACCCGACAGGGGCATGATCCAAGGACCTTGGGTTGATATCGATCTCCGTAATTACGCACGCAATGCTATTAAAGGGAAAGAATGCTGAAAATGATTAATATTCATATCATTAATGGAGGTCATACCGAAACTAATTAATATTCATACCATTGAGAGAGATAAATTGTGTCTTTTAAAATTATTCTACGAGGTTTCTTTGTCTGCGACTTGTTGCGCAGTATTATCCTTTGTGTAGCGGGGGCCCCGCAGATGAAGCCAAGCCAACTTAGACCCGGGAGGGGTTATGAATGGGGATTCCCTGTGACATCACTCGAGAGAAGACATCCCTCCTCAAGACTCACAGAAGGAGGGGAAACTAACTTTTTCGAAACGAAATATAGGAGCCATCTTGGACTCGGACTGGCCAACTTAATTACCTACGATCTAGAAAATTAATGAAACTCGAATTAGGGGCGCATCTCCCGATTTAATAGGGATAAATGTTACTGGGACATTTATTTAGAGTGTTTAATGTCCTCTTCCGTGATAACTTTCAGCAGAAGAGAGAATACTGTGTTGTTTCTGCGTGGAAAAGTACTGAGGCCATCTGGTTATTCTCATGACACGTCCTCGACGGAGGGACTTCACCCCGTGTGGTAGGGGAAGCAGAACAGATTTTAATTAATTTAAAGCGATTCACCGAAGGATAAGTGAGTGGTTATGTCTCAATCGCACCAACTAGATACCGGTCACCGATCACCCGTACTATCCTACCTCGAGTACGCCGGGAATAGGCGCTACGCAAATTAGTGGAAGGGGTATTGCTCCCTTGTAAAAACTACTGCAGGAAGGGACAAGCGGCAGTCGGGGTTAGAGGCTTGTCGGCGGCGAAGCTACGCTCGGTTAAGCCCCCGTTAGTTCTTTGTTCATGTGAAGTTAACTCCTAATTTTAGTGAAATAATACAGTTCGCATAAACAGTGTATAATTTGATCTCTGTGACGGATGTGTTAATTTTTTAGGAAACCGTGATGTGTAAAGTAATATTATTATCATTACGGTAGTATAATAATCTGACGTAGCAGCAGACTGAATAGGAAAACCGAGAGATAGGCGAGATTCGGTACTGAACCGCGGGCTACGTAATAGCTTACGAGATCGTGACCGGACGTTCACAGTGAACGCTGTTAACCGAAGTGTGAATTAAACAGTGACGTTGTGTGTGCACAGGATTAGCGGCCAAGGACTCCACAAGCATCGAACAATGGATCTTCAACTCCAAGATGGAATGGAAACTGAAGTAACCACCGTGGTGCCCATGGAGGAGGAGTAAGCTCAGGATGGACCTCCTGAGTTGGCGCAGGTGTCATCATCATGTGATAGAAATGAGTACAAAATTCTAATATCTGGCATGCATAGAAGGGATGGGAATATTTGTTGTAAACTGACGCTATAAGAGACTAAAGATGTAGTTCTATTGAAATAGAGCGCCGGAATGGGCGCGTAATTATTAATCCTTAGTTTAGGAAACCGACAACAGGTCTGAGTAATTGAGTGTAAATAATTTAGGGAATATATACTCTAGCTTTGCATGGGATAGAGATTCATTCGATTATTTCTTTCTTGGGAGATTCTGTTTGTTATTAGCGTCAGAAGACCAGGAATAATTAGTTTATGGGAGTGCAGTGAGAGTAGTTATTAGAGTATTCATTAATTTGATAAGTGTATGGTATGTGAAACGGTAAGTGATATAGTACGTAAGGCACGCAGCTGCGAGATTCAACGGCCGGGCTGACAGCCACAACAAAAACTCCACCCTTTGAAATACTTAGATAGGGAGTGATAAGTTTAAATTGATTCTGTGATTAAATATACTGTACCATTATATCTGACCGCAAGTATGGATATTTAACGCAGTAAAAATTTTGCAGTAGGACGCCGCTTGTGAGGGCGTGATGCTATACAGAGCGTGGGAAGCGAGAAGGTGATTTCCCGAGGCAAGGCGTGGTCATGTGTGACGAAGAAAGAATATGTGAGGAAGAGAGAAAGAGAGATGGGATTTTGTCCGGGGGAGAGACCTGCCATCTTAACAGAGATTTTTAGCGGGAGCAGACAGGCCCACCACATTACGGAAATTGAGTCGTAATTCCCGTAATTGGAAGGCTTTTCAGGTAAATAAAAAGATGGAAATGATTGCTAGAATTTTATGAAGCTGTAGATACCTCTAGGTTTATTAACATATGATTAGATCAATAAATATGTACCAAGCAGAACCACCGTGGGAAGCTCTGTAGTGGCCACATTCCAGACTCAAGTTGTTTCTCGGGGCTTTCCCTGGCGTCCTTTGGTGTGTTGTCTCATATAAAAGCTGAGTGATATGGGGGGAGATCATCCAGTTGACTATCATATTGCTGCCGGCCCGCGTCGCACGTCTGCTTAGATTGCGCCAGAAACCCTTTGTTCAGAACAAAGACAGTGTGTAATTATTACAGTGCGATAACTTTGATCCAGTGGATAGGAGACTTACGGAGTTACAGGTGGTGGATTTGTAAGTGGCGCTATATTCAGATACCTATCAATGAGATCGCGTGTGCTTAATGCTATCAGTAACAATAGAAAGCCGTACTTGCAGACTCGAATAAATAGCGGTAGGGGCGAAGCTCCCGAGGTGCCGAGGAAGTGTGGACAATAGACTAAGGAGGTCTATGTTTATCATCTGATAGACTGTTGAATCCAAGTTAAGCGGGCATAAAAACAAAGTAACCGAGTGGATAGTCTCTAGAGCAGAAAATAGTTTGTGGCACAGTACACAAGTTAGCGAGTATGCAGTGATACGAGAAGGGAGGACGAGGAGTGTGTATTACAAAGTGTTAGCGCTGTGTGCTAGCTCAACCTAAGTAAATGTCCAGAATGTGGCGTAGTGTTTAAAGTGAATATTTCATTATAGTAAGAAGTCGAGATATTCCGAGGGGAGTGAGCGGCAAGAACTTCAGAACGTGGCTTCGTAGACGCCACCTTGAACGAGGCATCCCTCAAGAAGAAGACAGCACCATGAACCAGCGGGGCAGGAAGACCGGACTCCAAGAATCGAACCTGGCTGAGACCTCTATCGTGATGGGCTAAATCATGCTAGCCTACCCGGAGGGAGAGAGGAGGAGATCGATCAAAATGAGATAAGTGGACCAAGAATTACTAGACATATGGTAGAGTTAAGGTGTCACGCAGGGATAGTAGAATTAAACGTGTAAATATTAATATAGGATTTGATTGTGGCCCATCAGGCTGCATATTAAGATTGTTTTGTTATATCTAAGGGTAAGAGTAGTTAGATTTGGTTTTTTTTCATCTTTATGTAGAGCAGACAATGAGGTAATATTTGTTATCGCGGCAAGAGGTATGTGCCTAGTGATACGCATTTGTTTGAGTACGATAGACCGGATATTTTCCTTTGGGTCGGTCGTTAAATACATTTTACTTGTAGGATTAGGACCATTATGTGTAATTCCCATTATATTCCAAGGGAAGGGCAGACATATCTGCGTGATGTTAGGGGTGCATGCTAATCGTATTTTGATGATAGGCATGGCTCTATTTATGCTACTAAGATGAACGTGATCTGTAACGCTGGTGGAGACATTAGCATTATTGGTCTCTGTGCGACTCTGCCAGACAGGGCTTGAACCACAGACCTTAGGTGACTGTGACCTCGTCGTAAATTTTGACGATATTTGATTTATCGGGGTGTAGTACGATCGTAGACTTTGATGTTATAATTGGGGCCCGTGCTTGTTTGTCAGTGAAATCGGATACATAGTGTAAGATGTATTTCCTCACTTAGTTTTGTGGCTATTTTGCTTTGTCAAGCGTAGATAAATAAAAGCCCCTTTTGTGAAGTTAGCTCTGGGAGCTCGTGAACCGTGATACTGGGTCACAGCCTGTCGGTGTGTTTACACATTTTTTGCTTATGGCGAGTCCCTCATGGCTAGACGAATCAGGTCAATGCTTGGCCCACACTCTGGGGGTAGCACAGCCATCTTAGTGTAGCCCGCGGGAAGGTCATCTTTCCTTTGAAACAGAGGTGTTTTCTGGGGACACTGTTACCTCATTCATTCGAACGTTTATCTCCTTTCCTTTATTTTGTGTTGTTTCTGCATTTCTTATGGTCGCATATTTACCCTTAGGTTATCTCGCACGATATAATTATTGTAAGAGTCCATCTGTTGACACAAAGGTATGCTTGGTGGACGTGGGTTCACGTCCCTGTAAATATGTAATTGAGGGCGCTAGAGTAGGTTATCTGAGTTTATTTTTATTTACTTATTGTGCTGCTAATTTTTGTGTATATAAATATCCCGGGGTGGAAGGAAACTTTCATAATAGCGGTAATCTCTGCGAGTATCCTTAATTCTACCATTATATCATTTTATGTCGCAGACGGGGATGCAGTTTCCATGTGGGAGAACACATCCGGTTTTCTTTTTTTTTTTGGTTCACAGATCGACAAACCTCAGCATAACGTTATCATCCAGATTGTGTTTTTTTTGTTTTCCTTCTAATTTGTAGATGTGAGCCTTTGGCGCACTTATTTTGGCACTACAGGTGCAATCCTTGTAATTAACTTGTGTTGTGAATACAAACTTATGCTCAAAATTCTGATCACAGCGAAAGTGTTCCTCATTTCGTAGTTTAATGTAGTATATGAGTTCCCCATGATCCTCTCGTCATAAGAACCCAAATTATCGACCATTTCTGCCGACTGCAGCTGAGCTGGTGCCCGTATGCAAGAACAGAAGAGCAGGTAGGTATCATCCTGCAGTATTAATGTGCCCTGTAGGGTATAATACCAGGAAGTGATCATAATAAGTGTGTTAAACATCGATTCGTGTGAAAATTAATTACTTAATGCATGTATTGCCGTGTGACGATAAAGTTGTCATGTGCCGACCATCGATTAATTAGCAGTCAGTAATCAGATGTTAATTGCCGCGCGAGTGCTTAATTGTGTTGTAATTGCTGTATAGATTCCGCGCGATGACCATGTATAAGCAAGGTAGCGGGTAAGCTATGTATAACGGCAATAATAATAATAATAATAATAATAATAATAATAATAATAATAATAATAATAATAATAATAATAATAATAATAATAATAATAATAATAACAATCAGGCAAAGATTACCATTATGATACGGGAGTCGTGTTGTAAAAAATGATATGATACTGCTGGGTAGATATGTGTTTAATTCACAGTGATTTGCGCGAGTCTGGTAAGGCCGCAGGATATTGGAGATGTACTTCCGAGTGAAATGTTACGGTTCCCTTTGGAAAGGGAAGGTTGTGTGGGTGTTGACCCCATGAGGGTGGTCAACCGCCGTCTGGCCTTGGCCCAGTGTGTTTCTTTTTTGTTTGGATGTCCCGTAAGCGAGGAAGAAGGGACTTGGCTGTGGAAATGAAGTTGGTTTCTTTCAACGGCAAAAATAATGTGATTTACCTAACACAGCAGAGCAGTATATTAATTAACAAGCGACCCGCCGATGATGGTAATGTTTGCCAATGAATCGTTGTTAATTGTGCGAGTATAATTAGATAGGGATTACAGGACCCTGCCTTCATCGCAAGAGGTTGTCAGTTCGATGCTCAACGTAGGCATTGGAGGCCTACAGCGTCAGAAGAAAGATCAAGTGCCTTTTATGTATTTTTCTTGCATATCATGTACCATTTATGTGTTTTTATGTCATGTGTGGTTGTACATAAGGTCAGTGGTGGTTCTGTCCATCAGCTTGGCGATGTCCAGGATAGCGAGGGTCGGGTTCGAACCCAGATGTTGTGTCATATGTGTGTATTTTATTTTACGTCATTTCATGGGGAAATCTAGGTCTTTATTAGAATAGGGATTGCTCAGATGTGTTGTCGGACGCATGTTAGATTATGTGTTAGCGATAATATAGCCTCAGTGTTATGATAAAATTACCATTCGCGATATGTCACGATACATCGCTTCGCGATAAACGTACTCCTTTCTATCACGTATAACGGACAGACGTCCGCCAAACAAACTACAACGAACATTTGTAAATATTAATGTAATTCATTAGGGTTATTTCATGCGTCATTTCCCATCATCATTAAGGTTCAATAAACCGGTTTGTGAGTTTTATATTTTTAATTCGAATGTGTTCTCATTTTTAGCTATATGCACCGCTTCTCCTCCCTTGTACGCCTCTAAGTTGACTTTAGTTCAGCGCCTATTTATTTCATACTTCTTGACCCGTCAGCGACCCTGTAGATTCCACGCCGGTGCCATATAGAGAGGGGGCGGGTGCAATATGTAGATAAATACCATTCACTGTCTCTCCATCAACACGACTTGCCGATTCTCATAATCGGCACTTGCAATATCACACAGATACTGTGCCTCGTAATACTGTATTCACTGACTTTAACACTTTTTGTAAAGATATATACATTTGAGCATCACAAGCTTGTCGATCTTGAACATAAATTATGGAAAGTCTGAGATAGCTTTCACCAACATAAAATACCAGGCCGTCACAAGAGCTACAATACTTAATGCGTAAGCACAGACAACGTTCCACGAACGTTTGAAGTGCAGTCCAGTATAGTGCAGCAGTGTCACTCCAGTACCGTATATCCAGTTTCATTCCCGTTTCCTGTTAGCACCACTTCCTTCCCGTACAGTCTGCCTGGTTCCCGCCGTTTGATCAACCATTATAGACATCAACATTCCCCTTCCTCTCACATGATATGCCGAGATTGATCCTCGCCAGCCAATCATGGTAGATCCTCTTGTCAAGACCATGCCCTGAATGTCTTCTTGGTCCCAAGACCTAACCAAACGCTGGGGTGTTTCACATGAGTCATATAACTTTCCGAGTACAACAACAAGCTCATCTCATCAGACTGGGATATATACATGACGCATAGAACTTCCCGACGGCGACAACAACAAGTACATCTCATCAAACACTGGGGTAGACACATGACTCATCCAAATTACCATAGTTCAACATAGCAATGTTTTCCCAGCCGTGGTACAAAACAAATTACTCATACTACATATATGGAGACCTCCCAGCTTGTAAATATTAATGACAAAATATACAACTGAAATACTGACGATAATAAGATTAATAATAATAATAAATATAATAATAAATCGAATACTGACAATAATATCTCTCACTTCTACATATAGTGCGAGGGTGTGATATACTATGTACTATCACATAACGCCCCCTTGGTGAATCGATTATACCATATATTATCATACACCATAAAACAGAACTTCATAAATGATATAACTGAACACTTAAATTGCTGTAGTAATGATATATACATTGCGTCTACTGCATTGTATTTGCACAAGCGAAATACAATTTGTCCAAACAATAATGATAATAATATGGCTATATACAAACAACTCCGATTGTTTCATAGATCATTGAACACAACACTTCTTACTAATGAACACATCAATTAAAATTGATAATATATACATCCAAAGTGCAGATCCTACAGTATCTCTTATATCTGCGAAGGCTATAGATATTAAATATCCCAAAGACCTTGTTGTCAGCGGTTACGAGCCTATAAGCACACTTGCCTATTCTACTGCCCACAGTATACGGACCATAATACAACTGAAAAAACTATCAGCATCGATAGACGAGAAACGCGTACCGTAATAAAATCTAACTACGTCTAGAATCCACTATCTCACACACAAACTTTCATCCCATCCAGTCACACAGGAATCATACGAGCTTTCATTCAGAACGTTCAAAACAAAGAAATCCCTACTTCTGAAATGCGCAAGAATCTCACCACGTTTTCTCTTCCACAAACCCATAATTAATGCAAGCAAACAGATCATAGGCTATACTTCTTCACACATTCCACATCAATATCATTTAGCAAGTCATTCAAATCATTCACACAACTCTCAGTCTTAAAAAACATTACACATTCGCTTGAAAGACTGTCTTTCATCTCACGCACACTTCCATTCTCACTTTCCTTAAACATTCCCAACACACGCACATGACCTCTGACACAAGAATTTCTCACAAAATCTTCAAACCCTGAATCACCATACAATTTGCCATTCCACTGATGAATCACCATAATCACAAAACATGACTTATAATCCGCTTCAAACAACCCTTCACGAACAACGGTCGTAGTTAACACATGCTTATTATACATACGTACTTCAGTTACCTCAAGCTCATTCACACCACACTCAGCATACATTCTCTTACTCACGCTCACTCTATCACTGAAATTCTTACCATAAATCACTTCGAAATTTCTGTCATTACTACTTAATGAACCAACAATTAATCCTTCTTCACCACCTTCCACATCAGCTCCTACTTTCACCACTTTCATGCCAACAACACTGCTACTCTCGACTCTCTTTCCAGAAGTTGCATTAATCTCAAAGTCACCATTTTCACACATAATCGCCTAACTTTATTCTCCTCACGTACACTTAAATCAACAAAAACATCCTCATGACGTATACTCCGTAAAAACTCTTCACTCACTAAACAACCTTCATCAACTCCACGAAAAACTTCACTTTCAATTTCAGAAACTTCTGTAAGATCATCGATCGCAACATCGCTATTACCATCACCACTAGCACAAAGTAAGTCAACCGACACATCTTCCTTACTTTCATCACGCCCCCTATACTGAAAATATCCCCGATCACAAAACACATGGTCATACAATAATTCCTCTTTCACGTCTACTTCGTAACTTACCTGTTTCATCGCGTGAATAGGAATTTCGGTATCGGACTCCCTATCTGACCCAACTAAGAAGTCCGATCCCGGTTTAAACTACTTGACGTGGATTGTTCTTCATTATCATGTCTCTGCACTTGATCTGGAGGTCTTTGATCCGTACGCCCCCTACTTTCTGATTCCCCTTGATTAGGTCTTCTGCCAAAATATTCCTGGTGATTAACTCCCTGATTAGACTGTCTGTTTCCCCTTCCGGACCGGAATTACCACCCTGATTCCCTGGCCTAGAATGACTGAAATTCTGATTATTCCTATCTCCCCCTAGCTGATTACCTTGTCTCCCATTATCCCCGTAATTTCTACCTTCACTTTGCCTAGTCCTCCCCTGCCCTTCCAAAGCATCAAACCTCTCTAAAAGCTGCTCTAATTCCTTAATCGCAATATTATTCTGCATACATGCAGCTAATCCGACCTTCTCAGGAAAATGCCTCAACATCTGGCGGACTGTATATCTCTCCGGTGCTAGACCTTCAATATCCTGGCTGATCAGAACATGCGCCAAGAAATACTCCGTCATAGACACATCTACTGACTTGAGGTCATCTTTTACCGACTTAAGGTTTTCTCGAATTTCTCATTCTTCTCATCTATACGCTTCGCTAAGACGTTCTGATTGGTTTTAATTCTATCTATTTCTTCAACTTTATCTTCCACTATCTTTATTCTCTTATCACAGTCCTTGCTGTTTCCAACAAATTCCTTCCTAACTACATTAAATCGGCATTCAATTTTCTCAGTCAGTTTCAAGCATTGAGCTTCTACCTTATTGTTGACTTCCTGAATTTCCCTGCTTTGATGGCCAAGCTTCTGGTTTAATTCATCTATTCTACCATTCACAGCACTGCTTAAACTATCAATTTTACTACACAACTCAACACTTACTGAATTTAACTCCTTACACTGATCTTACTGGACAGTTCCGTACTAACTGAATTTTATTCACTATTAATACTATATATTTCATTACTTCAAAAACTCAATTCACTCTTCAACTCTATACTCTGACTAACAGTCTTGCTGGACAATTTAACCTTATTATTATCGATTTTACTGGACAATTCAACATTATTGTTATCGATTTTGCTGGACAATGCATCATTTTTACTGTTAACAACATTTAATTCAACACTCTGATTATCGATTTTACTGGACAATGCATCACTCTTACTAATTCAACGCTCACTGAATTTAACTCCTTACTCTGACTATCAATCTTACAGGACAATTCATTAAATAGTGATTTAATCATACAGAGCATTGAAGCCTCCCCTTGATCCCCTACATGCTGAGTCTGAGATGGGTTACTCGGTTCCTCACCTATCGTTGCCCATTGCTTTTTCCTACTATCAGCCATTTCGCTATTCACACTTAAATTAGATAAAAATGTGGTGGAATTTTTTTGACTTCTTTTATCCTGATTCTTAGTATCAGCAACTATAACGACCTCTCTACTCCTTGATTTTATAATACTCGACTCGTTACAACATTTCTTCATACTCCAACATACATATCACGTACATATAAAACACTTCACCGATATAGTTTTCAGAATTCCATCCACACCTGACAAGTGCACCTATGCTTATAAGCCTAACAGATGTACCAATCATTCAGCCACACGTTGGGAAGCCAATTGTAACTCTTTCGTGAATACTAATAAATAATAATAATAATAAAATATCATACAATATATCAAAAAATTAATATTACTCAAAAACTTCATAAAATACTTGAAATAAATTAAATTAATAAAAATAATTAATCGAAATGTCCGTAGTATGGGCGCCAGAGTTCACCAAAATGTATCCCTCGAATTTAGATAGAGCATGATAATTCTTTATCTCCCAGGGCGTGTACATAATGCTGCGTACTGGTACATCTGCTACAGGCCTTACCCAACCTTCTGAAAACGTCTAAATAGGTAGGAACTACACCTAGGTTCATCAATAACTCCACTGATTCTAAAATATCTAACTATATTCTCAATAAAATACGTGCATGAGCACCTCATCAACACACCAAAATACACTTATAATACACAAACAGAAGATTGCTGGAAGACTCCATATTTACAACTGTAGCACTTAGCGCAATTAACTACTCCATTACTCTAAGTGACAGCAGGGATTTTCTGACCATACCTAAAAGGTACAGATCAGAGTTGTGGAAACGCGCAAAACCAAACAAATAACAAAGAGAAAAATGAACTAGAACTCACCGTTTAATGAATCGGTGACACCAGAGGGGTGGATTAAATGGAGACCTGGTCATCTAAAAATGTTTACCTTTTACAAATGAACACAACCACAACTTGGAAACAAAGAGAGATTTAATGATAAACCATAATAAACTTACACATTAATAGAAAAAACCTCGCTGGAAATAAATCAAAATTAAACTTAGCACTTAAAAAGTGGTTTTAAGGAAACCTACGGTCGACCGATTTGTTAGAAATCAATAGAATAAATAAATTAATTATTTAATTAAAAAATTAATTAAGGCCATATGCCATTTTAAAACACTTCTCCCACCTTTTAGATATAGTATAAAACCAATACACCTCACTCCAAATTTAATATTGCCATAAAATACCTGGTGTGAATTTTAAGAATCGAGTTCACTTAATTGCCTTTTCTTTATTTTTAAAAAACGAAAATGTTATTTTAGGTACATCCCAAGCAGTTCCTACAAGGAAAGGAGTAATGTCAAAATCGAGTGTCAAGAAAAGTTTTCCTCAAAATAATAATAAAAATCAGGTCAGCGATTCAGGGTAGGAACACATGCCAACCGGGAGAGGAAATTGCCAAATATAATAAAAGGGAACAGGTTAAACCACCCACAAAACCAATTTCATAACAGGAACATCAATTCATTTCCATCAACATCCATCAACAATCAGCATCCCCCATAACAACATTAGCGTTCCCATAGCAACGAACACACGCTAGGTCAGTTCAAGGAAGGGGACAATCACAGGCCGCCAATCAACAATAGGCCAAAAACATTTTGAGAGCCAAGAGAAAATAGGACGCTGAAATACCTCCAAAACACAACCCAAATAAATAATAACATTAGGTTAAGAAGTCGGAAAAGAAGTTAGAATGAAAATAGAAAACGAACGTAAACCTCACATTCTTGTATAACTCGCTTGGTTAGTAACTTTGCCAAAACATTGTGTTAATCACGACAAATCGGGCCTAGAAAGGCCACCACTAAACGTTAAATATCAAATTTACAATTTAAGACGCAAGTCCTCAGTGAACATAACTAGTTGACACACAATTACTTCTTTTTTTGGAACCGGTAAAGGAAAAGAGTTCGAAAACCACAAGGTTAAATTACAGAATTTATATGACGCAAAGCTTCATTATGTTCCGGAGTTCACTCCACTTTTCGAAATTTTCAGTTCACCACAGGGAATCAGGTAAAATGAGCGCAGTAAAAACACTTACATGGTATCAGCTTGCTGCGGTAGAGAAGTTGTTCCAACATCCAATGTTTACTTACATATGGCAGAGGGTATCCTTAAAAGCTCACAGAATTTCCAGACAGGGAAGATAGTAAAAATAAAATCAGGGGGATAAAAACCTTGAAGTTCACTAGGGCGTAAGCCCAATCGAATTAACTTCAACCAGGTTCCATTTTAAAAACCAAACCCATGCCGGCAGGCAGAGAGGCACGCCGCTCAAGCATCTTGCTTCACTTTCAGAACAATAATAGGGATTACCCAGGAGCCTCCAGTCAGTGCACAGCTGCAATGATGGCGTGCGCATATACGCCCAGTGGAGGGGGAGCGCGTGGTGAGGTAGTTCATACCTTCGACACTAGAATGCAGGAGAATACAGCGAAAAATCACCGTCTGGGCATACACTACAGCTGGGTACCTTAACCTTTTAAACCAGTGGAAGTTTCTGTTTTTAAACATTGAAAACTATGGTATCTGCGACCATGAATTACTTGTTGAATACGTAGCGGCGAACCACTATAAAAACACAAATTTCAATAACCATGCAGCCAGTCCAAAAATGTCTACGGAGAGGATATAAATTATTACGCCGGTAATAACAACAACAATGAAAACAGTGGGAAAACGAAAGCCAGAACTATGCCACCATTTGCAGATAGTCCGTTGAACAATGCACATATATGTAGATAAATACCCTTCACTGTCTCTCTATCAACACGACTTGCCGATTCTCATAATCGGCGCTTATAATATCACACAGATACTGTACCTCGTAATACTGTGTTCACTGACTTTAACACTTGTTGTAAAGATATATACATTTGAGCAACACAAGCTTGTCGATCTTGAACATAAATTATGGAAAGACTGAGATAGCTTTCACCAACATATAATACCAGGTCGCCACAAGAACTACAATACTTAATGCGTAAGCACAGACAACGTTCCACGAACGTTTGAACGCAGTCCAGTATAGTGCAGCAGTGTCACTTCAGTACCGTATATCCAGTTGCACTCCCGTATCGTGTTAGCACCACTTCCTTCCCGTACAGTCTGCCTGGTTCCCGCCGTTTGATCAACCATTATAGACATCAACATTCCCCTTCCTCTCACATGATATGCCGAGATTGATCCTCGCCAGCCAATCATGGTAGATCCTCTTGTCAAGACCATGCCCTGAATGTCTTCTTGGTCCCAAGACCTAACCAAACGCTGGGGTGTTTCACATGAGTCATATAACTTTCCGAGTACAACAACAAGCTCATCTCATCAGACTGGGATATATACATGACGCATAGAACTTCCCGACGGCGACAACAACAAGTACATCTCATCAAACACTGGGGTAGACACATGACTCATCCAAATTACCATAGTTCAACATAGCAATGTTTTCCCAGCCGTGGTACAAAACAAATTACTCATACTACATATATGGAGACCTCCCAGCTTATAAATATTAATGACAAAATATACAACTGAAATACTGACGATAATAATAATAATAATAATAATAATAATAATAATAATAATAATAATAATAATAAATCGAATACTGACAATAATATCTCTCACTTCTACATATAGTGCGAGGGTGTGATATACTACGTACTATCACAGTATGTGATTTGGTTTTGTAGAGTTGGTAGTTGGCATGCAGTGATTGCAGTCTTCTTATTCTTGGTGATAGGCAGATGGTACTTTGTTGATGTGTGTGTGACAAATGTATCAAAGTTTGTAAATAAAAATTAGGGCATACAACTGAGAGCATATTGTGTGCGTCTTTGTGGATACATCACCCTTTGGTTTGTCAGTAACGGTGAACGTCTTTCGTTCAAATGTTATGAGTTTGAATCGTAAGTGTTTATTCCTTAGAATCCTCTTTCCTTCTCTGCCTTCAATTTGGAGCATTGATAAATTTAACTCTTCTAAATCATTCATGATCTCTGTGAAACAAGTGTTCTTTGTTTTATTTTTCCAGAAGTAACTAAATTAGTGGTTCACTAGGCGGATAGGGGGGTTGTCACCGGTATATCGGCAGACTTGAGCGAAATAAAATATCTCTCCCGGACCAAACACACACTTCACAACCTCATTAATCTTGTCACACCTTGCCAATCGCCTTTGCAGATCACGTCTGGAATTGTAAACCCTGATATCGGTCAATCATGAAGATCATGAAGATGTTATTAATGTGAAGTACACAAATTATAAATTGTAGGGTAAAAATATGTGTAAAAGTAGTAAATGATACATAAAAATCAATCTCTAGAGTTTCATTTATTTCTTGCCGACAGTTTTGTTCTTCATGGTTATCTTTCAATCATTTGACAGACAAGTACCACTTCAATCAGTCTTTCTTCCTTTCGTCTGCCTTCCATGATAATTAAAAGCACAAAAACAACTAAGCAATATAATAGCTACTATATTAAAGCCCAAGTGGCTCAGGTAGCTGGCTTCTACTCGCAGGGTTCCGTGGTTCAAATCCCATGTTCAAATCATACATGCTAGATGCCAGGCAAACAAGTGATGGTGCACATGCGTGAAGCCAACTATAACTATGAAAATCGCCTCCTCGGCGATCTGTAAAGTTTAGCTTGGCATGGCTTAGGTGAGCGCAGCTTAGCATAGCAGCCTGTGTGTGCCATTTCCATATAACTTCATTGGAGCTCATTTTTTTTCGTTGGTTTGCGTAGCATAGCGTAGCTTTCTGTGTGTGGCGGACTTTAGGCTGGTTGTTTCACTCTTCTGTTCCGTTCTCTTCGTCACATTACTAGTCCCTATAAAAGAATTACTACACGGACTGATCTTTCTGTTCGGTTTGAAATTTTTAATTTATTTATTTATTTATTTATTTATTTATTTATTTATTTATTTATTTATTTATTTATTTATTTATTTATTTATTTATTTATTTATTTATTTATTGCAATTAACGTAGAATACGTTTTCTCCAAAGAGCATCCATGGCTCAAGCGGCAGCGCGACGGCCTCTCACCGTTGAGTTCCGTGCTTCAAATCCCGGTCACTCCATGTGAGATTTGTGCTGGACAAAGTGGAGGCGGAACAGGTACTCCGGTTTTCCCTGTCATTTTTCACTCCAGCAGCACTCTCCAGTATAATTTCATTTCATCTGTCTTTCATTAATCATTGCCCCAGAGGAGTGCGACGGGCTTCGGCTGCCGGCACAATTCCTATCCTCGCCGCTAGATGGGGGCTTCATTCATTCCATTCGTGACCCGGTCGATTGACTGGAAACAGGCTGTGAATTTTTATCACGTTTTCTCCAAGGACAAATTTGGTCCAAAGCGACACACGGAAAACGTGTTCAACAGCCGTCTAGAACATGCGAATACTCTGTCGTGGACGTAATTACCATGAACCCTTGTTAAATATCATTGCAATGTGTAAAATATGAAGCCTGTTTATTAATTACATGTCTCATTTCTGTATTGCAAGCACTGTCGCGCAAATAATAATTGTCTAAGATAATAAAATACCGAGCAAGTTGCCGTGGGTTAGGGGCGCGCAGCTGTGAGCTTGCATTCGGGAGATATTGCGTTCGAATCCTATTTTCGGCAGCGCTGAAGATGGCTTTCGGTGGTTTCCCATTTTCACACCACGCAAATTCTGCGGTTGTACGGCGGAGAAGGATAGGAAAGTACTAGGAGTGGGAAGATGGTGGTGGTGATTATTGTTTCAAGAGGAAGTACAACTAGGCAACCATCCTCTATGTAACATTAATCCGGAAAAAGGAAGGGATCCAACACTTCGAAAAATGAAGATATCGACCAAAGAAAGACAAGGGCTACGATGGGCGTGGAAATGAATGACTCTCTAGGCTTCGAGTGCTCTAATACCGTCGGGGTCGGAAAAGAACAAGAGTTGACCGAGGGAGGTAGGATAGGTTGGATGAAAGTGTGGAACCTGACAAATAAGTAGAAGCAATGACAGGAATCAGCTCATGACCCCATGGTCGCCAACTGCCTCACCCAAGTTAAGAGCCCCTGGGGCCCCTTTATGTCGCCTCTTACGACAGGCAGGGGATACCTCTTCCTTGTCTATCCCCTTCAATCTTACCATCCCCCACAAGGCCCCTGTTCAGCACAGCAGGTGAGGTCACCTGGGTGAGGTACTGGCCCTCCCACACCAGTTGTATCTCCCGATCCAAAGTCTCAAGCTCCAGGACACTACCCTTGAGTCGGTAGAGGTGGGATCTCTCGCTTAGTCCGAGGGAAAAACCAACCCTAGAGGGTAAACACATTAAGAGAGAAAGGAAGATAAATTATTATTATTATTATTATTATTATTATTATTATTATTATTATTATTATTATTATTATTACTATTATTATTATTGTTGTTGTTCCAGAGATACCCGTGGAGCAGAAAGAGGTGAAAGAAGGTGCCGGGGGGAATGGGTCTAACTACAATATTAAAGTTAATTTAAAACTTTAACAAAGGTTATATTTCTTTAGAATTTCAAAAATCAACAAATAACAACGTAACAGGTACAATTAGCAATTTAGAAACAAGTCAAGGAAAATACAATATAGTGAATCCCACAAGTCCTGGGCTTCAAGCCCCTCGATTTACATTTCCTGAGCTCTCGGCTCAAATTTACAAAGAGCACAAATTCACTCAAGGGCAGAAATCCCCCTAATTCATGGAGCACTTGCTCCCAAAATACAACACCTAACCTTCAAGAGGCATACAGTAATCTTACTTTGAAAAAGAGCTAACAGGCTCTCAGTTTTCCAAGTCTATTCAAGGCAACATCAACTTACAATTTCTGGATTATACAGGGGTATTTAATACCCAACCTACTGGGCCTTCATGGAACAAGAATAATGGCTAAATAAATGGCCCGAACACAAAATTAATGGAGGCGAATACTTGCACTCCTAGTTATGAGCACTTAAATCCTAAAGGGAACAAGGCCAATGAAACAGGGGCTATTCCCAAACTATGGAGATGACTCGTATAAGAATAAATTAAGACATTACGAAAAGGAAGAAAACCAGTTACAGAACGTAGTCACCTCAAACCAATATGAAGGTGAGCTCGAGAGGGTACATCACTCTCTGTCCCCGATTTACAGTTAAAGATTTTATGAAGTTTTTTACATTAGCCGGCAGAAAGTTACATTTTTAGGAAAACTAGGTTACGTAGTTAACGATTCGGACCTTTCTCTCAGGTTAAACTGCGGAGCTAGCAAGAAATAAAGATCTTATGTGGTCATTACATTGTCGATGTACTGCTGCCTGATGAAAGAGGCCACCCACCTCCTGCTTTGATCCACACACTAGGTAAGATGACGATCAATTGGCCAAGAGACGTGAAAATCCGCAGCTTATAAACCCTCGGGGAGAGTTCGAGACCATTCAAGATTAAACTAGCCACACCCTCTCATTTTATTGGATAATTTAAAAGTTACACTCAAAATCGAAGAAGACTGTGATTGGTAGAATATTAATTACAGAAATTATTGATTGGTTGCATTCATAACTGGAGGAAAGAAAAGATAAATATTGCCAACCCAAAAATAAATTAACATCAATTAGTAAAAAAAATATGAATACAAAACTTCTTTAAATCAAATGTTCTTTCACTTCACACCAGGGTGCATGATCATAGTTTTTTAGTAGTGACATCTGTGAAAGAAAGTCCAAACTTCCTGATGAATGGCAAACAAAACAAGTAGAAATACAGTCAGTTCAGGAAACTTCACAATAACAAAATTACGTCAGATTTTAGTGGTGACTTCTTCTGAGTAAAGTTTTAAGTAGGTATAGTTTCAATTTCACTGTTTCGCCAATAGAGGGGTTCTTTTAGGCGCTAGATTTAAATGCGCGGCGTTGGGGTGTACCTCCAGGTACAATTATTATTATTATTATTATTATTATTATTATTATTATTATTATTATTATTATTATTATTATTTCTTCGTTATGCCCGTTTACAGAGCGCGTTGGAACGTATTATTATTATTATTATTATTATTATTATTATTATTATTATTATTATTATTTCTCGTTATGCCCGTTTACAGAGCGCGTTGGAACGTATTATTATTATTATTATTATTATTATTATTATTATTATTATTATTATTATTATTATTATTATCGTCATTGGTTTTACGTCTCACTAACTACTTTTAAGGTTTTCTGAGATACTGAACTGCTGAAGTTGCAGGAGTTCTCTTACTTGTCAGTGAGGTGTGTGTATTTGAACACTTGCAGTTATTCCATCAGAATGAACCTTGACAGAAGCTGGCAACTTGAGCTCACAGAGCCATCACTCTAGCTTCTGAGCTGCTGTGTGCTTCCCCTAACGAAACAGGGCCTCAACTTAGAACAAAGTTTTCTTATACAAACTTAAATGATTTGGTTCCTGTAAGCTGCCCAACTCCTGGTGTGAAGGCACGTAATGCTGGATTACTCAACAAGAGATCGTTTTTACCCGTTGATATTTTCTAGTATAATGTTTACATTAAAATAAATGTTTATTCTCCTTTTTTGGAGAGTTACAATGGACGTAATTTTCTTTTCGGCTTCGGCTTGTAATATACTGATTACATTCTACAGCCCGTTGAAACTAATGCAAGAAAACGCTAGAAAACACCCACCAAGCTCCATAGCTGTAGTCGCTTAAGTGCGGCCAGTATCCAGTATTCGGGAGATAGTGGGTTCGAACCCCACGTACGACAGCTCTGATGACGGTTTTCCGTGGTTTCCCACTTTCACACCGGGCAAATGTTTGGGCTGTACCTTAATTAAGGCCTCGGCCGCTTCCTTCCCACTCTTAGTCCTTTCCTATCCTATCGTCGCCATAAGACCTACAGTACCTGTGTTAGTGCTACGTAAGGCCACTTGTAAAAGAACCTAAACAATGGAATTTAATTAATAGGCAAAACAAAGTCCACATCCGTGGTGTAGTGGTTAGTGTGATTAGCTGCCACACCCGGAGGCCCGGATTCGGTTCCCGGCTCTGCCACGAAATTTGAAAAATGGTACGAGGGCTGGAACGGGGTCCACTCAGCTTCGGAAGGTCAACTGAGTAGATGGGGGTTCGATTCCCACCTCAGCCATCCTCGAAGTGGTTTTCCATGGTTTCGCACTTCTCCACCAGACAAATGCCGGCATGGTACCTAACTTAAGGCCACGGCCGCTTCCTTCCCTCTTCCTTGTCTATCCCTTCCAATATTCCCATCCCCTCACAATGCCCCTGTTCAGCATAGCAGGTGAGGCCGCCTGGGCGAGCTACTGGTCATCCTCTCCAGTTGTATCACCCGACCCAATGTCTCACGCTCCAAGACACTGCCCTTGAGGCGGTAGAGGTGGGATCCCTCACCGAGTTCAAGGGGAAAACCAACCCCGCACGGTAAAATGATTAAGAAGGAAAGAAAGAAAGAAAGAAAGAAAGAAAGAAAGAAAGAAAGAAAGAAAGAGGGGTTGAAATAAGCGAACACACGTGTCGGTTTATCCGCAGTCACTCAACAGTTTCCGAGAAAATGACGGTAGAAGTTTCCGACGTGCTTTACGTGACTGAAAATGAAAATCTACAACCTGTTTTCCAGTCATTGACCGGGTCAGGGATGGAATGAATGAAGCAGATATAGCCTATTAGTACCATGGGGTCGCCACTCCCAAAATGATATATTAATGACTGATAGGTGCTATAAAATGAGAATGGAGAGTGTTGCTGGAATGAAAGATGACAGGAAAAACCGGAGTACAGGGAGAAAAACCTGTCCTGCCCCCGCTTTGTCCAGCACAAACCACACATAGAACGACCGGGATTTGAACCACGATATCCAGCGGTGAGAGGCCGACGCGGAGGCTCTCTTTACGTGACTATTAGCGCATAATAAGTTCAACCATCGCAGCGGCTTCACACGTTTGTCCTATGTGTTCAATCGCGATTATTTTTTTGTTTCATTTATTTATTTTGGTCCATTGATGATTACTATACGAATGCTTTTGTTTAATGTATTTTAAAATATTGTTGTACTTATTCGTCTATGTTCTGTGTGGTAAATAAATTTTAAAACATCAGTAAATGATTGAATCGTCTGCCTCTGTGGTGTAGTGGTTAGTGTGATTAGCTGCCACGCCCCGGCGGCCCGGGTTCGATCCCAACTCTGCCACGAAATTTGAAAAGTAGTACGAGGGTTGGAACGGGGTCCACTCAGCCTCGGGAAGTCAACTGAGTAGAGGGGCGTTCGATTGCCACCTCAGCCATCCTCGATGTGGTTTCCCGTGGTTTCCCACTTCTCCTCCAGGCAAATGCCGCGATAGTACCTAACTCAAAGTTAAGGCCACTTCCTTCTCTCTTCCTTGTCCATCCCTTCCAATCTTCCCATCCCCCATTAAGGCCCCTGTTCAGCATAGCAGGTGAGGCCGTCTGGACGAGGTACTGGTCCTTTTCCACAGTTGTATCCACCAACCCAATGCCTCTCGCACTAGGTCACTGCACTTGAGGCGGTAGAGGTGGGATCCCTCTCTGAGTCCGAGAGAAAAACCAACCTTGGAGGAAGAGGGAAGGAAGCGGCCGTGGCCTTAAGTTAGGTACCATCCCGGCATTTGCCTGGAGGAGAAGTGCATAACCACGGAAAACCACTTCTAGGATGGCTGATGTGCGAATCGAACCCACCTCTACTCAGTTGACCTCCCGAGGCTGAGTGGACCCCGTTCCAGCCCTCGTACCACTTTTCAAATTTCGTGGCAGAGACGGGAATCTAACGCGGGCCTCCGGGGGTGGCAGCTTATCACACTAACCACTACACCACAGAGGCGGACTGTGTAAAATTTCTATGTTTTGAATGTTTCTACGATCGGTTTCATCCGAGGGAATGCACCGTATTTCCCTGAAGCGTTAATATAAAAATACACTTACAAAACATTGTACTCCTAGGAAAATAATGCACATTTATAGAGGCTATATATCGTCTGATACAGCTGTCCCTGTTCACTCGATTTTATGCAACCCGTTGATTATAACCTAACCTAAACATCTTGACCTTGGCTACCGGTACTCACAACAACGTCTGGCCTTACTACGATTTCTACAATTCGTTTATTCGTGTCAACCAAATCAGCATTAATGATAAAATACCGAATGATGGTAAAGAATCGTAAAAATTCTGCATCACAGGAACGTCATGTCTAGAGAATATGACGGATGAATGACTAGATGTAGTATGGACATAACAACAATTAATCAGTCAATATTGATCTGCATTTAGGGCAGTCGCCCAGGTGGCAGATTCCCTATCTGTTGTTTTCCTAGCCTTTTCTTAAATGATTTCAAAGAAACTGGAAATTTATTGAATATCTCCCTTGGTAAGTTATTCCAATCCCTAACTCCCCTTCCTATGAATGAATGTATGTATGTTGAGTCCTCAGCCCCAAGGCTGGTTGGATCCTCAACAGCTCTGCCATCAGCTGTCATAGATGGCCTAGGCATCACTGAAGAGGCGTACTAGGGAAATGAGGAGTGAGGTAGTTTCCCGTTGCTTTCCTCACCGAGCCAGAGTTGCTATTACATATCAGTCTGCGAAGCCCACTGAAATGCATGCACCAACCAACCCTATGAGCAACATTTTCACACCATTCATAGCAGGGACTGGCTGCATAAGGATTGGCATTACTAGCATCGCTCATACCTCAGTCACTTTCATATTGTCAAAGCCAAGGATAAGACAGAGACAGATCTATGACAGTAACAAAATTGCTCTAGCCTATAAAGAAGACATAGTGCACTGCAAACACTAGGTCCTGCCAGCAAAGGCATATTTGCCCCAATTTGTGCTCTTGTATTCCAAATTTATCTTCACATTGTGATCTTTCCTACTTTTAAAGACGCCACTCAAACTTATTCGTCTACTAATGTCATTCCACGCCATCTCTCCGCTGACTGCTCGGAACTTGCCATTCAGTCGAGCAGCTCGTCTTTTCTCCCAATTCTTCCCAGCCCACAACAGAAAACGACAACTCGTGATAGCCGATCGTGTTAAAAACTAGAGGAGGAAACCGGTGCTCGTTAGTCGCAGGTTCGAGTCCGATTTAGGGCGAATTGTTGTATTCGTGTGAAATGAATGCTTCATACAAATCTAAATCATGATCAGTTATCATATTGCAGGTACTCTGTTATGTTTATTTCTGAGTAGCTCATAATAGAGCTATATCCAGTAAAGGAAGCTATTACGGACAGAGATGCAAAGGGCTTGTGTATAGCCATTCTATTAATGAGGTAGGTAAGGGTCATTCTGCCCGAAGGCAGGTCCAAACCTCCGCAGAGGTATTCCTGAGCCGGAGTTTACGTGCCGTAGGGTGGCCAGTTCCTTTCCGCTCCTCTATTCCCTTACCCCCCACCAACAGCGCGTGGCAACCCATCCAACTCCTGACCACGCCCAATGTTGCTTAATTTCGGAGATCTCACGAGATCCGGTGTTTCAACACGGCTACGGCCGTTGGCTCTATTAATGAAGCAAATGTTAAAAATGACCACCCCTTCACTAATGCAAATCTGAGCACGATTGAGAAGAGACATTCTTGCTTGCTGCAACATATGTGGTGGAATCTGCCTGCAGGCCTCAGTGATGAGCCTCCGTAAACGATTCGGGCTCTCTGGCTCCTGTTCATAGGCTTTTTCGTTTAAATAACCCCAGAGGAAAAATCTAGTGCAGTAAGGTCACGTGATCTACCTGGTCATGTGACAGGACCCCGTCGCCCAATCAATCGTCCAGGATATATCTTATGCAAGTGGTTCCGTACTGCCAATGACCAGTATGGAGGAGCTCCATCCTGCTGGAACCACATTCTTAACCGTGTCATAAGGGGCACATTCTCTAATAACAGCGTGAGGTATTCACTAAGAAACTGTGGATAGCGTCGTCCCATGAGGTTTCCATCGAAGAAATATGGTCCAATTATCTTGTCACCTACCGGGCGAGTTGGCCGTGCTCGTACAGGCGCGCGGCTGTGAGCTTGCATCCGGGAGATAGTAGGTTCGAATCCCACTATCGGCAGCCCTGAAGATGGTTTTCCGTGGTTTCCCATTTTCACACCAGGCAAATGCTGGGGCTGTACCTTAATTAAGGCCACGGCCGCTTCCTTCCAACTCCTAGGCCTTTGCTATCCCATCGTCGCCATAAGACCTATCTGTGTCGGTCCGACGTAAAGCCCCTAGCAAAAAAAAAAATTATCTTGTCACCTATGATCCCGCACCACACGTTGATGCCACAGTGTACCTGAAATCGAGATCCTCATATTTATCATTTCAACGCTCCAGTAATGGATGTTGTTACGATTAACAGTTCCGTTGTTATGAATTCTAGATTCGTCCTAAAGAGAATGTCCGTTAAGAAATCCGCGTCAGCTTCAACTCTTCGCAATATCTATTGCGAGAGTTCTATCCGTGAATTTCCTGGTGTAGTCGTTGACGGTAGGGGGTGGAATTTATGGCGGTGCAATATGCGCAGTACAGATACATGACTGATGTTCAGTTCATTCCCAATGGCTCATGAACGTGTACCGAGCTCGATAGCTGCAGTCGCTTAAGTGCGGCCAGTATCCAGTATTCGGGAGATAGTAGGTTCGAACCCCACTGTCGGCAGCCCCGAAGATGGCTTTCCGTGCTTTCCTATTTTCACACCAGGCAAACGCTGGGGCAGTACCTTAATTAAGGCCACGGCCGCTTCCTTCCCACTCCTAGCCCTTCCCTGTCCCATCGTCGCCATAAGACCTCTCTGTGTCGGTGCGACGTAAGGTAAGTAGGAAAAAAAGCATGAACTTAAATGTGGCCCGCCTCTGTGGTGTAGTGGTAAGTGTGATTAGCTGCCACCCCCAGAGGCCCGGGTTCCATTCCCGGCTCTGCCACGAAATTTGAAAAGTGGTACGAGGGCTGGAACGGGTTCCACTCAGCTTCGGGAGGTCAACTGAGTAGAGGGGTGTTCGATTCCCTCCTCAGCCATCCTGGAAGTGGTTTTCCGTGGTTTCCCACTTCTCCTCCAGGCAAATGCCGGGATGTTACCTAACTTAAGGCCACGGCCGCTTCCTTCCCTCGTCCTTGTCTATCCCTTCCAAACTTCCCATCCCCTCACAAGGCCCCTGTTCAGCATAGCAGGTGGGGCTGCCTGGGCGATGTACTGGTCCTCCTCCCCAGTTTTATCCCCAGACCCAGAGTCTGAAGTTCCAGAACACTGCCCTTGAGGCGGTAGAGGTAGGATCCCTCGCTGAGTCCGAGGGAAAACCGACCCTGGAGGGTAAACAGATTACGAACGAACGAACTTAATTGTGGGTTGTATGAAATTGCATCTTGAACAACTCCTTCGTTATTTTCAGACGTCACTGGAGCATCACGAACGGGGGGGTAATGTATGTAATGTCCACGTTGCATGCAACACGTCGAAAGGTATCTGCGGTTCGTAGACTTCGTTCAGGAAAACGTTCTTGATACAAGCGTCTCGCTTCCTGCGAATTCTGCCTTGCTTCCCCATAAAGAAGTACAATATTCACACAGTCATCCCGTGAATACATAATATTTGCTTTTGTACTAACCGTACAGTAGGTGTTCTCCCTTTGCTACTCTATTATGTGTTTTATGAGTTGAAAGTGCGCAGTTACTTGGTTGAATGGGTGTGTCATAATGATGACAATAAGTGCACTGCGCTTGATTCGTTGAATAAAAAAACCTGTGGCGCAAAAACCCCGAAGGGCCTTGGGCTACAAAGCGACCGCTGCTCAGCCCCAAGGCCTGCAGATTATTAGGTATCGTTTGGTCAGCACGACGAATACTCTCGGTCATTACTCTTGGCTTTCTGGACTGGGAGTTCACCGCAGCCGTTTGCCATATGAAAGTCGCATGTTCTTCGCATGTTCTTATTTCTTTCTTATGTATGCTTTCTTTGTACACATGAAAAAATATTTTGTGACTTCTTCTTCTTCTTAATCTGTTTACCCTCCAGGGTCGGTTTCTCCCTCGGACTCAGCGAGGGATCCCACCTCTACCGCCTCAAGGACAGTGTCCTGGAGCTTCAGACTTTGGGTCGGGGATACAACTGGGGAGAATGACCAGTACCTCGCCCACGCGGCCTCACCTGCTGTGCTGAACAGGGGCCTTGTGGAGGGATGGGAAGATTGGATGGGACAGCAAGGAAGAGGGAAGTGTCCGTGGCCTTAAGTTAGGTACCATCCCGGCATTTGCCTGGAGAAGTGGGAAACCACGGAAAACTACTTCCAGGATGGCTGAGGTGGGAATCGAACCCACCTCTACTCAGTTGACCTCCCGAGGCTGAGTGGACCCCGTTCCAGCCCACGTACCACTTTTCAAATTTCGTGGCAGAGCCGGGAATCGAACCCAGACCTCCGGGGGTGGAAGCTAATCACGCTAACCACTACACCACAGAGGCGGACCTTTTGAGACGTAAGGAAGTTAAACCTTAATATAGGAATGCCTTTAGGAGTATAAATTAAAACTTAAATTGAGAACCTCGTAAGTAGATTCGAACTCCGAATCCTTGAATATGATCATACGTTGGCTGCGATTAGTACCATATAGCCAATCCAGGTGACGAACAGTTCGCCTTGTAACTCTGTAGTAATAGAGTAATCTAGGCTACCGCTTCGAAACCCTTGTTCTTTTTTTCTTTTTTTATAAGTTCCGACCTTGAGTGTACAGACAGGTTTACCTTGCTGCAAATACGACAGTGTGCTAAGGAATCATGTCTCTCTTAAGCCCAGATACTTAAACCATTCCGTACGCGTAGAGGTGCAGCGTACTTATTACGTGGTTGACTGAGTCCTCCGTAATGTTCCAGGTGATAATCACTGTATGTGTCTATAGTCGGTGCTTTCTTCCTTTCTTAATCTGTTTACCATCCAGGGTTAGATTTTCCCTCGGACTCGGCGAGGGATCCCACCTCTACCGCCTCAAGGGCAGTGTCATGGAGTGTGAGACATTGGTCCGGGAATACAAATGGGAAGGAGGACCAGTACCTCGCCCAGGCGGCCTCACCTGCTATGCTAAACAGGGGCCTTGGCAGGGGATGGGAAGATTGGAAGGGATAGACAAGGAAGAGGGAAGGAAGCGGCCGTGACCTTAAGTTAGTTACCATCCCAGCATTTGCCTGGGGGAGAAGTGGTAAACCACGGAAAACCACTTCGAGGATGGCTGAGGTGCGAATCGAACCCGGGTCTACCGGGGGGAGCTGTTAATCACACAACCACCACACCACAGAGGCGGACGTAAACCGTGTTACGTAGCCATATTTTCTTTCTTTTTTCTCAATTTGTTTATCCTCCAGGGTTGGGTTTTCCCCTCGGACTCAGCGAAGGATCCCATCACTACCGCCTCAAGGGCAGGTCCTGGAGCGTGAGACTGTGGGTGGGGATACAAGTAGGGAGCAGGACCACCAGTACCTCGCCCAGGCGGCCTCACCTGCTATGCTGAACAGGGATCTTGTGGGGGATGGGAAGATTGGAAGGGATAGACAAGGAAGAGGGAAGGAAGCGGCCGTGTCCTAAAGTTAGGTACCATCCCGGTACTTGCCTGGAGGATAAGTGGAAAACCACGGAAAACCACTTCGAGGATGGCTGAGGTGGGAATCGAACCCCCCTCTACTCAGTTGAATTCTGTACTTATCCGGATCACCGAAGCTTAGCCTCTTGTCTCCAAACAGTATTTCATTATGTTAATACTTGTTCATATTATCACCTAACTCTCTACCATTGACAAATTTACGCAACGTAAACAATGTTGTATATACACGCATGTTTTAAGTGATTTCATAGAATCTGAGGATGTTCTTGTAGAACGAAACATGTCATTCATTACATAATTATATTTTTTACAGGTATGTTAACATTTTATGTGTTTGACAGAGTGGAAAGTTTTTATGTCCCATTTAACTAAGTCGACATTGGAAAGTATGGCTTCCTTCTTAACAAATTATTTATTACTATGACTAACACTCTAACGCCCATATACCCGGTTTACGTTCTTTCCGACCACCTGTAAAAATAAGTACCATAACTTGATCACCCTCTAGACATGATAGTGTATAGGCTTTTGGGCTTATGCCGTGTCAAGAAAATAAGGTGAAATTCTTTACGTTTCGCAGAGAATTGTGCTCTGCGTCATCAGAAGAAGATCTCGACTGTCCACGAGAAAGGCTTCTTAAACAATGACTTTTTGAAGTGTAGACGTTATAATAGAAGTAGAAATTGTACGTTCATTCGTCACCAGATGGCTTCCCGAACGTAAGACTGATTTCTGATGGTTCGGTCAGCTACCGCTTCGAACGCTAGCGTTGTGCCACGCCGGGGAGACATCTGATGACGCAGAGCACAGTTCTCTGCGAAACGTAAAGAATTTCACTTTATTTTCTTGACACGGCATAAGCCCAAAAGCCTATACAGTATAATGTCTACAAGTACGGGCCGTGAAAGCAGCAATGCCAACATTGATCACCATCTGTTTGTAGCTTTCGCCGCACTGCTTGTATAATTCAACAAATGTGTTGTTTTATTTGCACCTGATATACAACTAACAACAAAGCATATTTACTTGAAGAAATACCATAATGTTTATCTCCCACAGACCGAGCTCCCACTGATAGTATTGGCGATGCAAGGAGGTCATTCAGCTTTCTCAGCATGGCACTTCGTCCAGTTGGTGAAATCCCGTGAGTATTGTGAGAGATTCATTACACAATCACTTTAAAATATCTACTGCAGTATGAGATTAAAATGATAATACTACGTACTTTTCAAAGGTGACTAGTTTGATTCATTGTGCATAATAACAAATATCGATGTTGAGGAAATTTCAAGACCTACTGTGCACAAGTCAGCACATAAGATAGACCAAATTATGGCATTGAAACAGCCAGTAAAATATAGAGCTACAAGACGTTGAAGAAAACATGGCTGGCCATCCATCAGCTAGTCGAGGTAAGGGCGTTAATATGGATAATGCTTTTGGCCTATGGGTCTATCTAGAATTAATGAGGACAGTTTTGTGTTGATTTTTGGACAGTTCGGCAATTAAGGCAACCAGTATACAACACCATCTATTTTTTTTCGTATATATAAATTGGTTACAACCACATATCTCTCGAGTGAAATAATTTAACCCCTTACAGCATAATGTTGTGCGCCTCTAAGGTGTAGTGGTTAGTGTGATTAGCTTCCACCCCCAGAGGTCCGGGTTCGATTCCCGGTTCTGCCACGAAATTTAAAAAGTGGTATGAGGGCTGGAACGGGGTCCACTCAGCCTCGGGAGGTCAAGTGAGTAGAGGGGAGTTCGATTCCCACCTCAGCCATCCTGGAAGTGGTTTTCCGTGGTTCCCACTTCTCCTCCAGGCAAATGCCGGGATGGTACCTAACTTATGGCCACGGCCGCTTCCTTCCCACTTCCTTGTCTATCCCTTCCAATCTTCCCATCCCCCACAAGGCCCCTGTTCAGCATAGCAGGTGAGGCCGCCTGGGCGAGGTACTGGTCATCCTCCCCAATTGAATCACCCGATCCAGAATCTGAAGCTCCAGGACACAGCCCTTGAGGCGGTAGAGGTGGGATACCTCGCTGAGTCCGAGGGAAAAACCGACCCAGGATGGTAAACAGATTACGACGATATTTTTGCTTTAACCTAATACAATTTGTAAAAAAAAGTGGGCAAAAATTAACTGTGACATAGTTCTATACTAAGTCCGCCTCTGTGGTGTAGTGGTTAGTGTGATTAGCTGCCACTCCAGGAGGCCCAGGTTCGATTCTCGGCTGTGCCACGAAATTTGAAAAGTGGTACGAGGGCTGGAACGGGGTCCACTCAGCCTCGGGAGGTCAACTAAGTAGAGGTGGGTTCGATTCCCACCTCAGCCATCCTGGAAGTGGTTTTCCGTGGTTTCCCACTTCTCCTCCAGGCAAATACCGGGATGGTACCTAACTTAAGGCCACGGCCGCTTCCTTCCCTCTTCTTTGTCTACTCCTTCCCATCCCCCCGCAAGGCCCCTGTTCAGCATAGCAGATGAGGCCGCCTGGCGAGGTACTGGTCATTCTGCCCAATTGTATACCAACCCAATGTCTCACGCTCCAGGACACTGCCCTTGTGTCGGTAGAGGTGGGATCCCTCGCTGAGTCCGAAGAAAAAGCCAACCCTGGAGGGTAAGCAGATTAAGAAAGAAAGAAAGAAAGAAAGAAAGAATGATGAATGAAAGCACGTAAAATAATGAGTAAACACCTAGGACTGGGAATCAAACGTGGAGTACATTTTCCAAAACCAAATGCGGAAATATATAAAAGAATCTCCAAAAGTACATACACAATGCACATGCGAAGAAGACAATTAATGGGGTAGGAAAGAATGGACGCAACTAGACTGACTCACGCAATGTACACATTCTTAAAGAATAAAACCACTACATCAAACTGGTGCAAACAGACAAAGACCTGAAGAAATTAGGATCACCAAATCTACTGGACCACAATGAAATTATAAAAATCACATTTAGACGGGGTTTTGAGGATGATGAGAGACTAACGGACATGTGTGGTCCCTGCAACGAGAACACATCCATTCATTATGTATGAAGGAATTCTGGGCGAAAAGGAAAGCCAACAAATGTTGATTCCGCTTGGTCCTAAGTGACCCACTCGCGAAGAAGAAAAGGCAATCGCCTGACTGATTGTCAATCAACGCCCAGGTAAAACTACTAGACATAAAGGAATGAAATTTTAGGCATATTATCCTACTACACGGTAGGCATCCAATAAGGAAGGGTTTCAAAAATTTCACCTCCAAGGGGATGAAACAGGGATAAAAGCTTGAAAACCAAAATATTCATTACTCCGAATCCTTTCACCAGAAAAAGTTGAAATTTCATACATACATACATCATGCACCATCATTATGGACCATTATGCCTTTCAGAGTTCAGTCTGCAAGCCTCTGTGAATTTACTAAATGTCGCCACAATCCTCTATTTGCAACTTGTGCTGTGGCCTCATTTAGTTCTATACCTCTTATCTGTAAATCTAACCATCGTCGTCTTGGTCTCCCTCTACTTCTCTTACCCACCATGACTGGGTCCATTATTCTCCTACGTAACCTATCCTCCTCCGTTCGCCTCACATGACCCCACTACCGAAGCCGGTTTATGCGGACAGCTTCATCCACAGAGTTCATTCCTAACTTAGCCATTATCTCCTCATTCCGAGTACCCTCCTGTCATTGTTCCCACCTGTTTGTACCAGCAATCATTCTCGCTACTTTCATGTCTGTTACTTCTAACTTGTGAATAAGATATGCTGAGTCTACCCAGCTTTCGCTCCCGTAAAGCAAAGTTGGTCTGAAAACAGACCTATGTAAAGATAATTTGGTCCGGAGCTGACTACCTTCTTACAGAATACTGTTGATCGCAACTGCGAGCTCACTGCATTAGCTCTACTGCACCTTGATTCATTCTCACTATATTACCATCCTGGGAGAACACATATCCTATATACGTAACACTATCTACCTGCTCCAGCTTTGTATCACCAATCTGCCATTCAATTCTGTTGAATTTCTTACCAACTGACATCAATTTAGTCTTCGAATGGCTAATTTTCATACCATACTCATTGCACCTATTTTTAAGTTGCAAGATATTAGATTGCAGGCTTTCGGCACAATCTACCACTAAGACCAACTCGTCAGGATAGGCCAGATTGCTTATTACATTTCCACCTAACTGAATCCCTCCCTGCCACTTTAAACATTTCAGCAGATGATCCATGTAAACTACGAACAACAAAGGTGAACCCTTGTAAGTACCCTGAACCAAGAAATCATTCTACCATCAGTTCTCAGTGCAGCCCAATTGTCAACATAAATGACTTTGATTGATTTTAATAATATATTGAACCCATGACCATTGTGCCCTAAGAACATTATGCATAATGTAACAATTAAATTAAAAGTTGGATTCTTGATAGCATGGATTTGACACGTGACGAGGGGGTGATTACCTTCGGTCCCACGCTCTGGGCTACGTGACGTCAACCACACGTGTCGACGGCGGAAGAATCTCAAGTCATTTTTATGAACTATTTCAAAGCGCGTGTACATGGCGTGACCACGCCAAGTCAAAAAAATATAGTGCCTATCAAAGGAGGTCAATCATCTCACAAATCGAACCCGTAAAATTTTTAAATGTCCATGAACACTACCGCCAGAAATGTAGCAAGCATGTAGTCACTTTCAAAACACTTGAAATTACAGTTTAGGTAAGTCAGAAAATTTATAGAAATTTTCTTGGCGGCAAAGGGAGAGATCCGAAGAGAGGGGGTAACTGCTATAAATATGAAGGGACGCCATGACGAACCCTCCTTCTCCGGCATTTGTGATACAAAGCGGACGAAAAATTGTTGAGCTGCTCTGCGAAATCAAACCAACGAAAGTAGACTGAGTTCAACTGCAGATTTTAGCCATTGCGGCTAAGTCTTGACTCCATGAGGAGATAGTTTTCTTGAGTGAATTAATTGTACCAGATAGGACGGTCAAAGTACTGAATAAATTCTAATGTGATTAAGTAATTCGTGTGCGGAAATAATTATAGTCCATCGTGTGCGTTCAAGCAAACAAGTGAAGGGTATTTTCTTTTTTTAATGCTTTATTCCAGGAAACCTGAAGAAATAATAATAAATTGTGAAGCCATGAATGTAAAAATGGCTAAATAAAATGCCAGGGTCGCAGGTGAGCCCTAAGACGAATACTGGCATGAAGACATGAGGTAGGTGACTTTCCATCTTACTACCTCTTATATCCTGTCTCGTGATTTCTTAAAGTGTATTTGAATGGGGATATACGACGCAGTGGTCACCCTACTAAGTTTTGTAAATGTGAGAGTATGACTAAAAGGGTCATTTGTTTTATTTTCCACTTGGATAAAAGTTTGAAGTCTTGCGAGTGCCGTATAGTGTTGTAAAAAGTTATTGAATAGGGTTCCGAAGTGATATCACGTCCAATGTAGATCGTCATCCGTGTGAGTGTACTGCCTATATTTTGTGATGTCAAATTAAGATGTTCATTCGACGTAAAATTCTTCTGTCTGCAATTTGACGTTAATAATAATAATAATCCATGGTCACTCATTTTCAATCGAGTGGAAGCGCGCTGTCGGGTGAGAGCCAAGGGTGATGAATTTGGTCACGGAGAGAAACGTTTTTTTTTAAATGCCAATTTTAAACCGTGTCTGACTGACAATAAAAGATCTAGTAGAATGTTTCAGTCATTTCTCGTAAAAATCAAGTTATTAAATACGATATCATTTATGCGAAGTTATTCATGATTAATACATTGTGCGATATTAGACGTCGGGATTTCTAGTGGGGATTTTATTCCAGTTCTTGGTCGATGATAATTGTGGAGTTGGGAAACAGAGGTTCGTTTTGTGAATCAGGTTGGACCTGTCATTGAAGCCGGGACATGGAAGCCCGAGGAATGTTTTATATGAGTTGAGATGAGATGTGCGAATCAGGTTAGAGTCCTGTCATTTGAAGCCGGGACATGATAGCCCGAGGAATATTTTATAATGTTGGGAATGGAAAGAAATTCATAGAAATCCATAGCGGTATCAATTGGCGACGCGTATAATTAGTGTGGGCATCTTGAAGCATAATCTGTGCATTTTGTTGGTTAGAATATCGTATTTGTTTAATTATGTCGGCAGAGTTTAAAGGGAGCATTTTGAGAAGTCAGTCAACTGTGAATAAACCAGGTGGTTCCTGTAACTGCCAAGCGAGCTTGGGGGGATGAGAGAGCTCAGCTATGATAGCGGGAAAGGAGTGGACTTGAGATTGTACTGTAATTCTCGGCCAGGGGAAACGTTAAAATGCTGGATTTAGTTGAAATTCATAGCCGGTAATGATCTAAGTATTGTGAAATACTGTAATTGGGGACGTAATGAACTTTTGAAATCACGAACTTTGAGTATAAGGAACAGAGTAACCCAATTTCAGGGTTGTCCAAAATATAGAGCGATGGTCGTGATGATCGGTTTGTCTGTGAGGGGTGTGCAAAATTCATAATGGTAATGACGAGATATGACATCGTAATTATATGGCGAGTTGTTTGGTTTGTGCGTAGATTATTAGGATATCCAAGCGTTAATAACGGTTAGGACTAGATTAGATTTTTAAGCATGATATCACGAGATGGGATATATATAGCTGGACATGAATTATGTAAAATTCTTTTCCAGCCAGATAAACATCGCAATATTGAACTCACATCACAGCTGCGTAGGAATTTGTGAAGAAACCAGAGTCCGCGGAGATAAAATTTACTGATCTTTAACATTTCGTTAAATCATTTAAATTTATTTAATTATTAAATTCAGTGAAACCGCATTTTGAAATAACTTTAATCAAGCGAATAACTTGGAGATGCATTCTGGAAATTTTAGTTTGTTTTCTGGGGAATGTTAACATGTAAAGTAACGATTAAGGGGACATATCCGAAGGAAATGGATTTTTCTGCCACTAAGTTTGTGAGCATTGCTATTGTTGTAATTATTGAACTTTGATTGATTGAGCAGTGAATGTGCTGGGGATAGTAAAGTGGAACTTTGGTCATAAACCGATGTAACTTAATTGTGTTTAGCCTTCAGCCTAGAAACTTGGATGGTCAGGGGGTCATCAATCTCAGTGACTTAGATTAGGGCCATATGCCATTGTAGCATCATTTCCTTGCGGTCATCATCCACAATGACGTTAAAGTAACTTAGAAGATTAGATGTCGGTCCATGACATAGACGCAGGTCACATCGATTCAATTAAGGGTCCATGCCGTAGAACCACTGTGTGGCACACACCGATTGGACGGCCTTAATTATACTCAGAGTCCAGAGTTCGTGTTACGAGGGCTGGACCATAACGAATCACTATGATGGTACATGTGGTCTCACGTGGAAGCCGAATTTAAGGATTTCCAGACTTTCCTTTCTTAAATGATTAATAATTGAGACAATGGTTTCTAGTAAGACTGCCCATCAGGCAATTACGTTAAAGTCTCACACCAGTGTTCTGACATTTATGTAAAAATGATTGTGGTGTCCAGAGGACACAATTGACTTCTATGATACCATTGACATGCTTCAGAATTTTCCTGAATAAATAGGAATCTTTTAAACAGACCTTTCGTTCCGGTAGATAGATTAGAATTAATGAACCCTACCTTTACCTCAGCAAGTGACGAAGAACCCGAAACGACCCAAGAGACAGATCTCATGAACTTTGCTGATAGGTAAGGAAGGTAGGTACCCCGCAATATGGACCTAAAGGGTTCAATATTCTTAATCCCATACTCCCCTTTTCCCTCGGTACCCTGTCATATGCTTTCTCTAGATATACGAAACATAAACACAACTGTCTATTCCTCTCGTAACATTTTTCAGTTACCTGGCCCATACTGAAAATCTGATCCTGACAGCCTCTCTGTGGTCTGAAACCACACTGGTTTTCATCAACTTCCTCTCAACGACTGATCGCACCCTCCCTTCAAGATACCAGTAAATTCTTTGCCTGGTACATTAATCAAGGAGATACCTCGAGAGTTGTTGCAATCCTTCCTGTTCCCTTGCTTATATATAGGTGCAATTACTGCTTTTGTCCAATCCAATCTAAAGGTACCTTACCAACACCCCATGCTAATTTTATTATTCTTTGAAGCCATTTCATCCCTGCCTTCCCACTATACTTCACCATTTCATGTCTAATTTCATCTATACCTGCTGCTTTATGACAATGGAGTTTATTTACCATCCTTTCCACTTCTTCAAGCTTAATTTCACCTGCATAATTTTCCTCCTCCTCATGAGCTTCGCTATTCGCGACACCACCATGAAGATTTCCTTTTAAGTTGAGAAGATTTTCAAAATATTCCCCCCACCCGTCCGAGATTCCCTGGGAGCTATTATAAGTTCACCTGAATTACCCAAAACACTGTTCATTTCCTTTTTTCCCTGCCTTCCTAAGATTCTCTATTACTGTCTAGAAAGGATTCCCTGCTGCTAGACCTAGCCTTTCAGGGTATTACCAAAATCTTCCTAAGACTTCTTTTTGGGTTCAGCAACTATTTGTTTCGCTCTGTTTCTTTCATCTATGTACAATTCCCTGTCTGCATCATCACTTGTATGGAGCCATTTGTGATAAGCCTTCCTTTTACGTTTACAAGTTGCTCTCACTTCATCATTCCACCAAGATGTTCGCTTTTTCCTACCTTTACACACAGTTGTTCCTAGGAATTCCGTGGCTGTTTCTACTACAGCATCCCTGTATGCCACCCATTGTCTTTCTATATTCTGAACGTGCTTACTGTCCACTGTTCGGGAACTTCCTGCTAATTATATCCATGTACTTCTATTTAATTTCCTCGTCCTAGAGATTTTCTACCCTTATTCTGTTACAGACATATTTCACTTTCTTTATCCTTAGTTCACTACAGATCAGATAGCGGTCCCCGGGAAACCCATGCATTCCTAACGGATTTCCTGAATTCGAAGTCGGTTAAGATATAGTCTATTATGGATCTGGTACCCTAAGCCTGCTGTGTGTAGCGGTGAATAGTCTTATGCTTGAAGAATGTATTCATAACTGCTAAACCCATACTAGCACAAAAGTCCAGCAAAGCTTCCCATTCCCATTAGCTTCAATATCTTCCCCACATTTACCAATTACCCTCTCGTATCCTTCAGTCCTATTTCCAACTCTCGCATTGAAATCGCCCATTAGCACTATCCTATCCTTGCTGTTCTGATGGAAATTGGACAGTTTAAGGGCATTTAAAATAAGCCACATTATCATTCTGCAAAGTGCTAGTAGTACTGGTGCCTCCCGCAGGCAGTAGCCTCCAGTGAACTTCAAGACATGTATTGTGCTGCCCTCTTGTAGCATGAACCCAACTTAACTTGTACTGGATTGTTCCTGTACACAACGACAATATTTTCGGTCGTCATCTGTTTTTTTTTCCTGAATGGAGGATAGAAGAAGAAAAATCTTGCTCTTGCTGTTGGATCTTTAAATTATATATTAGCAGAGGAAAAAAGGAGGAAAATTTACCCTTTTGATCCGGGGTAATTCTATCGCCGTGTGGTGATAGTCACCAGTCGGTTTTCATGTATTTTATTTGTCAACTTGGGAAACTGTAAGTAACTACAATCTTCGTTTGATCCTGGAAGTATATGGATGTGATAACAGTAATTATCAGCGAACTGTTCCGTGTCGTCGGGTATATCTACACCTAAATTGTACTAAGTAAAATTCAATTATCACTGTTAGTGAAAAATTCGATTAACCAAAGAGACTGAATTGCTGGTTATCTTTATTGTGAATAGGTTATAAACTTTCGTGGGGCTTTTATGTAATTATTCATAGAATGATTTTGGGTTGTTAACCTTTCTAGAGATGTTCTTTTAATACGAAAATTAATGTATTCAAAGATTTTGTGACAAGTTCGTCTCCATACTTCTACTATACCTTCGAGAGTACGTTTTAATTTTAAAAGGGGGTATTATGCATTAATCCTGTCTGGAAAATCTTTAATATCTTACTATACGAAGCATTGTGAGAAAATGGGAGAATGTACGAGTAGAAAAATTGTTTTCAAATGACTGGTTCTAGCTTTGGTTCATTATCTTGTAAGGGTAGCCATTTTCTTGGTCATGTGACCGGTTGCCTTGGTTACATTTACAACCCTTGGTTGGTGAATGTAATTATTATATTTTGACATTTGACGTCTGATACGACTGTTGCTGGTGGACATATGACGTGAGTTGAGTGTTTTTTGTTCTGGTTGGGTATGTGAATCGGAGTTCGTGCTTCGTATTTCTGCGGTTCTTGGTGTTCTAAAGTATTAACATTTTAAACTAAATAATTAGTTTACTTGGTGGCTTTTATTTCTAATTTCTCCTCTATGTTTTATTTTAATTACGTGCGCCTGATCTGCTCTTGGTGCTTTTGGGGATCTGTAACTTGGCTTTTCTGATTTATGTTGATAAACTTCTGAAGTAGTCATACAAAAGCATTTTTCTACTCTACTACCATAGTGTAATCAAACCAAGATCTTAGGGTTGGAACTTTCCTTAAGTACTACGTTTCCTAATTTACCCTGAAATATATTCCAGATTTATCCTACGATTTGAATAGTGAAAGCAGTTTCTTTTGGTTTTTTTTTTAATCTAACTTGATGTCCAAGGCTTCCTAATTTAATTTAATCTTCCCTGTGTCTTATATGCAGGACTTATTATTTGATTTGTGTCAACCTTTCTTTCCTATTATTAAAGTTCCTGTTTAACTTAAGTCTGTTGTTTTATTTTAGTCAGTATTAACTTCTTTTACTTAGTAGTAAATTATTTATTCTTTATCCACCTGACCTTGGTGGGCCCTAGTATCTTCCACGTGTTGCTACGACCTTCTATTGGGTATTTTCGTGTTTATACTACCCATGGTCGTGCAAATACTATCGTGATATACCTCCTTCAAAGTAAGCGATAGTGTTTTTGGTATCAGTTAGCGTGGTTCTTTTGTTTTGTTTGAATTTTAATTTTCTCTGTGATTCTATTTCCCCTTTGGTAATCTGTTCGAGGTCATTTTTACCTATCTTTAAAATTGATGGATACTGACTAAAATAATAACAAGGTACATTTTGAAAGTGCTTAGTTGTAAAGAGGAAGGCAAGATTCGGCTTGTGTTAATGCAAATACATTTCTGTTCCCTGTGCATTTTGTCATCTTGGGGGAGCCCGTCGCTGCTGTGTCAGGTATCTGAGGGTTATGTATTCCTGATTCTTTGGCTTGGGAGCTTGGTATGCTAGCTTGCTGCTGGAAATTTGCTTTGATCTAATCATAAGGCTAACAACCGGTGAGTTATTTTATTTGATTTTCTCTTAGTAATTTCTCAGTCCTGTAACTGAGAATTTTATTTGCATGAAGAAAGGTGTAAACATCTCACACTGTTATTTGTCTTGGCGTGCATCTGTGTCTTTCTGTCTTGTGTTTGATGATTCTATGGGTTTGGCATACCCTAAATTAACCGGGAAGTAAAGGTCACTGGATCTCTTATTGTTTTCTTGGTGCCTGAAGGCTCTTATACGTCACTCATAACCTTTCTTTGGGGGTGTTGATCGACCTGTTCTTTAGTGGAAATAAGGTTAGCGAAGGAAGTGTGTATTGGGCGTAATCTTTGTTTCAGTGTTCCTTACCCAAAAACTATGTCTCGTACTGTGATTTTTCCCTATCAGCTTCGAAAGGCTGAGTTGATATATGAACTATCGATCCGGAATTTAGAGGTACCTGGTACCATAGGAGAGTGTGCTGCCTTACTGACAGCAAATGTTCATGTTCCCATTGACCTGTCTATTATTGAACGAACTAAGTGTGGGGAATTTTTAAGTGTGATATGTGACTCGTTGCAAGAAATTAACGTCATTAGGGAAGAATTTTCTGAATTGCCTCCCTCAAGAGCTCAAGTGAACAAGTTAAAGGCCAGAGCTCATCACTATCTTGGGCGCATTCAGGACATTTTTGCTGTTAAGCCTGAGGACGAAATTATGACAGAATGTATCAAGTTAATAACTATTGTTTCGGGCATTTCAGCCGAACTTGACCTTTTGTTGATCAACAAAGAGTTTAGTAATATGGGAATTTCTGAGAAAGTTAACCCCATTACGCCTTCGTCTGCACCTACTCCAGATACTATTGTATCCTCTCCTCATAACCCATGTAACTGTGGTATCACAACTTCTGTTCTGGAAAACTTGCTAACTCGAGTTAATTCTGCGTCATCTCATAATTGTTTGAAGGAGAGTTTTAAAGGAGTAAATAATTTTTCTGTTAACTCTATTGAGGAGAGCATCAGGTTTTTAAGATTTCTTGTGGAGCTGACGGAGTCAGCTAATGTTTATTCTGTGGACGATTTAGGTATTTTTCGTGCTCTATTCCCTCACTGTGAATGGATTTTGAAAAGAGAGATTTCGGAAGCTATATCACGGAACCTATCCATCAATGCTTTCCATGAGCTGGTACTAGGGAAGTTCATTCCATCTCTTGCTCTCCAGAGCTTTATTCCCAAACACTGTTTCAGAACTCAGTTTTGACATGAAAATTTGTTGTCTTATGTTTTGGACTTGAGATTTTACTGCAAAGTATTTATGATCTCTGTTCAGGAAAGTGAGATGGTGGCTAGGATTTTAAAAGGCATATCACCCTCGTATCGTTCCTACCTCTCTTTAACCCGATGTCCCACCAATTTCCGAGAACTGGAAGAGGCATGCTCATTCGCTGAGGACGTCAAACATGGTGACTCTACCAGACCTGTCAACCTTCCTCCTCCTGTTAGACCTGATAATCCTACTGTCTCTTCAGTTGCTAGGGATGGAAATGTTCGCAAATGCTTTAACTGTGGATGTAGGGGTCATTTGAGGAACACTTGTCCAGTTGTTAAACGTCATTCTGGTGGTTGCTATTCCTGTGGATCCAAACAACATGTCAAGAAAAACTGTCCTTTGTCAGTTCAGAGTAATAATCAATGACTAGAGGACAACAAGTTAGAATGTAACAGGCCTAGCGTTGAAATTCCTTGGACGTCTGAAAAATTTATTTGCCCGCATCAATGTAACAAGATTTCTGTTCATGTTCCCTCCCAAGGTACTTGTACTCCCGTAGAAATCAATAATGAACCGGTAAACGCTTTACTTGATACCGGAAGTGTGGTGTGCCTAATTAATTCGGCATGGTACTATAAAATGAAATCTCCATGTAAATTGCCGGAACTGGAATCTACGAATGTCAAATGCGTCACTGCTAACTCTCAGTTTTTTAAAATTTTAGGTTCAGTGAAGGTTAAGTTGAGGATTGGCAGATTTACCTGGAAGGTCAGATGCTTAGTAACGCCTAATTTGACTTGTAACGTAATTCTTGGTTCGAATTTTCTGTCTAGCGTAGGTCTAGTGTTAGACTTACAGAGTAGGAATTTCTTTTTTAAATTTTCTCCAGACGTTAAGTTTGCTTTGGTTGATGCTCCGTTGAAGATACCCATTTCTTCGTGTGTAGGTTACCCATCTCCTGTCGAGGATAGTGATCTGAATTGCCTTGATCTGGGACATCTAGGGGAAATTGAAGCTGAACAAGTGCGAAAACTCTGTAAAGAATTTCCGGAAGTCTTAACAAGTAAATTAGGGTTGACTGATATCCTAGAATATGACATTGAGTTGCTAGACCATTAACCGGTTAGATCTCCTCCGTATCGTCTGTCTCCACCACGTATGCTGGAATTGAAGAAGATTGTGGAACAGATGGAAAAGGATGGTGTTATCAGACCTTCCACCTCTTCATATGCTTCTCCGGTGTTCTTAGTGCCCAAGTCTTCTGGCGGTTTCCGTGCTGTGATAGACTATCGAGCCCTGAACAGTAAGATAGTACTCCAATCGATTCCTTTGCCTGATCTCCACACTTGTTTTAGATGGTTTTCTGGGGCGAAGTCTTTCACCGTTCTGGACTTGAACCAAGCATACTACCAGGTCCCCCTTTCCCCTGACTGCCTTTATAACCGACTGGAACCTGTATGAGTTCCTGAGGCTGCCGTTCGGTTTGAACTGTGGAGCAGCTGTGTTGTCGAGGCTGCTAAATTCCATTCTGTCGGACATAAAGTTTAAGTTTGTGTATAACTATTTGGATGATGTCGTAATTTTTTCAAACACTTTCGAAGAACATCTAGAACATATTAGGGAAGTTTTGGTACGCCTGAAGAATGTTGGACTTACTGTCAAGCTATCTAAGGTTGCCTTCGCAAAGCCTAGCATGTCCTTCCTGGGGCACGTAGTTTCCTCAGATGGTGTTTCCATAGATCAGTCTAGAACTCAAGGTATCAGGGACTTCAAACCTCCTAGGGACGTTAAAGGTGTTGCCCGCTTCATTGGTATGGTCCAATTTTCTTCGGAAATTCATTCCAAATTTTGCAGAAATCGCTGCTCCCTTGAATTGTCTTAGACGCAAAGGTGTGAAGTTCACCTGGGGTTACGCCCAACAAGTAGCCTTCGATTCTCTGAAAGCTGCCTTGACCAATGCTCCGGTGTTGGCAATTCCTGACTTTAACAAGCGATTTGTTGTGCAAACCGATGCTTCCAATAAGGCTATTGCCGGGGTACTCTTGCAGGAGTATGATGGTGAGCGTAGACCTATTGCCTATGTATCTAGAACTCTTAATAGTTTGGAAAGCAAGTACTCTGTCTATGAACTAGAATGTCTTGCAGTCTTGTTCGCTCTTGAAAAGTTTAGACCATTCATTGAGCATGTGAACTTCGAGTTGGAAACGGACAATCAGGCTCTTTCTTGGGTGCTGAATAGGCCCAAAAGAACCGGAAGGATAACCCGGTGGGCGCTCCGTATTTCTTCTTTCAAGTTCAACGTTCGTCATATTAGGGGTTCTGAGAATGTCATTGCAGACTGCTTAAGTAGAATGTTCGAAAGGAATGACGAGTCTGAACTGAATCCTAATGTGGGAGAACTTGAAGTCAATGCTGTTGGTGTCGGCGCAATCCTTTCAGACTTTCCTCTATTGTATCATGAGTTCGAAGATCATCAGAAGTCGGATCCTGAATTGAAGAAGATCATTGGCGCAATTAATGATGGTACGGAAGTAAAACCCTATTCTCTGTCTAAAGGTGTCCTTTGTTGCAAGGGTCGGAAGGACCGTAACCTAAAAATCGTTGTTCCAAAGGTTCTTGTACCCATCATTTTTAAGTACTATCACTCTTCGCCCATTGGTGCCATCTAGGTACTTACAAAACCAGGCAAAAGATCCGGCAGTTTATCATTTGGAAGAAAATGGATCATGACATTAGAACGATGATAAAATCCTGCCAATCTTGTGGCATTAGTAAGCCTAACTTGAACAACAGAATTGGATTGCTGTCATCTTCCCAAGCCTCTCGCCCCATGGAACGGTTGTTTATAGACTACGTAGGACCTTTCCCCCGCTCTTCCCTACGAAACAACCATATCTTTGTATGTATTGATGCTTTCTCTAGATTTTCCTGGATATTCCCTACCCGGTCCACCAACTCCCGTACTTCTATTAACTGCCTAAATTCCATCTTCTCATCCTTCGGTCCTCCCAAGTTTCTGGTTTCGGACAATGCTAGTTCCTTCACTAGTAATTCTTTCAGGAAATATCTATTTGAATTGTCATCTCCCACGTTACTACCACCCTCTATTATCCGAACCCTTCATATGCTGAAAGGTTAAATAGAAATTTAAGATCTGCTCTGATTGCATATCATCACGACAACCAATGAAAATGGGATTCTTGTTTGCATTGGCTGGCCCACGCCTTTAACTGTGCTACTCATGAATCTCACGGAAAGACACCTATGGATCTTATGTTCTGTTATACTCCATATTCTCCTATGTCTAATCTGTTGTCTATTGAAGATCTGTTGCCTGAATTCTCTAAACCTACAGATGTCCAAAAAATTTGGGATGAGGCGAAGAAAAATTTGGCTGTGTCCTACGAAAAGGTTAAAAATAGGTATGATAAAGGCAGAAAGTCATCAGAATTGAAAGTTGGTGATCAGGTCTATGTAAAGTGTTACCCCATCAGCAAGGCTGTCCATAAGTTTTCTGCTAAACTTGCCCCCAGGTATCAAGGGCCCTGTACCTTGTTGCAGTTTCTAATTCCGGTATCCGTCTTAGTCAGTGATCCAGTTGCTAAACGTATTAGGCGTGTTCACCTTTCTCAAATTAAACCTGGTTAATTGGTAATTTTTCTTGTTGAAACCTTTTGTTAAGTGTAACGTGGGTGGAGAATTAACACCCTCTGTTGAAGTTGTTTTGCATACTACTGATTGGTGAGTGAATTTATTATTTGCCTTGTGTTAAGTATTTTCGGATGGTTCATTTGGTAACTTATTGATGATTTTCTGATTGGGAACTTGTAACTTGTGAATTTGTGGTAATCTTCTCTGTTTTAGTGTTCTTGTGTTATTTCCCAAATTATCATCATTATTTATTTGAAAACTGATGCTTGTGTGGTGTACTACTGAATTACCATTTTAGTAATTTATCGTGTTTACCTTGCTAATTGTACTTCCCGGATAGTTTCTATCTACTAAGTGGGTAATTTAACCTAACGAATCATGTCCTGGTTGTTTCCGCATTGAATGTTGAACACCAGATTAATTTATCGCGATGTGACTTGATCATTGCTATCCTGAAGAGTAATTGTGGTGATATGAATCATGGGTGTTTGCTGAGTGAATGATTTCCATCTGTCATCTTTTTTATTGGGTGTGTGTGTGTGTGTGGGATTGGTAGTGATTCGAGTGACGTCCTATGTCGTTTATTTTGGAGTGGTTATTGGCTTTGATGTTGTATGGTTAGTTAGTGGTGGAGATAATAGTTCGTTTGCCTAGTGCATGGACTCTGCGTCTTCATCGAGCTTCATTTCCTACATACTGATACCTTGTACTTATTTATTGCTCAACGACCTTATGTTGTCTCCTTGGTTAGCCTTGTCAACTGCTTCTGGGTTTGTTCTAAGCGTGAAACTGTCCCTAATCTCATTTATCTGGTATTACTTACTTAGGTGGAAACTATATTGGAATTCTATTATCTTTTCTTAGTGCAACGGAATTGAGTTGTGCACTGCCTGAGCATTGTTGTTGACTTTCTTTAACTCTCAACCTTAGTGGTGTCTAGGGTTTGTTTCATTCTTGAGTTGCAGATTGCTGCTGGTGTAATGTAATTTACCTAATCTATTGGTTGTCAGTGTTGTCTTGGTTTTGCTAATGGATCTTTCCCGAAGCATGTACCTTCTTGGACCTAATCGGTGTGGTTGAGAACATTGATTTATGATCCGTTTTGGGGGAGTAATTCTAATTTAATGTTTATTGAGATGGAATTATGGCTGAAGATCATGGTGTGGAAGATGTTTATCTTTTAAACTCTAATGAGTTAACCCATGTGTCTTGTCTGTGGTCGTTCCTATGGGTATCGTGTCAAGTATTTAGTAGCTATGGCACTTTGGTATGGGAGTGTGTTACTTTTAATTGTACCTCTGTGTCTCAGTAGATTTTGGGAGGAATTAAGAGGTGTATGCAACTCATAGTGAATTAACTTGTCTTACTATTTATTTCTTCTTGGTTTCGTGTACCTTGGTGGCTTCATCTCACGTTTCTCTGCGTTACCTGCTAATCCGACGTAATTTTGAGTTTGCTTTGTTTAACTACATGGTTCTATTTATGTTATGTGCCACTCTCTGGCGTTTTCTTTTCCCCAGTGGTTCTGTAAGGGACATCCGGTAGTGTACGTTGTGTAGGACATCGCTCCTTATCTTCCTTCTTGGTTATTTAATCTGAGGTCTTACCTTTGCCTTTTGATTTGATTGGATGTGCCATTGTGGAATGAATTATTTAGTGATGCCATATAATAGGTTGGTTATTAGATTCCGGATTGTATTCCCTCCTAAGTTTTTTTAGCTCCGTTTCTGTCCTGTTTATTCCATGTTGTTTATTATGCTCTGACGAGTGTTTGCTGTTGATCTGTAAACTATGCTTGCTTGGTGTTTCTTGGCTAATCTGTCGTCGACGACAGACTATGCGCAGCCCTACCATTTTGATTCGAAAAAGGTCTCCAACCGATCGGCTCAAAGTTTCCCTTGCTTGAAAATGGTTTATCTTATAGTCATGGCATTGGCATTGATTGGTATTCTGAGCTTTCTGTGTTTATCTTCTATTCGTAGTGTTGAATCCTATTCTCCTTTTCCTTCCTGTTTGTGATGCCTTGAATCCGTGAGATGTTGATCCAAGTTTTGAAATGATTCTGTAGTGTTGGTTGTACAACAAAATTTTTGAAATATTGGCCAATTAACTCACTGATTGGTAGTGCTTGTGCTATTATGATCAAAGTATATTTTAACTTTCCTTGTTTTCTATTTAATTGAATTTGTTTGAGACCTGTCCTTGGTCTATGTATTATTTTTTGGGGTGATTTTGGGTATGCTTAGAATTTATCTTGGAATGAAACTGATACTCTATTTTCCTTAACTTGGTTCATGGTCCTGTGTTTGGGGATTTAATTTTTCCGTGCTGTGAATCCTTTTGTGTGTTTTCTTTTATCCTTAAATAAATGTGTTTAGATAAATCAGTTAGAAATTACAAGAGAATCATGCCTTTCTCTACAGTATAAGCCCCAAAGGTTTGATTAACATATGCATTTATCTGTATCATTTTAAAAAAAGAGGTAACCTTGCCTTCTTTTGATAGAACGATTTAGTATGGGATTTGGTATCATTTTATGAGGAGAAAACTTTCAAAATTGTGTATCTAGTATCAAGATGTGTGTTCGTGGTTACAACATTTACCTATTGAACTCCGATGAATACCGAACAATTTGCTAACTGTGGAAGATTCCGGTCTACATGGGTTTCTCTGTGCTCTTATTCCAACCTGCATCTTCGTTCCTTCTACAAACGCTAAGTAGGAACCTTAAATCTCACTAAAAATTTGAAGATTTTCCGCCACTATTGTCTGTTGCTGAGCCCAGCCCTATGTTGATCTTTGGAGGGGGAGGCTCTGACGGAAATTGGACAGTTTAAGGGCATTTAAAATAAGCCACATTATCATTCTGCAAAGTGCTAGTAGTACTGGTGCCTCCCGCAGACAGTAGCCTCCAGTGAACTTCAAGACATGTATTGTGTTGCCCTCTTGTAGCATGTACCCAACTTAACTTGTACTGGATTGTTCCTGTACACAACGACAATATTTTCGGTCGTCATCTGTTTTTTTTCTGAATGGAGGATAGAAGAAGAAAAATCTTGCTCTTGCTGTTGGATCTTTAAATTATATATTAGCAGAGGAAAAAAGGAGGAAAATGTACCCTTTTGATCCGGGGTAATTCTATCGCCGTGTGGTGATAGTCACCAGTCGGTTTTCATGTATTTTATTTGTCAACTTGGGAAACTGTAAGTAACTACAATCTTCGTTTGATCCTGGAAGTATATGGATGTGATAACAGTAATTATCAGCGAACTGTTCCGTGTCGTCGGGTATATCTACACCTAAATTGTACTAAGTAAAATTCAATTATCACTGTTAGTGAAAAATTCGATTAACCAAAGAGACTGAATTGCTGGTTATCTTTATTGTGAATAGGTTATAAACTTTCGTGGGGCTTTTATGTAATTATTCATAGAATGATTTTGGGTTGTTAACCTTTCTAGAGATGTTCTTTTAATACGAAAATTAATGTATTCAAAGATTTTGTGACAAGTTCGTCTCCATACTTCTACTATACCTTCGAGAGTACGTCTTAATTTTAAAAGGGGGTATTATGCATTAATCCTGTCTGGAAAATCTTTAATATCTTACTATACGAAGCATTGTGAGAAAATGGGAGAATGTACGAGTAGAAAAATTGTTTTCAAATGACTGGTTCTAGCTTTGGTTCATTATCTTGTAAGGGTAGCCATTTTCTTGGTCATGTGACCGGTTGCCTTGGTTACATTTACAACCCTTGGTTGGTGAATGTAATTATTATATTTTGACATTTGACGTCTGATACGACTGTTGCTGGTGGACATATGACGTGAGTTGAGTGTTTTTTGTTCTGGTTGGGTATGTGAATCGGAGTTCGTGCTTCGTATTTCTGCGGTTCTTGGTGTTCTAAAGTATTAACATTTTAAACTAAATAATTAGTTTACTTGGTGGCTTTTATTTCTAATTTCTCCTCTATGTTTTATTTTAATTACGTGCGCCTGATCTGCTCTTGGTGCTTTTGGGGATCTGTAACTTGGCTTTTCTGATTTATGTTGATAAACTTCTGAAGTAGTCATACAAAAGCATTTTTCTACTCTACTACCATAGTGTAATCAAACCAAGATCTTAGGGTTGGAACTTTCCTTAAGTACTACGTTTCCTAATTTACCCTGAAATATATTCCAGATTTATCCTACGATTTGAATAGTGAAAGCAGTTTCTTTTGATTTTAATTTGAATCTAACTTGATGTCCAAGGCTTCCTAATTTAATTTAATCTTCCCTGTGTCTTATATGCAGGACTTATTATTTGATTTGTGTCAACCTTTCTTTCCTATTATTAAAGTTCCTGTTTAACTTAAGTCTGTTGTTTTATTTTAGTCAGTATTAACTTCTTTTACTTAGTAGTAAATTATTTATTCTTTATCCACCTGACCTTGGTGGGCCCTAGTATCTTCCACGTGTTGCTACGACCTTCTATTGGGTATTTTCGTGTTTATACTACCCATGGTCGTGCAAATACTATCGTGATATACCTCCTTGAAAGTACGCGATACTGTTGACCCTGACCACGATGTCACTCAAAGCTTCATAAAACTTGTCGACTTCATCCTCATCTGCACCCTCACATGGTGAATACACGGACACAATTCTTGTCCTAATTCCTCCAACTGTCAAATCTACCCACATCATTCGCTCGTTTACGTGCCTAACAGAAACTACGTTGCGTGCAATTGTATTCCTAATGAACAGCCGTACCCCACACTATGCCCTTCCTTTTAAACACCCGTCAAGTACACTTTATAATGTCCTATCTCTTCCTCGTTATCTCTACCCGAATATCACTTACTCCTAGCACATCCCGATGCATCCTCTTTGCTGGCTCAGCTAGTTCTACTTTCTTCCGTAAGCCCTATTAATATTGATATCTCCCCGTCGAATTCCATTTCGTTCGCCAAGTTGTTTCCAAGGAGTCCCTCGCCGGTCAGATTGGAGTAGGACTCCGTTACTCCCATAGGTCCGAGCCTTGCTTAAAATGTTCTGAGCTCGATAAATTCGTGAAGCAGGATGCTACCCTACTTACACATAGTCCAAGTGAGTATCTCTTCTCTAACGGATTAGGGCCACCAGTGGATTGTATAGCCCTAGCCGCGTGAGCACAAGCAAGGCCATGACTCGGAATATATCCGAGACGCCCACTCCCATTCCGTAGCAACTGGTATCCCGACTCTCAGGACCACTTACTCAGTCGTTGCCCATGGTTCACAAACTACGACGTGACTACAGTAACCCACACCATAGTCAATGCTACTTCCTTTACACATTATATGATAAATAAGACATGTTTAGAAAACTTTCAGCCATTGTTTAAACGGGGGTTAATACTCAAAAACAAAAGTATTAATTTCTCTGAAACCATTTGACATACATCGCTGAAATTTCACAAAATAGTTCCTCCTATATGTCTTATGTTTTAAGTAAGAAGTGGCCTTAAAACAATACACGCCTAAGGGGTGTCCACCAGCGGGTGTGGCTTGATGTCAAAAGTATTAATTTTCCCTGAAACCCTTTGCCTTAAGAGGTTGAAATTTCACGCGATTGTTGCTCCTGTATGTCTTAGATTTTAAATAATAAATGGTATTAAAACCATACACTCCTAAGGATTTTGACTGAACAGAGAGGCAGGTGAGGCCTGATGACAAAAACAATCATTTCTCAGAAACTGCTTGGCATACAAGGTTGAAATTTCACATTATGATTATTCCTCAGTGACTTTATTTTAAACAAGATATGGTCTTAAAACAATGCATCCCTAACGAGTTTTGATTCCGCGGTTTTACGGGTGTGGCCTGATGACTAAAGATATTAATTTATCTGAAACCCCTTGACATAAGAATTTGAAATTTCATACGGTGGTTACTCTTCAATGTTTCAAATTTGAAAATAAGAAGTGGCCTTAAAACAATACAACCTTAAGGGGTTTTGACCGGGAGGGTGAGGTCTGAACACATAAATATTCATATCTATGAAACCGTTTGACTTTCGAGGCTGAAATTACATATGATGGTTGCTCCTCTATATCTCAGATTTTAAATAAGATACGGTTTTAAAACAACACACTCCTGGGAGGTTTCGACCAGAGGGTGGAGTCTAATGGCAAAAATATTCATTTATCTGAAGCCGGTCGACATACGAGTTTGTAATTTCACATGATGGTTGCTCCTGTATGTTCCGGATTTTAAGTAAGAATTTGTCTCTAAACAATATACCCCTAAGGGGCTCTGACTGGTGGTGGGGTATAATATCTGATGAAAAAATGTCATTCCACCAAAGCCGTTAAAAATTACGAATGGCGGTATATATTTTAAATCCTAGGTGTGAAATAGGCAATATTTTAAAACATTCCTCCCCTAAGGGATTAAATGGGAACGAAGTTTTTCATAGCTCCAAAACCGTTTGACGAACGAAGTTGTAAGTTTACAAGAAGGTTATTCTTTTATGTCCCAGGTGTCAAATATCGTATACCTCAAAATATTTCTCACCTATGCGGACTCTGAAAATCAGCAAATTAATTCCTCCAAAACTGCTTCACGTACGAACTTGAAATTTTATATGAAGGTTGATCTTCTACGTCCTAGATGTTAAGTAAGACGGGTTTTTAAAACATTCTACCCCTATGTTCCATATTCCTCCATTACTGCTCGACGTAGGAAGTTAAAATTTCACAGGTTGGTCACTTCCAGGTCTTACATGTTTAATAGGATAGGGTTTTAAATCTTCCAATTATACGGGGTTCGAATGACTGTTAGATCCGAAAATAAATAATAATTCCTACAAACTTGTTCGAGGTACGAGCTCAGGATATGTTTTAGAAGCTCGGCCGACAGTGGATTCTCCAAAATATAAAACTTTGGAAGATAACTTTCTGTTTTAAATCATAGTAAAACACATATTAAGGGGGAAAATTCTCACTGGAAATGTGCTCTAGCCTCCCTACTCCAATGAACTCTAGCGAGCACGCTCAGAATGTTGCAATCCATCTTGCCAGAAATATTTATATTAACTGTTGTTCTGTCAATCAGCCTACACCAAAAATAAGTACCAGGTTAATTCCTGGGGGCAAACGCGGCCGGGCGTAGAGCTAACTACTCTACCCCATCACGTGCCGCGGTTAACAATGGTGGAAGCCTTTACCTTCCACTCCTCCAAGGGCCTTCATGGCCTGTACGGAGGTGACTTTGTCTTTGTCTTTGTCTTTGTCTTGTCTTTGTCTTTGTCTTTGTTGTTCTGTCAAAGATGTGTGCGTATGACCAAAATGATTGATTGATTGATTGATTGATTGATTGATTGATTGATTGATTGATTGATTGATTGATTGATTGATTGATTGATTGATTGATTGATTGATTGATTGATTGATTGATTGATTGATTGATTGATTGATTGATTGATTGATTGATTGATTGATTGATTGATTGATTGATTGATTGATTGATTGATTGATTGATTGATTGATTGATTGATTGATTGATTGATTGATTGATTGATTGATTGAATAAAGATTCAAAATGTAACCATAAAGTGACGGCGCTATTTGTAGGTTTTTAAATACGTCTTTATACTTTGAGATTTGGTCAAGACGAGAGAAATTCGGAAGTGCCCTGTGTATTTTTTTAATCAGTCAATTAATACTGATCTCCATTTAGGGCAGTCGCCCAGGTGGCAGATTCCCTATCTGTTGTTTTCCTAGCCTTTTCTTAAATGATTTCAAAGAAATTGGAAATTTATTGGTCATCTCTCTTGGCAAGTTATTTCAATCCCTAACTCCCCTTCCTATAAATGAATATTTGACCCAATTTGTCTTCTTGAATTCCAACTGTATCTTCATATTGTGATCTTTCCTACTTTCAAAGACGCTACTCAAACTTATTCGTCTACTAATGTCATTCCACGCCATCTATCCGCTGACAGCTCGGAACATACCACTTAGTCGAGCAGCTCGTCTTCTTTCTCCCAAGTCTTCCCAACCCAAACTTTGCAATATTTTTGTAACGCTACTCTTTTGTCGGAAATCACCCAGAACAAATCGAGCTGCTTTTCTTTGGATTTTTTTCCAGTTCTTGAATCAAGTAATCCTGGTAAGGTCCTTTACAATGGAACCATACTCTACTTAGGGTCTTACCAGAGACTTATATGCCCTCTCCTTTACATCCTTACTACAACCCCTAAACACCCTCATAACCATGTGCAGAGATCTGTACCCTTTATTTACAATCCCATTTATGTGATTAACCCAATGAAGATCTATCCTTATATTAACACCTAGATACTTACAACGATTCGCGGATGTCATTAATGTCGCTGTGATTGTGATCAATAAAATAGTGCAGTGCCATAGTAGCTGGGATTGCAGTATGTGGTTGTTAGCTTGTTAATGTGTGTGTATAAATGCCATTGCAGTGTAGTTGATTAATTATTTAGTATTGTAGTGCAACAAGCTAATTTCTATTCAGCCAGTGTCATCGGATTATTATTATTATTATTATTTCATCTAAAAATATCGTGGTGATGTTCAGTGAAAAGTGGACCGATTGGGAAGGGGAAGCGATGGCAGCGCACCCCTGCCAGAATAAAATGTCATGAACCGCCACTGATTATATCTATCATTTCTCAGTATATTAATTTTTACTATATTACACATTAAAGCCGGACACGCTGTATATAGGTTAATTGGTATCATCAATGAGAGTAATGGTTGCAGTCCTTCCCCTCAACTTTCCCATCTGCCAGGTGTATGCATAAGTCTTTTCCGATTTCACTAAGAGATGGCGCCAGCGAACAGTGCGCAGCGTATGAATTTGACACATACGTCTGTTTGTTCGACTAACCTGCCCCAAAAAGGAAAAGGCTGTGGAAAGTCATCGTTTGCTGGTAGAAATATATGGTGAACACCCTCCATCGATTAGAACATGTGAGACATGCTTTCGACAATTTGAACGTGGTGCTTTGTGTCTGATGCAGAGAATCGGCCTGCAAATTCCAAGATCGTGGGTTTACATCCGACAGAAATACTCGAATTTATGAAAGACGTTAGAAGATCCCTTTTCGGCACTCCATGATTCCATATCGTAAGAAGTCGATATGTAAAAAGGAAAGCCTAAAAGGCATCCTCAGCCCATCTGGAAGGATGTGGGTTTATTTACCCATGAGGAAGGAAAAGAAAAGGTAGAAACACGAGTTTCACTTCTGGAAAGGTCCATGACCCAGAGGTTCACTCAGCTTACACCAAATATTATTGACCCCAGCCCCTTAGCTGAGTCCTGGCATTGCTTCCACTTACTTGTGCCAGGCTCCTCACTTTCATCTATCCTATCCGAGACGCCTTCGTCAACATTTGTTCTTTTCCGACCATGACGGTTTTAGGTTGCGAGGCCTAGGGAGTCTTTCATTTTCACGCCCTTGGTGTCCCTTGTTTTTCTTTGGCTGATACCTTCATTTTTCGAAGTGTCGGCCCCTTCAGTTTTTCCCTCTGTTTAAGAGTGATGTACAAGATGTATCCGTGATGATGATGGAGGACGGCAAATGGATCACTTTGAGATAAGGAACTACGTTCCGGAAACGATCGAGTCAAGAGTTAAGAAAAATCATCATCATCATCTGTTTACCCTCCAGGTTCGGTGTTTCCCTCGGACTTAGCGAGGGATCCCACCTCTACCGCCTCAAAGGCAGTGTCCTGGAGCTTCAGACTCTTGGTCGGGGGATACAACTGGGGAGTATGACCAGTACTTCGCCCAGGCGGCCTCACCTGCTATGCTGAACAGGGGCCTTGTGGAGGGATGGGAAGATTGGAAGGGATAGGCAAGGAAGAGGGAAGGAAGCGGCCGTGGCCTTAAGTTAGGTACCATCCCGGCATTCGCCTGGAGGAGAAGTGGGAAACCACGGAAAACCACTTCCAGGATGGCTGAGGTGGGAATCGAACCCACCTCTACGCAGTTGACCTCCCGAGGCTGAGTGGACCCCGTTCCAGCCCTCGTACCACTTTTCAAATTTTCGTGGCAGAGCCGGGAATCGAACCCGGGCCTCCGGGGGTGGCAGCTAATCACGCTAACCACTACACCACCGAGGCGGACTAAGCAAAATTCTACTCATTTAAGTCCGTTTATCTGCACAAGTTTCACAAGCTACTCCATTTACAAGAAATGTTCGAAATAGCGTCCCCCTGCGTCAACGCACAAAGTTCTGTCGTACCCGTTCGAATATCCCCAGTGTCGTTTGAACAGCGTCGTTAAACAACTTGGATCAGGGCCGGATTAAGGGGGGGGGGGAGAGGGTGGCTAAAGGGGCTGCAGCCCCGGGCCTCGCGTGCCCAGGGGCCCCGGCCCTTGGCCGAACCTGAAATTGTATAAAAAGACCTGCTGCTCCACCTCCGTGCATGTATATGAATATTTACACTCGCAAAATATCGAACACGCGCTCTTCCTTCCTTCCTTCTTATCAGCTGTCCGTGTTAGTATTTCATCACTGCTAGAATCAATTACCGTCCGGAGACACGAATCCTCGCTACTTACGCACTGTAATTATTGTAAAGGTTATTGTTGACGAAAATTTTAATCTGGCAGCTTGCGAGTACGGGCAGAGGGGGAAGGTCTAGGAAGTGAGCGGGAGGGGATAGGGGAAGCACGGTGAAATGTGCATGCTATACTATACCTTTGCATCAGGTAGAGAACTTCCAGTTCGTACGGGCAGAGGGGGAAGGTCTAGGAAGTGAGCGGGAGGGGATAGGGGAAGCACGGTGAAATGTGCATGCTATACTATACCTTTGCATCAGGTAGAGAACTTCCAGTTCACCTCTGATTATTGAACCATTCGTAAGTTACAACTGTAATGTTCTTGTAAAATGGATAGAAAATATCCTAGTGGTGCCAAAAATAAAAGTTGTTTTGGCATTATGAAATATTAACAAGAAAGAGAAAAATTGTAGTCTGTTTCAACACTTCCCTATTCATCAATTTAAGTGGAAGTAGTTCTATAATGACTTTAGGATGTTAGTCTTAAGTGATGTTACAAAGAAGGGGCCCCACATTTGGCCCAGGGTCCCCAAACACCTTAATCCAGCACTAACTTGGATTATTCATAACTTTTGTCTCGAATTGATCAATTTTCTGTCCTCCATCATCCCAGAAATTTTGCAACATCATCACGGATACACCCTGTAAAGGATGGTTACCTAGTTCTACTTCCTCTTAAAACAAAATTCACCACCACCGCGACCACCAAATGTTAGTATCAGATTAAATCCGTCAAGAGATGGAACTCTTTACCTTCCAGTCCGCCAAGGGCTTTCATTGGCTTTGCATTCGTTCGGAACATCTGCAGGAATGTCGCAGTAAGCTTAAAGCTACGTCATTAATACTCCATTCTAAATACAGCAGGTTGTTGCGATAACCCATCTACTGCAGCTTCACGAAGAGGAGGAATAGTAAGTGCTTCATTACCATTATTTAAATTTCACATACACCATAAATGTCACACGATATATCTGATGGCTTGCTGACATAGAGGTGACAAGAAAGTCAAGGTTCCTGGGTAGGTTTGCCATATATCGCGGATTTCATGGACAATGCGCGATTCTGTAGAAAAGGAGGAGCGCCCGGGCCGAAAAGAACAATAATCTGAATTTATTTTGTTATTAAGATATTATTTTATTGAACTTAAAAGCAATCGGGAGATACTTCATATTTTTATCTATCAAAAACGTAATTTTAAAAATAATTTGAAAATAATAATGTGTCTCAAAATGATAATTGAAAAATGAGTGTCACCTGTTGCAATGTCCCCCTCTCGAGGAGTAAGTTGCAACAGTGTATGTAAGATGGCGAAATACTCCATCTGAGTCTTCATCATTGTTAGATCGGTCTACACAGATATAGTATGGATTGTTATACACGTACCCGCAATTCAGAAAATAACAGTTGTCTTCTTCTGAACATGGGCGTGGTCAGGAGTTGGGGCGGGGTAAGGGAATGGAGGAGCGGAAAGGAACTGGCCACCCTACCGCACGTAAACTCCGGCTCAGGAACACCTCTGCGGAGGTTCGGACCTGCCTTCGGGCAGAATAACCCTTACCTCTTCTGAACAAGAGTCCATAAATCTTCCTTTATACCGTTAAACACAGTTGTTCTTTTCGTTGAGCCGGAGTTTGCCACATGGTAATTTTTTTGGTGATTTTATTTTTCCACTTGAAATATCACCATCTCCTTTATTACCAAGAACGAGTTTTGCAGCTCTCTCCACCACTTCCAATGGTGCCAAACCTTTTTCTGTATTCCGCATACACACAACTACAGTATATAACAAGTCCGACTCCATGGCTAAATGGTTAGCGTGCTGGCCTTTGGTCATAGGGGTCCCGGGTACGATTCCCGGCAGGGTCGGGAATTTTAAGCATTAAAAATCCTCATCACGACGCGCAGGTCGCCTACAGGAGTCAAGTCAAAAGACCTACACCTGGCGAGCCGAACATGTCCTCGGACACTCCCGGCACTAAAAGCCATACGCCATTTCAGCATATACAGAACTTTTAAATTAAATATTACCTAGCTATCAAGAAATACGATTGAGCTAAGCTTTTAGTTTTACGTAACTGTTGATACCGTGACCATTGTCACGGTACCTCCAGTTTTATGTGCAATCCAAACAACAGGCACGAGACTTTTCATTTCAAAAATCCCACATTCATTGGCCGGGATTCGAACCGTACCCGCCTTGGTGAGAAGCCAGCAGCTATCACGCCCACAAATGCGATTATAAGTGAGGCATTATTATATTTTAAGCGGCATATAGCAGTGTGAAGTCGGGGTTAGTTGGAACGCCTGCTGGGGTTAGTTGCAACACCTGTTGCAAAATGTCCCGTTACGCATTCCTTGACAGAACTGGGGGTCATTCACACATAACAAAATGGAGATTAAAAGACTTACTAGAGGTTTGAACTAAACTAATTTTCCCTTCATTTTCATATAAAACTAGGACAATAGCTATAAACAGTATTACCAGGCGAGTTGTCCGTGCGGTTAGGGGCGCGCAGGTGCGAGCTTGTATCTGGGAGACAGTGTGTTCAAACCCCACTGTCGGCAGCCCTGAAGATGGTTTTCCGTGGTTTCCTATTTTCACACCACGCAAATGCTGGGGCTGTACCTTACTGAAGGCCACGGCCGCTTCCTTCCCATTCCTAGGCCTTTCCTATCCCATTGTCGCCGTAAGACCTATCTGTGTCGGTGCGACATAAAGCAAATAGCAAAACAAAATAACAAGGTCAGAAAAAGTTACTCGCCAGGCAGAAAAATGGACAAAATCACAGAACACAATACAAAACGACCGGATATTTTGACATTCTCACTCAAATTGAAAATCTAGAGCAGTTTCATGAACTGTCACAGTGTGGCAGCACTTATTTGGAAATTTCCGAATAAAACGCAAGTGTCTCAACAAGCCCCGGCCTTCCTTACTTGTTTAGAAGTTTTAACGTCAAATTAAGGTAATTTAAATGTACTGCCGAGTATCTAGAAGTAACCATGTGCAAAGACATATCTTTATCATGAAGGTATACCTTACTCTTTGCCATCAGTGCAGTGATATTGCAATGATTGTGTTTCTAGAGAACAGTATTATGAACTGGTATTGTGTATTATGAACTCTCGAAGCCCGGCAAAACCGTTAATGTACAACGCTATCGCTAACAAATGATTAATTTAAATCACGCCTTTATCGAAAGACGATCGGAATGAGCCAGAAGACATGGCAAAATGATTTTGGTACACGATAATGCGCCGTATCACACAGCAAGACCAGTGAAAGACACATTCAAATCGCTTGGATGGGACATCCTTCCACACCCGCTGAACTGCCCTGACCTGACGCCATCCATCACCTCTTCGCATCAATGGGGCACGCGCTCGCAGAGCAGCACTGCAGCAATTTCGAGGAAGTTGGAAAATGGCTCGACGAATGGTTTACCGCAACAGGCAAGCAGTTTTTCTGGCGTGGTATTCATAACTTACCTGAAAGATGAACGAAGTGTGTAGAAACCAATGGCCAATATTTTGAATAAACAAAATTGAATTTCCCTTGAAAATTACGTTTATTTACCACAAAAACTGGCAAAATCTTATGCATACACCTGGTAGGATTCACTTTTGCTATTTACTCCAGGTCGCCTCACAATGTGTCAACCCATTGTAGGTATGGGATGCAGACGAAGAATACCGGTACACCTATGGTACCTCCTGCCTGTCGTAAGAGGCGGCTAAAAGGAGTGGGCGAAGGATGATGTAATTGGAACCACGAGATTACTTGCGATTAGTACCATTGTGTGAGGAATACCAAGGGTATGGGCGTTGCCTGTGATTAGAACCATCGTGTGCATTCCACCGAGGCGGAGGAACGGGAGCACGGCATCACAGACTGACGTCCGAGCGAGAGGAGCTGCCGTGAACCGCGCTGAATTGCGTTGGTTCCGCTGTGCTCCGAATGGGTCTGCGTTACCTATGAGTAGTACCACTATATGAGAAGCACCATGGGTCTGCGTTGCCTGTGATTGGTACCACCATGTGAGGATTGCCACGGGATTGTGCATTACACGTCATTAGTACCACTATGTGAGCAACACCATGAGTATACGTGGCCTGTGATTAATTGCACTCCGTGAGGAACATCACGGGAAAACCGGCGCCCATGATTAGTCCCACTATGAGGAACACCATGGGTCTGCGTTACTTGTGAGTAGTACCCTTACGTGAGGAACACCGTGGATCCGTGTTACCTGTGAGTAGTGACATTATGTGTGACATACCATGGGTCTACATTACCTGTGATTGGTACCACCAGCCGAGGAACACCTCGATTCTTCGTTACCTGTGATTAGTACCATTACAGGAGGAACACCATGGTTCTGCTTTATCAGTGATTAGTACAATTACGGGGGTCCGGTGACTTGGATTTTGGACCCCCTTTGGACAGCAAGCATCATCTCAGAATATGAGGTCACGAACCCACTACGCAAGCGTAGCAGGGGAGAGGCGTTACTCGCACGTGGCGCGTCCCAAGTGCCGGATAGGGGGGGGGGTTCTAACCGGCTTGCCGGTGGACTTGAGGGAAATAAAATGGCTCTCGGGAGCCAAACACACAACCCCCTGTGGGTGAGGGATGCAGACGAAGAATACCCTGTCCTAAGATGCGAATAAAAGAGGCGACCAAGCGGGTGATCGAATCAGAACCATGAGACTAATTGTAGTTAGTACCATCACGCGGGGAACACCATGGGTCGCCTTTGCTTGCGAGTAGTACCACTATGTTAGGTATACAATACGTTTGTGATTAGTAGCAACGGAGTGTGAATCAGGATGGGATTTACAGTACCCGTGATTAGTACCGCTACTTGCGGACCACCACAGGCTTGCGTTGCTTCTAATTAGTACCATTATGTGAGAAACACCACAGGTCTGGGCGTTGCCTGTGATTAGTACCACTATGTGAGCGAAACAGTGGGGCAGCGTTGCCTATGTTTAGTACCCACTATGTGAGGAGTACCACGTGATAGTACGTGTCTCTGTGATCAGTACACCTATGTGAGGAACACCACAGGTTTGCGTTGCCTGTAAGTGGCGCCGCAATGAGAGAAACACCATAGGTCTCCGTTACATGCGCGTATTAGATACCTGTGAGTAGTACCATAATGTGTGGAATAAGGCGAGTCTAGGCTTCTTTTGATTAATACCGCAAGATGACAAATACGATGGTTCTACTTTCATCATCATCATCATCATCATCATCTGTTTACCCTCCAGGGTCGGCTTTTCCCTCGGACACAGCGAGGGATCCCACCTCTAACGCCTCAAGGGCAGTGTCCTGGAGCTTCAGACACTTGGTCGGGAATACAACTGGCGAGAATGACCAGTACCTCGCCCAGGCGGCCTCACCTGCTATGCTGAACAGAAGCCTTGTGGAGGGATGGGGAGATTGGAAGGGATAGGCAAGGAAGAGGGAAGGAAGCCGCCGTGGCCTTATGTTAGGTACCATCCCGGCATTCGCCTGGAGGAGAAGTGGCAAACAACGGAAAACCACTTCCAGGATGGCTGAGGTGGGAATCGAACCCACCTCTACTCAGTTGACCTCCCGAGGCTGAGTGGACCCCGTTCCAGCCCTAATACCACTTTTCAAATTTCGTGGCAGAGCCGGGAATCGAACCCGGGGCTCCGGGGGTGGCAGCTAATCACGCTAACCACTACACCACAGAGGCGGACATGGTTCTACTTTACTAGCGATAAGTACCATTATGAGGGGTCGATGACCTGGTTTTTGGACCCTTTTAGACAATAAGCATCATCGATTCAGGATTCTGCTTCAGAAGCAGTCCCTTGGTCAGTAATACTATTGTTTTAAGATAGTTTCTGGGAATGTGGGGAATTGAGAGTCGGATCCACTGATTGTCTTAAATTCATATTCACCCATTCATTCTTCGTCAACACGTTTTGAATTCTGGTCAGTGGATGATTATGGACTTTTAAATAGTCATTACATTTCGTACCAATAGGGGCCGATGACTTAGATGTTAGGCCCCTTTAAACAACAAACATCATCATCATCATCAGAATATGAGGCATTGTGAATTTGATCCACTGATTGTTTTGAATTCATGGTCATTTTTTCATCATCAGTCGTTTTAGATTTAAATCAGTGGATACATTTTGAAGTTTTAATTATGGTTTCATTTCGTTGCTCCTCGTACTATTAGGGGCAGATGACCTAAATGTTAGGCTCCTTTAAACAAAAAACATAATCATTATCGCAATGTTTCCAAAGAACTGCATTATTCTTTAATTGATACGAGAGGAAAGGCGTTTGAAAATCTTCAGCTACTGAAGAATGGTCGCATTGGTTCTTCTTGCTGTCCAAGGCACACGTAGCATTCTGCGCCAACACCATATTTCAAAGACATCGATGCGCTTTCTGCCCAAAGCCTTTACGATGCAGTGTCATACGAGAAAACAAAAAATACAAGGTACCGGGCGAGTTGGCCCTGTGGTTAGGGGCGCGCAGTTGTGAGCTTGCCTCCGGGAGATAGTGGGTTCGAACCTCACTGTCGACAGCCCTGAAGATTGTTTTCCGTGGTTTCTCATTTTTACACCAGGCAAATGCTGGGGCTGTACCTTAATACCTTAATGAATTCCACGGCCGCTTCCTTCCCACTCTTAGGCGTTTCCTGTCCCATCGTTGCCATAATGAACCCTTGACTTACCATTCCATCGTTGGTCGGCCACAGCTGCTAGAGTAGAGCAATATTGAACTCTTAAATCTTGGGGTCGTTGCGGAATGTTTCGGTCACGATCTTAACCAAACGATGGGGTTCAGAAGAGAGCCTAACTACTTGAAATGAGGAGCAAATACGTGCATACTTTTATTGAATTCTAAATGGCACATAAAAATTTATGATTTGTATAAATCCTTGATCAACAATTAATTATTAATTATGAAATGTTTCAACGCAGTCACATTGCATAGCCTATATATTTTCTTTTACAATATCGAAGAATTTGCTTCGGGGAAAGTACGAATCTCGTAAATTAGTGGACAGCGAGACTGAAAAAGTGCAAAGAAAACCTGAAAAATCGGGCACCTATTAATCCAAACGATAACTGAGAATTAATCCACACGACCCGTGGAAAATCTGACCTTCAACAAGTAGAACGCCTGATTTCCTCTCAATTAATGTTATCCACCAGTCGAATACCCTTTCGGATACGGAACACCCGCCGAATGGACCCTTAATCGAACCAAATTGACTATCAGTTGCTTTGGATAGGTTGCGAAATATTATTGGAAAGCATGGTGTTCACTACGAGTTGACAGCAGCATTCACAATTGAAACAAAATTCCACCATGTATTTGTCATTTCATGACACCCTTAAGTTATAAAATAATCCCGATGCTAAACGTGCATCACCCCAAACAGCTGTTCAGAAGGAACCAACAACAACACGATCTGCGAGGATCTTACGTTACGTCGTTCTGAAGGAACAAAACTGCGAAATGCAGGAAACACTTATTCATCACGCATTTAGAAGAAATGCCAAACACTGAAGTTAATTAAAACGTGGTAAATCACTTGAAAAATATTATTATAAAACCGACTTTCAGGTTGTAGATGGTTATGTTACGCTTAATAAAATTACAAGTCCACATGGTTATATAAAATAAAATACAGAATTCTTTCCTATTTGACAATGACTAACATCACAGATCCATCTACTTATTGTTTGTCCCAACACACTACCTACAAAGTTATCAATTGACCGAACTCAACTACGTATAAAAATGAAAGAACGACAATGAAAATAAAATATATTACCGGCTGACGAATCGAATCCGCATTCGTAACTCAAGTCTCACACTAATACGTTGAATGTCAACATGCACACTGCCAAAGCAAAAACGGACGTCAAAACGACAAAAGAATTAGGTCCTTAAAATAAAATAAAATACTGAAGTTCATTGAACGCAAACACGCATGGAGAACTGCAGTAAAATATTCAATCACCGTTAGCTCAGTACCCAAAGTTGGACAACCCTCATATTCATGCCGTCAGTGATCCCATAATCTTGAGTAAACACCTTCCAGCTGTTGAGGGATGCGCACAAGCTTGGCCTCGTTATTACCGAGCTAACACTCTTCACATTGCATATACCACTGCAGACACTACCTTCGATCAGGCCACTTCGCAAAAACATCTAATCTAAGACTTGAGTATGTACAGCTGACATCCCAGACCTATCGTCGGGCCTACTTAACGTCTTACACCCTAACACTAACCTCTATGTACACATACCTTCCTAATTCTATCGTTGAGCGTGGACTAGGACGTCTCATCATCAGTATACTCCTAGGATAACATGTGACGTCCTAAATCTACTGTCGAGCAGAAATTGGGTCGTATACGCTTCCTCTAGCATATCAGACGAAATCGTAATTTCAAACAAACTCTGATATTTTTAGCTGTAAATCTGGCCGAAACTAATAACACACAACGAAACAACTCTTGCCACAGAACGAACGCAAGTCGGGAAAATGCAGCGAGTCCCTATCTTGTTACTAAAACGTGAAATTGAAATATAAATATCGCGTGGCGAACAATCCACAACTCAAACACGATCTCAGCATGCGCAATGAAGTTTAGGAAAGAATAATAGCTTCCAAGACACGTCTTACATTTAGTGGATGTCGTCAAAAATAATAATCATCACCATCGCAAAAATCCATACTGCAGTTTTAGGGTGAGGCCCTCAAATCTCCTACCGTCATTTTTCCAAATATTCATATCGATGACTATCCAGTGAAACGAAATTCAATGAATTTACACAGCCAAACATCGCTTTAAAACGTCCAATATCTCATTCCACAAATGTTTCCGATTTAATGATAAATTACCGGCTTCTAATTTATGAACTTTACTGATTGGAAACTTGTCATTACAGTCAAACAACACCAACCGTGTATTCAAAATGCTCTCCTATCCTTGAGGTCATATTATTCTAATATTCATTATACTGACTTTACGCAACTAGTCACTTGAATTCTTACTACCAAGATTTACAATCTTCACCAGAGTCGTTTTTCACTTGGGGTATTACTTAAAATTTACTGTGCCTCACACAATAGTCATCTCGAACCCACCTTCTCCAGGTCTCAATTTTCGGATTGTTAGGGGAATACACTATAGCCTGCCACATAAATCTCACATTTAATATACAGCATGTCTCAAAAATTCTTCGGTCTCGGCAAATATAGCCTGTCTCAGAAATTCATTCTCATCGCCTTCTCAGGGCGGTATTATATGAAATATCCAGGCTTTCTCTGCCTTCAACATTTCTACAACTCTTATCTCCAATATATAAATTCTTCGCTCTCAATCCATTTTCTTATATTTCAAGACTTTTCCCAACCTTAATCCTCTCGTGACAAACAACCTTTATAAAAAATATACCTTTTTATTTTATTGTTACTACAACTTTCGGACCTCGAGAATACAACAACACACCGTGATTTTTCCATATCACCGATATACACGATGTCACAAAATTTTACTTCCCATGAATAAAACATAACTTTATCGGATTTCACTGGATAGTTCTAGACACCCGCAAACCTTGCAGAACATACTTGTTAAATCCACTTTTAACATAGGAAAATTTTATCCTGCGGTAGATATTATTATTATTATTATTATTATTATTATTATTATTATATTATTATTATTTCGACGAAAATTTTCTGAATTCAAACGATATCCGAAATTAAGACATTCGCCACGACTACTTTATCATTATCACCTTCCTAATTTTTCTCAATTCGGACAATATCTCAAAGAATATTAACACAAAATTTAAGCTTCGCATTTTATAGTTTCTTGACGTGAATTTTACAACACTGAATAGTTTCACACGACTACCAGAAATGTAACACATTCGCCCGATCATTATTAAATACCAACCCGACACACGCCTTGAAATTTGGTTGGGACAAACAACATTCTAACTACAACATTGATTAAAAGGTTACAGACCTGTGATCTTAGTCGTCAGCCTGGAGTTCTGGCTACATTCAGCCAGCAACCTCTCGTCTAGCCTTCCATGGCTAGCTTATACATCTTCGTATAAATATATATAACTTCAATTACACAACACTTTATAATGCACTTTCGACACGGTCGCCCTTGTGACGAGCTCGCTCCTCAAATGGCGACTGACTTGTTCACCCTACTGGCCAGGTGTTCCAAACAGATAAGAAACCAGACACAGTAGCTAACTTCAAACTCCCCTTTGACAAACACACACTGAATACCGAGAGAAATTCAATTACTTCTAAACCTTCAAAGTTCCCATTAGCGGCAGCTCAGAAAATTTCTACTATCTTCCACTTTGACAGTATATTGAAACCATAGACATGAACATGTGATAAGTTATTTGGAGACCAAATTTTCACACTTTTCTGCTGACGAGTGACGCGGGCTTTGCGGCTCCAACGCCCAGATAGAGACTGTCAAATATACGGAGGGAGATTTCTTTTATACCCTATGGGATGACGCTACTCACACCATGAAGCTTGATTGCACAATCTGCTAATTCCGCATCCAATAGACCAATTTTCATGAAATTTGTTCCATAACTCCGGACAGACTTACGATTTATTTAGGTGTTAATTTTATAATTTTCCCATACTCGCAACAGGCGAATAAATTATTTCTGCCCGGGCGTTTCGCGGATTTTCTTCATCCATCGACCTTGGCACGTGTCGTTTAGTTCGGGAGCCGGGCGCAAATTCTTCTCTAGGATTAACTGCATTTATGTTTACCCTGGGGGTTCTGTCTTCACGTAGGGTTTAAGAATAATTTAGATTCTTTATTTCTGAATTTACTGTGTTGTCAAAATCTCTCGTTACGAAGAATTCCTTGAATTTGAAAAATTGTTGAATATTCGAAGTCCACCGAAGTGTCGCTGCGTTTCACGAGTTCGCGGCTTGCTTGACGCGGGTAGCTCGCTCCCACGAAACAGAGAGGCTCTTGAAACGCAAACATGGCTGCCCTCAAAAAAGTAACGTTAGCTGAAATAAATATTGGGAAGAAAAAATAATTTTCTCATCGTAGAACTATGGGTTCGATAAGACCTATCTGTTTCGGTGCGACGTAAATCAAATTGTAAAAAAAAAGAATACAAGGTTTGAACGAGACGGATTTTCGTAATATTAATAATACCCCTGCTCTTTTAGACCGTACTGAATTTCATTATAGCTACTCGTTCTAGCAAAATCCTTCTCATTATTTATCTCACAGTGAGTTTATAATTCACATTTCACTTTTCGTGATTAACCCGTTTAATCCTTACTCATAAGTCCGTACGAAGAACGCGTGCTTTAGCTAGTGCAGTATACTTTAAATTACTGTAGCCTTATGTACGGCCAGTAGACACCTCCAGTCGTAACCTCCTGCTCTAGTGTGAATGTGAGTGCTAAATCTGCATAACTTCCTGTGTATTAATGTTGGAATATTGGATTCATTTTACTGAATAGAATCATTTGATTCCGTTCACGTTAAGGAATCTATACAGTGATCCGACTCACGGCACATTAGTCTCACGGTTCGCGTTACCGTACGTCTGTATACTGACAGACAGCAGCAATAGCATTCACTAATCCCTGCTGCCACCTGATTTTCATTCTATGAACTACTTTTCTATGCTCATCTACAGACCATCCCATGTTAAGGAAACAACATTACTCTTATGACAAGAGGGTTGCCATATCGAACGGCTCTGCTCAACACCATCACAGGAAAACGGCGGCACATAAATCTGTGAAATGCAGTATTTAAGTTCAAGATCAAAAGCGAAAGATACTAAACTACAAATTATTTATATGAGCTAAAGGGGTCGGGGGGTTTACAGGGGCTATTTTTGGTTTGTACAGGATCAGAAGTAAACTACGGCACATTCTAAGTGGAAAAAACATTTCATTCGAAATTCTGCAAGTAGGTACTCTTTTTAGCAAACACGGAATTCCTGTTTAAATTATGTTAATCTAAAAATATATAATGTCTTAAGGAAGAAGTATTTCACTCATATATTTTTGCACTGTATGTGGCATACTACCAGAATTTTGCATTTTTAAACATTGTAAATACCAATTAAAACTGAAATTATGAATGAACTAGCAAATGTACCCGTACTTCGCTACGGTATTCTACATTGTATACGGATATCGAAGTAAATTACTGTACATGCAGTGAATAAGGATTTTTAAATTGCAAGTATAGATAAGGAAACTACTCCACGTACAACACATTTTGGGTTGTGTCCATTGGACTTAGCCTGTAAAACCGATCGTTCATGATATCTCCCTTATTAATCTTCCTGTCGAAAAAATGCACATGAGAAGAAAGTTTTATAAATGGATTTCCATCAAGGTTTGTCGATTTTTCAGTCAGATTGGTCTTTTAAATTTTGTGGGAGAGTAAAATCACTGTTTCGGTTTCCTATAAACCCCCCGTCCATTCCGGGAACTGGAAATGGTGTGAACCTTAAAACCTATCTTTGGACAGGTGGATTTCAGTTGTGAAGTTTGGTTGAAATATCTTCAGTGGTTTTCAAGTTATAAGAAATACGCTTTACACGCACCCGCTCTTGAGTTAAGTCCGGTGGGACTTGTACCGAAAACCGGTCCGTTGATGATATCTCCCTTATTAATTCTCGTATCGAAGTGATGCACATGAGAAAAAACGGTTTAGAAATTGTTTTCCATTAAGGCAGGTAGAGTTCTATTAAGTTTAGTTGTATATATTTTGTGAGTGTGCAAAATCACGATTTCGGGTTCGTACAAATCCCCAGTCAGTTCATGAATTCAGAAACAATATTGACCCTAAAACCTACCCAAGGACTGGTGGATTCTAAATATGAAATTTGGTAGAAATATATCCATTAGTTATCAAGTTATAGATAAACAAACAAACAAACAAACAAACAAATAGTCACCAAAGCAAAACATATGCAGATGGTCATTATTACACCTAAACGGATAACTGTACGAAATTTCGCCAAAATAGTCAGTGCACAGACACACGATCGTTACGATTTTATTTAGATAAGGATCACATTGTTACGTCCTTTTTGCCAGTGTTTTAGTCCTTTTTTGGTATTTCAGGTCTTTTATGTCCTTTTTGATATTTTAGGTATTTTAGGTCCTTTTGATATTTTAGGTTTTTTAGGTGTTTTTGATATTTTAGGCCTAGATCTTTTTAGGTCCTTTTTGATATTTTAGGTCTTTTAGGTCATATTTTAGGTCTTTTTAGGTTCTTATTTTAGGCCTTTTAGGTATTTTTTGATATTTCAAATCTTTTACGTCCTTTTTGGATATTTTAGGTCTTCTTAGATCCTTTTTAAATATTTTAGGTCTTTTTACGTCCTTTGTTTGGTATTTTAGATCTTTTAGGTCATTTTTGTTATTTTAGGTCTTTTTAGGTCCTTTTGATAATTTAGGTCTTTTAGATCCTTTTTATATTTTAGGCTTTTTAGGTTTTTTTGATACTTCAGATCTTTTTAGGTCCTTTTCGATACTTTAGGTCTTTTAGGTCCTTTTTGATATTTTAGGTCTTTTTAAGTCCTTTTTGGTATTTTAGGTCCCTATTTGATATTTTAGGTCTTTTAGGTCCTTTTTATATTTTAGGTCATTCTAGGTCCTTTTTGATATTTTAGGTCTTTTTAGGTCCTGTTTTGTATTTTAGGTCTTTTTATGTCTTTTTTTTTGAAAATTATATGTCTTCAACTTCTGAGCCCTACTCATAAGTATGTGAAGAAATCTGTAACCTTTCTTAACAACCTCGTTAATATGATTACCCTAATGAAGATCATTCCTTATAATTAACACCAGGTGTTCCGCGTGATAAGTCCACCTGGTGTTAATTATAAGGAATGATCTTCATTAGGGTAATCATATTAACGAGGTTGTTAAGAAAGGTTCCAGATTTCTTCACATACTTATGAGTAGGGCTCAGAAGTTGAAGACATATAATTTGCCAAAAAAAAGACATAAAAGGACCTAAAATACAAAACAGGACTTAAAAAGACCTAAAATATCAAAAAGGACCTAAAAAGACCTAAAAAAATGACCTAAAAGACCTAAAATATCAAATAGGGACCTAAAATACCAAAAAGGACTTAAAAAGACCTAAAATATCAAAAAGGACCTAAAAGACCTAAAGTAACGAAAAGGACCTAAAAAGATCTGAAGTATCAAAAAACACCTAAAAAAGCCTAAAATATAAAAAGGATCTAAAAAGACCTAAATTATCAAAAGGACCTAAAAAGACCTAAAATAACAAAAAAGACCTAAAAGATCTAAAATACCAAAAAAGGACGTAAAAAGACCTAAAATATTTAAAAAGGATCTAAAAAGACCTAAAATATCCAAAAAGGACGTAAAAGATTTGAAATATCAAAAAATCCTCTTAGCTTCTGACCAAGAAACATTCTCCCCATAATGACAAGCTTAACTGTGGCGACGGACTGTCGCGATATGTCGGGCTATGTTGAAATCCTTCCGTCCACACAAAATTGACACTGTATTCAATTTAATATTCCTATATATCTGTATTTATCGTATAAAAACCAAATCATGAAAACTAGGGCCTATCTCATCCGGGTACATTTTCCTGTTGCTCGGTAAAAAATCTTGTGATAATCATGAGTTTTTTTTGCTATATCCGCATCATACTTTCATCATGATTTGATTACTGCTTTCATTCCTTTTCGATGGTGACTGATCTCGTCCCGCAGATTCTGGTTATTAAGTCTCAATTCTTCATTCTCTCGTTGAATCAGGTGGATCCTGTTAACAAAATCTTGGACATCGCTGTCGGGCTCTCCGCATTCTGGGCATGGTCTTGCTTCTATTTGCCTATGGATCAGTTGGACTGCTTCTTCTCTTCCGTCTTCTTCTTCATCATCCTCTCCTTCGTCCTCATCTTCTTCTTGGTCGTCCTCAGCCTCGTTTCGTTCATCCTCAGCCTTGTTTCGTTCGTTGTCGAATCCTTGTCTTGGGCTGGCGTCCTGGATCGTAAATCTTCCTGGGCTCTGGATCTGTAGTAGACCTCTGACTCCTACCACATGTTGTCCTCTCTTCCGTCGCCGTCTCGACTATATTAGTTTGTTGTTCTCTATGCCTGGGGTGTCTCTGGTTATAATGATGCGTAGGCTTCTCTATCTGGCGCAGCAGATTCTCCGCCTGTACTGCCGGAATTTTGTTTTCAAGGATAAATTTTGATATCTCCCGGATGAAACCTGTCGGGTTTATGTGTCCTCGGGCTTCGAACCTGGGAGTTTTATCATCCGACATTTTTACTTTGTGGACCACTGACATTGGTATTGCATTTGGCAATGATGACGATCCGTCTCCTACTTCAAATTTCTGTTCCGTCGTATCGACTTGCGACATGCCTTCCTTTTTATGAAAGCCCTGATTGTCTGGGGTCTCGAACTCTCGGTACTGGAGATGGAAGTCCTGAACTGACCCTGGCTGTTCTAACCTGGCCTTGACCTGTTCCAGATCTTTTCTAATTTCATCCAGCTTTTCGGTATTACTGTCGGACATTTGCTTGGACACTGAATTCTGCCCCGTGTGAACCTTAAATTGTTCCACTATTCTGACCTCTGTGTTAGCGATCGTCTGGCTTTGTTCCGCCAACCCATCAGTTTTTCTGAACAATGCTATATTTGCCTCCTCACACTGTGTGAGTCTACGGCTACGATCTTCCGAATTCGTCTTTATATCCTAAATTTCATGTCTGAGACCGGCTACTAGTACTAGGGTACGAACGGTTTCACCTCGTAACTCATCGATTCCCTTTTCGTGCCTGTCCAAAGTACTTGCAGTATGTGCACCTTTACTTTCCACGTGGCTTCGGATGATATCGTTTTCCTTGCGACATTTACCCCTCACCTCTTCGATGTGCGCCTTCAAATCTTCGCGGTCGACCAACCTCTGAGCTGAGAGCTCCTGAATACTGGCCTTTAATTTCTCCTTAATTTCGTTACGTTCTAGTAACGCCTCATCCCTGAATCTATCAACCTTTTCATTGACACTAACGATACATGAGTCGATATGCCCTTTTAATCCGTCCTTAGCGACATGACACGCCTCTTGGACTTGGGTCATTCGGTCCCGTAATTCCCGTCCTAGTGATATACTGGCGGCATGAACCTCAGCTATTTGTTCTGTGAGTTTTATTTTATTTATTTCACACGTGGCATTAGGTTTATATTTTCAATTAAATTTTCAACTCATATCTCCCCTATTATGAACTTCTCTCCTGGTTAAAAATCGATAAACTACGACATCTTCACGTTGCTACTCTCGTATTTCGTCTGCTGAATGAATCTAAACCCCAGTATTTATCCTCAAAGTTTAATTTACTCTCCTCCTCTCATGAACACAACACACGATCGACTACGACACTCTCAATTCCTGTGCATCGCTCATCTTCATTCAACCGCTCCTTTCAAGTGTCTGGTGCAAGACTATGGAATTCCCTTCCAGTTAGTGTTAGGAATTGCACTTCCTTAGCTTCTTTCAAGCGGTCTTGCCGAGATTACCTATTAAATGTATAACCAGCTTGTATGAATGGCAGCGTGAATGGAAGAATGAATGAGGTTAGGATTTATATTTAGTTAAATTATATCATTATTCTGTTTTATAAAGTTTACTAGATATGTGGTTAAGTGTAAGAGAGGGCCGTGAGCCTTAACTTCGCCACAAATGAAGGCATGAAATAAATAAATATCGACTTTATTCTCCAAAGCAACACTAGCGGCCTGAACGATAGATGTCAGTTCCTGTTTAGTAGAAATACTAGCGGCCTGAACTATAGATGTCAGTTCCTGTTTAGTAGAAACACTAGCGGCATGAACTATAGATGTCAGTTCCTGTTTAGTAGAAACACTAGCGGCCTGTATTTGTTCCGTAGTTATAGCCAAAACTCGCATCACATCTTCAAAAGTGGGAGCTTTCACCTCTCCCTGTCCTTCTAACTGTTCACCTTGGGGACGTTCCCCACCTTCGTCTGACATTATATCAAATGAGAAAAGAGGGCCAATCAGCCTCTCATCCTATCGCACCTGATTACGACAATTGTGGGTCTAGGTCCTATCATACGGTTATATCCTCGTTAATATTTTCTAAAATTTCTAAATTTCCAAATTCAAAACCAAAACAATAATTTTTCGCTTTCACATATCGATTTATTATATAACGCAATTCAAATTTGCACATTTGCCATCACGTGCTTATTATGCCTAAAATTCATATCATCAGTCACTTCAGACTATGACAACAACAACAACAACAACAATCGATAATACAACGATGAAAAACTTGAAGTCACCTGTCCTGAAATAATTGAAATTTAACTTACGCAGTTCCATTATCCTTTTATTAATACTTGAATCTGGTTCTCAGTCACATTTTTTCCAAATCCATTATTCCTAACAAATTTTGCCTATATAAAATTCCTGCCCATGGATAGTTACATTTATGTGGAGTCTCATTAAATCACAATAAAATTTTAATTTCATAGAATAGGGATTTATTAATTTAACGAGCCTTTATAGCAGTGAACTACTATTGTATAATTATCAAGTCTAGCCCCGTTCGAAACTAACCTTACTTTAACATGAATTACTACTTGACATATCTAATGTAAAACCACTATTTAACTTAACCGTGATGCGGTCAAATTTTTTTAATATCCCGATTGGGTTTACATTTAAGTTAAACAACTGGGCCTATCTATAATGCAATCGGGCACTGAGCTGGTCGCTCATGATATCGTAGCTAATACAACAAAATTTCTGTTCCTTTTTTTTAATAAAGTCACACGTTGCTCAAGCATGATGCAATAGGCCTTTTACGTTGGGCGCCATGATGCACCCGCTCACTTCCTGAGTCCCAGACTAGCATTAATCTCAGGGGTGATCAGTTCGAAAAAGATAAAAAAATTAAATTTAATAAAGAAAATCTAATTATCTATTGGCACATCAAATGAACACAGGGATGAACGGGGCATGCAAATTAAGGTAACGGGGGACGACTCATTCATGGATACAAATTTTTGACTCCACAATAGGACTGGGAAGTGAAAACTTAAATTCCATGGGCATACTGGACTAACTACAATAAAAAGGTATGGAAACTGTTTCCTATTGAAATTGCAATGAGGAGCAATTTATTCACTTATTTTGCAAACTACACATGATTACAATTATTACATTGGGACACTTCCATCCTGAAAAATAAATGACATATTACTTGGATTTACCTCACTCCTCTGGTAGTGTAAAACATTTGGTGAATTCGCCCCAATTGGTTACTGGGGGGTCGAATTCACATCCGTATGAGTGGACGTTTCACCGCTGGAGATCTTCTTTCGGAGACGAAGGCATGACAGTAACTATTTACTGTCATCTCCTCGTTCCGTTTGGACATGAGACACTTCCGGTATGTACATTCTGGTGAGCCGGACACCCACCGTGAAAATGTTATCGCCTCGAAAAAACGGGAATTTATAGTACGGACAAACTCTAGCCTATTATTTCCAGATTCACAAACACGCCAGGTAGAGTTCATTAACTCAAAGCCTATTTCAATATTTACACTTGTCAATACGACAAGACGTACGGAAAGGTTCATTACTATGCTCTAACAATGAAGACATGTGCCGTCTGTGGGTTATCTTCGTATCTACCGCTAACAATCTCCCCCGTGAAAACCCAACATCTGGTTCTGAGCAGTTCGACACATGACGACTGTCCCTATCATATCCTCCTATGATTGTTTAATAATATCATTATCATTCTTTATCTGATCATTATCATATTTTGTGATTACCATCAATTATTTTATTATTATCATTAATTTCAATTATAATCCTATATTTGATTATTATCATTTGTCATCCGGGATGATTATATGCCAACCTTTGCCGACGTTTCAAACAAAGGGTCGTTCTTCCTCGTAATTTACCCGCACAATTTAATGATCAGTTTCCTAATAAATATTATTATTATTATTATTATTATTATTATTATTATTATTATTATTGTTACCGTGTTTTGGTGGTAGGTAGAGGTGAAAGAAGGTGCGGGCGTGAATGAGTCTCAAACTACGGAATCAAAGTTACTGTAAAATTTAACAAGGTTATATTTTCTTTTCAAAATTAAGTAATAACAAAGAACAGGTACTTAGTAGCCGAAACACAATTTGAAATGTACAATTACAGAGATTACAGAATTTGGGCTTCGAGCCCTGAGTTCACAATTCGTGAGCAACTAGCCCAACTTTCCGATATACAAATTTTAACCAAGGGGCAGAAGACCCCAATCAAACCCTGGAGCACTTGCTCCGAATTACACAGTAAAGCCTCCTCGAGGCATACAAAAATTGAATTCCAAAAGCGCAATCTGCTCTCAAAGTGTAAGCCAATCACAGGCCACACCAAACTTCACCTTCAAGCTGTCCTCTAAGGACATATACACATGGGTAAAATACCCAACCTACTGAGGTCTATTAAATGAAAAGAAGGTTAACTAAATGACCTCTAAAATAACAATTTGGGGAGGAGGCAAACTTGCACTCCTAGTACACTTTGATTAAGACCTACTTGGCACTAGGCCGTTAACACAAGGGCTAATCCCATACTAAAGAGGTGACTTAAGAAGAGAACACTTTGTTTTACATTAACGAAGAATAGGTTGAGAAAATAAGTTCACCTCAAGACAATGTGAGTGGGAGCTCGAGAGGGTTAGCACTCTCTATCCCAATATGTCGTTTTACAAGAGAATAGATGAAAAGAGAAGTTACATTTTAGGAAAAGGTTACATGGTTGAACGCTTAGAACCCGCCCCGAAAGTTAAACTGCTGAGCTAGCAAAGAAAGAAGTTATTAATCGGCCATTACCTTGTGTTGAACGGCTGGAGAAGAAAGAGGCGCTTCCCGCCCCCTGCTATGTACTTAACACACTGAAAGATGGAACAGAAGTGGCCCGGAGACCCAAAAATCAGCAGTTTATAACCTCTCGTGCAAGGTTCTAGGCGTTAGGGGAAAGAAAACACCCGCCCACAACGTTTTTATTGGATAGGACCCCGCAACAGATTCAAGTTGGGGGAAGATACCCCTGATTGGTCAGAAATTAATTAAAGAAATTCGGGATTGGTTACATTCATAACAAGGGGAAGAAAGGGGTAAATATTGCCAACTTAAACAATGATAGAAAAAAATTTAACAAGGAACAAACTCTTGAAATTAAATTTTCTCCAAAAAATAGTTCTTTGACTCCGCACTAGGTTGCACTATTGTAGATCTTCAGTAGTGTCCTCTAGAAGAGAAAGTTCACACTTCTTACTTCAAGCGAAACAAAAACACATCAAAAGTGACACAGTTCTAAAGCTCAAAATTTTCCACATGGTGACATCTTTTGAGAAAGTAAAGAATTAACAGCGTAGATAAAGTTCAGCCCTCCTCCAGCAGAGGAGTTCCAACAGGCGCACATTTTAAATTAACGGAGTGGAGGTGTACCGCCCGGTACAGACCTCCCCCCCCAAAAGTTCCTCCAGGGATTTCACATGAAGTCAGTTTGAAAACAAAGTCCAAGTTTTGATGTTGATATTAAAATAAATTGCAGAAGTATTTGAGAAATTCTTAATTCAGTTCCAAAATTTTTGTTGTAATTGGTAACGTAAGGTTTTTATCTTTGTAGAAGGCGAATTTCTGAAGATAATCTTTTAAAATGTGATGAAAAATTTTGCAATGTCCACCAAATTTGTTGTTGAATTCCCAAGTGTAGTCATCTCTTATAGTGGCTGTCCATGTAGTTGATGTAGGCTAAGTTGGATGGCCAGACCGGCCGTTGCAGCTTGCGTCCAAAGGAAGCCGCTCGGACCCCTCAAGTACCCTGAGATACCGCTCGCCCGCACTATGAGGGGAGCAGGGGTGTTGAAACACGCCGCGCCCGCGGGGAAGGTATACAGGCTGCGGGCAAGTAGCAGGTCGTGCGCCGCACATCAGCCTTGGCCGGGAGGAGAGCTCCGGCTCGCCGTGCACATGTCGTCCTCGCTGGGGCCGAGGGGGCCCATCCTCGGACCCAAACGCGGCACAGCGCCGCGCGGCTGCGGGGGCACTGAAACATTAAAGCTAGGCGGCAGAATTGTGTTGGACCATCATGTTTCTTTGAGGGAACAGGCTAGGTGACGAGGTTGAGGGGTCAGCGGCGTGCAGATATCCATGGCATTTACTCAAATTACGCCACAGTGTGTATGAAGCAGGAGACGGGAGCGTGGTAATGGCCGAGGCAAGGACAGAATGGCAGTTTAACGGATCGGGGAAGGTTTTACAAGAGGATTACATATAAGACCAAAATATTATAGAAGGGGCAGAAAGCCTTAAAAGTTGAACTCAAAAAAAAATATATATAACCTTCATATTCCTTTCAAATTATATGAAGCAAGTTGACACAAAATTTACACTGGTTTCACCTGTGACAGGTGAACCCTAAATATCCTCTCGGTGGCTGGATTGCTTACTAACAACGTAACTGGCGTAAGAAAATCAAGAATGATACAAGGCCCATGAAATCTGGGGGCAAGCTTGCCCGCGGGAACAAAATTCTTGACCATCACCTGGTCACCTACCTTCAAGGGGGTGGGTCTCCGTCCACGATCATACCTTTCCCTAACCTTTTCATGAGACACTTTAAGATTGGCTTTAGCCTTCTTCCAAAGATCTTTAATGTTATCCGGATCTATTGTCTCGGGTAGAATGTCACTCAGAGACCAGAGGTTAGAGAGCGGCGAGTTGGGAACAAACTTGAACATCAAAGAAGCTGGAGTAAACTTGTGAGATTCATGAACCGCCGAATTCAAAGCAAAAGCTAACCAATGCAGGGACGTGTCCCACCTGGAATGATCATCATGATGATAGGCAATCAGTGCGGACCTGAGATTACGATTAACCCGTTCAGCCAGAGATGGTTGAGGGTAATACGCCGAAGTAGTTACATGAGAGATGGATAAGTCAAAACAGAATTTACGAAATAAATTAGATGTAAAAGCCTTAGCATTATCAGATACAATATATTGGCACGGACCAAAAGAAGCAAAAATAGAATTTAGGCAAGTAATGGTGGACTGAGCGGTAGCCAGCTTAGTCGGAAATAACCAGGAAAATCTGGTAAAACCATCTACACACACAAGGATGAACTTGTTGGCATTACCCTTTGACTGGGGGAATGGTCCTACATAATCAATATACAGGCGTTCCATGGGGCGCGATGCTTGATGCGAAGACAAAAGGCCTACCTTGGTGGACATGGTGGGTTTACTGAGCAAACAAGATTTACAAGCTTTTACAAGTTCACGGATTTCACCGTCCATACCTTTCCAGATGAACATTTCACGAATCTTTTCACGAGTTTTAAAGATACCCAGATGCCCTCCTAATGGGGTTTCATGATAATACTTGAAGATCATAGGCACAAGAACAGCTGGAACGACAACTTTCATCATCTTATCATGCCTCGAAGGGCAACATAAAACACCATTCCTCAGAACATAAGGGACAACATGTTCCCCAGAAGAAAGGGTTTCCATTATCGGAGCCAGCGTCGGATCTTCACGTTGGTATTTCTCAATGTCCCTAAAAAGCATGGGAGCATCTGTTAAGATGGCATTAACACCAGATAGCATGGACTCGGGGGGTGATGAACTGTCGACCTGTTCATGGTTCTCAACGTCGTCTGAAAACATACGGCTGAGTCCATCGGCAACAACATTTTCGGTACCTCTAATATGCCTGACATCAAATTGGAAGGCAGAAATACGGATGGCCCAACGGGCTATACGACCAGTACGACGCGGCCTACCTAAGACCCAGCTTAGGGCTTGATTATCTGTTTCCAGGTCGAATTTGACATGTTCCAGATAGAGACGGAACTTTTCTAAGGCAAATAAGACTGCCAACCCTTCGAGCTCATAGATGGAATACTTGGCTTCTTGAGCCGATAGAGTCCTAGATGCATAGGCGATGGGTCGCCTCCCTAGTTCAGTCTCTTGAAGAAGGACTGCAGCTACAGCTGACGATGACGCGTCCGTTTGGACGATGAATTTCTTTGAGAAATCAGGCATAGCAAGGACAGGGGCATTACAGAGAGCTAATTTCAGATTTTCAAAAGCGGCTTGTTGAGAAGGTCCCCACTCAAATTTGATGCGTTTCCTACGAAGAAGGTTTAAGGGCGCCGCTCTATTAGCAAAGTTAGGAATAAACTTTCTGAAGAAATTCACCATACCAATGAACCTGGCGATACCTTTAATGTCCTTGGGAGGTTTAAAATTACGGATGGCCAGTGTTCTAGAATGATCGACTGCTACCCCATCGGGTGACACAATATGCCCTAGGAATGACATAGAGGGCTTAGCAAAGGCAACCTTGGACAACTTAACAGTTAACCCCGCCTTACGAAGGCGATCGAGAACTTCTCGCAGATGATCTAGATGTTCTTCAAAAGTCTCTGAAAATACGACGACATCATCTAAGTAGTGATATAAGTACTCGAATTTGATGTCGGAGAAGACCCTATCTAGTAGCCTAGTGAGCACAGCTGCTCCGGTGGGGAGCCCGAAAGGCACGCGGTTGTATTCGTATAAATTCCAGTCCGTAGCAAACGCTGTAAGATGTTTAGACTCTTCGGCAAGGGGAATTTGATTATAGGCCTGATTCAAGTCCAAGATGGTGAAGAACTTGGCCTTACGAAACCATGAAAAACAAGAATGAAGGTCAGGAAGGGGCACAGATTGCAACACCACCTTCCGATTGAGAGCCCTGTAATCAATGACAGGCCTGAAGCCTCCTTGGGGTTTCGGGACTAGAAAAATAGGCGATGAATACGCCGACTTAGAGGGCCTAATAATACCATCCTTCAACATCTGGTCGATAATTTCTTTCAGAGCCTTCATTTTAGGTGGAGATAGCCTATAAGGTGGAAAACGGACAGGAATCGAATCCGTGACCTCAATTTTGTATTCAATAAGGTCAGTAACACCAAGAGTATCAGAGAACACCTCGGGAAACGACTGACACAGTTTGCGAATACTATTAGCCTGCTCCTCAGGTAGATGTCTAAGGTCTAACAACATCTCATCCTGGGTAGGCGAAATAGACGAACATGACACAGAATTACACTTTAATAGTGGTATTTTACAATTGGAAGCAAATTTGAATGTGCACGACCTAGACTGGAGATCGAGCACAAGACCAGTGTGAGAAATAAAGTCCGCTGCCAATATAATGGGGCTAGACAATTGCTTGGCCACAAACAATTTAACTTTCCATGTAAACTTAAAAACACGAATTTTGACCAGTAAGGAACCTAGAATTTCTAATGGAGATGAATTAGCCGAAACGTATTGAACAGGAGAAGAGACATAGTCAGGAAGTTTACAAACCGTTTTCAATTTAGAATACCATTCAGCCGAAATAATCGAACAAACACTGCCTGAATCTAAGAGAGCTGTTATAGGCTCGTTATTTAACTCAATCTTAAGAAAAGGAACAGGTGCGGGGGTATCCGCCGCAATCCTAAGACACTCTTTGGGACCTTCAAAAGATGAATTTGAAAATTGCACGTTCCCTGAATTTACAACCTGTTTACCCGGGGCTGAGTCTCGGGAAGATGGATTAGTCGACTCAGCCGAATCCACTAGTCACTTTTTATTATTGGCATAGGTGGAATTTGCACCAGAAGTTGAGCAGGAGGGGGTGCTATTCGAGTTTGGGCAATTCTTGGCGATATGTGAGAAAGCCCCACATTTAAAACAGCCTTGTGCTGAACCAGCTCCATTATTTGCCCTACTAGACTTGATCAGTGGACACTTATTGCGCAGATGGTCAGGCGACCCACAAGCATAACATTTACGGGGTGTGACTGGTCGGCGAGGTGGAGGCCGAGTATTACTAAACGAAGGAGGGGGTTCTTTCGCGACACGCAAAGAATCGGCGTATCTAACTCCTTCCGCTGAGACGGCCAATGCTTCAAGTTCAGAAAAAGTTTGCGGGCACGCCGCGAAACACAAATATGACCTGTAGGGTGGTGAAATCCCTTCCACAATAGCTTGTACAATTTGATCCTCAGGGAAGTGAAGAGCAAACACCCTGGTATAAAACTTAATGTCTTGTATGAAATCAGCCAAGTTTTCATCCAAGCGCTGTACCCGATAATAGTACTTCTGAATAAGGGAGGACCTAGCCCTAGCAGGGATGAAGTTAGCTAGCAAATGGGCATGGAAATCCTCAATAGATGATTGCTCGGCAATGGCTCTTACGATTTTATCAGAAAGAATACCAATAGCATACGGATAGATAATCTGCAAAATTTGACATGGAGAAAGAGAAAACACAAGAGCATGATCCTGAAATTCAACTAGAAATCTTAAAAAGGAAATTACATCACTGGTGGTATTAACGGAAAACTTAGAGATCCCTCTGAGCAACATTGCCAATGGATGAGGCAAGCTGCTAAACCCGGGTGACATAGTCGGTAAAGGTTTCAATGGCAAGGAAGTTAATTCAGAACGGATGTTACTCAACGATGCACGGCGTTCAGGCTCGTTGTCCAATGGGGCAGAGATAGTTTGAGCAGCAACGGTTATCCTATTAACGTCTCCCTTGGGAGGCGCTTCCTCACTACCTGCATTCACAATGGTGGGTTGATCAGATTTGGGAGGAACTTCCCCAGTCAACAATAAAGTGACCTTACTAGATAATTCGGAAATATTTTCCAGGAGCGTACTAGCTTCCTTCCTCTGAACGTCATTCAGTTTTAGAGACAACAGATCGTTAACCCTATTCGAAAAATGATATAGCCTGCCTTGCACACGCTTAATTTGATTAGGAGACGGATCATTTTCATCAAAAAAACTAACTACAGAAGCTAGCCCAGTAATATTCTCCACGATCGTGGAAAGAGAGTCATCAATTTCTTTCTCTCCCAAATTGGGGATGGAAATGGGCAAATCTAGGGACTCTCTAAGCTTGTTAGTGTCTACTGCAACCGTGCCTCCAGATTGTACATTTCTAATAGTCAATTCATATATCAACTCCTCCTTGCGCAAATAATTAAGATGGGGAACATCGCGAGGGCCTGGCATGATGACAAAACAATTTTGAAAAAGTCAAAAAATTCCAGCAACTGAGAAAATGGTTAGAGTTCGGATCAAAACAATGTGTAGCCGTCAAAAGGGGCTAAATTGAGACCCATTCAACCACGCTCTGCTACCACTTGTTACCGTGTTTTGGTGGTAGGTAGAGGTGAAAGAAGGTGCGGGCGTGAATGAGTCTCAAACTACGGAATCAAAGTTACTGTAAAATTTAACAAGGTTATATTTTCTTTTCAAAATTAAGTAATAACAAAGAACAGGTACTTAGTAGCCGAAACACAATTTGAAATGTACAATTACAGAGATTACAGAATTTGGGCTTCGAGCCCTGAGTTCACAATTCGTGAGCAACTAGCCCAACTTTCCGATATACAAATTTTAACCAAGGGGCAGAAGACCCCAATCAAACCCTGGAGCACTTGCTCCGAATTACACAGTAAAGCCTCCTCGAGGCATACAAAAATTGAATTCCAAAAGCGCAATCTGCTCTCAAAGTGTAAGCCAATCACAGGCCACACCAAACTTCACCTTCAAGCTGTCCTCTAAGGACATATACACATGGGTAAAATACCCAACCTACTGAGGTCTATTAAATGAAAAGAAGGTTAACTAAATGACCTCTAAAATAACAATTTGGGGAGGAGGCAAACTTGCACTCCTAGTACACTTTGATTAAGACCTACTTGGCACTAGGCCGTTAACACAAGGGCTAATCCCATACTAAAGAGGTGACTTAAGAAGAGAACACTTTGTTTTACATTAACGAAGAATAGGTTGAGAAAATAAGTTCACCTCAAGACAATGTGAGTGGGAGCTCGAGAGGGTTAGCACTCTCTATCCCAATATGTCGTTTTACAAGAGAATAGATGAAAAGAGAAGTTACATTTTAGGAAAAGGTTACATGGTTGAACGCTTAGAACCCGCCCCGAAAGTTAAACTGCTGAGCTAGCAAAGAAAGAAGTTATTAATCGGCCATTACCTTGTGTTGAACGGCTGGAGAAGAAAGAGGCGCTTCCCGCCCCCTGCTATGTACTTAACACACTGAAAGATGGAACAGAAGTGGCCCGGAGACCCAAAAATCAGCAGTTTATAACCTCTCGTGGAAGGTTCTAGGCGTTAGGGGAAAGAAAACACCCGCCCACAACGTTTTTATTGGATAGGACCCCGCAACAGATTCAAGTTGGGGGAAGATACCCCTGATTGGTCAGAAATTAATTAAAGAAATTCGGGATTGGTTACATTCATAACAAGGGGAAGAAAGGGGTAAATATTGCCAACTTAAACAATGATAGAAAAAAATTTAACAAGGAACAAACTCTTGAAATTAAATTTTCTCCAAAAAATAGTTCTTTGACTCCGCACTAGGTTGCACTATTGTAGATCTTCAGTAGTGTCCTCTAGAAGAGAAAGTTCACACTTCTTACTTCAAGCGAAACAAAAACACATCAAAAGTGACACAGTTCTAAAACTCAAAATTTTCCACATGGTGACATCTTTTGAGAAAGTAAAGAATTAACAGCGTAGATAAAGTTCAGCCCTCCTCCAGCAGAGGAGTTCCAACAGGCGCACATTTTAAATTAACGGAGTGGAGGTGTACCGCCCGGTACAATTATTATTATTATTATTATTATTATTATTATTATTATTATTATTATTATTATTATTATTATTATTATTATTATTATTATTATTTTCGTTACAATGAATCATCGTCCAAAAATCTTTTAATTTTCCGTCATCATAATTATTATTATTATTAATTCCATCAGTGGAGATTATCATTATCGCATCACTTATTCTTACATTGATCTCACCATAATTATTCTCAAATTAATCGAATAAATTCTTCCTATTATGATTCCTCTTCATATTATTATTATTATTATTATTATTATTATTATTATTATTATTATTATTAAAAATGGAAAGATGATATTTTAATTTCCACTCTTTAGAATTTAGTCACATATGTTAAATCCCGTTATGAACCACCAAGATCTGCTTTATGTCGGTCGGGACAACACGGCATTCGGGACCGTACCTTCAGTTTCCTACTGCCGTTAATTTATATGGGGACACACGTCCTCCCAAGACACATCTCGCAACCTATGGCACATCGCGGCTGGATAAATACCTCCAATGCCGGCGATTGCTAAACTATTCCTTCCAATTTGAAGTCCATTTCCTTTTATTGGAACTCTTCAAACATTTAATTCGTAAATTATTCCTCGGTGCGTGGATTCTGCCACTAATAACACCGGAATATGCATTTTATATCATCTTAGGCCTTGAGATTCATCTATTTAATCATTACAAACAATACGGCTCAATTTATTTCACGCCGGATATTCGTCCCTCATGACTTCCAGCTCTAAATATGGGCTCAAACCACTCTGGGCTTTTAACATATCGTGACCATTCTAATTCATGTGCCTCTATCGCTTTTAAACAAATTTTAATGGTTAAGATAAAGTCCAAATGTGAAATCAACAATTTACGTAAAATCAAACTGACTACGCGAATTAAATTCTTTAACGCTACATGTCATCTCCACATTGATTATTATTTGCACTAGCTAACTCTCGAAGCACTGTCATTATTATTATTATACTTTAACTTGCAAACGCACAAAATATTATTATTATTATTATTAATTTACTTTCCTTTGCCAACTCACAAACATTATTATTATTTCTTTCTCGCAAACACACCGAGCATTATTATTATTATTATTGTTATTATTATTATTATTATTATTATTATTATTATTATTATTATTATTATTATTATTATTATTATTATTATATAGAACTTACGAACGCCCAAAGCAGATAGAACATTATTATTATTTTTATGGCCTTCCGTACGCAGCACAAATTTTACATACTCTGGCACTTTCATAATCTGGCTGTCTGGTAGAAAATATTCCTAACTAAAATACAAATAATCACCGCAGTGATTGAAAATCAAATAAATGGGTTAGCACAAAAAGGAATTTAACACTTGAAATGAACTTAAATCAAAGTATTACAAAGAGCATACATTAATTGAAAGAAATATACCCCATATTTACATTATATACAACAAACAAATACTCAAATTAATTAATCTAACCCATTATTACGTTAATATACATTATTTCGTCCGTCTAACAAAAAAATTAAAATCATGGATTCGGGAGGCAGACCATGTTAAGTAACCATAATTAATTTACACTGAACCCCGTTTAGTCGCGATAACATCCCCAAATATTAAATTTGTGTACTCATTCCTATGTAGAATTCCATTGTCTCGTAGTGGATGAGAAGCTTGCTGGCTCCATGGTAATTTACTCGTCCATCATATCGCACTTTATAAATTTAACACAATAAAACACTTCTGGGTGACTACCCATGATTAATACTTTACTTACAGAATTTACATTAATTTATACAAAAAACACTTATAGGTGCCTCTAGACACATTACATTTGCACAATTATTCTTTCTTGAGCCCGAATCATACATCGTGACACATTACGACGAAGTGTCGTTTCAACCGAACCGGCGCGTATCGCGTTCTTCAATCCGCACTTCCTGAAGTATTCGATGCCGTCTTGAGATCGCCTCGCTCATACAGTTCCCTGCTACAGTAATTTTTACACCGTCTATCATGAAATATTTATTTCAGCCTCTGAACACTGCCTTCAAAAGTATTATCGGCGTTCCTGTCGATCCTTTAAATTCCAACACATGAAATGTTGAGAAATGTATTAATTTCACATATAGTGATACTGATAATTTACACTCGATATACTGAATAATTATCACTGTTCGTCTTCACATTATGACTACTAACGTACTTTCAACTTTAACAGAATCTACAATGCGTTTTCTGGTACTGAATTACAGAGTCACCGTGTCAGCGTAACAAATTATTTCAAACGACTGGTTGATGTGAAGCTCGACTGGTCACAACTGGTGACTGGTAACAACTGGGTGTAAGGTCCAACTGCTGGTTATTTATGGACGACATGGTTTCCCGCCGAGGTCATCCGCGGTCATCTCATAGGGAGAGGGGTTGGTTATCCTAAATCGGCATATGCAGGTGGATTTGGATCTCTTGCTTTATTCCACTTAATAAACTGGCGATACACATTCATGTGTCGTATTCTGAACTCATATTGTTCGGTGATCATGGAAATATCACTTAATTCCTGTCCTCCTACATTTCGCGCGCTAACTCGGCGTCCCTGATGACGTGCAGTTCTTGACCAATGGCGAGATAGCGTGGGTCATTTCCAGGAATTCATTCCTTAAATTTATTACGATTACAATTAATCAACATGGGAACGATATCACAAAAATCCCCTCTATTCAATTATGTGGTTGGAATAATTTAATTATTGTTATCGGAGAAGCTGACTGGAGTTCACTCTGAGTTTTTCTTATGTTGATTTATCTGCGGGCCTGTGATAAATTTTTCCATTGGTCAACACCGCATCGATTAATTTAAAATCTCTTCGTTGCAACCTGACAACACAAAATGCCCCGAGGCGGTGGAAAAACTGGTACGTTATATTCTCGGTATTAGTAATGCACCTGCTCGCCCTTGTTCCGAAATACATACTCTTTCACTTCCTTGTAGTCATTACTTCTGTTGTTGTGAGCTCTAGATTTAATCCTCTTAGCTTCTGACCAAGAAACATTCTCCCCATAATGACAAGCTTAACTGTGGCGACGGACTGTCGCGATATGTCTGGCTATGTAGAAATCCTTCCGTCCACACAAAACTGACGCTGTATTCAATTTAATATTCCTATATATCTGTATTTATCGTATAAAACCAAATCATGAAAACTAGGGCCTATCTCATCCGGGTACAATATTCTATGTTAAAGTATAATTTACTGCTATAGTACATATTCTATGTTAAATTATAAGTTACAGCTATAGTACATCTTCTGTGTTAAACTATAAGTTACTGCTATAGTACATATTCTATGTTAAATTGTAAGTTACTGCTATAGTACATTCTATGTTAAACTATAATTTGCCGCTATAGTACATATTCTATGAACGTTATTTCGACATATCTTTGGAAGTTGGACAACCTTAGCCTTCTGAGGTATTTCCTGGATTTTAACTACGTTGTCTATTCCAGGATTCTTCTTCTTTAACTACATGTAATTTTCTCTATTTTCACCTTCTTTACATTTCTCGAAAGAAATAAGGGCATCATGATGTACGTCCTACAAAATGGTCGCTGATTTAACACACAAATTTATGTTCAAAAATGTTCGCAAGATACGTATTATGCGCAAAATTCTACTATGGTCGGTGACGCTACCGTGTTTAAGGGGCTTTGCTGTAACCTAATCAATATAAGCAAAGATATCCATTGGGATTATAATTAAATAAATAAATAAAAGGGTATGGATATCTGCATATGATTATGAATGTTTTTAGGGGTTGTAATAAGGATGTAAAGGAGAGGACATAGAGGTCTCTGGTAAGACCCCAACTAGAGTATGGTTCCATTGTATCGGACCCTCACCAGGATTACTCTTGATTCGAGAACTGGAAAAAATCCAAAGAAGAGCAGCTTGATTTGTTCTGGGTGATTTCCGACAAAAGAGTAGGGATACGAAAATGTTGCAAAGTTTGGGCTGGGAAGACTTGGGAGATAGGAGACGAGCTGGTCGACTGAGTCGTATATTCCGAGCTGTCAGTGGAGAGATGGCGTGGAATGACATTAGTGGACGAATACGTTTGAGTGATGTTTTTAAAAGTAGGAAAGATCACAATATGAAGGTAAAATTGGAATTCAAGAGAACAAATCGGGGCAAATATTCGTTTATAAGTAGGAGAGTTAGGAACTGGAATAATTTATCAAGGGATGTGTTTAATAAATTTCCAAGGGTAGGAAAACAAATAGGGAATCTGCCACCTGGGCGGTTGACCTAAATGCAGATCAATATTGATTGATTCTTTTTAATTGTGATTTGTACCTAGATGAAACGCCAGTCAAAGACAGTTGAAGCTCCTTTAAAACACGAAGCCATCTGTAGCTACTGTATAGAATTCTGCCACATGGTAATAACGTCAGGAAGAAGTTGACGAAGACTTAGTGCAGATAGATTGCGATGTTTGCCTGGTTACCGCGGTGTCAGTTTCCTGACCAAGCAAATGTGTCTGCACTAAATCAATGACGCTAACTTCAGATAGACCCCAGTCCAAATAATATCCATCTTAAAAGGTTGTAAATACCCAGATGAGCCTATAGTAATGCACTTCAATGGTCATTGTTTATAATTTTGCAGGACGATTCCAGCAGTGGGACTTTGGTCCGGAGAAGAACATGATTGTGTACGGTTCTCACCACCCCCCTGAGTACGACCTGAAGAAAATTACTGCTCCAGTATCGATTCACTACGGAGAAACTGATCATCTCGTTTCACCCGCAGTAAGTACGGAAACAAAGATTACTGTAACTCCATTACGTTCAAATACATCTTCTTTTAATATTCAAATGATTTCTTAGCGGACAAAGTACGGATCCCCATAATACGAAAAACGTAAAATCAAGCAATTTCCTAAATTTTGACGAAGAGCTAACGGGCCTGGAAATGTTTCAAATTGTGAGTCTTGCATAGCTCTATCAAATTAAAATCACAAATTTCGAAAATCACTTCCTGCCTAAATGCAATTCCGGAAAAACTGCCTAAAATCGCTTGTTTCTTTATTCGTTTGCTTTTTCATTCAGATCCTAGCCAAATTAACATAATTCTTTCTGCAATGTGCTCCTTAGTTCAATACATCCGGAATTTTTAAAAAATGTCCACACAGAATGAAACTCTGCACTGACTCACATTAGCGCTCGTAGTGGTAGAAAAAGGCAAACTGCTAATCTAATCGACCGGATAACGATGGTTAAGAATAGGATTGTAATTTTTAGTAATAAAGAACAGTTATTATATTTTATTTACCTAAATGACTAGCTCATATCCCTACGATGTTTTCAATATTGAGTTGCTTGCCCGAATGGCTAGAACTGTGGATTTTTCTACTGTCTTTCTTCCGTTGCTTTCTTCTACACCTTGGAGGGACCTTGGGTACGTTCCGTGCCGTGCACATGAATGTGGCTCACTTTTACGGCTGGGTGCCCTTCCTAACAGCAACCAGATATAATGGTGCTGGTGGTGATGGTGATTATTTTAAGAGAGAGTACAACTAGGCAACCATGTTCTCTTGAAACTAACTACTTGAAGAAAGGGAAGAGAACGAACCTTCGAAGAATAAGAACAATGGAAGAAGGTGGTGGAAAGCTACGAAGAGCGTGAACACAAAAGACTCTCCAGGCCTCTTGAGCGTAATACTGTCGGAGTCGGAAGAAAGCCGTGGCTTTCAACATAAACCTCTGAAGAAGAAAGGTGCCCCTGTTTGGAGGGTAAAAGAAAAGGAGCTTCGCCGGAATAAGATGCAACACTAATTGGCAAAGATCAAAATCTAGCAGTTGAACGAGCTTAGTTCCAAGTAAAAAGAAGAAGAAGAATTAGAAAAGAAAAAAAGATAAATTAAATTCATATCTCAATAAGTAAATTATTTCATTTCACATCTGACTGTTCCAGGATCCCAATCTTGGATCTTATCCTTAATCATTCAAAATAGTCTACCGTAAGTTTCCTCTCCTATTTGGAGAAAGAGTGTACACTATTGGTACGACGTTGGGTTCTCCAGACGAACTTCCAAAATCGGGTTTGGATTATGTACATTTGTCTATACTGCTTGCTGCATTTTCTAAATGTCGCGTTATTAAAAATTATTATTTTTTAAATAATCGCAGCTATTTCTTTGCTTCTCGAAAAAGACGAAAATCCTCTGCTGTGGTACCGAGGAGACGTTAGCCAGGAGAAGTTCACAACTGCCATTCATCTTTAATAACTCCGGTGCCAAAATGTCTTCGGTTTGCAGATTATTTCAGTACACCCAGGGCGTTTTCTCCAAATTTGGTTCAGAGTGGTTTCACAAACAGTTTAATACCGCATTTCTGTTACCAGTTCATAGTCGCAGTTCAATAACTGCCTTATTTGGCATTATTTTATTCTCTTGCACTCTTTCTTGCGTTAGATAAGTACACTCGAATTTCGTTGGAAGAAATTCTGGTCAAAAAGTGTGTGGCACTTTAGTGAAAATAATGTTGTACCTACTAATTAGGCATGCTTTATACTTCAGATTGGTGCAATTGACGCATCTCCATGCAGTCATGTTCAGGTCGTCAATCCCGTCAATTCTCAAAAGTATCCTGCGAGAATTCTTTAGTTGGTTTCAACGACTCCTATCCCAATAATAATACGCAGAATGAACCGAAGATAACTGTCTGACGAACAAAACAGAAGTGATGGATTTACTACAGCAAGGTCGGATTTGCGCCACCCTTTCATCGAAACTCGGATCATGAAAGCCATGTTTCCCCTCTTTCCACCGGAATTAAACATTCCTCTGCGCTCAATGATGCTACGCTCATCTGCTGCACGTTCTCAACATTGTGGTTTCGTGATGCTGTGCATAACAGAAAGAAGGATAATTTATGAGATACAATTCAGATACTATACTTTTTAGATAAGTACCACTTTTTTGTTAACAGGAGAAGATTAATTAAATGAGAAATACGTGTACAATAAAACGCTAATAATACATATTTTGCCATTTCCAGCTGGTAAATTCTCGCGAAATAATATTATTGCGACCACATTTGTGGAGTGTCTGTCAAAGATGGAATTTCCACTTTTAAAGAAATCAATATTTCGTCTACATGCATTTCAATAGTTGAATACTTTTGAATGCCATCAGAAATCCAGACCAGACAGATGTAAATCTTTGAAAGTTATACCATACGCGATCATGAGTACGTTCCATATTCCTGTTATAATACGTTTCATGCGTCTTCCCATAACTTTATCATGGCAGAAATAGCACCTTTTGACCAGACACTTTTCAATTGTAAAATATTCCGTAGTTATATTCAGAAATCATATGTAGGCATATGGATTGCATGGCAATCGTAAACATTTGAATGGTACAATATGAACTCCAGAATTATTTTGTAGGGCAGAACTATTGTTAGTTGTTGTACGTCGATTCAACAAACCCATTTTAGGTCAGATTAGATGCGTAATAAGTCTATAGGTTGAGTGATATGACAAATGTTTACCTGTGACTGGCATAAGAAAGGATATACTTGGTGATTCGTTCTGGATTCGAGGGACAATAATAATTGAATGAGCCAGTTATTATTATTTGTCGCAACCTTGAACTTTCTTGAATATCCTGGTGGTCTTTCAGTTTCCTCTAGAGTGGGTTGCGTTCTTGTATATCTTCATAAGTGATCCCCATCTCCTGTAGGTCCCTTTCCACCTCCTTGAACCAAGTTGACTGGGTTTTCTTATCTTTAAAACAGGTAAAACTCTGGCTCGATAATCGCATTGGTTTCATTCTTAGCAAGTGACCATGAAATGCAATTCTCTTTCTCCGCATGGGATCTGAGTTCTTATGGACATGAGTATACAGTTCATGGTTATGCCAACGCGTATATTCATATTTGTCTTTAATTGGACCAAGAGTTCTCCTTTAGTTCTTCCTTTAATTTGCATTTTTTTATCAGGCTTTTCTTGTTCATAGCAAGGTATTTCGCTGCATACAAAGCTTGTGGTCTTACGACAGACAATAATGTCTGAGTTTTGCGTTCAAGGATATGGAGGTTTTGTTGTAAACGTCTTTGGTCAGTTCATAAGCCATTTAATATTATTTATTATTATTAAAGTCACATTTCAAACTGTTCTCAGGCCAATAATCACATTATGTGCTGAGAAACGTGTTTTTCTGTTTCAGGATGCACTGCACGTCTCAGAAGTCCTGCCAAACCTGGTTGAAGCGCGAAGAGTCCCGTCAAAGCTCTTTAATCACAATGACTTCATCGGGCACAAGAAAGTGCGAGAACTTCTCTACGACCACTTAGCCAACATCCTGAAGAAATACTAGTGATATAGATCAATGAAACATAGAAAACTTCTTCCACAAACCTCTAGCGTGTAGGTCTGTACGTGTCATGCCAAAGTCATTCAGTTGTGACTTATGCAGTACAAATTTCTCTAGGAATGTACGTGAATCTACATAGAATATACTGAACATCCTTAATTCTAAAGATGTGTCGAGAACGGAATCGTGAAGAATTGACATTTCTGCTTCTGGAACATACATTCTGACTTCGGTGTGAACTCTGTTTCAACGCTATCGATGTGAATTGTAACATAAACTAGGGAACCCGTGTGAGAAATCTCGCATGTTTATAAAGTATTTGGTGGAGTAGCCCCCTGATGAACTACTGGTGAACTAAGGAATACACAAATCTGTACAATATTAGACTGTCATACTCACTACTTAATGTAATGTTTGATTTTTTAACATTTATAGTATCCACTTGAACGGAAGCAAATGCAAGTGGATTATTATACTGACGAATGTTCCAGAAATAATTTATGTTTTACTATCATCCTTTTCTTAACTGATAATTACAGCATATTATAATGACATAAAACAGGTGTCCCAGCGGCCAAAATGTGAAGTGGGTAGCAACGATGGCCCGTATTTTCCTACAGCAACAATATTTGCAAATCGCACACTTCGTACAATATTTTAAACTCATCTTTTAAAGAAATTACCGATATTTATGAAATTAGAGTGCAATTCGTCACTGCTAATGTCTATTCTCTTTCTTTTCAATGCTCATATGTCACGATCGGTTACTTGTGAGCGCCATAAAAGGGATCTATGCTAGTGAAATAATATATATGATATGTCTTAGAGGTGGGGGTCATCCGAAAACACTTCATACAAACATACATTCCTACAATACGGCACGGTAAGGTTCATTTTCCTTTACACACATGCATAGAAAAATTAACACCATGAAAAGTGTTATGATGGACTGCATATCCATATGTGGCTGGGAGGCGTGACCAGTCTTAACTCGGCAACGGGCGCATGGTGATTTGAAACGGGGGCGGGTGCATGGTGAGATTTCTCTCACCTTTGAAATTAATGAAGGAAATTAAAGAAAATTAACTTTATAGTACATATTTAGATGTAATTGGTTATTTAAAGCTTTCTGTATTTATTTTTATAATAATTATTGTATTTTACAATATTTTAGATACAAATGAAAGGCTGAGTCCAACAGTGGTCTAACCCTGTTTCTTTAAAAACTGAGATATTTTACAGCAAAGGTGCCATAAGCCAGTTTTCCATATTTTAACATTTCGTCCATTTAATTTCCATCATTACTTAGTCTGAACCATGGTAATCTTCTATACATTAAATAAATGTCTTAAGATGAAATGAAAAGGCTAAAATTAAATAAACTTAAGTACTTGACACATCATGGTATGGGTTAGACCTCTATCGCACAGAACTATAACACTGGATGTGAGATAAACGTTTTCTACTTCAGAACATAACATTAAAAATACCTTTCAGAAAAGTACTTATACTAACTACTCTTGTATTACTGATAACTCAAAGTTTCATAACATGTAAAAGAAAATTTTAGAAATGGCATTCGCTTAAATTTGTTTGATGAAACATAATCAGGTGTATCAACGCCATCACCTTCATGACTATGTCCGACTATTTGTGGAATAAGATTTACCAAAAAAAAACATTGTGAGTATACAATCAGATACATCAAATCCATTGTCCTCCAGTGCTTTTTTCTTCCTCATATTTCTAGCCCACATTTCTTCGTTTCTTGTCCTCTTTCGACATCTTGTACTGTCCTTTTGCTTTGAATTTTCGTCAGAACTATGACTTACATCACAGACAACACTAACACCGTCGGCCATTTTGTTCTCTTGTGCACCTGACCTCATATACGAATTCTGATAGGCAGAAGTGGCTTAGACCACAGTTGCACTAAATATTCATTGCTTTCTTTCGAGGGAAAAAAATAATATAGCTGCCAACACACGAAAAACAAGCAATGGCAAACATAATTGGCAGTCATACAAATATTATTGAAAAATGGAAGGGTATGTATAGGTATTTTAGGGCAGAAACAGGTTCCAAGAAGGACATTCCAGGAATAATTAATGAACAAGGGGAGTGTGTATGTGAGGATCTTCAACAGGCAGAAATATTCAGTCAGCAGTATGTAAAGATTGTTGGTTACAAGGATAATGTCCAGATGGAGGAGGAGACAAATGCCAAAGAAGTATTAAAATGTGCACATGATAACAATGATATTTACAATAGGATAAAAAAGTTGAAAACTCTAAAAGCGGCTGGAATTGATAAGATTTCTGGGGATATACTAAAGACAATGGGTTGGGATATAGTACCATATCTGAAGTACTTATTTGATTATTGTTTGGTTGAAGGAGCTATACCAAATGAATGGAGAGTTGCTATAGTAGCCCCTGTGTATAAAGGAAAGGGTGATAGACATAAAGCCGAAAATTACAGCCAGTAAATTTGACATGCGTTGCATGTAAGCTCTGGACATTCTTTCTGATTACATTCGGCATGTTTGCAAAATTAATAACTGGTTCGATAGAAGGCAGTTTGGTTTTAGGAAAGGTTATTCCACTGAAGCTCAACTTGTAGGATTCCAGCAAAATATAGCAGATATCTTGGATTCAGGAGGTCAAATGAACTGTATCGTGGTTTACCTGTCTAAAGCATTTGATAGGGTGGATCATGGGAGACTACTGGCAAAAATGAGTGCGATTAGACCAGACAAAAGAGTGACTGAATGGGTTGCTATATTTCTAGAAAATAGATCTCAGAGAATTAGTAGGCGAAGATTTATCTGAACCTGTAATAATTAAGAAGGGAATTCCTCAAGGCAGTGCTATTGGACCTTTATGTTTTCTTATATATATAAATGATATGAGTAAACAAGTGGAATCAGAGGTAAGGCTTTTTGCGGATGATGTTATTCTCTATAGAGTAATTAATAAGTTACAAGATTGTGAGCAACTGCAACGCGACCTCGATAATGTTGTGAGATGGACAGCAGGCAATGGTATGTTGATAAACGGGGTTAAAAGTCAGGTTGTGAGTTTCACAAATAGGAGAAGTCCTCTCAGTTTTAATTACTGCGTTGATGGGGTGAAAGTTCTTTTTGGGGATCAATGTAAGTACTTAGGTGTTAATATACGGGAAGATCTTCACTGGGGTAATCACATAAATGGTATTGTAAATAAAGGGTACAGATCTCTGCACATGGTTATGAGGGTGTTTAGGGGTTGTAGTAAGGATTTAAAGGAGAGGGCATATAAGTCTCTGGTAAGACCCCAACTAGAGTATGGTTCCAGTGTATGGGACCCTCACCAGGATTAGTTGATTGAAGAACTGGAAACAATCCAAAGAAAAGCAGCTCGATTTGTTCTGGGTGATTTCCAACAAAAGAGTAGCATTACAAAAATGTTGCAAGGTTTGGGCTGGGAAGAACTGAAGAGAAAGAAGACGACCTGGTCGACTAAGTAGTATGTTCCGAGCTGTCAGCGGAGCGATGGCGTGGAATGACATTAGTAGACGAATAAGTTTGAGTGGCGTCTTTAAAAGTAAAAAAAAGATCACAATATGAAGATAAAATTGGAATTCAAGAAGACAAATTGGGGCAAATGTTCATTTATAAGAAGGGGAGTTACGGATTGGAATAACTTACCAAGGGAGATGTTCAATAAATTTCCAATTTCTTTGAAATCATTTAAGAAAAGGCTAGGAAAACAACAAATAGGGAATCTGCCACGTGGGCGACTGCCTTAAATACAAATCAGTATTGACTGATTGATGTTGAAAAAAATTTATTCAGTATATATCGATTCTGCTAGGTAGTTCAAAGCTAATAATAAAAGATTGCGCAATTAACTCAATTTCGACATTGGAGAGGGTTAGACCACTGTTGCACTCAGCCTTTCAAATGTAGGATATTCTACGGCGCGTGGTGAGTTGGAACGGGAGCTGGCGCGTGCTGAGATTTTATCTCACCCATGATATGAAGGAAGAAAATCATCTTCATAGTACATATTTACATTTATCTGGTGATGTAGAGCTTTTTGTATTTATTTTCATAAGAATTATTGTATTTTACGATATTTTAGTTAGATATGTAGGATATTCTTCCTTGCATAGCAATGCCAGAAATACAAACGTAACAAGAAGCATGGTGAGGGAAAATCTCACTGAACTGCAAGGACTACAACAATGCACCGCAAACGAAAACAATGAACCTCCAACAAAAAGCAACAGTTGCATACTTAAGCGCAAAACAATGAACTTGGAATACCTAGAAAAAGAGAATCGTTCGCAAAACCATTGGGCAGTGGGATGTGACGAAATCAAGGAGTGAGAGATTCCCTCACCATGCGCCCATTGCCGCGTTAAGGAAAATGATGGATAAGAAGAGCATTGAGACATAGGAGGTTTGGTTTCTTCAACGACGATATAATTTTGTGAAAAAAATACCCTCTACTAAAACTTGTATATCAACCTATTAGAGACCTAGAGGGTGATCCACAATTATATCCCTATTTTTATTTCACTATTATTCTATCATTAACAATGTTACATTGTTGCATTCAATTCTATTAAGTACTATGGTCCTTGCCATTTCATATTTCAACGTAGGCACCAGCATTACAGCACACCGTTGCAGTCGGGGCCCAATGTTCCTGACAGACCGTTGCAAAATGTCGTTTGGTACCCGCACACACTCTTCTCTAATGACTGCTTCCAAAGTGTCCAAGTCACGCGGTTTCATGGCATACACTTTCTCTTTCAAATACCCCCAGAGGAAAAATTCGAATGGGGCCAAGTCTGGACTTCTCGGTGGCCACTCAACATTTCCGCGACATCCAATAACGCGGCTCGGAAAAGCACTGTCAAGCCATTCTCACGAAATCAATGCAAAATGGGGAGATGCCCCATCGTGCATAAAATGCACATTGTCCACTTTGTCCCAGGTTGAAACAATGGGATAAACAAAAATTTGTAGCATGTTGCAACGGCTGTCAGGAACGTTGGGCCCCGACTGCAACGGTGTGCTGCTAATGCTAGTGCTACGTTGAAATATGAAATGGCAAGGACCATAGTATATAATAGAAAGAAACCATGTAACATTGTTAATGACAGAATAATAGTGAAATAAAAATAGGGATATAATTGTGGATCACCCTGTAGATCCTAGCATAGCAAAAAAAACTTATAATGTAACTTGTAAAACTCGAGCTAAAAGAAAGGAAAATTTTAAGAAATATCATAGGACCAAAATTTCAGGACAATAATATAACATTCATCAAGAATGAAACGCTCTAAAAGAAAATTGAAAATCTCTCAGATACCTACTATGCGAAAAAGAAGAATATATTTTTACGGTCATCTTCTCAGAATGAACTCTAATTGATTAACCAAACAAACCTTTAACTTCTTCCGTAACCACAAAACAAAATCCAACTGGTTTTAAGAAACTGAAAAATACCTAGTAGAATTAAAAATTACAGAAATTTCACTATTCAATCGAACAGCTAAAGTAATAATTAAAAACGTAAATATAAGGTTCCAAAACAAATCTACATTAAAAGCCAAACCTATTATCTCGGAAGATGAGAGGAAACGAAGATCAGAAAGAATGAAGAAATACTGGACACCAAGAAAAGAACAACACACGAGGAAGTGATTGATTCAACGTACCCAAAAGAGGGCAAAACCAAAGAAGAAGGGAGTAACTTGAAAATATGATCAAATGAATATGGACCAGGGACAACAGAATGAAATCAGCAAGGTTTATTTTAAAGCAATCTCGAAAGCTACACAAGCACTTGTTCCTCTCTTTTAAAAGACAGTGAATACTCTGCTCGTAGAATTCCATTGGCTGAGTTTGGAAGTAGCTGAAAATATTGTTCATGACTTCACTGCCCGAGTAGAAGCGTTCCCCTTCAATGACTTTTACAATGGACCATTCACCGTATAGCCCTGATCTATCGTCATGCGATCTCTATATCTTTGGCCCGTGCTTGTGCAACTTTGGAGGTTACTTTAAAATACACGTTTCTTATTTCATTTTGTGGCCCCTGCTCCGTTTTCATTCGATCCATCCTAAGTCTTGTACCAGAGCTTAGCAATGATCAAACAAACTATCTAAAAGAAACGTAGAATATTGTTAATTTATGTAAAGGATGAAATTCATAAAAATGGTAACCGCCAGACGATACTATACAGTAGTTAGGAGATACTACGCAATCTCTGTCTTTTCAGTAATTTTTTCATCACTTTCCACACAATATACAGCATCTCGACAGTTCAGAGCATTTTTTCAGATTTTACATTAAAGCAAATTAAAAGCTTGTATATGCCAGAAATCACCAAGGGACTTACGGCTGTCAGCGTTGTGGGCAATACTAACAGCCATAAGTCCCCAGGGTGATTTGTGGCATACACGGAAACTTTTAATTTGCCTTAATGTAAACTCTGAAAAATGCTGGTTACGACAGTGTTGCTCTGAACCTTTAACTATAATGACATAAAACAGGTGTCCCAGCGGTCAAAATGTGAAGTGGGCAGCAACGATGGCGCGTATTTTCCTACAACAACAATATTTGCAAATCGCACACTTCGTACAATATTTTAAACTCATTTTTTAAAGAGATTATCGATATTTATGAAATTAGAGTGCAATTCGTCACTCCTAATATCTATTCTCTTTCTTTTGAATGCTCATTTGTCACGATCGGTATAGTCTACCAAATCAATTCTGTAAAAGATTCAATTCACTATACACTCAAGAATAGATAGTACAGTTTCGAGAATATATGGATTCTCTTCTTCAGCTATACAGGTTAAAATCACATATTTATGTCAAGACCTTATAGGAAAAGTAGGGGCCTCCCTTAAACGTTAATACTGTAAAAATGTGCAATAACACAAATTTAAAGTTGGATGCACCAACAAAACTAGTTAATGTGATTAAGTCGATACAGACACAACACTGGCCAGTATGATCATGATTACAAATAATTGCTCTGAACCGTCAATCTCTTCTCTTGAACTCGAATAAATTTCGAAGTTCTTTGAAACTGTTTAAGAAGAGACTAGGTAAACAATTGGCACGGAATCTGCCACCTGTGCAACAGCCCTAAATGCAGATTATTGGTGATTCACTGAATGCATCACATTTAGTATGGTAATGAAAGAGGATATGACCGCTGTTCTTTGATGTTCAAAATGTATCTTTGAAGAAGAGCCTTCACTCGCATTGTTTAACTTCAGTAAGATTTTGATTAGTCCGCCTCTGTGGTGTAGTGGTTAGCGTGATTGGCTGCCACCCCCGGAGGCCCGGGTTCGATTCCCGGCTCTGCCACGAAAATTTGAAAAGTGGTACGAGGGCTGGAACGGGGTCCACCCAGCCTCGGGAGGTCAACTGAGTAGAGGTGGGTTCGATTCCCACCTCAGCCATCCTGGAAGTGGTTTTCCGTGGTTTCCCACTTCTCCTCCAGGCGAATGCCGCGATGGTACCTAACTTAAGGCCACGGCCGCTTCCTTCCCTCCTCCTTGCCTATCCCTTCCAATCTTCCCATCCCTCCACAAGGCCCCTGTTCAGCTTAGCAGATGAGGCCACCTGGGCGAGGTACTGGTCATACTCCCCAGTTGTATCCCCCGACAAAGAGTCTGAAGCTCCAGGACACTGCCCTTGAGGCGGTAGAGGTGGGATCCCTCGCTAAGTCCGAGGGAAAAACCGAACCTGGAGAGTAAACAGATGATGATGATGATGATGATGAAGATTTTGATTAAATACGTATTCGAATCACTATTGTTGATTTTTACAGATTATGTATTTGTCAGTTTTCTAGAGGAGACAATCTCGGATATTCTTCCATTCGCCTGTAATATGTCTGAATAACATAAGCAAAACCAAAGATAAATTAGAAGCAATATCTAGAATGTATAATAGTCCCATTCCATGCCGCATCAATATGGGGCAAAGTTTAAAACCAATGTTCAAATTTAATTGAATCGTTATTCTAAACGTCTGTTTGTTCTAATTTCTGAATCTCTACCCTCTGTATATCATTCCCTATACCAGGTGTATGCATAAGGCTTTTTCGGTTTCACTAAGAGATAGCGCCAGCGAACAGTACGCAGCGTATGAATTTGTCACATACGTCAGTTTGTTCGCCTGACATTAACCTACCAACACACACAAGTTGAGTCCGCCAAACACTAGCGTCTGTGTTGTATTGTATAGTGATCAGTCGACGCTTGTGCCTGAAAAAGAACATTCGCGGCACGCATTGCTTTCCATATTTAATCAATAGAAAAAGGCTGTGGAAACTCATCGTTTGCTGGTAGAAACATATGGTGAACACGCTCCAACGATTAGAACATGTCAGACAAGTTCTAATCGCCAAGAAGACCATGCTTTGTATCTGGTGGAACCAGAACGGTATTGTGCACTCTTGAAGCCTGGCGAAACCGTTTATGCACAACGCTATCGCCAACGAATGATTAATTTAAATCACGTCTTGATCGAAAGACGACAGTAATGGGTTAGAAGACATGGCAAAGTGATTATGTTACGCGATAATTCGCCGTCTCATACAGAAAAACCAGTGAAAGACACCTTGAAATCGCTTGGATTGGACATCCTACCGCACCACCCGCTGTACTACTCTGACCTGACGCCATCCATCACCTCTTCGCATCAATGGGGCACGCGCTCGCAGAGCAACACTTCAATTTCGAGCAAGTTAGAAAAGGGCTCGACGAATGGTCTGCCGCGAAAGACAGCAGTTTTTCTGGCATGGTATTCATAACTTACCTGAAAGATGGGCGAAGTGTGTAGAAGGCGATGGCCAATATTTTGAATGAACAAAACATGAATTTCCCTTGAAAATTACGTGGTTTTTTTACCACAAAATCCGGCAAAAACTTATGCATACACCTGGTATATGAGTTTACACGTTGTATATATATGAGCATTACAACAGATAACCGCACTCGGGCTATGCTTGTTCATGTCCGGTGCTCAGTCCGCAGGTACTGTAATACAGTGCTTCACTCTGACATTGCTGGTCCCTGAATGATCAACACACATTCTCTGTATTCTCATTTCGTCCTATTGTATTTGCTTTTTTTAGCACTCAAAAATTCATCTCGTCCTGTCGATAATGCGAGGCGCATGTCATGACTATAGACAGTCCTCTGCTTTTCCCACTGGTCGCCCCGCTGTTATCTACCTACTGCAATAAATAAACGCCACCTCGCCCAAGTGCGATCGAATTTCCGTATGTTACGTAATCTAGAATCTCGAGAGCAGTAGCGGCGCTAAGAACCTCGAGTGCAATAATTGAAAATGGTGGTGGTGGTGGTGGTGATTATTGTTTTAAGAGGAAGTACAACTAGGCAACCATCCTCTATATAACACTAATCAGAGGGAAAAATGGAAGGGGTCCCACACTTCGAAAAATGAAGCTATCGGACAAAGAAAGACAAGGGCCACGAAGGGCGTGAAAATGAAAGACTCCTTAGCCCTCGCAAACCTAATAGCATCGGGGTCGGAAAAGAACAAGGATTGACCAAGAGAAGTCGGATAGGACAGATGAAAGTGAGGAGCCTGGTACAAGTAAGTGGAAGCAATGCCAGGACTCAGCTAAGGGCCCCGTGGTCTCCAACCCACGCTCCAAAGTTCAGAGCCCCTGAGGCCCCTTTTAGTCGCCTCTTACGACAGGCAGCGGATACCGTGGGTGTTATTCTACCGCCCCCAACCACAGGGGGTAATTGAAAATGGGCTCCTCGTTCCCTGATAAGGAAAGTTACAAGTTTATTTCGTCGCACAGGGTTGTATATTGTTACAATGAACAACAAAGACGCAACGATAGCGAGAGTAATAATACTAATAATAATAATAATAAGTACATGATTTAGTTTTCAAATCCGAAAGAATTAAAAATAACACACTTATATGGTACGGACACACACACACACACACACACACACAAGAAACGCATATTCCAATTATAGTAACCAAAACACGCTGACCCTCACAATATTAAGAAATTACCTCGTTCCTAGGACAAACTAATTAACAAGTTAACCGTCCATCGTGAGCCTCCTTGCCCACACTGACTGCCGAGAGTTATAAGCAGGCTCGAAACTTCAGTATTTGGAGATTAGGTAAGGAGGATGTCTTTGTTATCGCGTCTTCGCTGACTACTGGGCTCTCAGAACTGGCTAATTACTTCAAAAGCCTTGTTGATTGTTGTGAGTGGCAGCAAGGGATGGTTATTATTGGAACAGGTTGGGAAACACACATTCTTTCAGAAATAACTACCGTACGGTACTGCTATTGATGAAGGAAGCTTTGCACTACGACGGCCTACGTTTGGAGCAACCCTTTGTAATACAAATAATACTATGTTGTGTGCTGTAGCTTATCAATATGTAAAATCACTCTTCAGCTACTGAATTAAGAAACAGTCATGGGCCCCTCACAAGCCATGCCCCCGCCCCGCGGTGTCTGCGGGGTCCTTATCGCCGCCACTGCTCGAGAGCGGTATGTCCATCCAGCCCAATGCCTCCCGAAAAGAGAGCCCCTTGACGGCCATAACAGCCTCCTCGGTATTTTTTGCGGTGTAGATCAGACGTATTTTACATTCTCCTAATACCCGCATTGGACCTGACAGAATCTTCAAAAGGGCGTTTTAATTCATTGAAAACATTTGGAGAACAGACTAAGAAATGTCATAACGTAACGCCGGTTCATCATATATTTCGCGTTTCACTGAAGTTTTATTAAACATTCGTTGGGGCATTTATTATATTATTTGGAATATTCCAATCTGAATTCGTACTCTTTGTTCATGTGGTTGCAGTCACACCTATGTTCCCTCTGACTGTGGATTTGTAGTTCTATTTTCTCGACGACCCTGGCCGAATTTTTTATTTGGGGTTTCTTTATTGTTATTTTTTGACAATATTTGAAGCCATTTCTTCTCAGTTTCGACTGAATTAATTTATAACTCTTAGGTTCTTCAGTCTCACCATCATCTTGTTAGCGTTTGTCCCACAATGGAGCAGAGTCCGCTGTTTCTCAAGCCAATCTCCACTTGGTTCTATTAATCGCATCATTTGGAACAAGATGAACACAGAGAGAGTCGGAGCTCTCTGGTAAACTATCCCACAAAACCCCCACGTACATTGGTACATTCAATATCAACACTTTGATACAACCAGGAAAATACTAAATTTAGTCACAGAACTTGATCGGCAAAAAATTCTTATCCTTGCTCTGCAGGAAACTCGATTTACTGATGATGCCACCTTGGATTATGGAAATAACCGTATATTCAAAAGCAAAACAGACCAAAAGATTCTAAATAGGGCCCCTGTATTTGGCTTGAGCTTCATAGTACATAAAAGTATACTGAACTCGATCCAAGAAGTTAATTCCATCAGCAATCGCCTAATGACCATGAGGATTCAGTGTGCCAATAAAAAATATACATTAATAAATGCACACACCCCTACAAATACAGACAACAAGAAGAATCCCCAAAACGTGGACAAATTTTGGAACAGACTTGAAAAAGTGATGTCAAAAATTCCAAAGGATGACGTCAAAATCCTCTTAGGCGATTTCAATGCACAAATCGGCCGAGAAAAGGAACACAGGAAAACTGTCGGACTCTACCCGGCGCACAAATTTACGAACAAAAACGGCTCAAGGCTATTGAACTATGTCAACAGTGCAACCTTAAAATCATGTTCACATCCCTCAGGAAGCATCCCAAGAAACAAAAAACCTGGAGGTCCCCCACTGAATCCATTGGAGAATTTCAGATTGATCATGTAGCTATCTCGTATCAGCTACAGAAAGAGGTACATGATGTACAAGTGAGAAGAGGAGCAAACGTCGACTCTGATCACTATCTCACAAGAGTTAAAGTAAAATTTACTCCAAGAAAATACCACCCCAAGAAAATCCAACAACAGAAATTTGACATAAAACAGATTCCTGTTACGGATCTAAAAGAAGCATAGGAAAATCAACCAGCGAAAACATGGGAAGAATTCCACACCAAAATCATACAGAAGGCACGAGAAATGGTACCCTTAAAAATGAATGCAAAACACCCCTGGTGGAACTCAACATGCAACCAAGCCGTAGAGATAAGAAAATCCGCGTTTCAGAAATACAACAGTAGAAAATCCCACAAAACTCAACGAGAATTTTATGAGACCAGAAAACAAGTATCCAAAACCATCAGGCAAGAGAAAAGAAAGCACCTGAAAGAACAACTGGAGTCAATTGAAGAAAACTTTAGAAACCACAACACAAGGGATTTCTACAGAACATTCACAGAAAAAAATCCGAGGATACATTCCACAGAACTTATGTTTTAGGAAACAAGACGGAAAATTGGCGCTTACTAATAAAGAAAACTGCCAAGAACTTGCACGGTACTTCTCAGAACTTCTTAACTGCCCCGAACCCACTGAAAGATTTCTTGAAGAAGCATCCAGTTTCACTCACCCAGAATCACCTCCACCAAACCAGGAAGAAATTCAGAGCCACATTAAACGACTAAAGAACAACAGAACCTCAGGAAGAGACGGGATTGTTGCAGAATTCCTTAATAATCTTGGTCCAAATTCACTCAAGGAACTTACAGAAATCATACAGAAAATCTGGAAAAATGAAAAACTCCCAGAAGACTGGAAATGTGCCTTGATTCACCCACTTCACAAAAAAGGAGACAAAACTGATGTGAACAACTATAGGGGAATCTCCCTCCTTGAAGTCGGCTACACAATTTTCTCTGCATGCCTGTTGAAAAGAATACAAGAACAACTAGAGCATAAAATTGGTGAATATCAAGCTGGGTTCCGCCCTCACAGATCATGCACTGAACAGATCTTCAACCTCAAAACCGCTCTAAAATTCAGGGCCCTCAGAAACCTTCCAATCATCTGTACCTTCGTAGATTTTAAGGAGGCTTATGATTCAGTTGATCGTCAATCTCTGTTCAGCATCCTGAAAGAACAGGGACTAGACTCCAAAACGCTAAACTTGACCAAACAGACCCTCACTGACACGAAGTCAAGAGTTAAATTCATGGGAGAAATCTCAGACGAATTCCTGATAAAAACTGGTGTCCGGCAAGGAGATGGACTATCACCCCTCCTCTTAAACCTCGTACTAGATAAGGTGATAAGGGAATGGGAAAACGAACTGAAAGCACAAAATAGCTGGAACCCAGTAAACATCGGGACACGAAAAAACAAGCTTGAAATTCCATGCTTAGCCTTCGCGGATGACCTGGCCCTTTTGTCCAGCGATGAAGTCACAGCAATAAAGCAAGTTGAAATTCTCCAAGAATGTGTCAGAAAGGTCGGACTTCATATCTCCTTCCAGAAAACTGAATTTTTTCTGTGCAAAACTAGACATCCATAGTCTCAATACAAAATACGGACAAATCAACAGAGTCCCTCACTTCAAATACCTGGGCGAAATCCTCGAACCAACCGGTCAAGAGAAAATAGCCCAAAACAACCGTGTCCAAAAACTCAGAAGAGCTTATGGGAGAACAAGAGAAATCTACAAAAAAAATGTATGTCTCTCCACGTTAAGATTAAACATTACAATACTGTAATCAAACCGGAGGCTTTATATGCAGGGGAAACTCTAACGCTTCATAGAAAGGGCGAACTGGAAAATATCCTAAAAGAAGAACGAAAAATCATGAGGAAAATTTTAGGACCAAGACACACGGGAGAAGGGTGCCGCCTTCAAACCCGGAAATCCACAGAAAAATTATCTAATATTGCGGCAGACCTCAGGAAAAAAGGCTAAAATTTTATGGACATGTTAAGAGGCTTCCAGAAACTACACTAACCCACCAAGTTCTTGAAAGAGTTGACAAACTGAAGAATTTTCCTTGGATACAACAAACAAAAGCGGACATGAAGAACGCACAAATTCTCTGTGAAGTCATTTTGAATCGAAATATATATAGAAAGAAAATTGACAATTGGGAAGTTACTCCAGAGAATGAAGTACCAAAAAGAGCAGGTACCAAGTGGACGGAAGAAAGGAAAAGGATCTTTAGTCAACAGATGAAAGCATCCTGGATCCTCCGCAAACGAAATCATAAATAAAGCTTCGTGTGTTCCGAAAGGGACCATTCACGCATAATAATAATAATAATAATAATAATAATAATAATAATAATAATAATGATAATAATAATAATATAAAACAGGATTTCAGACACAATACGCAAAAGAAGGGTTACATTCTTTGGACATATTTCAAGAATGCCCGACGACAGATTCATTAACTATTTCAACAAACCCAATAGGAAACGAAACTCATGACAAATAATTTGTTAACACCAGGAAGGATCTGCAAGAAAAGAACGTCATGGGCCAAGAGATCTACAACAGAACCGCTTTCAGAAACAAGATACACACATTTGAGGGGTTCCTAGAGCCAGAAACAGCGACCAAGAGGAACCAACCTTGGGCGGCTGTAAGGGAGAGAAAATGAATACTGACGCCAAAGAAAACTGAAATCATTAGGAGTTATTTACGTGGTCCGTAGCTGGCCAAAATTCTGTGGTGTAGTGGTTAGGATGATAAGCTGCCACCCCTGGAGGCCCGGGTTCGATTCCCGCCTCTGCCCCGAAATTTGAAAAGTGGTACTAGATCTGGAACGGGGTCCATTCAGCCTCGGGAAGACAACTGAGTGAGTAGTGAGGGGTTCGATTCCCACTTCGGCCATCCTCGAAGTGGTTTCCCGTGTTTTCCCACTTCTCCTCCAGGCAAATGTCGGGCTGGTACCTAACTTAAGGCCACGGCCGCTTCCTTTCCTCTTTCTTGTCTATCCCTTCCGATCTTCCCATTCCCCCAAAAGGCTCCTGTTCAGCATAGCAGGTGAGGCCGCCTGGGCAAGGTACTGGTCCTACTTCCCAGTTTCCCAACCCCACCCCCACCCCCAAACCAAAGACTCACGCTCTAGGGCACTGACCTTGAGGAGGTTGAGGTGCGGTCCCTCGCTGAGTCCGAGGGAAAAACCAACCCTGGAAGGTAAACACGTTAAGAAATAATAATAATAATAATAATAATAATAATAATAATAATAATAATAATAATAATAATAATAATAATAATAATAATAATAATAATAATAATAATGTTCCGTCCCAATAACTACTTTAATAATTTTTGTCGAAATTTTGTCTTTTACCTGCCGGTCGTTGTACTGCCAGTAGGCTGGTGTATTGGCGTATTTGACCACCTTTTAATACAACCGTACTGGACTAGGATTTAACACGCCTATTGGGACCAAAGGGCCAGCGCCCTTCCTCAACCTATTCGTTCAGTAGCATCAGATACATCACGGGTAGAGCAGGTCTTCCAAATTAAAGTTATATTTTTAAACAGCTGTCGAGTTATCTTTCAACATTTGAATTTCAATTACGTGTCTCCCTTTTGATGATGGTGGTTTAAAGGGGCCTAAACTCTAGGTCATCGGACCTTTCTCACTTTCTCTTGCCTCAAAGTTTCCAGTAAAATTAATTTGTTGGTACAACACTATCCTCAACCATAATAAGACGCAGTCTCTCATACACGGGAGATGAAACCCACCCTCATCGGACGGTCTGCCTAACCAGGCAAGAAACAGCGACATGAAATTATTGATGTAATTGTTAGTTAGCTTTCGTACCCTGTGATTCAGTGTATCGACTTTCATGTCCCTGTTGTGAATCGAAAACGGTACTCAATAGAAGTACCCACAGTCAGTTGCATTTCCTGTTACGGTATGTCACTAACTCTTAAAAACATCATAACGAAATCTTATGTAAAAATGAAATGTCGTGTGGCTTTTAGTGCCGGAATATCCCAGGACGGGTTCGGCTCGCCAGGTGCAGGTCTTTCTATTTGACGCCTGTAGGCGACCTGCGCGTCGTGATGAGGATGAAATGATGATGAAGACAACACATACACCCAGCCCTCGAGCCATTGGAATTAACCAATTAAGGTTAAACTCCCCGACCCGGCCGGGAATCGAACCCGGGACCCTCTGAACCGAAGGCCAGTACGCTGACCGTTCAGCCAACGAGTCGGACGAAATCTTATGTAATAGAACGTGAGCAATCAGTCAGTTCTCAGAATAAAATAAAGGTCACTGAAAAATACAATCAATAGCACGAACATACAATCATGATTGTGTCATTAAATTCAATACGATTGCATTAGCTTTTCCTTTAGCAACAGCAGAAGTATAGAGGAAGTTGTTATTCTGTATAGAGTGATAAATAAGGTACAAGATTGTGAGCAACTGCAAAATGACCTCGATAATGTTCTCAGCACATGGTATGATGATAAACGGGGTTAAAATTCAGGTTGTGAGTTTCAAAAATAGGAAAAGTCCTCTCAGTTTTAATTACTGCGTTGATGGGGTGAAAGATCCTTTTGGGGATCATTGTAAGTATCCGTGTGTTAATTTAAGGAAAGATCTTCATTGGGGTAATCACAAAAATGGGATTGTAAATAAAGGATACAGATATCTGCACACGGTTATGAGGGTGTTTAGGAGTTGTAGTAAGGATGTAAAGGAGAGGGCAAACAAGTCTCTGGTAAGATCCCAACTAGAGTATGGTTCCAGTGTATGGGATCCTCACCAGGATTACTTGATTCAAGAACTGGAAAAAATCCAAAGAAAAGCAACTCGATTTTGTTCTGGGTGATTTCCGACAAAAGAGTAGCGTTACAAAAATGTTGGAAAGTTTGGGCTGGGAAGAACTGGGAGAAAGGAGACGAGCTGTTCGACTAAGTCGTATGTTCCGAGCTGTCAGCGGAGAAATGGCGTGGAATGACATTAGTAGACGGATAAGTTTGAGTGGCGTCTTTAAAAGTAAGAAAGATCACAAAATGAAGGTAAAGTTGGAATTCAAGAGGACAAATTGGGGCAAATATTAATTTATAGGAAGGGGAGTTAGGGATTGGAATAACTTACCAAGGGAGATGTTCAGTAAATTTCCAATGTCATTGAAATCATTTAAGAAAAAGCTAGGAAAACAACATATAAAGAATCTGCCACCTGGGCGACTGCCCTAAATGCAGATATTGATTGATTGATTGATTGATTGATTGATTGATTGATTGATTGATTGATTGATTGACTGATTGATTGATTGATTGATTGATTGATTGATTGATTGATTGATTGATTGATTGATTGATTGATTGATTGATTGATTGATTGATTGATTGATTGATTGATTGATTGATTGATTGATTGATTGATTGATTGATTGAAAATATAATTAAGTTCGTTTTACTTTATTATGTTTGTCTCTAGTAGGTTCGTATTCTCTCAAGTAGGCCTACCCGTGTTTAGGTTACATTTGTCAAACTGTACACTACATTATGTGTACGTACTATGACGCACCTGCTGCGGGTTGCGGTTGGTATCATACTAGCGTTTGTGAGGTACCTGTCATATCTTCTTCTTCATGACCATCTTCCAAACGTTTGGAAGATAGGAAATTTATCTAGACCTGGACAAGTTTTACTACTTGATGCCCTTACTGAGGTCAACCCTAATTGCGTGTTTCTGTGGAGGTTGGTAGTGTAGTACGTTGTGTTTAAATGAAGAGAGGTGAATTATGACCAACATACTTGCTCATCGTCATACGCAGTTAAAATCCCCGATCCGGCCAGGAATCGAACCCGGAACTCTTTGAACCGAAGACCAGTACGCTGACCATTCAGCCAAGAAGGCGGATTTTATGTTGTACCTGAAAACAAATCGGTTCTATTATTATTATTACTGGTGATGTGTACGAATGACGCCTGGAATCGCGAGAATCGGTTCCTACAACTCCGAAGCCGCACTCAATGTAGCCTGCGAGGAATCGATTCAGCGATGACGTCACCAGAATGTGCTGGGCGCACTCACTAGAGTGAGTCGTCCGTATACTGTAAGTGCGTCAAATTCGAACGTGCAATATTTACTATTTCTTTTTTATACAATATAGTATGATATAACACGCATTTAAATGAAATATGTTATTGGTTGTTACGAATGAATTACGCCACATAATAATAAAATAACAATTTAACCTGATGGTCTGTAAATAACTTCATAATTTCAACACTGGGTGTAGCAATCGACGTTGTTATTTTTGCTAATACTGTGTTCTACTTCTGATCGCTAGTATAAACGTATAAAGTCTGTGGAATTAAATCACATTTGTAATAAGCACACAACTTGTTTTGTAGCATATCTGTTTTCCGTTACATTTAATTTTGCAAAGAACATTTCATACTACTGCTAAACATTATTACCTATGAGAAACTATTAGAATTCCTATTTTTCTTTTCATCATTGCTGAACACTAGTTAATGTTGTCTCTTTAGTACATTCGTACGAGGACTATGCCGAACGTTTTTCGCAGAATGTGAGAAGAAATATATTTGCAAACAACAATTACAACTTTTCAAAATACTCTCCATTTGCACGTATACATTTTTCCATTCTCTGAATCCACTTTGAAAACGTCTCAGTCCAAGCTTCTTCCGGGATGTCATTTAGTGCACTCTCATACGCTGCAATGGGCTCTTCATCTGACGAAAACCGCTGCCCACGATTTTTTCTTTAGTCTTAGGGAACAGAAAGAAGCCACATTGGGCCAGGTCAGGTGAATAGGGGTAATGAGGTGACACTTGCACGTTTTCCTTTTCCAAAAGGTCAATTGTCCTGACAGCCCTGTATGCAGATACATTGTCGTGATGCAGCAGAAGGTGCCCACTCTTGGACTTCAGGTGCTGTGACCTCCATGTAGTGAGGATTTTATGAAGACGATCATTCACGTACCATTCAGTATTGACTGTACGACGTGTGTCCAAGGTCACAGAGGTGAGATGCCCCATTTTCATTTAAAAAATGCCATCATCTTCTTTCCAGAGCTCCGACTTCGTCGAACTTTTGTGGGTGGTTCCTCTCCTGGGAATCACTACATAGAAGATTGTCTGTTCGTTTCAGGGTCGTAATGGTAGACCCAGGTTTCATCACTTGTGACGATGTTGTAGGTGCCTTGGGACTGTCCTCCATTGAATTTTTCTAGCATGAAACGATACCAGTCCATTCTTGCCTCCTTTTGGCTTTCTATCAGGGAATGTGGCACCAAACGGGCACATCTCTTCGTAAGGCCTAAATAATTGTGAACGATGGTCTGCGCTGCTGTTGACCCAATATTTAGGGTCCCTTCAATGTCATAAAATGTAAGATATGGTTCTTCTGTGATCATTTTCCTCACAGCATCAATGTTTTCCTGAGTCACAGCTGTTGCTGAGCGACCGGGACGAGGTTCATCTTCAATTGACTGCCGACCCCTTGAAAACTCGCAAATCAATTCCTAACTGTGGCCCTAGAAGGGGAAGTCTCACCAGAAACATGCAGGTCGCTTAAGTGCGGCCAGTATCCAGTAATCGGGAGATAGTGGGTTCGAGTCCCACTGTCGGCAGCCCTGAAGATGGTTTTCCGTAGTTTCCCATTTTCACACCAGGCAAATGCCGGGGCTGTACCTTAATTAAGGCCACGGCCACTTCCTTCCGATTCCTAGGCGTTTCCTGTCCCATCGTCGCCATAAGACCTATCTGTGTCGGTTCGACGTAAAGCAAATAGCAAAAAAAAAAAAAAAAATGCAACAAAGAAGAATGGCATTCTTCTGCACTTAAATTCTTTTTATAATTACAGAAAAATAATTGCGCGAAAATCGCGGCGCGACAGACCGTCTCTGACTCAGCACTGCCTGTCGCTGTGGAGAAACCACCGCTGGGAGAGGTTGCGCGCGTACGTTCCAAGGTCGAGAAGCATCGCTTTTTCAAATGAAAATACTCCTATTGTTCTCAGAATTGCGGTATACGAGCTGCTAAACATTTTCGGCATAGCCCCGTATAAGTTTTGAATTTTTGACAATTCATACAATTTGATTAGTTTGTGATTGTGATAAAAATATTACGGTCGTATTTCAGCATATAACTCCAGGACACTATAATAAGAGCAGGTATGGCTGGTACAGTGACCTGGTTATAAAACCGACTCTTCGCGATTCCAGTCGCAATCCATCACTACTTGAGGCGTCTAGTATCAAAACCGGCCAAGTCACTCAAGGCATATTTTTCAATATGGACGAAAAACCTGTAGAGACAAAGCAATGATGGTCAGAGAAGATTTTTTTCACAGTTATATCCTTAATGGTTTGATATTTAACTTCCGCTGTTTTGAGAAATCTAACTCATAATTAACCCATCTTTTTTGTTAATTTAAATTTAGACTTGGCCGTTTTTGTTGCAATTTTGTACAATTTCACAAGGTATGAGAGTAAATCTTTCAGTTCTCCACTCGGAACAAAATCCACGTTACAGCACACAATAATGACAAAATACGAGCACACCGGAAATAGGATTGCTTTGGCGCCAATGACGGTAAGCAGCCCGCGAATACGTAAATCAGTGTTGCAAACGAACAAAAAACAAAATATTATGACTTCAAAGAATATACATTACAAGGAACGATTTTGCCTACTGATATTATCACATTGTTGCTTAATGTAACAACACAAGATTCCAGACAATAATGCTGCATCATAAATATTGTCGCTTGTTCCTTGACTTGGCCGGTTTTGAATTCACTGGCTGCATGACTTGGCCGATTCTGTTGCACGACCGAGAATTCAGTGCTCTATAACATGAAGACATGGACGATTTTAAAGCATATTCTTGTTTCACCTGATAGTGCTGTACTTCTACTTCAAATTGATAACCTTAACTCATTTTCGTAAATTTTGTGACTTGGCCGGTTTTGATACTAGACGCCTCACTTACCACATTAGCGGCGCAACAAACACCAATTTTGGGGGTCGTGAACTCGTGAAGTGGAGTTTCAGGAATTGGTCTTGAGTTTCCAGAGGACCAATACCGGTTATTTTGTGCATTTAGCCGCCCTTTCAAATGAAATCACGCCTAATTAGGAAACTGTAAGTACCAATGCTGCCTGCTGTCATTTCTTGATGGATACAGTACATTTGCATCCATCTCTTGGCACAGGCCAGAGTAAAGTGTAGCTTCCACCGAAGTCCCAGTCAACATCCATGGCTGTGACAATATGGAAGTTGCTGGGGTATGGGTAGTGCTGAGTAATGACATTCAGAGCACTAGTGCATCTGAGTGTTATGAAAGGTGCTGCTCATAGGGTCAGTCGTGCTGCAATAGTACTTTCTGACCCAGTGAGGAAAGCAATGGCAAACTACTTCACTCCTCATCTTGCCTAGTACGCCTCATTTTAGTGCTGCCATTGGTTTTTGGGGTTTCCTCATAACCGCATAACCTTTGGTGGTGCTATTTGAGGATCCAACCAGCCTCTGGGCTGATGACCTAACAGACAGACAGACAAGTACCAATGCATGGTTTAATTGTTATCTGACGGAAGAAACCAACTGCAGTAGTAGTATTTACGCCAATAATACCCTAACATTAAAAAAATAATTGAAGCACAAAATTGGGGTGCGGGTTTTATTTGCGTCAATGTTGGCATTTTTTAAAAATCAGCCTTTCTAAATTTAGGATGTGGGATTATTCGGTGGCGGGTATTATTCGCGTAAATACGGTGGCGAGGATTATTCGCGTAAATTCTCGTATTTACGCGAATAATACCCGCACATTTTTTTATAAAAATTTGAGGTACGAAATAGGGATACGGTTTTTCTGCGTCAATGTTGGCATTTTTTTTTTTTCAAAATAAGGCTACCTAAAGTTAGGGTGCGGGGATTATTCGCGTAAATACGGTATATTCTAGTGACGGGATCTCTTTGGCTTAAACTATGCACTTCCATTACATAATACGGTCTAAATTGCACTTTTTTCGTCGGCCTCTGTGCAGTAAAATACGAAGATTACATCGAGGATTGCTCTAGTCGCTCTTGAATATCCTGGAGCTTTTCATCCATGACTCCACAACACTTTTCTGATTTAATACAGAACGCACACGTTCTTATCCCATCACGGTTTGGAACTCGTGCATCGGGAAACTCTTCAGAAAATTCCCTTCTTATTCTTCCAGCAGATTCATGCTTTAAGAATCTACAACATATGAAAATACGCTCTTCAGTAGTCAATTGTTATTATGTTATTAATTAATGGTGTGTGGCCTCCGAAAAGGCCTGGTATGGGCGACCTGCGTGTCTGCGAGGATGGAACCCTATCTATGATGAATTCTAATGCTGAAGACGGCACAGACACCCAAACCCCGAATCATTGAAATTAACCAATGAATCGAACCCAGGGCCCCTGTGACCAAAGGCCAGCACGCTAACCATTTAGCCATGGAGCCGGACAGTAGTCAGTTAACAAGCCATCAAGAGAAAATGTTTCACTTAAGAAAATAGGACATGGACGATAATTCGCTCAGATAGAAAGAGAAAGCTTTTGAAATGTGGTGTTACAGAAGAATGATCACGAATGAAGAGATACTGAATCGAATTGGTGAGATTAAATCGATTTGGCTAAATTTGACGAGAAGAAATAGAATGACACCCAGGACTTGGGCAGTTGGTTTTTGATGGAAGTGTAGGCGATAAGAACAATAGAGGTAGACCAAGGTACAAATACGACAAGCAGATTAGAACAGATATAAGATGTAGTAGTTCTGTAGAAATGAAACGGCGTATGGTTTCTTTTTTTGTGCCGGGAGTGTTCGAGCACATGTTCGGCTTGCCAGATGCAGGTTTTTTATTTGACGCTCGTAAGCGACCTACGCGTCTTGATGACGATGAAGCTATGGTGAAGACGACCTATACACCCAGCCCCCTTGCTAGTGGAATTAACCAATGATGGTTAAAATTCCCGAATCGAACCCGGGATCCCTGTGACCAAAGGCCAGCACGCTAAACATTTAGCCATTGAGCCGGACAGTTATGTCGAAATGGAAAGATTAGGACATAATAATAATAATAATAATAATAATAATAATAATAATAATAATAATAATAATAATAATAATAATAATAATAGGATAGGGTGGCATGGAGACCTGCATCAAACTAGTCTATGGACTGATGCCACAAAGAAGGAGAAGAAGAAGAAGAAGAACAGGTAAATTGCTTTAATAGTCAACTACATTGTGAATACCGGCACATTTTCTCCCAGAAAAAAAAAAAAGCGCTGTATATATGTATACCTTTGACACGATCTGTTCGTTCCACGACCGTTATTGTGCGCCAGAGACCGAATATGAAAAAGAGCGATGGAGATTTAACGCATGCGCAGTGTTTTCCTTCCGCTTAGCAAACGCCTTTCTGGAAACGTGTGAACCACGTGGCAGTATCTTAGTCTGCCTAAGTGAGGTAACAAGTGTGTTGTACCTATCTGTGTGTATGGAATTGTGTTGCAGTGCACGTAAGTCCCAATCTAAGATGTTGCTATTAAATCGTGTATCATGTGTACAGCAGTTCGTATGTGCAGAAGACCGGTAGTTCCATTGAACCACCTTGCTGACAACCCGAGTCAAGAGACGCTGAACGAAGATACTGTAGTATTGCCACACAGCTCGAGTACCGTCCATGTTCCTGCTGGCTCTTAAATGACAGCTTCTTATCAGTTTGCCTTTTGGAGAAGTGTTCGGTTGTTTACAAACCTTGACAGCTAACGATATCATAATGGCACCTTTAAAAACACGACCAGGCTATATCATCAATAGAAGTTATTGATAATCTTCTTCCTTGACCTTTCTTCCAGTTATTTGAGTTCAGCTCTAATATGCATTAAGGCTATTTTTACAGCCAGATGCCCTTCCCGAAGCCAAACACTATTGCGTGGTGTTAGAAGTGTTGTGTGTAAAAGATCTATATTTGCACGGTCACAAATACACAGCCCCTAAGCTACAGGAACTATTTATAGTGGGGAACACGATCTTTGGTGTCAAAGATATTAGTTCCTTATTGGGCTGTTCTTGGTTCGTAGGTTCTGAAAATGGTATTCGTTTTTGCATATCAAATCACCTCACGACATAGCTTATTAGGTTTTTAAATTAAGCCTACAACATAGTCAAAGAAGAACCTCCGTGGCTCAGGCGGCAGCGTGCCGGCCTCTCACCGCTAGATTCCATAGTTCAAATCCCAGTCACTTCATGTGAGATTTGTGCTGGACAAAGCGGAGGCGGGACAGGTTATTCTCCGGGTACTCCGGTTTCCTCCGTCATTTCTCATTCCAGCAACACTCTCCAATATCATTCCTTTTCATCTGTCAGTCATTAATCATTGTCCAAGAGGAGTGTGACAGGCTTTAGCAGCCGGCACGATTCCTATCCTCGCCGCTAGATGGCATTTCATTCATTCCATTCTTGACCCCATCATCATACTACAATTTCACATACAACTGGAAATAAGTTGTGTGTGAATTTGTGTATGATGATGCTGGATTTAGAATGTTAAAGTAGCGGTATTTCTTGTAATATTTCCTTTCCGTGGAATGGCTTCTTGTACTCTTGTTGTTTTAGTTGTTGTTCTTGGGTACTCATGTTTTAATTTTAATTTATTCTCACACTACTGTCAGTGACCATTGCCGCCGGGATATTTCCCGATTGCGATGTATTTGTTAATAATAATATATTTTTAAAATTTTGAATGACCGGAAACAGGCTTAATATTTTTTCAACATAGTCAAAGAAATACCAGTGCTTCATTAAAATAATAATAATAATAATAATAATAATAATAATAATAATAATAATAATAATAATAATAATAATAATAATAATAATAATAATAATGATAATGCCGCCCCTGTGGTGTAGTGGTTAGTGAGATTAGCTGCCACGCCCGGATGCCCGGGTTCGATTCCCGGCTCTGCCAAGAAATTTGAAAAGTGGTACGAGGGCTGGAAAGGGGTCCACTCAGCCCCGGGAGGTCAACTGAGTAGATGTGGGTTCGATTCCCACCTCAGCTATCCTGGAAGGGGTTTTCCGGGGTTTCCCACTTCTCCTCCAGGAAAATGCCGGGATGGTACCTAACTTAAGGCCACGGCCACTTCATTCCCTCTTCCTTGTTTATTACTTCCAATCTTCCCATTTCCCACAAGGCCCCTCTTCAGCATAGTAGGTGAGACCGCCTGGGCGATGTACTGGTCCTCCTGCCCAGTTGTATCCCCGATGTTCAAAGTCTCACGTTCCAGCACACTGCCCTTTAAGGCGGTAGAGGTGGGATCCCTCGCTGAGTTCAAGGGAAAAACCAACTTTGGATATAAACGGATTAATCAAGAAAGAAAGAGAATGTACAGTATATTTTAAAATACTATTGCTCATTCAAACCATTTCGCTTATGAATGTTTCCCTTTTTAAAGTTCCATACAACTCTTTGAAGCCTTGTGACCACTACCGCAGCCCACTGGTTTCTAACAGCCACGCGCACAGCTCGGTAGAGTCATCTAGTGTACACTGCGCACATCAACAGGACTTTTAGCCTGTTTGTGACAGACATTGTTGTCAGTTGATGAGTTCTGTGCTGTGGCTCTTCGAACGTGAAATAAATACCATTTTAATTTTGAGATTTCTGCGATACGTATGTGGACCAGAAGGTATTATATTTTGTATATACAGTATATCTCTTAGACTAGATTCAATGAATTAGAACTATTTTAAAACCTTACTGTAGACAGTTTGTATGTAAACATGCAAGGTTTGAATTTGAAACCACTGGGATGCAGTGCAATTACTACATCATTTTCTAAAACGCTTTCCTTTCGTTATAACTATTTTACTTCTGTGCTTCTCGTGCTTCATCTGAGCCAAATGGACTTGTGGCACGGTGAAGAAGGGAAGTATTGGATTTCCTAATGACTTTGATGATGACAAATAGCATGTCACGTGGATAATTCCAGATCCGATGCAGTAGGCAAGGTCTGGTTGCAATGGTTTGGAAAGACAAGAAGGGAATTTACTTCCTTTTCAACTTTCACTCAGTAACAGATACATCCATGGTCACACGAAAGAACAAAGATAATTCCCGAGTCCTCGCATTCCTAAAGATTAGTGGATAAAGCTGACATGATGAAGTCAACGTATGAGGTTGAGAGAAAGAGGAAGCAATGGTGGCACCGGATTCTTTGGTACTTCCTAGATGTAACCATTGTAAATACTTTCCTGGGCTACAAAGAAATCTGCGAAGCAAAATGACACTTTCGTCTGTCCATAATTGCTGTTCTGTTTAGGGGTGCCCTCATCCTCGACTCCTACAAGGAAGAGTGTGCAAAAGCAACACAATAACGTCAAGACCTATGTTGCTCCTGAGACATTTTATGACAAAGCAGCTCATATTAGAGGCAGAAAACTATCGATAGCGCTATCGATAGCGACTACTATCGCCATACCTCGATAGTCAGTTGCCTATTATCGATAGTTAAGGATAGGTTTTCTCCTCCTCATTGGCTTATTATTCGCGCTAACAGAAATTGTACAGCTGTTTGCAGTTAACTGGCGAGGAGTTTGTTCCAATTCAAAGGTGTGCATTTAAGTATCTCTGCGTACCTGCGACTTCAGCGCCGGCAGAAAGACTATTTAACATTTTGGAAGGTGAGATTCTCCATTCAACCTAACCTTAGTTGAGTTCCTGCTAATACGGGACAAAAATGAGATTTATATGTTGTCAGAGACTGTGTGTAGGCGAGAGAAGACAAGACAAATTTTAGGTCAAAGACTTCTTGAAAGCAACTGAAAACCCTACTGCCATCTGTTGAGAATGCTGTAAAACATTTTTCCAAAGGCATTACAATACCCGAGAAAAAGTCGGGCGATCCCAAAATGAACACTGCAGCTGAACGAGAATTTCTCGGGCGGTCACGTTATGGGCAAGTGCGTGCAGCCCGAGAATGTCTTGGACGTGCCACTGATTCCGATTTGAATTTCAGAAATCACATAGCATGAAATAGTTGTGCTTTCTACTGATTTTTTTGTGGATTGTGTTCAATAAAATATGTTCTGTTTTCGGGCATAATGATATGATTCGTTGCACTTTTTGAAAACTATCGATAGTAGAACTCATAACATCGGAAAATAGCGATGGCGATTACTATCGATAGTTTGCCGCCTCTAGCTCATGTGCTAAAGAGGGGACCATCTCACAGATGCGCTCACTGCAGTACAGCCAATAAACCTCAATGAATCATGTAACAGATGCTAGATACCCAGTGGTTTCACTCTGAAACCACGTGAAAATTTGCAACATTGGTGAATATCTTTTTAGAATAGTTTAGTCGTCACGAGTAGGTTTTCAGAACATGTAAACTTCTCTTTTCCGATTTTCATGTATTGGGCCTCAAGGGGCAGTTTCATCATCATCATCATCATCATCATCATCATCATCATCTTTTTTGTTATTGGCTTTACGTCGCACCGACACAGATATGTCTTATGGCGACGATGGTACGGGAAAGGGCTAGGACTGGGAAGGAAGCGGCCGTGGCCTTAATTAAAGTACAGCCCCAGCATTTGCCTGGTGTGAAAATGGGAAACCACGGAAAACCATCTTCAGGGCTGCCGACAATGGGGTTCGAACCTACTATCTCCCAAATACTGGATACTGGCCGCACTTAAGCGACTGCAGCTATCGAGCTCGGTATCATCATCATCATCATCATCATCATCATCATCATTATCACCATCAATCTTAAGAGCGATAGGTAATGTAAATGTATATCTGAAAACAATACTGAAGAGCTAGTAGCGTATTATAGAATCACCAACCTGGAATTAATAATGTTATTGGCTTTTCGGCCCACTAACTACTTTAACGGTTTTTGGAGACGCCGAGGTGCCAGAATTTAGTCCCGCAGAACTTATTTTACGTGCCAGTAAATCTATCACCATGAGGCTGACGTAACTAAGCACCTTCAAATACCAGCGGACTGAGCCAGGATTGAACCTGCCACGTTGAGGTCAAAAGGCCAGAGCCTCAGCCGTCTCATCTCCTCAGCCCGATTCACCAATCTGTTCATGAGTTGATGAACAAATTAATAAAATCTTGCTCATAATTTATAAACAAATAGATCTTTTCCTACCTTTGAGTGTATACGGTTCAGTAATAAATTAGGGCAATCTAGACACTGAAATTGTTCTTGAATTCGAATATACTGTCCTCAATATAGGTTGATACGGGCATTAAGCTAAAGTAAATTAGTGGTGCGCTGTTAGTATAACCACAGGCCGTGCAGAGAAAATTACCACGCATAAACGACATCATCGCACATGGTCACTAATGATCGTAAACGTTCTTTATTAGTACTAGGGGTCAAGGAGATGAATCAACACAGCCGCGGAGGAGTGGTGCAGACAATGATTTAAGATTGAAGTAAGAACTATTTAAATATTTAGTTTCTTTGCTGTAATTCAGTGGAGGAATGTTTTAGGAAAAAAATTAGACATCGTTCTCGGCGTGAGAAAAATCTGGAATTGAAGATATCTTAGTACAGAACAGGTAGAGGTGTATCAATGTCTTTGTTTATATCTCAGAATCTGATGTTTAAGGTCTTGGTAGTGAACAGGGACAGTGATATATCAGTATGGCTAGAACCGTGAAAGTATAAACAAATTTTAGAATCATTTAAGCTCTTTAAGGGTTTTTAATCGCGAAATTAGCAACGTTTCGCCCCAGTGTGGCAGTGGGCTCATTATTTGGATTGCTACACCTTTCCAAGACACTGGCGGCTAGTGCACCGTTGAGACACATACAAGCCTCCTTTGTAGGATTTGTTTTTTATATAATGTTCTTAGTTCGGGCGATATGGGTGGTCGTCAGAATTGAATATATAATCTGTATAATCTGTATTTATCTGTAATAATATGACATGTATAGACCTCAGTTTTCTCTAATTGAAAATGGACATGTTTTGGGTTGGGGTTTTTCTGGATTTAACGTCATCAATTCTTGCGTGGACAATTGTTTACCTACGCCGTGATAACCGGGCAACCAGTGTTTGTCGTCTGTCTTTACTAAGTCTATGTCATCTTCCTCACGTTATTACCGTGTGCCAGAATATCGCCTTCTGGATACAGTACGTACAAATGGCGCCGTGTTTTAAACAAATTTCCACTTTCTTTGACTGGCGTTTCTTCAAAGTCATAGCAAAGCCCCTTGCACGGTAGCGACACCAACGGCAGTAGAATTTTTCTCATTGTACGCATCTTGCGAACATTTTTGGTCATAAAATTGTGTGGTAAATAAGCGACCATTTTGTTGGGCGTAGATCTTGGTAGATGGAGCTATCTTGTGACATGGGAATGTTGTGTGCTGGATTAGGTGCCATATTGTTGGACGTAGATCATGATACTGCATATTTCTTTCGATTTTTCGGACTCTGTATCTCCTCTGTGAGTGAAGTACCCTGCATGTCGTAAGAGTCTGCTAAGAGGCTCTGTGAGTGAAGTACCCTGCATGTCGTAAGAGTCTGCTAAGAGGGGAACTACCAAAGAATCTGTACTCGCTTTCTCGTCTTTTAAGCCCAAGAACCATATCTATGATTCCATGATTTTCGTGTAGCAGAGAACTGTACATACATCCTTTATTATGTTAATAAAGGAAGAGAAATATACCTAACCAATCAGAGAATCAAGTGAAGGAAAGGGGAGGAGTAACTGAAAAAGTCCTTACGTCTTAAAAATCTTAGAAAGGAATAGACCATAACTTGACCAAGAGAAGTAATAGGAGAAGAGTGAACTAAAAGCATCATCAAACTCGGTTAGGTTCTCGGGATACCCACAAACGTCGAACAATCTCAAATCCTGCAGAAAGCGTGACTAAATATTATACACATAACGGAAAATCATTGACGTCATCTCATAGTGTAATAAAGGACACGTTAAAATTCAGACGAGCTCTGCAAAGACGAAAAACTCATCCGATAGAGTTTAGATAATGCATCTATCTTTTACCAGAAGGTTTTGGTTGATTCCTGGAACGTCCAAACATTTTAATCTTCAAGGCTGGAACGGGGTTTACTCATAATAGTGAGGTAAACTAACATTAGAGGCCGGTGACCCGGTCTAGATAGTCACGCAATATGGCTGAGGACGTCGACACAGTGATCACATGGAACTGTGACACATCCAGGACATCAGGAAGTCCAATGTACTAAACGTCGTGTATGTGCAAGGAGAATAAACACTTACATGATATGATTCCCATAATATATATAATTATTCAACGTTATTAGTCTTACATCGCACTACCTGCACTAGATGACTGGGAAAAGAATTTTTCATTAGGGGATGCAAGATCAAAAAGTTGAGACGTTGATCTGAAGAGAAATTGGCAAAGCTATCAAGAGCGTAGAGAAGAACAAAACCTAGAAATTAGATTACGTTAAATCGACAGAAAATTAAGATCATGATTGTTGATCGAATGGAAAACAGTCTACATATCCAGCAGATTGAAGGATGTGAAGTTGTTAATCAGTGCTTTTTATTGTCCAACTCTAGTGGTTCCAAAGATGAAGTCAAGGATCGAAATAGCAATGATCCGTCTGTGAAGGATAACACCACCATCAATTAAAAAGAAGAAGCTAGTTGAATCTAATCCTCTCAGTCTCCTTGTATGGAGCAGATACGTGGACAATCCTACAACGCGATCGTACACCAGTAGAACGCTTCTAAATATGGTTCTGCAGGAAAATGTTGAGGATTTCTTGGACAACTCATCGCACAAACATGTGGATTCTGGAGCTACTTGAGATAAAATTTCGCTTGTCATGCACGATCTCTCAGCGGATCATACGCTATTTGGACATATAATCCACCGAAAAGGTAGTATTCAAATGTTGATTGTTGAGGGCGGAAAACCGAACAGTTGAAATGAGACTCTAGCATTCTACGGATCCATCTCCTCCTTGAATACAAGATATTATACGAACAGGGAAGGAAATATACAGGTTTCGTTTAGTATCCTATGTCATATCTGTCCATATTTGCTAGAACTGGTTCTCCACATCATGTAAACTTCTAGGCTACTGAAGTTGGCGCCCAAGTATGTTATATGGGCGATATATTTGGCATTCGGCAGACCACGGACGTATGACAATATTGCGGAGCCATTTCTGTGATACCCTTGTTCTGTATGACTAAGCATTATCTTGCTACAAAATGGTGCAAACCCTGTCAATAACGATAACACACTATGTCCTGCACTTGCTGCCAATGTCCCTTGTATAACTGTCCATCGCCGTCAGCTACGGCGATGAACAGAGGTGACCAACTGGCATATATACATGGTCCCCCAGCCCAGCACACCAGCAGTGGAGACGGTGTAACGCATGGTAGGATTGAGCTGCTCACCATGAAGTCTCCAGACACGAAAACGACCGTCGTCAAAGCACAATGAGAATCTGAATTCGTCATTTAAGACAACCCGTTTCCAGTCCCTACCAGTAGAGGTTTATCCTTCAGGACACCACTTCAGGAGATGACGGTTTGTTGGTGTCAATGGCAGGACGCGTAATAGTGCCGTGATACTATATTTCCTTCAACCTGGTTGGCGAAAACTTTAACAATTGATCAGCTTGTGCTTTTCGAAGCATCTCTTGGTGGCCAGTTGAGGGTATGGTGAACCCACCTGCCCTGTGTGCATACCCTCTCGCATCCACTGGTCCCTGGCCCCAACGCGTCCTAACAGTCTGATCAGATCGGTCTAGGTGACGGGCAATTCGTCTATACGAGCATCCAGCCTCGCACATTCCAATCATCCAAACACTCTCAAGCTCTGATAATTGGGGCGTAATCTCTTTGATTGCGTCATAAACGCATGTCAGTCGACGAGCTTTACACAGCCGGAAGCAACTTTCTACTACGTACGAGTATTTTATTCGGGGAGCCCGTCGCCTGCTCCCCCCGCGCGGTGATCGGCACAGTCTACTTGGTCTCCGACATGCTGTTAATTTGAATAAGAGAGAGAGACAACAGGGAGGATTCTAAAGAAGTGATACTGTAGGAAGTATCTGCCTGTCACCAGATAAGGTGATGAAGTGTCATAATGGTATAATCGTGTAGTAAGGGTCAGGAAAAAACACATAGGCAGAAATAGAAAGCTGCCTACATATAAAACCTGCTAAATTGTAGATAGCACATGCAAGGATGTGGGCTGGACAAATCTAGGTAATATGGTTAGTTAGGGAAAAAATATCATGCACAAGTTAATAACCCATTTCAAGCCGGTCAAGTTATTCAGGGAATCAGCACTTCTAGGCACTGCTGTGGATAGCGCATGCCGCGTGAAATCCTAAGACTTGATACAGAGCCTGGCCCCCATGGTGTCCCTGGTACCTAATTTCCGAGCCCGACGAATGCGGCCACTCTCAACGAGGCGGGGGCCTATTATAAGGAGCAGGCACATTGCAGCGGGCCTCATTCCTCTCTGTCCAGCCACTGCTCTATAAAACCGAGCAACTGCGAAGAGAGGCCAGATGGGCCCCGGGCAGTTGGCGCACACCGGTGCCTCCCTAGCTGCCGTGCAAGCTGTGTGGTTGTGATCACAAAAAAACTATTGCATCGTACCTGGAGCCCATAGCTACCCTGACGGTGACCCCATCTCATACAACTGAAACACTACAAGAGCTGTTGAGAGGGAAGTTCAGATCTCACCTCATAGCCGCACTTTCTTGCTGAGGTCCTTACCTGATCGGTTCCTCCTTCGACTGCCTCCCTAGATGCAGTCATGAGTTGCGGTTGGGAGACCCTCTCCTGGTGGGCCGGCGTCTTCTTCTTCCTGGTACGGGGACGGCGTCGTTGTCCTGAGAAGGAAGCCTCGTCCTGACTGTGACCCTCCTTCTGGCCTGGAGACCATGTCAGGCACCTCACCTTCATCTTTCTAATCGACTTCCCTTGATCAACTCTTGTTTTTTTCCGACGACGACGGTATTAAGTTTTTCAGTCTTGGGAGAGTATTTCTACTCCCTTCGTGGCCCTTGCTTTTCCCTTGCCGATACCTTCGGTAACAATATTATGTTTTTTGTTTTTCGCTGCGGAGAGACACGCTCTTCCATGAAATTATTTATTTAAATATGTTTATCGAGTGATTGACTATATAAACTAATGTTCATAAAAACATAACACAGAGAAAAACTAGAGATAGAAAGTTCATATTCACAGAACATGTTCATTAGTATGTTCTGCAGAAGCAGTTAGTATTTCAGTCACCTAGGTTCAGCATGTGTCCTGTTGTCTAGTAGGCACTGGGTTCTCCATGGGCACTGATAACTTCTTCCACGCGTGATGGCATCGACGTGTATAAGGCGCGAATGGCGTCCTGGGGTACAGCCATCCATGCTGCATTTACCTGGTTCCACAGTTCATCTTCGGTGGTTGGCATTGTGTCACAGCACCGCACCCATCGTTTCACCATATCCCATACATTTTCGATTGGCGACAAGTCCTGTGATCGAGCAGGCCAGGGCTACAGTCTGACATCCTGTGACAACAAGAAGGCACATGTTCGTGCAGCAACATGTTGTCGCGCATTGTCCTGCTGAAATATGGCGTCTGGGGTGTCGTGCAGTAAGGGTATGTCTACGGTTCGCAGGATGGCATTCACGTAGGTCAAACTGGTCACAGTGCCCTGGACACGCACCAACTGTGATTTGTGGTTGTACCCAATAGCACCCCGCACCATAAGACCTTGAGTTGGCGCTGTATATCTTGTGCGGATGCCGTCAATGTGATGCCTCTTCCCCTGTCTGCAGTGAACCAAAATTCGGCCATCATTTTCAAACATAAATAACATGGATTCGCCCGAAAACACTATATGCTGCCATTCCTGTACCCAGTGACGTCGTTCGATACATGATTGCAGTCTAGCATTTTTATGCACATTAGTCAAAGGTAGGCAGAGAAGTGGACGACGCACCGGTAGCCCAGACCGTAATAAACGGCGACTGACTGTCACTGCTGATAGTGCGCGATGTGTTACACGGTCCCACTGTTGCGCCAGAGCCGAGGAGGACGCAGATCTGCCCTGCAATGCCATTCGGATGAGGTGTCGATCTTCTCGGAGGGTGGTCTGGGTGGTGCAACCAGACCCATCTCGCCGTGTTCAACGGCCTTCTCTGAACGATTCTGCAAACATTCCTTGCATTGCCGACACACTTCGTCCCACACGAGCAGCAATTTCCCGGATTGATGCATCACGTTGTCTCATGCCAATAATGCACCCTCTTTCAAACTCATTTGATGGTGTGGTTCTCGCATACGTCTGCGAGGCATCCTGCACGTCTGCTCAAGTCATACTGATCCATTACCTTCGGTTTATAGCGACGAGGGGAGCCACAGGCACATTTTATCACTCGGTGGTGGTGCGCTGAGATATCTTTTTTTTTTAGTAGCTTTACGTCGCACCGACACAGATAGGTCTTGTGGCGACGATGGGACAGGGAAGGGCTAGGAGTGGGAAGGAAGCAGCCGTGGCCTTAATTAAGGTACAGCCCCAGCATTTGCCTGGTGTGAAGATGGGAAACCACGGAAAACTATTTTTAGGGCTGTCGACAGTGGGGTTCGAACCTACTATCTCCCGAATACTGGATACTGCCCGCACTTAAGCGACTGCAGCTATCGAGCTCGGTCGCCGAGATACCGTTTAGGACCTCGAACCTGAAGGCCGACATAGTTCAAATGCTAATCATTTCTTCAGAATATACTAATGCACATGGCCGGCACAAGGTTGCACTTGACAGTTGTAATTCATGTTGGCACTACTACAAAAATGAAACGAAGAACGTCACCCGTCAATCAGAACGACCAATCTACTGCGTTTTTTGTTAAATACAGTTATGCATTTTATTCATGTTAATTCGTATTTAAATCCGTATAGTGCTTATAATCTTTGATTTTCTTACAAAAATGAGCATTTAAAGAAATATTTCAAGGTTTAAGCTAGCCACAAAATAAATACGAACTATTTTCAGTTGATTGTTGTTGGCAGTATGGGTAGTACAGTGGTGCCATCTATAACTAGCACGACTACCGTATTGAAGTGTGGTCGTTTTGTCTGTAGCCCCTAGCACGTGGTCAGGTGTGATTCGCGTGTTTATGAAAGTTTTGTTTTCTTTGTGAGATAATTGTGAATTTTATTTTATCGAGTGCAGTGCGATGTCACGGAAACGACAACATAATCGTGAACCGTGAAGTGATAATCTTTTGCGTCGCGGAGTGACCTTTAATAGTCAGGCATTAGAATCAGTACGAAAACTCGCGAGTTTTACGAGTGGAGGAGGAAATTCTTACGCTTGTATAGCCGTCTCTCTCTTCCTGCAGATTAAGTTGTGGAACGCAGGGCTTTCAAAGCGTACTGTTCTTCAGACAGGTGTTCGCCTCCGAGAACTGAAGGAAAAAGGGATTGGGAATTATAGCAGTAGCGGAAACGGGGCTGATAGTATGGACTTGTTTCACAGTACTCCGGGAAAGAAACTAATTAAGCCATCTCCTGTAATTAATTCTTTCCAGGCTAATGTAATACGAAGACACATGTACGATTATTACAAATCAAAGTACCTTCTGCCATTGTTATGGACAATGCACCTTAAGACCCCTACTTCGAGCGCCCGTAAAGAACTGTTATCAAATCAATCAATCAATCAATCAATACTGATCTGCATTTAGGGCAGTCGCCCAGGTGGCAGATTGCCTATCTGTTGCTTTCCTAGCCTTTTCCTAAATGATTTCAAAAAATTTATTGAACATCTCCCTTGGTAAGTTATTCCAATCCCTAACTCCCCTTCCTATAAATGAATATTTGCCCCAGTTTGTCCTCTTGAATTCCAACTTTATCTTCATATTGTGATCTTTCCTATTATAAACGCCTTTCAAACTTATTCGTCTACTAATGTCATTCCACGCCATCTCTCCGCTGACAGCTTGGAACATACCACTTAGTCGAGCAGCTCTTCTTCTTTCTCTCAATTCTTCCCAACCCAAACATTGCAACATTTTTGTAACGCTACTCTTTTGTCGGAAATCACTCAGAACAAATCGAGCTGCTTTTCTTTGGATTTTTTCCAGTTCTTGAATCAGGTATTCCTGGTGAGGGTCCCATACACTGGAACCATACTCTAGTTGGGGTCTTACCAGAGACTTATATGCCCTCTCCTTTACATCCTTACTACAACCCCTAAACACCCTCATAACCATGTGCAGAGATCGGTACCCTTTATTTACAATCCCATTTATGTGATTACCCCAATGAAGATCTTTCCTTATATTAACACCTAGATACTTACAGTGATCCCCAAAAGGAACTTTCACCCCATCAACGTAGTAATTAAAACTGAGAGGACTTTTCCTATTTGTGAAACTCACAACCTGACTTTTAACCCCGTTTATCATCATACCATTGCCTGCTGTCCATCTCACAACATTTTCGAGGTCACGTTGCAGTTGCTCACAATCTTGTAACTTATTTATCACTCTATAGAGAATAACATCATCCGCAAAAAGCCTTACCTCCGATTCCACTCCTTTACTCATATCATTTATATATATAAGAAAACATAAAGGTCCGATAACACTGCCCTGAGGAACTCCCCTCTCAACTATTACAGGGTCAGACAAAACTTCACCTACTCTAACTCTCTGAGATCTATTTTCTAGAAATATAGCAACCCATTCAGTCACTCTTTTGTCTAGTCCAATTGCACTCATTTTTGCCAGTAGTCTCGCATGATCCACCCTATCAAATGCTTTAGACAGGTCAATCGTGATACAGTCCATTTGACCTCCAGAATCCAAACTCGGCAGTGGCAATACATGGCATCATCAGTGACTGTCAGAGTTGATGATCTGGATAGGCGACAACGACAATGACAACAAAGCCGACTGTAGATCTGAAGGGTATCGAGCCTCTACCTGTATGAATCAGGTATGAAAATAAGGTTTCTGAATTTTCGTAAATTTAATACATTTTACTTAAAACCTTTTGTGTTAGCACCGGTATATGTTATTGTAACATTTATTGGTGTATTTAAAGTGAGATTCTTGTAGGCCAATTTATTCTGTATTTGTAATATCACGATAGTATGAACTTCGTAGTAGATTTATCTCGTATCATTTTGTGTGATGAAATATTTTATTGTAAACTTAATCGATGTGTTGAAAGTGAGATTGCTGTCGACCGATTTCATTTTTATTGTGTATCATCGTAAGGATATTAAAAGCATTTCTCCCATGTTTTTAAAAACTCACGTGTCGTGCAATCAGCTGTTGTTGTGGCGGCAGCAACGCTTCGTGCGCCATTGCAGTGTGACCAACATTGTGTGCAGCTGTCATGTGCAACCTTACGCCAGCCCACCTACAAGCGCGGAATGGCATTCGTTTGTTTCCTTCTCGCGGAGGACGTGCTCCACAAGGCTGCCAACCCGTCTAGAAAGGAACTAATTCCCTGGTGTTGAGAAGAATAATTTCAGCTCTCTTCTTGCCAAGCCGACAGTATGCACCGCGGCCTCACGGCAAAGATTGGCTTAGGGCGACAACAGGGCATTCTATGTGGACTAGAGTTAGAAAGGTGAATTTTAACGCTTTTCTTGCCATGCGGACTTTTATTCTGCGGGATTTGGTAACATAATCTAATTCTCATCGTTGCCTGGAATTTGTAACTACATCAGTAACGGAGAATGCTGTGTGCTGCTTGTATCTACTTAAGCTTATATATAATAAGAGTTTTGTCTGTACATTGCTCAGAATTGAAAAAGAATGGTGTTTCTGTATCGGGTGTGTCCATAGGAACAAGAAATTGTACTTTTTAATGTTCCGTCATGTGTGTGTGTGTGTGTGTGTGTGTGTGTGTGTGTGTGTGTGTGTGTGTGTGTTTGTACGAGCATCATGAGAAAATGGCTGAAGAGAATTTAATGAAAATCGGTATGCAAGTCGGAAAATGATGTACTACAATCTAGGCTATAAATTCATTTATTCTCGATAGCTGCAGTCGCTTAAGTGCGGCCAGTATCCAGTATTCGGGAGATAGTAGGTTCGAACCCCACTGTCAGCAGCCCTGAAGATGGTTTTCCGTGGTTTCCCATTTTCACACCAGGCAGATGCTGGGGCTGTACCTTAATTAAGGCCACGGCCGCTTCCTTCCCACTTCTAGCCCTTTCCTATCCCATCGTCGCCATAAGACCTATCTGTGTCAGTGTGACGTAAAACAACTAGCAGAGGGAAATTCATTTATTAGGGGAAGGCCCAAAATTTAATTCTCAAATATTTATGTTATTAATAGTCCTGTCGATAAATACTACATAACTAAAGTTATAGAGAATTAAATTTTCTTTAATTTATGTCTTATACATTTTTACCATACCGGCTATGATAACAGAGATATTCTGAATTTCGATTTTTGTCACTATCAACGCCGAACTATGAGAAAATGAGTGAACAGAATTTAATGAAATGAAATGAAATGAAATGAAATGTCGTATGGCTTTTAGTGCCGGGATATCCCAGGACGGGTTCGGCTCGCCAGGTGCAGGTCTTTCCATTTGACTCCCGTAGGCGACCTGCGCGTCGTGATGAGGATGAAATGATGATGAAGACGATACATACACCCAGCCCCCGTGCCGTAGGAATTAACCAATTAAGGTTAAAATCCCCGACCCGGCCGGGAATCGAACCCGGGACCCTCTGAACCGAAGGGTTCAGCCAACGAGTCGGACACAGAATTTAATGAATATCGGTCTGTAAAGTCTGGGAATAAGGTGCTACGGTCTAGGTTATAAATAATGCTTATTCACGCTTGATGAAATGGTAGTTTAGGGGAAGGTGCCTAAAATGTACTTTTTTAATTATTCCTATGTTATTCGTCCTATCGAAAAGTATTGCATACCGTAACAGAAGTTACAGAGAACACAACTCCCAATCATTTATGCCTTATACAGTTTTACGGTACCAACTATGATAATAGAATAATGAGTTTAGACTTTTTAGTCTATATCAACGCCAAGCATTGTTAACACGGAAGTATTGTTCAGTCTTGTTAACTGGCGATGGCTTTTAACATGATTGTTAAGATGTAAATTCACGTGGTCATTGGTCCGTATCGACAAGGAAAATTGTGAAGATGATTATAAAAAATGACAAAATCGTAAAGGAACAGTCGCTTGAGGAATACGACAAAAGGGAATCATGAAAGAAAGGACTTCCTTTACACTATAGCTCATTCCACTTTAAGAAAACAGTATTGCTCTTATGGATATACAAGGAGTGATCACGCCCCCTCTTAGACACCCATAATTCCTCATGAGTAAGGGATATTATACTGTACTTTGTAATGTATTATGAAAGATAGATGAAAAGGATGAGGCATTTTTGCCCGTGAGTTATTAAAATAACTACATAACATTTTCTTTTTCATAAATATATTCGTAGGGAGGAAGCACAATGGCGGGAACAGCCATCGCTTCGTTGCCTTCCTTCATTTTCCTTCTGTGTTGCTCTGGTACAAGCCTCGTGTAGTCCCTCACCGGCAGCTCACTTCTGTAGTGAAGTCATCTGCAGTACTTACTCGTTGCATGTGTGGTTTTTGGCTTAAAAACAGTACATAATTGTCTTGCATTGAGTGAGGGTTATGCGATAAGCCTACATGTGTGATTTCTTTCTTTAACATTAACATTGTGATCTTTTGTAGAGACATTTGCAGTATGTATCTCTTGCATCGGTTTTCTAGCCTTTATTGCCTGGAGGAATGTATTAAATGCGATTAAATGCATCCCTGATCCCTCGAGCCCATAAAAATTATTTGTATATTTTCTCCCCCAGTTTGTATTACACTTCAATGCTGAGGTTTTTTATGTGCCGTAGTTTACCTCTGATTCCTTACAAACCAAAAATAGCCCTTTCCAACCCCGTCACCTTTAGTACATAAACATAATTTGTAGCTTACCCTTTTCCGCTTTTTGTTATGACCTTAAAAATAATAAATTTTACAAATTGCCGCCGTTTTCTTGTGATGGTGTTGAACAGAGCCATTCAATATGGGAACCCTGTTGTCATAAGAGCAATGCTGATTTCTTAACATGGAATGAACTATAGATTCTCTCACATCCCAGGGTCGAAAGGAAACGAAATGTGAAAGCCTGCAATATTGAACGCTCATAGAACTAATCAACAATAACATTATATTGACCATTGTTGTGATGCGACTTGTCTCTTCTGCTGCCACTCATCTCCGAAGATGGGATTACTGCTGCGTCCCGAGTAAAACAGCATGCCTATAGCTGGGGAGTTAGATAACTTGTCCCGTCGACGACGGGTACTGCAGCTCAAGATCTTTCCACATTGAGAAAACAGTCTTGCTCTTATGGACCTACAATAAATGAACACACCCCCCTCTTAGACACCCATAATAAGGAATATTATAACGTAATTTATATTGTATTATGAAAGAAAGGAAAAGGAAGAGGTATTTTGTTCCCGTGAGTTATTAAAATAACTACTTAACATTCTCTGTTTCATAAATACATTCGCAGGGAGCAAGCACAATGGAGGGAACAGCCATCGCTCTGTTGCCTTCCTTCATTTTCCTTCTGAGTTGCTCTGGTACATGCAACGTGTAATCCGTTAGGCTGTGTATCGCCGGCAGTCTGTCACTGTTGAAGAGAAATCATCTGTGTGTGTGTGTGTGTGTGTGTGTGTGTGTGTGTGTGTGTGTGTGTGTGTGTGTGTGTGTGTGTCCTTTTCTCTTAATATTCTCGTAGATGTTACTAAAGATTTTGATGCTGTGGTGTGCAGCGATCCATCACGGCTTGACTTGTACTGATATAGAAATTCGCTGTGATTTTTATCTTTGTCTGGTTTTGTTATTTAGCTGTTGTTTCTTAAGTGTATTTTATTTTTACCACTTCTTTCATAAGCGCATTTAATGTTTACCATTCTTTTCGTGGGGCGATAAGACAGCACAGTAGCTTAGTTTCTTCCCCATTTTACTTTGTACTTAAATACAGATTTCACAAATTTAAAAAGCACCATGTTTTCCCATTATGCCCTCGAAACCAAAATGATCTCCCTCTAAACCATCTGTCCCCTTGAGTTCATAAAAATAATTTACAGCTTAGTTTCATCCTCCTTTCATTTTGAACTTAATTACTGGGTTTCACAAATATACCTGCCACCGTTTTCCCTTGATGGTGTCGAGCAGAGCAGTTCGACATGGAAACATTGTCATAACAGCAATACTGTTTTCTTAACGTGGAATTACCTATAGTTAGGTTATAAAGGTAAATGTATTTCTGGGGGCGGGTTGGTGGGTTCCTGGACATCGCAAAGAAGACATCTCTCCTCTGACACTCATTCCAAGTAAGACTTGCTTACTTCCTAATAATGTTAGAAACCTTGGGATACACGGTGTATTATTTTTCCTATATATTTAAACAGGAATAATACTTTGCGTGTGCTTTAATGAACAATCGTATTTCAATGCCAGTGGTGCAGTGCTCGGCGGTAAAAATGAGAACTACGCCCATATCGTCCATATTCCTGTATTGGGAAGGTGTATTAGTGCATTAATGGCAGAGGGCGATAGTTCAGCTAATCCCGACACTACGTTAATCATTTGAGTATCTGCTTGAGATGTAATTGTATACCGAGTTTTGCAGCAAAATGACAACTCCTTCATAGTGCGCATTTTATTTAATTTTACATTTTATTTTTATTTTATTTTGTCAAATGGATGTAATTGTACGGTATCGGACTCATGATGGTGCCAGAAAATTCTCCCGGTAGGAGGAGTTATTTTACCCCACGGTAACTAGAAGAGGGACGGTAGGTGTCGCGCGCAGCCGGCCAGGAGCGTGTGACGTCAGCTGACTCTAGTCTGCCAGGTGCTGTAACTTACTACAAATCAGTGTGCCGAACGCCCCGCTTATCTTCTTATAACAAATACGTCTACGTTGTAATATAATATTTTCACATTAAAACCACAAATATATTGCATAAAACTATTCTTTTTATTATCTTGTTTGTGTGCTTTTGTAAATATTGCAGACCTCCTTTGAAAGCCAGAATGGTGAGACCTTTTGCTAATAGGTTTAAAAATCATTTTTAAATGTTCCAATATACCTAAAATTTTGTATTTACAGCTCCGAATTACTTGAAAGAATTTAAATCAAGAACCCTATAGACGTACAATTTAACAATCAAGAAATAATTATATAGATGTTGATTCTCATAGGGAATCTGAAATATTTGTCCCGAATGAGTAAATTTATAATACCGATATAAATGGCCGGTTATTGGACATCATAAATTTTCCAGCTAACTCATTCCTGGTTGCCAGTGTTTCACCCTCGTGTGCCAGGTTGGGCTCATCAGTTGGTACCTAGCACACCTACCAAGACGCTGGTTAGTGCATACCGAGGAGGCCACTGCGTAGGCTACTTGGAGCCACCGGCAGTGCCAATGCATTATGAGAGACTTTGTCTCTTTACCAAAAATTGATGCCTGCTTGGCTTTCAGATGATATAGATGTTGATTCCCATAGGGAATCTGAAATATTTGTCCCGAATTAGTAAATTTATAATACCTCCACGGTATGCAATAGCCAGCGTCTTGGTAGGTGTGCTAGGTACCAACTGATGAGCCCAACCTAGCACACGAGGGTGAAACGCTGGCAACCAGGAATGAGTTAGCTGGAAAATTTATAATGTCCAATAACGGACCATTTATATTGGTATCAAGAAATAATGTTAAACGATGAAGTGTGAAGAGGTTTTGGGCAGGAACTGTTCCTTTTTCCAACAAGGGCTTAGGGGGGAGCAGGCCTAACACTTCAAGTTGTAAATCTCTTTCAAAATCAGAGGGCGGAAATTGTTCGGAAAATATACTTGAGATTTCAGAGTTAAAAACATTTCTTTGTACAAAAATATACCCAATGTTCGTGCAGAGTTGGGTATTTTGGGATTCTATAAAAGGACAACTTACTGTACGTTTCTTTGCGTTGTTGGGATGGTTTGCACAGCATTTTAACAGTACAAACACGACATATACACTGAAGTTTATTTCATCCACGAACGATGTGCATAGTTCACGACTTTTGAAACATTCGCAAACCTCGAAAGTAATGAAATACTTAAAGAAATAATGTGCAGACCAGAGACGAACAGCAATGCACCGAATTTCACTGCTTAGAATGAAAACACTGGCACCAAAAAGTGTATAGACTGATATTAACGCGCAAAACAATACGTAGTGTAATGGGAGGGAGAGTCCTGTGACGTCACGGCCATGCCAGTCTACTGCGCATTCGTCTCGTGACACCTACCATCTCTCTTCTAGCTACCGTGTTTTATTTGCCGATAGATCTACCAACACAAGGCTGACATATCTGAGAATCATCAAATGCCGCCGGACTGAGCCAGGTTTGAACCCACCAACTTGGGTTCAGAATGGAATACACGCAGGAATTATTGTTTTGAGCATGCCAAAAGCTTACTGAATGAAATTACAAGCATGGTGGATGTATTTCAATCGTCAGCCAGTGAAATTCATAAACATTTTTTTGGAAACTTCACATATACTTTTTGGTTTCCTGTTTTCTCTTAGGAACTACCTCGCTGGTGTTGAGAAGATGAATTATACCTTTCTTCTTGCCGTGAGGAGAGTATGCGCCGCGGCCATAGATAAAAGCTTCGGGGCCACTGTTCTCATGACAGAGATTGTTATATTTGGTAACGGAATCTAAATCTCATCATTGCCGGGAATTACGCCACATCCCATTTTACGTTGGCTAATGGCAATGCAAGGACCTACTTCAGGAATGGAGAATGCCATGTTCTGCTCTGTATTAGGTTGCAGAGTGGGCTTCGGCTTTCAAGTGGTCACGGCTGGTCCGTGGTCCGACAGCTCTGCACTCCGAACAGCCAACGGGGCAGAGGAGGGGTGGCCACGGCTCTGTCGTGGCTCTACGTCTCTGTTTTCGGAAGACGGAGAGGGGCTGATCTCCACCGTCGGCTGTCCTGAGAATGGTATACCGTGGTTTTCCAATCTCCTGCAATAAGGCGAATGCCGGAACAGTTCCTAGTATAGTCCACGGCCGCCAACTCTCTCACCTTCTCCGCACATCTCCTGGCCTGAGAGGCCAGGAGGCTCGCAGTCCCCTTCAGGGCCGGAATGGAAACGTTTTAGTAGCAGTAACCTGTTCTGTATAGGAAAATGAAAATCCACAGCCCGTTTTCCAGTCAGTGACCGCGTCAGGAATGGAATGAAGGAAGCCCCCATCTTGCGGCGAGGATAAGAATTGTGCCGGCTGCCGAAGCCTGTCGCACACCTCTGGGGTAATGATTAATGAGTGACAGATGAAATGAAATGATATTGGAGAGTGTTACTGGAATTAAATATGAGAGTAAAAACCGTAATAGCCGGAGAAAAACCTATCCCGCCCCCGCTTTGTCCAGCACGAATCTCACATGGAGTGCTCGGGATTTGAACCACGGAACCCAGTGGTGAGAGGCCGGCGCGCTGCCGTCTCCCGTTCTGTTTTGTATAGAAATATAAGAAATATATTATATTCCTTTCCTTTTCTGCCAACCATTTCAATTACATATTCAGTAGAACACCGTTATAGGTTCCTAATAGAACTCAGCCGGGCTGAGTGGCTCAGACGGTTAAGGCGCTGGCCTTCTGACCCAAACTTGGCAGGTTCGATCCTGGCTCAGTCCGGTGGTATTTGGAGGTACTCAAATACATCAGCCTCGTGTCGGTAGATTTATTGGCACGTAAAAGAACTCCTGAGGGACTAAATTCCGGCACCTCGGCGTCTCCGAAAACCGTAAAAGAGTAGTTAGTGGGACGTAAAACAAATAACATTATTATTTAAATAGAGCTCAGAAAATTAGAGTAGGCGAAGCTTTATCTGACCCAGTAATAATTAAGAGGGGAATTCCTCAAGGCAGTATTATTGGACCTTTATGTTTTCTTATATATATCAATGATATGTGTAAAGAAGTGGAATCAGAGATAAGGCTGTTTGCAGATTATGTTATTCTGTACAGAGTAATAAATAAGTTACAAGATTGTGAGCGGCTGCAGGGTGACCTCGATAGTGTTGTGAGATGGACGGTGGGCAATGGTATGATGATAAACGGGGTTAAAAATCAGGTTGTGAGTTTCACAAATAGGAAAAGTCCTCTCAGTTTTAATTACTGCGTTGATGGGGTGAAAGATCCTTTTGGGAATCGTTGTAAGTATCTAGGTGTTAATATAAGAAAAGACCCTCATTGGGGTAATCACATAAATATGATTGTTAATAAAGGGTACAGATCTCTGCACATGGTTATGAGGGTATTTAGGGGTTGTAGTAAGGATGTAAAGGAGAGGGCATATAAGTTTCTGGTAAGACCCCAACTAGAGTATGGTTCCAGTGTATGGGACCCTCACCAGGATTACTTGATTCAAGAACTGGAAAAAAATCCAAAGAAAAGCAGCTCGATTTGTTCTGGGTGATTTCCGACAAAAGAGTAGCATTACAAAAATGTTGCAAAGTTTAGGCTGGGAAGACTTGGGAGAAAGGAGACGAGCTGCTCGATTAAGTGGTATGTTCCGAGCTGTCAGTGGAGAGATGGCGTGGGAGGACATCAGTAGACGAGTAAGTTTGAGTGGTGTCTTTAAAAGTAGGAAAGATCACAATATGAAGAAAAAATTGGAATTCAAGAGGACATATTGGGCAAATATTCGTTTATAGGAAGGGGAATTAGGGAATGGAATAACTTACCAAGGGAGATGCTCAATAATTTTCCAATTTCTTTGCGATCATTTAAGGAAAGGCTAGGAAAACAACAAATAGGGAATCTGCCACTTGGGCGACTGCCCTAAATGCAGATCAGTAGTGATTGATTGATTGATTGATTGATTGATTGATTGATTGATTGATTGATTGATTGATTGATTGATTGATTGATTGATTGATTGATTGATTGATTGATTGATTGATTGATTGATTGATTGATTGAAAAGTTTTAATAATTGTGTCGTTGTAACTTAGATTTATGCTTTCATTCGGGTGGAGTCGAAAATTATAGGGAACAAAACTTAATTAGGCCTGTTTTAGATTGTGCATATTTAGTTTTAAGCATGGCATTAAAGATTTCAGAGCCAGGCCGAGATCAACATCAAACACAAACACACCTTCGCTTTCAACTGGTGTCACCGTAGTGTAGTTGCTATGCCTTGATCCTGTCAGCTTGGAGATCCGTATAAATCCCTCTGCTGTTGATGTTTCTCTCTTTTGGATTGGTGTTCTCAAGCCCGTCTTAACAGCCACGTGCAGATAGAGCCACAACGCCTCGCAAAGCCCATTTGAATTCGCCCACGAAGTGATCTGATTGGCTGACTTCAGTAGCTGGTGAAATGACAACGGTATGAGGTATCGAATTTTTTTCTTTCTTTTTTTTCTTTCTTTTTTTTTTTTTTTCAAATTATTCATCAGTATGACAAACTCTCTAACTCTCCTATACCCGATTCACGTTGTTTCCGACCACCTTGCATTTCACAAAAGTGTTTGAACTCGTACTGTTAAACACACAACTACTGTACATTATGTACAGTGGTGGTGGTGATTGTTTTAAGAGGAAGTACAACTGGGCAACCATCCTCTATATAACACTAATCGGAGGGAAATGTGGAAGGGATCCGACACTTCGAAAAATGAAGATATCGGCCAAAGGAAGACAAGGGCCACGAAGGGCGTGAAAATGAAAGACTCCCTAGCCCTCGCAAACCTAATAGCGTCGGGGTCGGAAAAGAACAAGTGTTGACCGGGAGAGGTCGGATAGGATAGATGAAAGTGAGGAGCCTGGCACAAGTAAGTGGAAGCAATGCCAGGACTCAGCTGAGGGCCCCGTGGTCGCCAACCCACACTCCAGAGTTCAGAGCCCCTAGGGCCTCTTTTAGTCGTCTCTTACGACAGGCAGGGGATACCGTGGGTGTTATTCTACCTCCCCCACCCACAGGGGGCATTATGTACAGTACTCACCAAGCATATTCGTTGAGGAATAATAAGGAATAACTTTTGTCTGACTTCTCCTGTTTCCCCGATTTACAGTTTTTAAATTACGGTCTATGTTTATAATTTGCGGCATAATTTCAATGTGCCTTTCTCTAGCCTTTTTTTTTTTTTTTTTTTTCTGTCCAAGACAAGGGGACATTATTAATATTAAGTTGACCAAATCTAGGCCGACGTTTGGTGAAAATAATTGCCTGGGTTTTGGTGGGATTTATTTTCACCTTGGTTAGGACGCCCCACTTCCGGAAAGATGAGATCCATTGTTGCCAGTCGTAGTCTAGCCCTTACGTATTCCATCGTCCTTGATAACTGATATGAGTTAGTGTGACGGTAAAACATTATGGAAAGAATGTTATTACTCTCCGGGAAAGTACCTTATATCAGCATACTTGAGTGTTGCAAAATTATGAAATAGGAATTTACTATGATCCAGCAAAGCAGATTGAGCTGGCACGAAGGACTCAACTTGGCATAACTCCTCGATATCTCACACGCTATCTCTCAGCAGATAGCGGAACTGCCAAGTGCGCTTACCTAACGATATCTACCGACAGTACGCGGAGCTAACTGGAAAGTTCAAAGGCTCTAAATCTAAACATAGGAAAGCCTTTAGAAATGTAGTCCAAGCTCAAGAGCGAACATTTGGCAGAGCAAAGGATCCGGAACAGCTGGAAGACGCCTCAAGCCGGTGAAGCAGACAACCAAGGGAATACGAGTGGATACGTATGTATGGATCCTGCACGGATTTTATTCATTCATTTATTCACATATTCATTCATTCATCATTCAAAAGGAGAATCCTTGAACAAGAGACCATTAATGAAGTCATTAAGAACTTCTGCATACATCATTACGTTAAGGGAATCATATTTATGAGTTACTAGCAATTACCCGCGGCTTCGTTCGCGTGGATTTCGGAATTTGATCAAAGTAATCGCTCCTCGGCATTGTACTAAGACATTATCAGAAAATTCCTAAAGTAAAAACTCAACAAAAAAATGAGTTTCATTCACCCCAGAAATTCTTTGTAAACCATGTTTGTGGTATTACCTTTTGGGGCTAAGACGACCATGCGTCATAGAACTGTACATGTGAGAAACAGTCTTCTCTCAAGTCGAAAAAACAAGTACATGTTTCTTTACTTTTAAAGGAGATTCCAAATACCTATTCCAACATCTGTAACATTTTCAGTTTTTGAGATATACATAAGTATCCCCATAAAAAGAATTCAACCCCTTGATCAGTCCTTCCCCCACCCTCACCCCAATGTAAGTGTATTTTCCGAAAACAAAAAGAATGTTTCTTTATGTGTAAAAGAGATTCCAAATACCAATTTCCACGTCTGTAACGTCTTCAGTTTTTAAGATGTAAGTATCCTCATAAAAAATAATTCAGCTATATTTCACTTCTTTTCACCCCCTGTTAAGTGCCTTCTCCGAAAACAAAAAAGGTACAGGTTCCTGTATTTTTAAAGGACTTAACAAATACCAAGTTTCTTGTCTGTAACATGTTAAGTTTTTGATATATAATGTACATATACCAGTACTCATTTTAAAAATTCACCCGCTTTTCCAATTATTTTCAGCCCCTTAACTGGATTTTCCGAAAAGGAAAAATACGTGTTTCGTTATTTTTAAAGGAGATTCCAAATACCATTTTTCATGCCTGTACGTCTGTAACACCTTCAGTTTTTGAGATAAATGCATACTCATAAGAATAATTCAACTTCATCTTCTTCACTTCTTTCCACCCCTCTGCGCCTTAAGTCGACTTTCCGAAAACAAAAAAATACGTGTTTCTTTATTTTGAAAGGAAATACAAAATACCAACTTTCACGTCTATAACAGCTTCAGTTTTTAAGATAAAGTATCCTCTTAAACATATTTCAACTCCTTATTTACAGATTTTCAACCCCACACCCCTTACATCGATTTTCCGAAAACAGAAAACAAATGCGTGTTTCTTCATTTGTAAAGGATATTCAAAATACTAATTTTCACGTATGTGACATCGTCAGTTTTTGAGATATAAGTAACTCATAAAAGTAATTCAACTCCTTTTTCGCCCCCATCCTACCCGTTGATTCCCCCTCTCGAAACGTGCGTGATTCTTTATTTTTAAAGGAGATTCCAAGTACCAATTTTCACGTCTTTAACATCTATAGTTTTTGAGATATAAGTACCCTCACACAAAGAATTCAAGTAAATTTTCAATTCACTCACTCCCCTTAAGTGGATTTTCCGAAGACTAAAGAACACGTGTTTCTTTACTTTGAAATAAGATTCCAAATACAAATGTTCATGCCTCTAACATCTTCAGTTTTTGAGATATAAGTATCCTCATAAAAAGAATTCAACTCCTTTTTCACCCCAGCCCGTTAAGTTGACTCCCCCCCCCCCCCCCGCCTCCGAAAAATTCGTGTTTCTTTATTTTTTAAGGTGGTTCCAAATACAAATTTTCACGTGTGTAACCTGAAGCTTTTGAGATATACACTTAAGAAAATGGAAATTGCAACACCATGAAGGCATTGGCCGTTTGTGTTGATTTTCAAGATATGGAACGATACCATGTAGGTATGTAAACGATCAACGTTTCAGACCCATTGGATTGTTGCTACAGGTCTCCCCACGTGATTGGTCGCGGAGGAATCAACTCCAGTATAAGGACTCTGGTGTAGCGTAGTTGACTTGCAGTCTGTGCAGTGAAGTGTTCCCCGTCAAACATGCCTCGACGACAAAGAAGAGCACGCTCGGGAAGAGGGCTCGGATAATTGGGCTGTGTGAGGCTGCATTATCGTTAAGGACTGTCGCTGCACGTGTTGGCCGACAGGTATCTACGGTACAACGTGTATGGCAGCAGTGGTCAAATGAAGGTACCCACACTCGTAGACGTGGCACAGGCCGAGCGCGACAGACAACTGTGAGAGATGATCGCCGCATCATTCGGATGGCCCGGATGGAACCCCATGCAACAGCAGCGCAAATTCGAGCAGCTGTGGCACCCCACGTTACACAACAAACAGTTGGTAATCGCCTGCGTGCAGCTGGCTTACGAGCTCGTGTCCCTGCAGAAGGTGTTCCATTGACCCCAAAACAGCGACGTGTAAGGCTGACCTGGTGTCGAGAAAGATCGACGTGGGTCGACGAACGGCATAGGGTCGTCTTTAGTGATGTATCGCGCTTCTGTCTTGCCCGCAGTGATCGCCGGAATCGTGTGCGCTGACGTACCGGGGAGAGGGGCCGCCCAGATCTTATTGTCGAGAGGCACACAGGGCCAACACCAACCATTATGGTCTTGGGAGCTATTGGTTTTAATGTGAAATCACAATTAGTGCTTGTTGAGGGCACTATGACAGATGGACAGTACGTTGATAGGGTACTCAATCCAGTGGTTGCCCCTATGATGGCGAACATTGCTAACGGGATGTTTCAGCAGGACAATGCCCGGGTTCACACTGCACGCATCTGCAGAGAAGCTCTCCACGACATCACAACCTTAGAATGGCCCGCCAGATCCCCGGACATCAGTCCTATTGAGCATGTGTGGGACATAATGGGTCGACAACTGGCCAACCGTCCTCAGCCACCCACAACTCTGGAACAACTGACCCGTGCAGTGCAGCAAGCATGGGCCTCAATTCCTTAGGAAGCGATCCAGGGCCTTATTGACTCCATGCCTCGACGAATTCATGAATGTATTGCAGCTCGTGGTGAGCACATCCTGTATTGATTGTTGTCCAAACTTGCGGTCAGAGGGACCTGAAAGTGTAATCATCGAATCACAACCGAACACTCGTCCTGCATGCTGAATTGCAGCAATGTAGCACTACTCCTTCTGGGTGTTGCAATTTCCATTTTCTTCAGTGTAAGTTTCTCCACAAAAAGAATTACATTTCTTCACTTTCTTTCACCCTCCTCCCTTCAGTGAATTTTCCGAAAACCAAGAAAACGTGTTTCTGTATTTAAAAAGGAGCTTCCAAATGCCAATTATCACGACTGTAACATCTCCAGTTTTGAGATAAATGTATCCTCATAAAAAGGAAATAAACTCCTTCTTCACCGCCACGCCCCCAAGTAGATCTCCCCCAAAATGCGTGTTCCTTTATTTTTAAAGGAGATTCCAAGTACTCATTTTCACGTCTGTAACATCTTTAGTTTTTCAGATATAAATATCCTCTTACAAAATATTCAACTAAACTTTCAATTAATTCATCCCCCTTAAGTGGATTTTCCAAAGACAAAAGATTACGTGTTTCTTTCCTTTTTAAGAAAATTCCAAATACAGATTTTCATGTCTGTAACATCTTCAGTTTTTAAGATATATGTAACCTCGTTAAAAGAATTCATCTCCGTTTAAATCCCCCTCCCCCTACCAAGTTGATTCCCCCACCAAATGCGTGTTTATTTATCTTTAAAGGAGATTCCAAATACCAGTTTTTACGTTTGTAACATCTTTAGATTTTTTGGTGTGTGTATATATACATTCCATACAAATAATTCAACTAATTTTTCAATTCTTTCACCCCCTCTCCAACCCCGTTAAGTTTTTTCCGAAAACTAAAGAATAAGTGTTTCCTTATTTTTAAAGGAGATTCCAAAAACTAATTTTGACGTCAGCAATGTGTTAAGTTTTTGAGATATACTGTAGATACACTATTTTAAAAATTCATCCCCTTTTTCAGTTCCCCTTAAGTGGATTTTCCGAAAAAATATTTGTTTCTTTACATTTACAGGAAATTCCAAATACCAGTTTTGAAATCTGCAATATGTTACGTGTCTGAGATAATTTTCAGATATAGTCCTTTTAAAAATTCACCCCATTTGTCACTCCTGTTCACCCCCTATTCATCGGATTATCCAAAAACACAAAAATACATGTTTCTTTATTTTCAAAGGATATTCCAAATTTCAATTTTCATGTCTGTAACATCTTCAGTTTTTGAGATATAAGCCTCCTCATAAAAGGTGTTCAACCCCTTTTCCCCCTTTTCCACGCCCCTTAATGGGATTTTCTGAAAACAAAAACTACGTGTTTCTTTATTTTTAAAGGAGATTCCAAATACCAAATTTTACGTCTGTAAACTTTTAGATTTTTTAGATATTGATATCTTCACTTCAAAAATTCACCCCCTTTTTCACTCCCTTAGCGACGTAATATCCAAAAAGCCTCCCTTAGGGAGCACCTACATGTTAATATGAATGTATCCCCAAAATTTAATTTCTTTATGTCCAGTAGTTTTGATTCGGCGATGATGAATCAGTCAGTCAGGGCAAGTTATTTTATATTATATAGATTGTTATTAGACCCAACTACTTATGTCTGGTTCTCTGGGCTCAGCCTACTACCCTGTGGGTGGGGGTAGAATAACATCCACGGTATCCCTGCCTGTCGTAAGAGGCGACTAAAAGGGACCCCGGGCTCTTAACTTGGGACTGTGGGTTGGTGATCACGGGACTCTCAGCTGAGTCTTGGCATTGCTTCCACTTGCAGTACTTCTGCCAGGTTTCTCACTTTCATCTATCCTATACAACCTCCCTCGGTCAACTCTTGTTCTTTTCCGACCCCGACGGTATTAGAGCATTCGATGCCCAAGGAGTCTTTCATTTTAATGCCCTTTGTAGCCCATGTCTTTCTTTGGCCGATGCCTTCATTTTTCGAAGTGTCGGATCCCTTCACTTTTTCTTTCTGATTAGTATTGCGCCGTTCCCGCGTCCAGGTCGAGTCGCATAAGATCCAGGCTAGCTCGAATATACCTTAATTTCTCGTTTCTCAAAATTTATGGGCTATGGGTTCCGCATTCGAGAAAAGATCGCCGGCTTATGATTGCAGGAAAGGCCTAATCTACGTAGTGGACGTCTCCTACCCGTAATTTGATTAGTTTCCACATTTGGCTCATGAAAACATAAAATAATCATCACTTACATCTAATACTTATTTCGGAGCGACGTAAAGCCCCTAGCAAAAAAAAATACTTATTCTAAGAGGTCATTGAAAGAGTGCTTAGGTTTTACAATACAATATTTATTTGAAAATGAAAATAAAACTTGAATAGAATAATTAAATGTTGAATTCTTCTTCGAGAAAGTAGATAAGAAATAACTGACTTGATGTCATATAAATTAAACCCTGTTTTTTTTTCTATGGGCTTTACGTCGCACCGACACAGATAGGTCTTATGGCGACGATAAACCATGTTCAATTACGGACAACAGGTTATTCATGAGAAAATGTTTTCTGAAACCATAAAAATATTCAACATGTATTACACTTTTCTAACATTCTTTCAAGATTCTTAGCGCTTTCTTCTTGTAGAGAAAGATAGTCCATTTAGTTATTATATCCTTCAGAAAAATATGATCAAATAAAATGCCTAAAAATTACTCAAATTGTTCTCTTAGTTGGAAGTCTTAATTAATTCAAGTGCTTACCTATGTCATAATATGGTACTATTATCTATATCTGGTCGTGAAAATTCAGTATTCATTGACATGCCCCACAACGGGCGACTTAAACGCACTCTACAGTGTGCTAGCAGCAGTGCCAGACCTGTAGCTCAGATCCTTTCAAACAGAACAAATATGGCCTAGGCCACCATAGCTCAATTGGTAGAGCAACCGACGCGAAATCGGGAGGTTGTGGGTTCGGATCCCACTGGTGTCCGGCTGGCCATTTTTGTTCTGTACTTAACATCTCTTCAACACGTACTACATGTACGTAACACGACCTAATACGTTGTAAGTCTGTTTCGATTATATCTGACAGTCATTCAACCAGACCATGCTGTTTTCAGGTGATCTAGCTTGTACGAAGACCCTATCGATTATTAACAATCTTCAATTGTGAAGAAAAATTACGTGATATTGAGTAATGCAGAAAAATAAGCTTCCTAGCTTTGCTAACCTGAGTAAGAATTCTTGTGGTTGGAAGAAACACATGAAAATATGCTATTTCTATGTTATCCCTCTTATTAGGAATTATTCGATGATCTACCGATTGAATATCAACATAAGAACGTTACTGAGATCGTATTCTACGCTATATGTGGCTTATTCAAGTATCAACGGTCGATTGAAAACAAATTGTAATCATCCATCATCTCAAAAATACGCAAATTGAAACAATATCATCGCTAAAATGAACTAAATCTTCACTTGCGATGAAACAAAAAATATCACCAACATTATTCATCATAACTCTTTACCATTACTCGCATATAAGACCATCACTTCACATTATTCATCTCATATAACATTCTACATTACCTTAAACACATCAAATCATTTCAACCTGACGTATATTATTATGCCATCATTGACCATTCAGCTGATTATTCCGCTGTATACTCAATCTTGTATAAATTCATAAATATCACCACATTTTACTATTAAGCCATCAAAATCTTATATACTATTTCATTTCCACTCAATTTCATGTCACATGTTCTACAAACCTAGTGACTACCACAACGTCGTTCACCTACAGGAGAAACTTAACCTCTTTTCACTTAATGTTGACAGCATTACGAACGGAATACCTAATTATCACTGGTTAACTGTCCGACTCGTTGGCTGAACGGTCAGCGTACTGGCCTTCGGTTCAGAGGGTCCCGGGTTCGATTCCCGGCCGGGTCGGGGATTTTAACCTTAATTGGTTCATTCCTACGGCACGGGGGCTGGGTGTATGTGTTGTCTTCATCATCATTTCATCCTCATCACGACGCGCAGGTCGCCTACGGGAGTCAAATAGAAAGACCTGCACCTGGCGAGCCGAACCCGTCCTGGAACATCCCGCCACTAAAAGCCATACGACATTTCATTTTTACTGGTTAACTGCCTCTTATATATGGATTTGACGGCTTTGTCAGATGATTACCTACCAACCTCTAACCTATTGATAAAAGTCTCCTATTTGGGAACTCCTGGGACAGTCTCGGTCGGTTACCGGTCATCATGGGTTGAATCCGTCATCTCGTGTCGTCATAATCTAGGTAGGTGTGCCTCCTCTTACTTAGTGCATGCTGTTCTTGGTCTCTTGCGCAATCCAAACAGAACAACACGTCAGCATGGTTAATTTCGTCATCTTACACATATAGCCTCCTATAATCTATATACATCATATGGGAATACCGCTTCTTAATGATCTTTGGGTTATTCTAAGACTTGTAATGTATCTACGAATATTTCAATTGAGCTCTGGTAGTAAACATTTTTCTTTTCTCTTTCGCTACGCTGGTATCACTGCTATGTGGTCTCTCAAAGTCAATTACATCGGCTAACACGTCGTTTTATAAAGATATCGTGACGTAGTAGTACGGAAGTCTTTTTACTCTGTAGGGACAGTTTCAATTTTCGAAGTGAAATATTATTCAGCACCGATATCTCGCAAAATAGTTCGTGGGCAGTAACCCTTATCTATCTAATGTCTTAAACTTCGTCTAGACGATATTGTTCTTCCTCTCGAGTAGTTCTGGATGAGGTTCTCCTTCTGTACCTTTAGTGCGAATCGAATGTTATATTCCAATAATAAATTTCAACAATCTTCTTGCGTCTTTCTTTACCACCGCCTTCTATGCTCCTTTCTCATCAAGTACCTGAAGAAAACAGTACTCCTTTCACATGTAGCAATATTCTGACGCTTTACCAATGACGTTCTCATCGCTCACACTCCATTTTTGTTCCAATTAGACCTGCTTGGGAAAAGTGAAATGGCACAGTATTATATAGAGGATGGTTGCCTAACTGTATTTCCTCTTAAAACAAAAATCACCCCCACCACTTCAAAATACTGATCTTCGGTTCAGAGGGCGCCGGGTTCGATTTCCGGCGTATGGTTAACATCTGCTGTTTGCTAGTTACCATCTTTCCTCTTATGGACGTGATACCAGAAAAATCTGGTTAAGTCTCTTTATCATCTAGGTACAGTTGCAAAAAGGCTTAGGTTCCATCCCCGACTACTGCTTTTCGATATGTACGAAAGCAAATTAGCGTTGACATAATTTCAGGAAGGAGGTTTGGTCCTGCTTCCAGAGCGTCGTTAAGCGATGGCGAGTCTCTCTCGTGTGACAAAGCGTCGAAAACAATCCTCCGTTTGATTGCTCCATTCCCCTCTTTCATAACAGCATAGTGTGGCAGGTAGAAAACATCGCTTAGATTATCTTCTGCAGCAGTCATTTCAACATGTTCCTTCTCAATAGTCATTCATTTGTGTATAATACATTTCTCGAACTCAGCATTGTCATGAAGTTCCCTTTCAAGTGATCTAAAGTGATTCTTGGCATTGATGTGGTTTGATGGGAAGATAACTTCCACTTTTCTGGGTAGAGAAACTACTCTTCGCCCTTCTTCCATACAAAAGGAATCGTAAAACTGTTGAAGAATGGTAGCGTCCTTCCTAGAAAGTTTTCTATCTTGCTGCTCTCGTATTCCCATGGTCTCTAAAGCCCAGAATTGTCGCATGCTGTCGTTTTTACGCTCAAATTCTTGACTTGTGTGAACATGATTTATAGCGACATCGTGGACTGTGATTCCTGACTTGTTTCTGCTAAGAACCCAACCCAAGCTAGACGGGAGAATTAATACTGACTCAGAAAGGTGTACTGGTTGGCCATCTCGGATCTGTGATCACCACCTATGAGAAGTTCAATAGGGAGTTCGCTTTCATTGTCCTTGGGGTCTGTTAATTGCAACGTTCGGGCGCACGATAAGGAATAGACATCGTTTGGAACGGCAGGATGCTGGGAATACTTGTTTTCGCTCTCGAAAGTTATCATTATATTAGTTTTCGACCACACGCCACTGATGTTAAACTGGACAACCCTGCGTGTTGTAGCCGTGTGTTGATCACACTCAAATGTCGTAACAGACAGTTTCCTTTTTTTGACAATAAGCTTGAGCTGATCCACGAGGCTTGTTCTGTTGAAACTGGACTGACTTCCAGCATCTAAAATACTTCGTGTAAGTTTGGTATCTTATTCTTCTTCGCACAGTCTTTAGTGTGATAGCCTTGTCTAAGGCAAAGGAAGCATTTGTTCACATTCTTCAGCTTTTCAGTTCTCTACTGGTAGATCGTTATTGTTTGACAATGTTGACCACAGTGAGCTCGAGTCTCACAGAAAACGCAATACGGTTCTGTCACTTGTTTGATATTCTTTCTCTTCGACTTATTAGGTATGGTATTAACATGGAGAGTCGCTGCCGTTGGAATATAAGTAGTATCTTCTGCGTAGTCAAGCCACACCCCACCTCTTCGTTCAAAAACTGCATTAGACGCGAGATACTGCTTTCTGGTATTTCCAACCTCTTGGCGTTAAGTAGCCATCGGCGACAAAGATCGTCAGGAAATGCGCGAAGAATTATGGAGGCTAATTGTTTTCCATAGACGTCTACATCTTCACCTGGTGCTGTCACCGCTTGAATCCGTCGGTGGCACTCAATATACGTGGCATTGAGAACCTTTGGACTGTCGGAATGTGCAGGTTGCAGATGCTCCAAGAAATCCAGGTGGGATTGAATAATTCTATTTTTATCCCCATAACGGGACTCCGAAATCTTCTTCACCTGTTCTTAAGTATCGCCGTTACTGATATTTCATCCACCAGATGTTTTGGTTCACTGTCGAGGTATCCTCGAAGGAATACATGTTGGTTTATCACCGATACCACTGAGTTATTGTCCATTGAAGCCCGAAATTGCTCCCAGAACCGTGGCCATGATTCTACGTATGTCTCCTGAAAAAGTCTCTATTCTAACAGTAGGAAGCTTAACTTTGGAAGTAGCTATGGGTGACGTAGTAGCTGAGCAAGCATGTGCGTCTTGCAAATTCTTTGTTGTTATAAGTTTATTAGCCTTCCGCATTCCACGTTTAGCACTGTTTATGTAATTTTCACAGACTTGTACGTCCTCGTCATGGTCGTCGTTCTCAATCAGATCGTGTATAGCATCACCTAGAACAGGGTCAGCCAACTGCGAGTACGTGTGATGTCAGGTAACACGTCACACATTCTGCTCGGGCAGCGAAACGAAGTACTTAGTACTGTAACTGAGAAGTGAAGGCTAGAGGGGCGAGGGGAAATGCAACTTCATTCGTAGAGGGAGGCCCAAGGGCTGCAGGTAGTACAATGCGGTATGTGTAGTACATATTTCTCTCCACATAATTTATTGTAACGTAACTTTGTTATGAATTAATATAAAAGTTATAAAGCAACTTTATTTCTACGTATACAAACTAAACTAACTTTTTCCGGTGAATCTTCGGAACTGATATTGAACACAAAATTGCTGTGTTTTACAATATCACCCACTGTAAAAAAAATAGTGCTAATAGTAACAAACAGCACAGTTTTATAACAAAAATAGTACAGAGAGTAATCTGTAAACTCGAAACATACGTTTTATCTCATGATATCGATACTCAGTTGCCACTCGTGGGTTTCTTTGATTTTTGTAGTCTTGTTTCGTTTATTAGTTTTGCTACATTTGGAGTTAATGTTTGAGGAAACACTAAGTTTAAGAGCACTCTTCAAATCGTGATCTGACAACTGGCTTCAATATTTTGGTTTTGTTGATTTAAAATAGAAAAGATTCGTTCACAGGCATACGTGGAACCTAATATACTCAACATTCCCGCTGCAAACCTATGCAATCGGGGAAATCTTTCTTTTTAATATTATGAGCCCAACTACTCCAGAATTGCGCCCTACCATAGAAGGTGCACCATCTGTTACTATTGAAACTAGTTTGTTCCATGGCAAAGAAGCATTTTCAACAACACTTACAATGCAGTTGAGAATGTCGATGCCTTTCGTGGTATTCTTCATAGGCACTAAATCCAGTATTTCCTCCCAAATCGTTAAGTTTCTGTCAACCCCTCGTATGAAAACGGCTAGCTGGGCCGTGTCAGAAATATCTGTGCCTTCGTCAATTGCTAAGGAGTATGCCCGGAAGCTTTTTGTCAGTTCTGATAATTGTAGGTGGACATCATCAGATAGGTCTTGAATTTTTGTCGACACTGTGTGCACGGACAAGCTGGTAGCTTCGAACTCTTGAATGATATTTAGACAAAACTCCTCACCTGCTAGAATTAAACATTCCTTTACGAATTCACCACCACTGAACGGTTTAAGTTTCTTTGTAATTAAATATGAAATTTTATAACTCATTCGAACTGCTGACTCACTGATCGAATGCTCGACATGGTTATGTAATTACACGTACCCTTTCCTCGCCTTGATACTGATCATAATCTGCAGCGTGATACAAACTTTTAACCACGCCATTTTCAGTTGTAGATAACGTTGATCTAGACCTACAGTTAGAGTTATTAGATTTACAGTCTGATAGAGAACTAAGAGATAAATTTATTAAATAAGGATTTGTGTGGATTTTTGTGAAAAGTATCTATAAAAGCCGTAGCCACCAGCCTGTATGGCACTTCACGTGTTTACTACAAAGCGAGGCTGTCTCTTCGTCTCCAGTCTACGAAAGCGGCTCCCCACCTTCTGTGCTCTTACGTCACATGGTCTCTCCGACGTCACACAGTCTCTCTTACATCACACGCCAGCCAGTTGGCCGAGCCTGACCTAGAACAATTAAACTCTGAAAGCTGTCCTAAAGACGTTCCAAGACGTGTTCTATGTCGTCCAGTGCCGCAGTATCGCTGAAATCATTTATCTGTTTGGTAAAACGTGTAATGTTAGAACGGTGAATAGTGCGCTTTCTTTTTAGCTTGTCAAGCGAGGACTGAGACATTCTTTCTTGTTAGTGTAATAATGTTCTGTGAATTTCCTCGTGATCTAGCTGACTGAATGTTTTCTTATGTAGTTCCACCAATGCTCAAGAGATAGCGCTAGTTGTCACCCCGTCGTTGTGAGATTCTCCTAGAGATTATGTCCTCTATGCAGATTATATGACAACAACATGGCGGCTACAATACATTACACTCAAACATAGTAACTTGAGATTATAAAAATAAAGCAGCACTCAACCGTTAATAAAAAGCAAACTTTGAGTGTTCTAACAACATTCAAAATAGTATTAGTGCCATGTAAGTACTTATCTGTTGTTTGTCGTGGTGAAACTTAGGTTGACGGACGGGCCGATAAGTTCAGTTTAATAAGTCTTTCAATCAACACCTTTCATATTACATATTTCACAAGATTTACAATCCTAGTTGTTATCTTCTCCTGTATTCCCGGGTTTCGGCACCATGAAATGTTTTACGGGTGTTAACTGAAACGCGTGCTTGTTGTAAAACTAACAGATCGTGGTTTTTATTACTTCTCGTGAACATACAATAATTTAGAGTCAATTGTTTCGTCATTATCCACATCAACTGTCAACATACAAAACTAAAATTCTCTAATTGGTACATATCACAATCTTCAACAGCTCCCATAAAGAAAAGTTACAAAAAGAAATACAACAGAAACAGCACCTTAAAAAGGACGACTTGGCCATTGACATAAAAAGTCCATAGTTCTAGTCCTTCAGATAAGCTACTCAATTCTGAAAATATCTAGGGATATGAGCTACTAATTTTAGGTAAATAAAATATAAGAAAGTATAAGAACATATTCTTTCTTTATTCCTAAACATTACAATACTTTTCTTAATCATCGTTTTCGGATCGATTAGATTGGCAGTTTGCCTTTTTCTACTACTACGAGCGCTAATGTGAGTCAATGCCCTTATAACTACATTCGTTTTGGACATTTTTCAAATATCAACAAACGTCTGAGGTATTGAACCAAGGAACACACTACAGAAAGATTTGTGTAAATAAGTTAATTTGGCTAGGATTTGAATAAAAAAGAAAACGAGTAAGGGAACAAGTGATTTTACGCTCTTTTTCCGGAGTTGCATTCAGGCCAGAAGTGATTTTCGAACTTTTTTTTTCATAGAGCTATCTAAGACTTAGAATTTGAAACCTTTCCGGACCCTTTAGACCGAGCTCGATAGCTGCAGTCGCTTAAGTGCGGCCAGTATCCAGTATTCGGGAGATAGTAGGTTGGAACCCCACTGTCGGCAGTCCTGAAGATGGTTTTCCTTGGTTTCCCATTTTCACACCGGGCAAATGCTGGAGCTGTACCTTAATCAAGGCCACGACCGCTTCCTTCCCACTCCTAGCCCTTCCCTGTCCCATCGTCGCCATAAGACCTATCTGTGTCGGTGCGACGTGAAGCAACTAGGACCCTTTAGACCTTGAACTTTCGGAACAATTGAGGAAATTGCTTAATTTTACGTTTTGGGTTGTATAGAGACCCCTACTTTGTCTGCTAAGAAATGTATTCAGCATTAAAAAAGAACAGCACATCCGGTGCTGAGCACATGAGCGAACTCAGGCAAGGCCGTTGTGCATTAAGTGCGACTGCAGCTATTAAGACTGAAGAATTGATGAGCTACTAATTTTAGGTAAATAAAATATAACAAAGTATGAGAATATATTCTTTATTTCCTAAAAATTACAATCCTTTTCTTAATCATCGTTTTCCGATCGATTAGATTAACAGTTGGGTCGTTCATGAACTAGTTCATTTGAACGACTCGTTTATTTGAACTGGTACGAGTTCGTTCAAATATTTTGAACGGGTCGTTCACACGAGCATACAACATGTTACAGGACAAAGACCAAAGCGAGCACATATACTGTAAAATGTACGTACTAACTCACGCCGCTCTTTGGCTATGATAGCTCATGATAAACTACCTCGTTCATTTGAACGACTTCGTTCATTGAACGAAGTGCCGCGAGAGCTGTTTCCATGAAGGCAGCACAAATGAACTACCTCGTACATTTGAACGACAAAATAAGCTCGCTCGCGAATGGCCAATGGCGTGCCGTGTTAATAGTCACATTACAGCACATCTCTTCACACACTTCTCAACTGCGGGGTGGGGGTTATTTATGGAAAATTAGAAAGCTTATCTGTCTCTCCGTCTCTCATAGATACCATTTCTCCACTTAAACTGGCGGTGGCATTGGGTAGCTGTTTTCTGTTCGTGCTCATAGCAAACTAACTCGTTCATTAAACGAAGTGCCGCGAGAGCTGTTTCTATGACATCACCTCATGAACTACTTCGTTCATTTGGACGACTCAAGGCAACGAACGTTATCGAATGAACTAGTTCAAGCAAATGAACTAACTGTACTCGTCCCTAGTTCTAACATTGCGCAAGATCTGACACGACATTAACACGTGCATTTCAGTTCTCATTTATTTAATCGTTTGGTGATTATAACAACAAATTCATAAGTCCAGGTCCAAATGTTTCAGCCACTCTACAGCACTTTCTGAAAGATGAAACAGGTCGCTGGTGCTTCCGGAGTAGGCATGAAGAGGGCAGCGCAGGATGACATGGTCCATGGTCTGCTCCTCTTCACTGCATTCACACATTGGAGAATCCATAAAACCCCACTTATGGCGTAAGAAATTGCTGCGGCCATGCCCAGTTCTCAGTCTGTTGAGGCGACACCATAGTTTTCTTGGAAGGTCGAATCCCTTAATTTTCTGAGTGGGATTTAGCTCATGAGCATTAGTTCCAGATGTTGAATTTGACCACTCATCCCGCCAGCTCTGGTTTAGATTAAAATTATCCCTCAAGAGTCAGCCGACCAGTACACTTGCTGGTCTTCTAGATCGAAGTCGTTGTGGCGATGTGTAACAAAATTCCTGGTGGACTGGTAATGAGGGATATGACCAGATCTTTTTTGCTTCTCTTAGCAGACCTTCCTTTCTCCTCAGGTGGGGTGGTGGGATATGACTAAGTACGGGTAACCAGTGGCGAGGTGTTGACTTTACAGTACCAGTTATGCAGATTATAGTAACATTCAGCAAATGTGGACTGTCCAGCCATACCGGGGCACAGTATTCAGCTGCAGAGTAGGTAAGACTGATATCCGTTAATCGTAAACAGTCAGCCGAGGCTCCCCAGGAACTGCCACAAAGCTTGTGCAGGATGTTATTCCTTGTAGCGATTTTGTGAGAGCGCTTGGTGCGATGTTCTTTGTAGCTCAGTGTTCTGTCCAGGGTGCCTCCTAGATATTTCTTATCTAAATCCTGTCATAACATTTATCTTTTTTTTTTTCTTTTTTTTTTTTCACAACCCATGTGAAGTTCGATTGTACCATACATATTATTAATCGCAGACATTTCGAGGTTCTATTTGGTGGTTATAGTGATGGTTTCTTCACTTTGCAAAGCACTTCATTGTTATAATTATCACATCAAGCTTCATTAAGATAAGTTCGAAAATTCAAGTTTATAAGGATTTAAATAGAAATAAACATACATTTTCCTTATTCTTATTCTTCTCCTCTACCGCTTTTCCCACACCTGTGGGGTTGCGGGCGCGGACTGTGTCGCACTCGTGTATTTGGCCCTATTTTACGTCCAGATGCCCTTCCTGGCTCTAACCCTATTTGGAGTGATGTAATCAGTATTGCGTGTTCCTGTGGTGGTTGGTAGTGTCTCAATATGAAGAGGAAAGCGCTAGGACAAACACAAACACCCAGTCCCCGAGCCAGAATGAATCAAAAGTTATTAAAATCCCCGAGCCAGTCGGGAATCGAACCCGGGACCTTCTGAAATGAAAGCCACAACGCTGACCATTCAACCAAGGAACCGGACGAACATACATGTTTATACATTTATAAATATATTTGAGTGTGATTTGATAGAATCTGATGATGTTCTTTCAAGAAAGAAATGGAAGTTAAATGGATGATGAAATTAAATGGACTCAGCGAGGGATCCCTCCTCCACCGCCTCAAAGGCAATGTGCTGGAGCGTGGTGGTAGTGGTGGTGGTGGTTGTTGTTGTTATTGTTTTAAGAGTAAGTACAACTAGCCAACCATCCTCTATATAACATTAATCAGAGAAAAAATGGAAGGGATCCGACACTTCGAAAAATGAAGGTATCGGCCAAAGAAAGGCAGGGACCACGACGGGCGTGAAAATGAGGCTCACTAGACCTCAAGTGTTCTAATACCGTCGGGGTCGGAAAAGAACAAGAGTTGACCAAGGGAAGTCGGATAGGATAGATGCAAGTGAGGAGCCTGGCACAAGTAAGTGGAAACAATGCCAAGACTCAACTAAGAGCCCGGTGGTCGCCAACCCACGCTCCAAAGCTTGGATCCCCTGGGGCTCGATTTAGTCGCCTCTTATGACAGGCAGGGGACACCGTAGGTGTTATTCTACCGCCCTCACCCACAGCGGGTCCTGGAGCGTGAGCCTTTGGATCGGGGGGATAAAACTGGTAACGAGGACCAGTACCTCGTCCTGCGCTTCTGAACAGGGGCCCTATAGGGGATGGGAAGATTCAAAGAGAGAGGCAAGGAAGTGACAAAGGCTTAAGTTAGGTACTATCCCGACCTTTGCTTGGAGGAAAAGAGCGGAACCCCCTCTACTCAGTTGACGTTCCGAGGCTGACAGGACCGCGTTCAAGTTTTCGGACCACTTTTTAAATTTCGTGGCAGAGCCGGGAATTGAACCCGGGCCTCCGGGGGTGGCAGCTAATCACACTAACTACTATACCACAGAGGCGGACTGCATGTAGTGATTTTTTAAAAAAATTTAAAGGTCGTCAGTGATAACTGGCGGTGGAGCATTTGAGGTTCAAATCAGCCTTCGGGCTGAATACACAACATACAGGCTTTGCAAAGGTTATACTGTCCGGGTCGGAGGAGAATAAGAGTTGGCCAAGCACGGTCGGACAGGAAAGTTCAAGGGAAGTGGAAATAATGTCACACACAGCTAGGGTTCCGTGGTTGCCTACCCACGCTCTAAACTTCAAAACCACCGGGCGATTTCGTCATGCCATTAGGGGCGCGCAGCTGTGAGCTTGCATCCGGGAGATAGTGGGTTCGAATCCCACTGTCGGCAGCCCTGGAGATGGTTTTCCGTGGTTTTCCATTTTCACACCAGGCAAATACTGGAGCTGTACCCTAGTTAAGGCCACGGCTGCTTCTCACTCCTAGTCCTTCCCTATCCCATTGTCGCCATGAGACCTATCTGTGTCGATGCAACGTAAAGCAAATTTTTTTAAAAATACCTCTTACGACTGGCAGCGGACACCGTGGATGTATTATACCGCCATATCCGCAGGAAGTCACCATGGGAGAAGGAAGATGGAAAAATGTAAGTGTGTGAAACCTGGACAAGGAAGTACAAGTCGTGTACCAATGTCACCTCCAGTCCCGTGGTTGTATGTAACACACGTCACACAAGTTGTGAAACTCTGGGAAATTGACAGTATAATATGACCACTAAAATGTTGATGGTCAATCTTTATGGAAGTGAGCTATTTAAAAGCTCAAACACCGCCTCGATCGAGTTAAGATCTAGAAGTGCACCTAGCTTGTTGACCAATAACTGACAAGTTCACAGATGGATGAGCTCCAAAGGTGATATTTTATTGTTAACACATGAAAACAATTCTCCACGGCCTTGATGACTTAGTTCCGACCCATAAAACACACAACTTCGTTCATTCAGTCATCATTCTCATCACTCCATCTGGGGAAGCAGGACTTCGCATCACGACATGAAGGTAGGAGGTCCAACAGGGTATTCTTGATCGTGTAGTGTCGTCTCATTCCTGTGGTGGAAATACCTCCCAGCCCAAGGTTGTCTAACTTTCAAAGACATATCTAAATAACTGTATGTACTGTAGCAGTGTCCGGCTCCATGGCTAAATGGTTAGCATGCAGGTGATGGGTTCGATTTCAGGTCGGGTCGGGGATTTTTCATTAGTTAATTCCTATGGTTCGGGGACTGATTGTTTGTGACGCCTTCAGCATTAGATTTCATCAGAGGTAGGACCCCATTCTTCACAGAGACGCAGGTCGTCTATACAGCGTCAACTCGAAAGATCTGCATGAGGCCTCATCGAAGGCCACATGCTATTATTATTATTATTATTATTATTATTATTATTATTATTATTATTATTATTATTATTATTATTATTATTTTCTGTAGCAGTGAAACATAGTTTAATTATGTATTATGACAGTTTGTTAGTTGGAATAAGTTTGGTACATTTTGAAAACGAACGAACTCAGTGGCATGTGATAGCAATGCTTGCGATGGTCGGGTGGTCTCTCCACCACGTTGGAGGTCGTACGTGACTGGGCGGGGGGAATGAGATTCTGTTCATTGCCTTCGTCCACTCACATGTAGTATAAATAAGGTTGTATAATAATAATAATAATAATAATAATAATAATAATAATAATAATAATAATAATAATAATAATAATAATAATAATAATAATAATAATAATAATAATAATAATAATAATAATAATAATAATAATACCGAGCTCGATAGCTGCAGTCACTTAAGTGCGGCCAGTATCCAGTATTCGGGAGGTAGTAGGTTCGAACCCCACTGTTGACAGCCCTGAAAATGGTTTTCCATGGTTTCCCATTTTCACACCAGGCAATTAATTAAGGCCACGGCCACTTCCTTCCTATTCCTAGCCCTTTCCTGTCCCATCGTCGCCATAAGACCTATCTATGTCGGACCGACGTAAAGCAACTAGCAAAAAAAAAAATTAAAAATAATAATCCAAGGATATGTTGTATACCAAATGCATATTATTATTATGTAGTACGTTCAAAACTAACTCCATGTAATAATTCCGATTACAATAAACGAATACGCTCTCTCCAGTTGGTGGTCATCAGTGACTGAGAGAGAAGAGTATTCATTCATTCATTCCTATGAAGCACTTTGGGAAATAATAATAATAATAATAATAATAATAATAATAATAATAATAATAATAATAATAATAATAATAATAATAATAAGCCAGTGACTGCGTGATTTAGGACACGCAGTTATCGGCTTGCATTCGGGAGATAGTGGGTTCGAACACCACTGTCTGCAGCCCTGAATATGGTTCTCAATGGTTTCCCAGTTTCACATCAGGCAAATGCTGGGGTTGTACATTAATTAAGGCCACGGTCGTTTCCTTCCTATTTCTACCCTTTCCTATCCCATCGTCGCCATAAGACCTGTCTGTGCCGATACGACGTAAAGCAGATTGTAAATAACAATAATAATATGCCGGGCTGAGTAGCTCAGACGGTTGAGGCGCTGGCCTTCTGACCCCAACTTGGCAGGTTCGATCCTGGCTCAGTCCGGTGGTATTTGAAGGTGCTCAAATACGTCAGCCTCCTGTCGGTAGATTTACTGGCACATAAAAGAACTCCTGCGAGTCTAAATTCCGGCACCTCGGGGTCTCCGAAATCCTTCAAAAGTAGTTCGTGGGACGTAAAGTCAATAACGTTATTATTCTTTCTTTCTTTCTTTCTTTCTTTCTTTCTTATTCCATTTTCCGTCCAGGGTTGGTTTTTCCCTCGGACTCAGCAAGGGATCCCACGTCTATCGCCTCAAGGGCAGTGTCCTGGAGCTTGAGATTTTCAGTCGGGGATACAACTGGGGAGGACGACCAGTACCCCGCCCAGGGGGCCTCACCTACTATTCTGAACAAGGGCCTTATGAGGGATTGCAAGATTGTGAAGGATAGAGAAGGAAGCGGTTATGGCCTTAAGTTAGGTACCGTCCCAGCATTTGCCTGGAAGAGAAGTGGGGAAATCACGGAAAACCACTTCGAGGATGGTTGAAGGACTGTGCTCAGTTCACCTCGCGAGTCTGAGTGGATTCCGTTCCAGCCATCGTGACATGATCGCCTTCAAATCGGGGACCAAGAAGGGTTTCATTCTCGACAGTCAGATTTCAAGCACATGCATAACAGCCCGTTGAAGTCGATGAAGAAAGAAAGGATATATTCACCAACAATTCCATATTACCTCAATATGTACAACCTTGAGGACATCGAGGTCATAGGGCTCATGATGGGTGCAAGGGGCACCATTCCTAAACTACTGGTCACCTACTTACGACGCTTTGGTGTGCTGAATTACACCATTGTGAGCCGGGGCATACAAACAGTGAAAACCTCGATATAACGGGTGAGTTGGCCGTACGGTTAGGGGCGCGCAGCTGTGAGTTTGCATCCGGGAGATAGTGGGTTCGAACCCCACTGTCGACAGCGCTGAAGACGTTTTTCCGTGGTTTCCCATTTTTCACACCAGGAAAATGCTGGGGATGTACCTTCCTTCCTACTCCTAGGCATCTTCTATCCCATCGTCGCAATAGGACCTATCTGTGTCGGTGCGACGTCTAACAAATTCTAAATAAAAGCCTCGATATTGATCTTGAGGCATCACCTCTACGTTCCACCCACTTAATTAAATCAATTAAAGTAATTTATCTGCTGCTTCTTTGTCACTAATTATTGTTTTCTCAACATTATCAAGAGAATAACTGTTTTTTATTCTGTGTTGTAATTAGATTAGGTATTAAATTTATATTGTTATATTATTTATAGGCTATTATATATTCTTTGTCGGTTTGGCAACCCAGTCATTTGAGGAAGAATAAATGTATTTATTATTTATAATGTATATTCGCGGATTATCTAACATTTCGGTCACTTTTTCTCAAAGAAACCTAATTCCAATTAATTCATTCCACTTGATTTTTATATTTTTAAAACATGTATTTACTCTTATGTTCTTCTTGTTTTAGGTTACGATGATCCAGGGCGCAGCTTTATATATCCTCATGAGGATGATGATGGGTGTGTATGGATACACGGGGATTGAAAAGGCGATCCTTAAAGCCCGCAAACTGGCACCAGAGCTTTTCATGAAAGCAGTAAGTGGAAAAGTGGTTTAAAGTAACAATACACGTTTAATGGCTCTCTTCTTTAATAACTTTTTCCACAGCTCCTCCTATAACCCCTTACATTTCATTTTCTGACTATGAAAGCAATTCATATTTCGAAAGCAGTGTACTTAGGATGTTTTCTCAAAGTTTGTCTTCCTGATCCCACTGTCAACATTGTATAGCCTCCATGGTGACCTTTGGACCAGTAGTTTCAAATTTACAATTACGTGAATCTGTGCTCAAGAAGGTAATTGTAAATTGCTGAACAAATGTATCGCGTACCCGTCGAGCCGACTCGTACTTAAAATAACTTTTTCATACGAAAATACGGTGCTGTAATGATAACTGTCTCATCATGTTAACAGCTGAGATTCATACTGGCGAATGATGCTTGCCAGGTCGAACACGCGCACGTTCCTTGCAAGATCAAGGACTATGCGTGCGCCTCCCGTACAGCTGCTTATGTCTCCGAGAGTGGAAACGCCGCTGGACGGTCTGGGATTCTAAGAACGACCCTGTACTTTAGTAATACAGGTGAGGTTCCTCATTTGAACAATCAATTTGGTCATTACGGAGCGTGCCGTAAAACCAAGGACTGGGATAACTGATTTCATGAACACTTGTTGGACATTCCTGGTGTAAAATGATGGAACATGCAATAGAAAGGCTGCCTATTCTTAGAAATTTAAAAAAAATTGCAGTTTTCTTGGGTTAATTTCAAGTGTACTTCAGTAAGCATCTGATTTACGAATTTTATGCAGAATCAGATGTGGACACGGACGATGAAGAGATATACGGCATATTTTTTAATTCTATAAATAAATAAATAAATAAATAAATAAATTAGCCGTGGAATCCCTTAAGGGCTATGGCCTCCTGGAATGCAGGGACAGTGCTCAGTTTAACTCATCAGGTGAGCAGGTCCTGAAGAGCATTGTTCTATTGGTTAATCTCTAGTTTGTTTAATGAAAACATATTACTGCATATTGTACACTTGTGTAGTCTCAACCCCCGAGTGGATGCAGTTGTGTTTTTCGGGATCAAAAATTAGCGAAAACGCACTGTTACATTACTGACACGTGTATTTTTTTTCCAGGGAGGGTTTAGGTTCCTTCTTCGTGAAAGAGTAAATTTGCACTCTTCGTTCTTCCATAGCTTCTTTTCCGAATATTGTAGACGTTTCTTGTAAGTTCTTGAGCTTATCCTCCGTTGAAATTCTCTTGACATATATTACATGTGCATATCCTCCTTTCTATACAGGACTGTTATTAATTTGTCCACGTACGTCAGCATTATCTTCAGAAACTGTGCTACACAGCTTTCGTCTACATTTCTGAACAAGTTTTAATTCGAGTTTTGCTTCAAGATAGGCAGACCGGTCTTCCTCTTCATTTTTTCTTTATATCACCCTTTTCCCACGTCACGTAGGGTCAGCGTTGTTCTGGTGGATTCTTCTCTTCCACAAATGTCTTCCTCCCTTTTCCAAACTTTCCCTCTTAGATCTCCTTCTACTTTGTCTTTCCACCTCATTTTTGGTCTTACTCTCTTCCTGGGCCCTTCAGTTTCTGAATTTCCAGCTCTTTTGCCCTCGTAGTCCTCCCCTTTCCTCTGCACATGCCCATGCCATCTTTACCATATTAACCTACTTTCTTGAACCTTCTTTCCTATGGATCCCACTTTCACTGATCTTCTGATGTAATCATTCCTGATTCTAAGCTTTCTTGTAACTGCGCACATCCATCTTCTGCCACTTCCATCTTTCTCTCCTGGAATTTTGTGATCGGCCAAATTTCTTCACTATAAAGCATAGTAGATCTAACCACAGATTTGGAGAGCTTTCTTTTCATCCTACAACTGACCTTCTTATCACACAGTACTTCAATCAATTTCTTCCAGTATATCCGTCCATTATTATTTACCCTGTGCTGTATTTCAGCCTCCAGTCCTCCATTACTTTGTACTAGAACCCATATATTTAAATTTCCTGACCTATGGTGGTTCTTCTTGCAGGTATAAATATATAGATCTTGTGCTTACTTTTTACACATATAATCTGATTTCACTCTGCTGATCCTCATTTCTCTTTCTTCCAGAGCATTTTTCCACTCTTCAAGATTCTCTTGTAGTTCCTCTCGTCAGCAAACATCGTACTTCATGGTGCCACCTTCTTGACATCTTTAACTAGCTCATCTATTATCAGGTCAAGGTGATATAGACTGAGAGCAGACCCCTGATGTAGCCCTACTCTCGTTGGAATTTCCTTCGTTGTACTTACACTGGTCCTGACTTGCGCCATCACACCTTCGTACATCCCTTTCACCACTCTCGCATACTTTTCTGGCACACCTTTACTTCTCATACTTCTCTATAACTCTGCCATACGCCTTCTCCAGATCAATGAAGGCCATATGTAGATCAGCCTGCATCTCTATGTGTCTCTCCATCAGTTGCCTTAGTGCAAGTATTGCGTCGATTGTTCCTCTACCTGGCATAAATCGAAACTGTACTTCCCAAACTTCGGTTTCTGAACGTAACCTCGTCTCAGTAATCCTTTCCCATATCTTCATTGTGTGGGACATCCAGCTTTATCCCTCTATAAAAGCCACAATTTTGGATATCACTTTTCCCCTTATATGTGGATAGGATTGTACTACTTCTCCACTCATGTGGCATTCTTTCTCCTTCCCCAATCTTCTCCATTGAATCCCAGAGAATACCAATGCCTCGTTCTCCCAGGCGTTTCCATGCTTATATTGGGATTTGATCTGCGCCAACTGCCTTTCCATTATTTCGTTTCCTTTACCGCGTATTCCACTTCTTCCCTACTTATGGCTTGGGTCACTCCCTCATTTACCCCTCAATCCCCGTACTTCTCTCTCACTTGTTCCTCATTCAATATTCCTTCAAAATATTTCAGCCATATTTTCAGTACCGTATTTTCTTCAGATCGTGTATTATACCACACCTGACTCATTCTGCATCTGCTACACTAATGTTATGTCCTTGAACGCTTTATCTCATGCTTTAGCAATCCTTATTAGTTGCCTGTCATCCTGCCTTCTTTCCAGCTCTGCATAGCCTCCTTCACTACCTCAGCCTTCGCTTTTGCCACAGCTTTCGTCTTCTTCTTTGTAGACTTTTAGGCTTCCCATATTTCATTTCACTACTTCCCATTCCTTTAATACACTTTCATCTGTATCAACTCTCTTAATACATCTCGATTTGTTTTTCTTTCAGTCTACCTCTTTCTTTTCATTTTGTGTCCTCTCTACATTTCTTCTGCATCAGGGCGATTCTTATTCTGTTTTCTTGATGACAGATGTTCACTTCCATAAATCAGTGTGCTCCACACAGATGATTTTGCAAAAACAAATCCTAATTTCCTATTGCATGTGCTTACTGGTCAAAATATTTTTCTTTATCAAATATACCTGCTTTGACAGGGATATTTTTCTGTTCACTTCCATCATGTACGGGATGTATAAGAACTATACGGACAAAAAATCAGGGATGTTGTTTGTATTATAAGAACGATGGTGCAAAGGATTGGCGGAGAAAATGTTTCTTTTCGAGAAAATGAGCTTACTTTGTTTCTTCCGGGTGGGCGATTCAAACTGACGTTCTCGCCGTATTTGCTATGCCAGACTATAAGCCGCTGCCGTGCTTCAGAGAAGAGAAGGGAAGGGAGGGGAAGTGGGATGTATGATGGAGTCAGAGATAATGATCCGCGTATACGTACAAGTTTCCTCGTTCGACTCGCTACAGGATTGTCCCAAAGCACAAGCCGCTGCCGTGCTTCGGGAAGAGAAGGGGAGGGAGGGGAAGTGGGGTGTATGATGGAGACAGAGATAATGCTCCGTGTGTATGGACAAGTTTTTCCTCGTTCGTCTCGCGCAGGATTGTCCTTGTCTCTTACAGCAATATCCACAGTTAGTTTATTGAATATCCGTAACTGTACATACAGTACAAGGACACACTGTAATTAAGACATACTTGTCAGTCAAGGAATGCATCAGATCGTTTCTCGTCTTGTCTGTTGGTCGTAGCAACTTTCTTTATTATTTAACATGCTCGAAGGTGCAACGCTGCTGCCCCACAATTGTGTATTTCTTCACTCACAATGTAGTAATTGGAATGAAATACTGAACGAAGGAAAGAATTCGCCCAATGTTTTGCTCACAGTAGATGTTCAATTTGTTCCCCTCCTACATCGATGCACAGTCCACAACGCTATAGCAGTGACATTTGGACTCTGTTCAGGTTGTGTCGCGAAAGACCTGGAGAGCTGCCTGTATTCTTGGTACAAGTTCATCATACCTTTCTACGGGGTTCGCATAGTAGTCAGTTTATGTAGAACGAACTGTACACCGCCTACTTGGACTGGGAAGCGACTATGCGAAACGAACAAGAAACTTGTGCATTCGTACAAAGCATTACGTCTGTCTCCCACTTCCCCTCCCTTCCCTTCCCCCATCTGACACACAGCAACAGGCAGCGGCTGGCTCTCTGGCATAGCAAATATGACAAGTTCTTCAATTTGAGTCGCGCGGCAAGAAGTAACAAAGTAACCCCATTTTCTTGAAGAGAGACATTTTCTCCGCCAATCCGATTGCGCCTTCGTTCTTAATATAACACGATGAACATCCCCGATTATTTTGTCGATATCGTTCTCATACACCCTGTATATATTGTGTTTTGTAATCCAATAGCCTAGCAGAAAGTATAAAGGATTCCACAGTATGAATGTGCGTCCTATAACCATCACGCAGCCTTTACAGATATATGGTTACATTGCTAGATATAATAGATTCATGTACCCGAGCATGTAACGGATATATTTATCTAATTGCCATAAGAAAATTGAGATCCTAAATACAGCTCATAATAATGAAATGTGAATAATCAACTTTAAAGTGAATTTTTCATAATACTACAATAGATGTTCTAGAGTAAAAAACTTCACAAGATCCATTGTATTTCTAGAGAAATAGTAACACTCAATATTTTACGGTACAAAGGCAGTGATTTATTTATTTATTTATTTATTTATTTATTTATTTATTTATTTATTTATTTATTTATTTATTTATTTATTTATTTATTTATTTATTTATTTATTTATTTATTTATTTATTTATTTATTTATTTATTTATTCTTAAATTGTTCATGTACAATCTAGGGAGCGTAAATAGATAAAGGGCAAGCCCTACGTACACGGAAGTGCCTCCATCCCCACATGCATGTTTACATAAACTGTATTGAATACATACAGGTAGACAATTTCAAATTTGCATATTTACACTCCAAACACTGTACCCTTAGAATAATAATTATCTTGGTTTATGCTGTACATATTATAGTAAGAAGACCCGGTCATTTATACCCTCACTCACAACTACTCTCACACCCGCACGCATTCACATTCGCCCAAATGCAACTGTACTTGCATTCCTCATTCTTGACATTCTAATTTATAGAAGTTATAAACATCATATATGAGTTTCTATTTACATATACATTTTCTATACTGCGTGGAGGAAGTGAGAGAGGAAGCACTTTTACCTCGGATGGTAGAAGACTCCAGAGGCGAGCAGACCGTGCGTAAAATCCATTTATATATGAGGTTGTTCTGGCGAGGTATGGAACAAGAGTAACTCCTTGGCCTCTCTTAACAGAGTGGTAATTAAGCTGCAGGCAGTGGAAAGGAGAGAGAGGTGTGTGTTGTCTGTCATGGATTTCTCAAGGAAGGCTAATAAGTCTATTTGTTTATATAAAGAGTTCACTTGACCTGGCTGTGTTTATTGTAGGCATTCCCACAACTTTCTTATGATGGAAATAGCGCCTTTTGAACAGACACTCCTCGATTACCTATAGATCGGGACTGAACCTATTTCTTTTGTATGTTATTCTCTTGAGAATGACTACCTTGGCCTGTCTTTCAAACCAGTTGAGAATGTTGACAATGCTGGTCCAACCGGGTGGTAAGCTCTTATGCTATAGTAGCTTTCCCACGGTAAGATTTTTGCCGTAAACTGCTGGGTAAAGTTTTTGGCTTCCACACGGTACGGCTGTTAGCCGTATCCGTCAGTAACACCAGAGCGTTCAGTGATGATGGGTCGCACACAGTAACTTGAATTGTGGATACTTGATCGACTTAAAATTCATAATCTATCCACCACCACCACCACCACCACCACCACCCTGGTGCTACAGCCCTAAAGGGCCTTGGCCTACCAAGTGACTGCTGCTCAGTTCGAGGTTAATATGGTCAGTGCGACGAATCCTCTCTGTCGTTATTCTTGGTTTTCTAGACCGGGTTCCGTCGATACTTCGCCGTCAGATAGCTTTTTCTTATTATCATTCTCCTTCCTGACACGTTTCACAGAGCCTCGTCCATTCTTCTCCTTTTTCCCACAGTCTATCATTCATCATTGTCTCCCATTGTAGTCCTCTTCGATTTACATCAATCTCCACCTGACCCACCATCTTGTTCGTGCTCTTCCACTTGGTCTTCTTCCAAATTCTGTCCATTCCAGAGCTCTTCTTGGTAATCTTTCATGTCCCATTATTTTGACGTGGCCAAACCATTTCAGCCTATTTCTCTCCATGGTTTCTTTCAGGGGGTTGATCTGTAGTGTGTTTCGTATCGTTTCATTTCTTATCTTGTCCCTCCTTGTTTTACCTAAGATCCCTTGCAAGAAGTGCATCTCTGTCGCTTGTAATCTACTCAGATTTTTTTTTCCAAGTCCAAAATTCTGATTCATTGGTCAGTATTGGCAAATAATATGATTTATATATCACGATTTTTGCTTTGGTAGGTCATTTCCAATTTCTAATTATGTCTGATACAAAGTAATAAAATTCTGAGCAATTTCCTATCCTCTCCGAAATTTCTTCCTTGACGTTTCCTTTCCCAGTTAGCTTACTTCCTTAAGAATTCTTTAAGAATTTTTCCATTACACCTAACATCCTACATTTCTCTCTTTTCTCTACTGATTTTCAATACTTCACTTTTCTTAAAACTTATTTCCACGCCTGCTTCTTCAATTGCCCTCTGCCAGGTATTTAGTTGTTCCTCCAATTTTTGTTCATTTTTATCATCTGAATATGCGATGACTTTCATATCATTTGCTGTTGACCCTTGGCGAAACTTTCCTCCTAATGTTGTCCATCACTATATTAAAGAGCACTGGGTAAAGTACACTTCTTTGTTGAGGTCCTCTGTCTGTTCTAAACCATTCTGACTTTTTCCAACTATTATAACACAGTTCAAACATTTGCTATACATGTTTTTAATTCTGAATTACATTTATCTTGACAATTCCATTCTATACAGACCTTAACTAAAATACTATTAAAACATTTATTCAGCTTACAATTTAAAACACGCTTTCAAGCAGAAGCACAACAGAAATTTTAAAAAAGACGTTTTATCTTTTAAAATAATTTTTACACAAGGTTTTAATTACACATTTTAAGGATTCCTCACCCCCCACCACCACCATTGTCCTTCCTTTTCCTCGACAATAGGCCTCCATTCAAACGCCAAAAACACAATGGTCGATAGTCCTTTGCATCCTTCCCAAATTGTGCCAAGACTCTGCGGATAGACCTTGAAGAGAGTAATAGTCTATAGCCACTACAATGGAAAAAATCAATATTGTCCCATCAGCTATCATCGCGAGCGTGCGGTACAGCACACAGGATGATGCTCTCTATATTGTTTGCGCCTTACTTGCCTGCTCGGACAATGTTACCAACCGTTACTGAAGGGCTCTTTCTTCATCGGTCTTCCTACGTCTGGATAGTGACCAATAAAGCTATTACGGGGTTGTATCGGGACACGGCTACAAGGGCTTTGAGCGTACAATACGTCCAGCTATCTATAGATGCGAACTGAACATGACGGGCTTAGTTCCAGGAAACGTTGGAATATCTTACTCCCTGTCCATAAATACGTAAATGTCTACGACAAAAGCCGACCCACATTATCAAGTAAAAAGCGACATTGCAAACCGCCCTGTTTTCATTTTTCAATAGAATCACCGAGCTCGATAGCTGCAGTCGCTTAAGTGCAGTCAGTATCCAGTATTAGTGAGATAGTGGGTTCGAAACCCACTGTCGGTAGCCCTAAAAATGATTTTCCGTGGTTTCCCATTCTCACGTCAGGAAAATACTGGGGCTGTATCTCAATTAAGGCCACGGCCGCTTCCTTCCCACTCCTAGCCCTTTCCTACCCCATCATTGCCATAAGACCTATCTGTGTCGGTGCGACGTAAAGCAACTTGTTCAGTAGAATCATTCAGTCTTAATTTTGCTTCATGTTTAGCACTCGTTAAGTGCGCTTTAGTATCGAATACGTAGTTCTTTCTCCGAACGTGGGATACAAATCAGTCTCGTTTTGGTGAAGTTGAACCCAGTAATAATTTAGTGGTTGGAAGAGTCGCTAAGTTGCTTATACGTGTACAAATTACGACCTGAGAATTTCCAAGCACGTTTGAACTTCTGCCAGGAAAGGGCAGGGTGGCAGCTTGCGTATTAGTGACTCGTAATGTTCAGCGACGAATCATGGTTCTGTCTGGATTGAGACCATAGTTGAATTCGAGTCTGCAGACGTCATAGCAATCACAGTGTTCCACGCTTCATTGCAGAGCAGAACACAAACCCATTGTGTAGGGTGCTATTACCTACGATTACCGCTTCCTACTGGTGGTGATTGCAGGAACCCTGACCTTGACACGTCTAAGAAATTCTGTAACCGTATTTGATTCCCTTCCGGGTGCAGCGCAACAACTTTATTTTCCAGAAGGAAAATGCCCAGTCTTGCACAGCACAGGTATTTCTGGTGTGCTTTCGTCATACCAACTAGCTTCGTTCGACAGCAAGGACTCCCGACCTCTCGCGTACTCAGAACGTTTGAGACTTCGGCCAGCGGCAGCTACGGCAAATTTGGAGGGTCAGCTGCGCCGGCTATGGCAGAATCTTACTCCAGATGTCTGTATGCCTCCATGCCCAACTATATCGCCACCTGTCTCCGTACTACGGGTGGTTCTATTAGTCTATTGTACACTGACTGACAGAGCAAATGCAACACCAAGAAGGAGTGGTTCGAAAGGGATGAAAGTTGGGGGGAAAACAGAGACGGCACGGACGAATAATTGATGTTTATTTCAAACCGATATGCAGGTTACACAATGCGCACGGCATCGACTCAGTAGGATGTAGGACCACCGCAAGCGCCGATGCACGCAGAAACACGTCAAGGTACAGAGTCAATAAGAGTGCGGGTGGTGTCCTGAGGGATGGTTCTCCATTCTCTGTCAACCATTTGCCACAGTTGGTCGTCCGTACGAGGCTGGGGCAGAGTTTGCAAACGGCGTCCAATGAGATCCCACACGTGTTCGATTGGTGAGAGATCCGGAGAGTACGCTGGCCACGGAAGCATCTGTACACCTCGTAGAGCCTGTTGCGAGATGCGAGCAGTGTGTGGGCGGGCATTATCCTGCTGAAACAGAGCATTGGGCAGCCCCTGAAGGTACGGGAGTGCCACCGGCCGCAGCACATGCTGCACGTAGCGGTGGGCATTTAACGTGCCTTGAATACGCACTAGGGGTAACGTGGAATCATACGCAATAGCGCCCCAAACCATGATGCCGCGTTGTCTAGCGGTAGGGCGCTCCACAGTTACTGCCGGATTTGACCTTTCTCCACGCCGACGCCACACTCGTCTGCGGTGACTATCACTGACAGAACAGAAGCGTGACTCATCGGAGAACACGACGTTCCGCCATTCCCTCATCCAAGTCGCTCTAGCCCGGCACCATGCCAGGCGTGCACGTCTATGCTGTGGAGTCAATGGTAGTCTTCTGAGCGGACGCCGGGAGTGCAGGCCTCCTTCAACCAATCGACGGGAAATTGTTCTGGTCGATATTGGAACAGCCAGGGTGTCTTGCACATGCTGAAGAATGGCGGTTGACGTGGCGTGCGGGGCTGCCACCGCTTGGCGGCGGATGCGCCGATCCTCGCGTGCTGACGTCACTCGGGCTGCGCCTGGACCCCTCGCACGTGCCACATGTCCCTGCGCCAACCATCTTCGCCACAGGCGCTGCACCGTGGACACATCCCTATGGGTATCGGCTGCGATTTGACGAAGCGACCAACCTGCCCTTCTCAGCCCGATCACCATACCCCTCGTAAAGTCGTCTGTCTGCTGGAAATGCCTCCGTTAACGGCGGCCTGGCATTCTTAGCTATACACGTGTCCTGTGGCACACGACAACACGTTCTACAATGACTGTCGGCTGAGAAATCACGGTACGAAGTGGGCCATTCGCCAACGCCGTGTCCCATTTATCGTTCGCTACGTGCGCAGCACAGCGGCGCATTTCACATCATGAGCATACCTCAGTGACGTCAGTCTACCCTGCAATTGGCATAAAGTTCTGACCACTCCTTCTTGGTGTTGCATTTGCTCTGCCAGTCAGTGTAAATAATCGACTAAAATTACTCCTCCAGGAAGAATTTCGTTACGGACACTTTGGGACACTTTAGAACGTGATATCCCTCACAATGTTGACTGCAACGGTCACACACACACAGTCCTCATCAGGTTAATGATAACTTTTCCTTCTGCATAATCGTTGGTGGAAACCGTGCACTGCCATTCGGGTCACCAGGTGTCGCAGTTCCTAGTTTTCTCCAGCCCATCTGAGAGGTCATGGCCTTTGTGGCGTACCATTCCATCCATACATCCGCTTTATTTTTGCTGCAGTTCCTTGAGTAGCTCGTTGTAGGCTGGAGTAGATGGTAGCACCATGCGGCATCGAAGATCCTGAATAAGAAATATCTCCCTTGTCATCTCATACACTAGACGGGACATTGTGTATTCTGATAGACTTAGCACCTTCTTTAAGTATGTGGCCTTCACTTTTTCGATCTCTTTCATGTCTCTCAAAGTGAGGTAATGCCGTATTAAATTTAGACCATAAGTCACAATTGGTATGAAAAGTTGAATAGCCGTTTATAGTAAAAGTTGATTTAAGTGTGGAATGCCACTCATCGCAATCCTCAAAACTGAAAACATTTCTCGTACATGTACTGCCAGTGTATTCCCGGAACTATAAAGGTGATGTCAGAATGTTTGAAATGGTTAACATTTGCAAGTTATGTCTCATGCAAAATACACAATTCAAAAAAAAATAGGGAAATATATTTTTGAACGTATGCCATGCTCCATAAAGCAATACCTCACACCAAGTTATATTACACCAACAAAACTTTTATTCTTTGCATTCGCGTTCATTTTCATAACACAAACGGAAATGTCCAAATAGGGGCGAAAACAAAGTGATAACAGTCTCCAGGGTGGATTTTTATCACAGTTGGAGAGCTTCTGTATGATGTATGTCCTCCACAAGCATTTATCACAACTTGGCACCTATGTGGCATGCTCCGTATAAGTTGACGGAGGTCACGTTGCGGTATCAGGTCCCATTCTTCAATGAGAGCCTGTTCGAGGTCTTGGAGAGTTTGTGGTGGAACAGGACGCCCAAGAACACTTCTGTCAAGCCTATCCCACACATAATCGATGGGATTAAGGTCGGAACTCACTGCTGGCCATTCCATCTCTTGAATGTACAATTCTCGCAAGACAGCTCTACATGAGCCCTGCCATTTCGTGCATGAGTACGAATTCATGGTCAACACCGTATGCAGCTACCAACATATGCTGTAGCAGTTTATGCTCGATGTACCCCGCAGAGGTAAGATTACCACGGACGACGACAAGATCCGTACGGCCATCAATACTGATGCCACCCCAAATCATCACAGAACCTTGTCCGAATCAGTCGCCTTCCTGAACAACATTTGGCATGTACTGCTCACCACATCATCTCCATACACGTTGACGTCCATCACGCTGTGTCAGGGGAAATCTGGACTCGTCTGTGAACAACACAGGTCTCCATTGACGAAGTTGCCAGTTGACGTGGGTACGGACAAAAAGAAGGCGAACTGCGCGATGTTGTGTTAAACGGGGCACTCGAACAGGACGTCTGGGTCGTAAGGACACTTCTCTTAACCTCTTCCTTACCGTCTGGTCAGACACCGTGGGTCCAGTGACCCTCCTGCGGTCTTGTCCAGTTCTCTGGCAGTTGCTGAACGACGCCGCAACGCATCGATGCTCAGATATCGGCCATCCTGTAGGGTTGTCATGCGTCCACGAACTTGTCCAACCCTCCTTTTGAACTGGCCTGTCTCATTGTAACGATTCCACAAACGTTCAATAACTGACGGAGAGACATTGAAATCCACAGAAACACGACGAACAGTCCATCCTTCCTGGATTAAAGTGACAGCCCTTGCGACTTGAACCTCGTTAAGATGTCTCATGGGATGTGCTGGTTTACGTGCAACGTGTTCAAATGACCGCACTAGTCTGTGTACCTCACAACGACACAAGAACGCACCGCTACTTACTTTGTTTTGAGGGGTCACCTGACATTTCAATGCATGGCTACGCCTACAGATGGAGTATAACTTCAATTTGACATACCCTGAATAGCTAAGGTCTCAAGGTATACTGTACGACCATTGGAATTCCACCTGCCAAATTAACGTTCACATGCCAGACGTTACAATACATGTTCCCCTAATTTTTTTTTTGAACTGTGTATATAGGCCTACCATCAGTTGAGGATATTCGACCACCCCGTCAAAATATCATTGAAACTCTCTTCCTTTCGTTTATCATTAGGTTGTTCCTGTCCGCGCAATCTATTAATCGATTAAAGGCTTCCTGTGGTTGCCAATTGTTTTGGGATATTGGAACCATATCATTGGCATATACAATTTTTAGTCCTGCAAACACTTCGTTCGTGTCAAAGAACATTTTCAAGTGCATTTGCGGATGATGTGTAAAATATCTGGCATCTTGTTAGTCCTGTTCCCCAAGTGTACAGCTTAAGATATGCATTTTGCTATATTTGAGTATGGTAGGGACCGATGTTTCCAGGCTGGACTACAAAATGTGGGTTGTATTCCTGACCCGTCCAGTATAAATGCGCGACTGTATTCAGATTCTGTACTTGTGACAAGTCTAACCAGTCGTATCTTTTCAGCCCGAGAGAGCAACAAAGGATGGATACAAAATGGAGACACATAGCGTACAGACGGACGATGGTTACATTCTTGGTGTTCACCGCATCCCTGGAATCAAGACTTCTCCTCCTATACTGTTCCAGCATGGACTTGGAACTGCGTCAGACTCCTGGATAGTCTTCGGTCGTGAGCGATCTTTGGGTAAGTGATGACTAGGATGGTACTGATATGCTGTGATTTTAAACACCACTGTATATCCAGTGTAAATGCTACGTGTTTTATTCTGCGAGAGCAGAGGAAAATTTTCAAAACTTTGTTCCATTTAATCAATATGCGACCCTGCAGTTTACCAGGAGGCGCTGGGTTCGATTTCCGGCCAGGTTAAGTATTATTATCTGGTGATATAGCAGCCTCGGTACAGAATTTCAAGAATAACGGCCGAGAGGATTCGTCAAGGTGACTGATCCTTATCTCGTAATCTGCAGGCCATGAGATTGACCAGTGGTCCGTAGGCCAAGGCCCATCTCCCCCTGGGTGAGGCTGGTAGAAGGATACCCACAGTAACCCCTGCCTGAGGTAAGAGGTGACTAAAGGGGGCCTCAGGAGCCCTTAACTTAGCTGAGAGCTGGCATTACTTCCACTTATACCAGGCTCCTTACTTTCACCTATTCTATCCGACCTCTCTTGGTCAACTCTTGTCCTTTTCCGACCCCGATGGTATTAGGTTATGAGACTTATGGAGAGAACCCTGCACGGATCGGGGTATCCCTGGATATCCGCGAAGTTAATGTCTTGGCGGATGAAAACTATCGCAGTCCAGATAATTTTGCTGATAATTTCTAAATAATGAACTTTATTGATTTTTACTCAGGTATACTCTTATTATTGCGTGTGGTTAGGCGACCCTTGTTATATGTATGGGAGGATGGTGATATATAAAGAGCCTTGAGACCATAAAGCCGTAAATCTGACCTAAGCCTAACTGGAAACTGCCCGCAATTATCGGAAGGAAGAAACAACGGTTCCGAGAGAGAACCTCTCAATACGTCGGTACTTGTCGCAAGTGGAAATCCCTCTGCGACTGTAGGGGGTCATGTGCCAGGTATCAGCCCTATTGTATTATGTTAACAGATCTGTCCGTTTCCATACCTTGGGTCTAATACAGTTAAGTATTTAGAATAACTGCGGATAACCATTTGCGGATGCGGATAATATTTTGTCTTTCATTTTCAGGTCATTCGTGGTCCTCCTTCTTTGGCCAGTACCTTCATTTTTTGAAGTGTAGGACCCCTTCAATTTTTCCGTCCGATTAATCTCGATAGGTGATGGTTGCCTAGTTCTCTTTTCTCTTAAAACAACAATCATCACCACCCATGCCCATGAGTGCTGTACCACCATGGGGTTTGGTTATCTATTTCAGACATCTCCGTACAGACCATGAAGGCCCTTTGTAAGGGTGGAAGGTAAAGGCTTCCACTATCCAGAACCTCGACAGTTGGTGGGGTGGAGTGGTTAGCTCTATGCCCGGCCGCCTTTGCCTCCAGAAATTAACCTGATGCTCATTTTTCGTGTAGGCTGAGTGAACCTCAGGACCATGTGCACCTCAATTTCTTAAATTTTTCGACTGACTGACGGGGAAATGCTGACAAGACAAGGAAAACTGTGATGAGCAGGCACCTGCTCATTACATATAAGACTATTGTGGCATATCGTCACCGAATTATTCTGAAACATTTCTCCGTGTTGCCAGTATGTGTTGTGTATGAGTCGGCAAAGCGAACTCTGACGCCCTCTATCCGTGAATTGTATAACTAGTATTGTGTAAGGACTCTTATCTCCAGAGCTCATAAGGATTGCTAGACATCATCGCTCTCGCGCGGGCTACTTGGGAAAGACGCTGTCTGCTATTGGAACTAGTCACGTATGGACGTTTTGGCGCGATGTCTCTGTTTTGACCTTCCAATATGAAGGATCATCGGACTGGTGTCGGCTAAAATATTGTAGTATATCCCGTTTAGGGATAGGTTATTTGTTGGTTTAATGTTAATATGAAAATATTATATGTAACATTTTAATTTGTTTTAAACTTTCCTTTTGGGTGTTACCAGTCGAAACCGGTAAGTTACTTTGGATATCTCGCTACGATGTCAGTACTCATTTTATGATTTCTCTTCTATTCGTGTAATTTTATCTTTATTTGCCGTTTAATATTTTGTGTGCGTCTTGTGGTGAGATTTTCTTGGTCTGTATTCTCTTTTCTGTATGCCGTTTGTGCGCCATGTTTGTACCATGTAAATGATTTTGCCTGTTGTTGACCGGTAACTGTGAAAATCTTTTGGCGTTTCAAATTTTATTTTTCCTCTCTGATATATTTTTATTCTGCTTGTTTGGCGTGTGTTTATGGTATTATTTCCTTGATGCGTGTATTGTTGCTATTTCTAATTGATTGCGGGTTGTTGCTATATAATCCTTGTGCCCGTGTTGGTGATAATTTTAATTTTGTCATTCTGTTCTGGATTAGCTGATTTTCTTTACGTTGGTTTCGACTCCGTATGACCTATGCACCGTGTAATCACTATTTGTCACTGTTTTTTTGTTCTTACTTAATATATTTTTATTATTAACAGTATATTAATTTTCATAAGTGTTAAATTCATTTTGGTGATTATTTCTAATATGCCTTAAGGTTTATATGGTTTGATTATCACTATTATTTATGAGTTCACGTTTGATACGTTCTTATTTACTCTTATTATTTTAAAACATGCATTTACTTGAAATTTTACGTCAACCACAAATATTACTTTCCATACGTAAATAATTTTTTAATTGCGTGTCTACGTATTATTCGCTTATTTATACTTCACATTAAGTAGGTTTATTTCTAGGTTATATTTAATAATGTAATATTTTAAAGTGGGAGTTCATTTAAAAAATTATATTATTTCGTTGGGAGCTTTTGGACAGTCCTTGGTGAAAGGTTTCTAACGTTTGCTATCCTTATATTTTCTTCATATTGTTGTATTAACATATCTCGGCCTTGCCCAATTACATAACTGTGTCATTGTTGTCTTATCTTGGGATTTTTCTTGTTCTTGCGTGGCGTCGCTAATGTGATGATTAATTATTTAGGTTTTGGTGGAAGATCGTGTTTGACTCTTGGTGTATGTAGACGCATTGGGTTACCGGATCTGCCTTGTTCTCTATTTACAATACAATACAATGTATTTTTTCTAGCAAGATTAAGGCCATTAGCCCCTCTCTTCCATCTAACCAGAAACTACAGTATCTACATGTGCAAAATTAAAATACATACTCTTACAATTGTAACATCTTGCAACTACTAAACAGTACAATATTATGATAAAAATGGGAGAATGATGATGATGATGATTATTATTATTATTATTATTATTATTATTATTATTATTATTATTATTATTTACATAATTTTGACATGATTAGCTAATTTCTATAAACCTTGGTAATAACAGTGAGATTATATAAAGCCTATAGTTTGAGGAAGGCTAAATCTACAATATTTCCATAACATACGAATAACAATTTAGGACTTCATCTACGTATTACATAGTAGGTAGTGGTGACAAAGTTGCCCAAAACTAGCAGGTGAGGCTCCTCTAACAGAGACGGGTGGTGTATCCCATTGTCGTGCTGAAGAAATAACAAATGAGTTTGTGTATCGTGTGGTGCGGTGAGGTGGAATAGATAGGAGTGTATCAGATATTGAACGTGTTCCGAAACTGTGATTGGATGAGAGGTGGTGAAATTGACTGTACAAGTAGGGAGGTGAGCATGAGGAGAATATTCGATGAAGATGGCATAAAGCATGAAGATTACGGCGCTGTTTGAGTTTTAGCCAACCGAGTTCCTTGTAGGCAGGTGTAACATGGTCAAAGTAACGTAGATCGCATATACTGTATAGCGAACACATGCGTTTTGCGCGCGTTGTAGTTTGTCGTTAAGAGTAGCAGTTAGGTCGTTGTACACGGCGTCACAGTAGTCGAAATGAGGTAATACCAGCGTGCAAATGAGTCGTTCTTGTAATAGTGGAGAAAATATGTTGTGAATCTTCTAAGTTAGTTAAGTGTCGCAGATACTTTCCTGGAGAGGCTGATAACCTGCTGCTTGCAAGAAAGATGCTCGTCTATCATAACACCGAAATCTTTGACAGATTCACTGAAATCAATGGGTGAATTTTGTAGGTAGAGTTTTGGTAAATCGAAGTTGCTTATTGTTTTTGAACAAAGCCGAGGATATGAAATTATTATAGCTGAGAGTTTATGTTATTTAATCTAAGTCTATGCATGTCCGTCCAGTTATAGATTTCTTGTAAGTCTCTATTGAAATTTTTAATTTCATCGGTTAGTCTTTACGGTTCACAGTGCAAGTATAATATTGTACAGTATATCGTCAGCGTACATGTGGTGTCTGCAGCTGTTTACCGACGACGTAATATCATTGATATAGACAGAAAATAGGAGCGGTCCAAGGACAGACCCCTGCGGAACACCAACCTCTACGGATCGCCAGGATGAACATTCATTATGGTTATTTCTTACACACTGCAGACGACCGCGGAGATATGAATTCATCCACTGAAGACTGTTTGTCGAGAACTGGAGTTTGAATAGTTTGGAAAGGAGTATGTCTATGTCAACTGAACTTAAGAGAAATCGAGAAGAGCTAGGACATAGAAGATTTATTTAGTTGATTTATTTTCCATTGGATTTTTATTGGGATTTTAAGTGTTAATTATATGTATCTGATTTCTTTAAATCTTGGGCTGGTTGTGTGTGAAATATTTTGGGGTACGTTGATTTCATGTGATGCGTTATGGAACTATGCTACCGACCGTATTGCGGATGTATGATTCCTGCACTGGGGATTGTCAAAAGCCACTAAAGGTTATTCATCCTACGTTTCATTCCTCATAAATTTATTAAATTAATTTATTGCTATAACTTGTTTAGACAAAGTTACGTAATGGTTCACCATTTTTATTTGTTAATGGAATATATTTATTTTAAATTACTATATTTATTTAAATTTCATTCATCTATTTATTATATTACTAAAATTTTATTTATACTATTACTGTTCTGTTTGCTCATATTTTATAATTTTCCGTACTTAACAAACAATTTAAAGGTTTTCAATTTTCTATTCTTTGTAAATTTTATTTAATCTAATTGCAGTTGATTTTTTTGAAAACTGGTGTTAATTTTTTATCGCGGTTCAGTAGTTTCCAAAGATTTTAGAACTTTTTTCTGTGGGATGGATTTTCAGCGCAGTTTCTTGTTTCCACTTATGTATGGTAAGTTATTTACCATACGTATTGTATTGTATTATTGTTTGTCTTTCCATCCTTGTCGTGCTCGTTACCGTATGGCGTTGTTTAACGTAACGTCATTCTTTATCACCACGGGCTGGCGTTGCATAAGCATTGATCTGATTATACATAATAGCATGAAGGATAATAATAATAATTTTAAATGTCATCATAAAACCAAATCATGACACACGCCCACATAATACCTCAAAGTCCAAGAAACAAGTTAAAATAATAAAATAATTCAAATATCTCAGGGAATGGATTAGTTGGAATGCTATGGATTGCAAAGCAATGGAATCCAGGAAAAATAAACTTGAACTGGCCTTCCAGGTAACAAAAGATACATCCAACAAGAAATTCCATTCATGGGGGTCCAAAATTAAAGAATGCAAATCAGTGATTAAACCAGAAGCAATATACGCAGCAGAAACACTAAACATTAATTTCAAAGGCCAGATGGAGAAACTCGAGCTAAAAGAAAGGAACATTTTAAGAAAGATCATAGGACCAAAATTTCAGGACAATAAAATAACATTCATCAAGAATGAAACGCTCTACAAGAAAACTGGAAAACTCTCAGAATCTACGCGAAAAATAAGAATACATTTTACGGTCATCTTCTGAGAATGAACTCTAATCGATTAAACAAACCTTTGACTTCTTCCGTAAACGCAAAACAAAACCCAACTGGTTTAAAGAAACTGAACAAGACCTAGTAGAATTAAAAATTACAGAAAATTCACTATTCTGTCGAACAGTTAAAGTAATAACTAAAGAAGAAAATAAGATTCCAAGACAAATCTACATTAAAAGCCAAACCTATTATCTCGGAACACTAGAGGAAACGAATATCAGAAAGAATGAAGAAATATTGGGTATTAGGAAAAGAACAACGCATAAAGAAGTTAATGATTCGACGTATCCAAAAGAGGATGAAATGGTTTTACGTCCCACTAAGTGCTTTTATGTTTTCGGAGACGGCGAGGTGCAGTATGAAATATTTTACGTGCCAGTAAATCTTTCGAGCACCATCAAATACTATGAAACGGTGCCGGGAAAGAACCTGTCATCTTGGGCTCCAAATTTCTTGACCACTCAACCCGGTACATGAAGGTTGATGGTAGTATTACGATTTTGAATGTCGATATCAATTTCAGACAAACTGTTGATAAATATAGAGAAATAATAATTACCATTTCTTATGCAACTTAGCTGGTTCAACCTTTAGATGCGTATCTTTTCATCAGTGGAATAATTTGACCTGATGCTTTTGTGAATGGATCAACTTTTTGGTACTGGTTTGATCTCAGATTTCAAATCTCTTTAGTCAAGAATAAATATTCGTATTAATAAACATAAAAGAGCAAGTGCCTTGAACTATCTCTTATAGTTCCATCTATTTCAGCTTACCAGCTGGCGGACAATGGTTATGACGTGTGGATGGGGAATGCTAGAGGAAATTTATATTCCAAGAATCACACTACCATGAAGCCAACAGATCCACAGTTCTGGAAATTCAGGTAATCATTGAAATTATTTTAATTGATGTAATTTCTCCCATTTCTAAAAAATTATATGCGGATGATTCGTGTGTATAGGGTATTATTATTACAGGTATTAATTATTTCGTTATGCCCATTCATAGAGCGCGTTGGAACTTGTTCATTGGCTTGATGATGACTTTCTCCTTCCTATTTTGTCCAAAATCTCTTCATGAACGCACTGCGTTTCCTTTTCCGTTCTTCTGACCTCTTTGTACCAGTTCTGCTGCAAGTTTTCCACCATAAATGCGTGTTTATTTACTAATGTCCTGAAGACTTCTCGATTTTTCATAATGTCTTGCTTGATGTTCAATTTACTCAGGTCCGCTCTTGTTTCCTCCAGTCAATGTATTTGTTTTGGGAATGTATTGCACTGAATAATCTTCTTGTGAGTCTATTCTTATCCATGTCAAACGTCCCCTCCGTACAGTATTGATTAAACTATCTTTGTGACGACAGAGGTCTGCAGTTTACTTTTTGGTCTATATTCCATATTCTTGTGTGGAGCCGAAAATTATCCTAAGAATTTTACCTTCTTGTTTTCCACTATCTGTAATTTTAGAATAACCTCCTAAAGTTGAGGTTTCTGATGCATATACAGCTGTTTTGCAATGTCTCAATTTAGCATTACGTGACATTACTCCTTTATTGTAGCGAGCTCATGTTAGTCTAAATTCCCCCTGAAGTTTTGAGGCCCTTTCGGTTTTGATCAAACTGTCTAATCCCCAAGACAGAATTATTTCCTCAAGGTATTTAAAAAATTATACCTGTGAAATTCTCCCATATGTCGTTACACTTTTATCTATTAATATTATTCATTCATTCACGTCGTATCGACCAACTTTGGACCATGTCATTTCAGCTGGCTACTTCTGACGTTGATGTCTGCCTAGTACTTCCGTATGCGTTCTCGATGTCGTTCTTTCCTCTCCTGTGTCCATGCCTTTCCAGTTTTTAATTTTGCCTTGTCTCGGAAACACTGGAACGCTTGATGTTTCTTCTTAAGTGGGACGCTCGAGGATATCCTTATGTGTGATTCCCACTTCTTCAAGGTCTCTTTCCACCTCAATGAACCACGCGCCTTTGGTTTTTTCCTGCTGAAAGAAGGTAAATGCGGTTGGTCAGTCTTGTTTGGTGCATTCTTGCCAAATGCCCATAAGTGATAATTCTTGTTTTCCTGGTGGTATCTTCTCTACGTGGGTGTCTCTTATGAACGCAGACCGTCCAGCGGCGTTTTTACTCTCCCAGACCTAAGGAGCTGTACGGGAGGCGCGCGTACTCTTGACCTTGCAAGGAGCGTGCACTGTTCGACCTGGCAAGCATCAGTCGCCAGTCTGAATCTCACCTGTTAATATGGTGAGACAGTTCTCATTGCAACACCGTATTTTCGTATGTAAAATTTATTTTAAGTACGAGTCGGCACGGTGTGTATGTGATGCATTTGTTCAGCAATTTCCTGGTGAAGTGCCACCTTCGTGAGCACAGATTCACTTAATTCCAAATAAATTTGAAACTACTGGCTCACGAACCGTTTTAACAGGGGAGAAGCTAGATGGCATTGGTGCGAATCTTGAACGGTCACCAAATAAATCACTCACAAAATTGGCACAAGTAGGGGTCACAGTTTCTCCTGCACAGAGGGCTACAAAGCTGTTGCACATCAAACCGTACAGGTTTACACAGGCCCATTGTTTAAAACCTGCTGATCCAGCCACAAGAGTGAGATATTGTGAGTGGTATCTTGCATCATTGAATGATCGTTTATTTGACCCTCAGCTTGTGTTCTTCTCGGATGAGGCCTAGTTCCATCTTAATGGTCTTGCTACTGGTGTGCAGAAAATCCTAATGGTGTTTATGAAGGCCCTCATTATGAAGGATGACACTTTCAACATCTTTCATAACGTAAGGTAAGATTTCATATAAGATTGTATAGACGCTTAAAGCAGGGTGGCCGCTCGCGACGTAAGTTGGGCTGAGCCAGCTGTTGTAGCGCAGAGTGCAAACACCGTGAGGTCGGTCTGGGTTTATAAGATAGACCCGGTACGTTCGTCGTTATGCCGTCTTCTGTACTCCCCATTGTCTTTGATGGGACCTAACATCTTCCTCTCTTTGGCCTCGAGTTTCTCGATCAGGCCTTTTCTTGTTCATTGCAAGACATTCTGAAGCGTATAAGATCTCTGGGCCGATGACACTACAGTAATGCCTCTTTGAAAGATATGGACCTTTCGTTGTAGACGCCCTTGGTAAAATGGTACGCTATTTCCATTTGTTCATCCGTAATGTAAACGCTTCTTTCTCTGACGAGTTTGGTGTTATTATTATTATTATTATTATTATTATTATTATTATTATTATTATTATTATTATTATTATTATTATTATTATTATATCATCAGAAATGCCAATAAGGGACAGGTCATGACATTCTTCTACCACCTGATACTCAAGAGCCGTCAACGGATAAGTGTCCGACTCGTTGGCTGAATGGTCAGCGTACTGGCCTTCGGTTCAGAGAGTCCCGGGTTCGATTCCCGGCCGGGTCTGGGATTTTAATCTTCATGGGTTTATTCCAGTGGCCCGGGTGCTGGGTGTTTGTGCTGTCCCCAACATCCCTGCAACTAACACACCACACATAACACTATCCTCCACCACAATAACACGCAGTTACCTACGCATGGCAGATGCCGCCCACCCACATCGGAGGGTCTGCCTTACAAGGGCTGGTCATTTTGTGTACTTTATTTTGGTGTCAATAAAACACCATGTCATGCCCATCATGTATGTCCATTATTACCTCCCTGCCTCCAATATTCCGTGAGGTATTGCCTCTTCAAATGTTAACGAACTTTTGGGTCGCCCTGTACATCAGACATTGAAATACGCGAAATCCCGTATAACACGGGACTTCTGGCCATCCTAACCCCTACAGGGTCCCAGTACTGACTCACAACGATCACGTGCTCTTCAATGGGATAGTCTCTATACACTGTTTCTTTCACCAACTCGCAAACATAGTCTGGCCAGGCACGCTATCGCCCCCCCACCCCCTACTAATGCCTTGGTAAATGGCGTGACAATGCGGTGTTTCTTAGTAATACCACAGTCTAAATTATACAGTCGCGAAGCTCTAATAAGAGGAAGGTTCATCCACTTGACAACTGGAGCGACACTAGCACCTCTAGCGGCGAGGTAGAGACAACTTGCAAGCACACAACAGGGAACAAATTACCATTACAGTCTAAAATGGTCATAACTTCTGAACCATTCATGCAGATAATGTCCTGACAAGGTTATTGTAATCCTTATGAAATAGTGGAGGAGGTCAAACAATTTAGTTCGACGAGGAGTTCGAGAATAATATCGAAATACTTATTTAATCTTAAGGAGTTATGTTTTTATACCGCGGACTATAACATAAAATCGCGCGTAGAGGGCAACCGGTTCGAAATAGGTATATACCATCGCGGACTTTTTTGTAGAGGTTTCTATGCTCTACAATTCGTACGCTTACACTTGGGGTCTATCGTTGACGGTTCACGCAGCGTAAGCCAAGAAAGCAAGTGGACAGCGCTGGCCTTTTTAGCCCAACTTGGCAGGTTCGATGTCGGTCGGTCGGTCACTTGCTTTCTTGGCTTACGCTGCGTGAACCGTCAACGATAGACCCCAAGAGTAAGCGTACGAATTGTAGAGCATAGAAACCTCTACAAAAAAGTCCGGGATGGTATGTACCTATTTCGAACCGGTTACCCTCTAGAAGCGATTTTATATTATAGTCCGCGGTAAAAAAAATAACTTCTTAAGATTAAATAAATATTTCGATATTATCCTCGAACTCCTCATCGAAATAAATTGTTTGACCTCCTCTGCTATTTCATAAGGATTACAGTAACCTTCTCAGGACATTATTTGCATGAATGGTTCAGGAGTTATGACCATTTTAGACTGTAGTAGTAATTCGTTCCCTGTTGTCTGCTAGCAAGTTTCCTCCACCTCGCCGCTTGGAGGGCTGTAGTCACCCCGGATGAAAAATATCATCAGAGCTTCGCGACTGTATATATATTAGACTGTGGTAATACCTATCGACTGTTCCATTATGAAATAACGAACCGATCTGCTCATGTTTCACGTGCATCCTGTATTCCACATAAATGTTTAGTTCAGACTGATTTATTAACTTGTTTACATTATTGTATTTGTTGTTTGCAGTTGGCACGAAATGGGAATATATGATATGCCGGCGACTATAGATTATATACTAACGACTACTGGTCACACAAAACTTTTCTGTGTGGTATACTCTATGGGGAACACCATGACCTACGTACTGCTCTCCATGCGGCCAGAATACAACTCAAAGATGCGCCTAGTCATTAGCTTGTCTCCTGCCATCTTCTTCAAACACACGACTTCTCCTTCGACGCTTGCCGTAGTGAAAAACTGGAATTTGATAAAGGTGAGTTATGCAGACGAAGAGTACGAGGAAAGGATGAATGGTACCAAAAACTTTATGAAGTTGTATGCTTCTCTTGTGTTTCAAGTAATTAATCCTCTCAATAACGACATAGATAGATAATCTGAGATTATGTATCAAAGTAATTATTGAGGGGATTGACCTGCGAACAAGGTCCTAAGCAAACAAAACATACTAAAGGGTGAATAAATATCTACTGTAGTCCACCAATGGTTATCGTGGATATTTTCCGTCGTTTACTTCTTTAGAAATGTGGCTTTATTCTGGAATTTTAAAACTTATACAGTAAAACCTGGAGAGCCTCCATAGCTCAGGCGGCAGCGCGCTTGCTTCTCACCGCTGGATACCGTGGTTCAAATCCCGCCCACTCAATGTGAGATTTTTGCTGGACAAAGTGGAGGCGGGACAGGATTTTCTGCGGGAACTCCGGTTTTTCCCAACCGAGCTCGATAGCTGCAGTCGCTTAAGTGCGGCCAGTATCCAGTATTTGGGAGATAGTAGATTCGAACCCCACTGTCGGCAGCCCTGAAAATTATTTTCCGTGGTTATCCATTTTCACACCAGGCAAATGCTGGGGCTGTACCTTAATTAAGGCCACGGCCGCTTCCTTTCCTCTCCCATCCCTTCCCTGTCCCATCATCGCCATAAGACATATCTGTGTCGGTGCGACGTAAAGCAACTACCAAAAAAACCGGTTTTCCCTGTCATCTTTCATTCCAGCAACACTCTCCATTTCTTTTTTCAGTCATTAATCATTGGCCCAGAGAAGTGCGACGGTGGCTGACTGGAAAACAGGTTGTATGTTTTCATTTTCACATTAAAACCTGCCTTTAGCGAAACCTTTATGATCCGGAAAACTGTCCATATGGGAAAATGTTCTCGATCCCGTGAATTATCATTTAGTTTACCTGTAAGTAGCGCAACCTGCCTGACTTGGAAACGGAAGTTAATTTTGCTACTGTAACGAAAAATGTAAATTTCCTTGCTAAACCTTTTTTAGTGAGCATGTGTATTCCGAATAGATCTAAGATGCCCGAGATAGCATTCGGCCAGGAAATGTCTATCTCTGTGCTCGATGCTATAATTTGGATCGGAGAAGCGGTGAAAGGAGTGTCACTAAAGACAAATTTGTCTCACACCCTGACGAAGGAACCATAATAAACGAAAGTACGGGTGTGCTAAAACAAATTTCTGAGCAGTGTAATTATGGTAACGTCAATGGATAATATTACGTGACCATTAATCTAGAAGTTGAGACAGAGGTGGCGTTAGAAAGCATCGAATAGTTTGTCACCCATCACGTCCAAGAAAAGAAATTGATTGCTATGATGACGAGAATGAAGATGATGAATTAGATGGTTATGTAACGTGAAGTCCTGCCGACATGTTCTATCAGCCGTAAAGTACATGTAGCCATTTGCGCTAGCGAAAGAGGTGCTAAATTTTCCGACATGATTTGCCGCGCCCGCATTTTAATTGAGAAACCTGCTACCGGACAGTGATGGGCCGTCTTAGACGTGGTCTTGAGATTTATCGAGATTTCTCGAGACTAGCGCAGGCAATATTACTCGCAAGAAATTTCGAGAGATCTCGAGAGCGGTGTCCCCGCATTGTGGGGCAAGTAGCATGTCGTAAGCATATAGGTAGACGGAGCTGAATGTTGTTTGTGCCGTGTATGCGAATAGCCAACCCGGGTCTTCCACATTACGTAAATACGCGGCAAAAGTCTTTCATTTCCACCGAGGTTTATTTTGACGCAGTATAACATAATTATGAAGGATACGCGTTACGGCATTGTATGCAGCAGTAAATACACGAATGAGTAGGCTAAGTACATAAATTGACGTCTAATGTTGGTACCCCTACCTGAATATTAGAAGTGTGCATTATTTGAACTCGAGACGGGGCAGGATGTGCCTTGTGCTGCATATGCAACCACTATTGCACATGAGTGGAATGTGTAATCTAAAATGCCTGAATTTGATCCAATTCTTTGGACAGACAGATGTGCATTGTTATCAGACCCCACATTCAATATCACATGACCAATGCTCGTGTTTACCGATATTTTGGTGACGAGGGAAATAATTTCTTACATTGTTATCGAGTATTCGCGTCATAATTAGCTACTTCGTTATATGCAATGTGTGATTGTGTTTAATTGTACGCGACAACTTTAAGACGATCTCCGAAATGCAACGTAAGCCGTGGATCTCGGTTATTTTGGAGAGATGCCACATAACACAGCCCGCTGTGTTGTTTTTTAAAAAGAAGTAAAATACTTCGGGATAAATACTTTTGGGATGATTCGGCACTTAAAAACATATAATACCAATGAAGAGAAATCGTCATAGAACACCTCGGGCTCGGTCTGTATCACAAGAAGCTACCCTGTCCACAATTGCGAGGTATCGAGGTAGGTGTAATCCTATCTAGAGATATTAACAAATTATAAGGATTATTCAGCTTCGATGTGCACCTGAAATAAGTCGTGAACCGTTTAAGATGCTGACATTCTGATTTCACTTTCCTTAATGGTATTAAGGAGCTCATAGTTCAACATTCATTGCTTTCCTGGGAAGACACAAAATGTATCGGCGTACACGTTTCCATATGAAAACTGCTGATGATACACTATCAACCTTACACTCGTAGTTACTGGGACGTCGCACAGCTCGCAGCACAGGAGAATTGGTCTCGAGAGCGTTGCCCATCACCCCTCTCAAAACAATTGGAGCAAACTCGGCCATTTTAGATTACACGTTCCACTCATGTGTAATGGTGGTTGCATATGCAGCAAAGCACATCTTTCCCTGCCCCAATTTCGGATAACGCACCCCTCTAGCATCCAGGTAGGTGTACATGCTATCTACAGTTATTCACAAATTACACAGTGTTATACATTAAGATGTCCGCCTCAAATAAGTCGTGAACAGTTGAAGATACTGAATTCTGTTTTCATCTTCGTTAATGGTATTAAGGGATTCATAGATGAACATGCAGTACTTTTCCAAACTTTTGACAAAATGTATTGGCTCACACGTTCCCATATGAGAACGTTATTTCACACAATAACTGCTTATGGTATACTATCAAGTTTACGCTCGTAGTTACTGGGACGTCGCACCGATCGCAGCACAGAAGAATCGATCTCGAGATTCTCGTGAGAGACTCGAGATCTGTGACTTCAGTCTCGACATTCTCGAGAGAGAGAGTGTTGCCCATCACTAGTTCAAAGTTCAACATGCACTACTTTCCTAGGCTTTTGACAAAATTTATCAGCATACACGTTTCCATATGAGAACTGCTGATATACTACGAAGCTTACGTTCGTCGTTACTGGGACGTCACACAGGTCGCAGCACAGGAGAATCGGTCTCGAGAGCGTTGACCATCAACCCTGTCAAGAGAATTGGAGCAAACTCGAGCATTTTAGATTGCACGTTCCATTCATGTGTAATGGTGGTTGCATATGCAGCAAAGTACACCTTTCCCTGTCTCAAGTTCGAATAATGTACGCTTCTAGTATGCAGGTAGTGTACATCCTACCTACAGTTATTCACAAATTACACAGGGTTATTCAGTTAAGATATCCACCTCAAATAAGTCATGAACAGTTTAAGATACTGATATTCTGTTTTCATTTTCGTTAATGTTTTTAAGGGGTTCTTAGTTGAACATTCAGTACTTTTTCAAGTTATTGACAAAATTTATTGGCTTACACGTTTCCGTGTGAGAACGTTATTTCACGCAATTACTGCTTATGGTGTACTATCAAGTTTATACTCGTAGTTACTGGGACGTCAAACAGATCGCAGCACAGGAGAATCGGTCTTGAGATTCTCGCGAGAGTCTCGGGATCTGTGACGTCAGTCTCGAGAGTCTCGAGCTAGAATGTTGCCTATCACTACTACCAGGGATAGTTGTTTACAGCTTACAACGCTGTATTACTGGAAGAAGTAAATGACAGTACTGTACAGTAATACGATGGTGTTATTTGTATAAAACGTGCAATGTGTATTAAATTGGTGTATATACTGTTTGACTACCACGACATTACTCAAACTACGCTCTATGTATACCAAGCCGTTGTTGTTTCAAATCTATGGTTGTGAAGCTTGGGTTTTATAGAGATAGCACTTACTATATCTGGAAAAATACCATCAGCGCTGCATTAGGAGAATCCTAGGAATAAAATGGAAAGTTATATCCATAAGGCGAATCTGAAGAAATATCAAAGTGACCCTTTGTGTCATCCACCCGTCCAGAATGGTGTCGTGTTTTCCACCACTGGCATCTATCCTTTGAACTACAGCGGAGGAAACTTCTGGCCTACAAACGCAATGCTAGGAAAGAGCATGAATATCAGCAGTATCAACCCTCAAGGACCAGTAGCTATCCAAGACATCGTGTGTCAACATCGTGGAAGTGTCTGTGCTTCCAGAATTGTATTATACAGCCATCAAGTAACTCATGTTATTTGAATTTTGCCTTGGAAGACAATCATACTTGTCAACGGGTGATAGCCAAATAATAATAATAATAATAATAATAATAATAATAATAATAATAATAATAATAATAATAATAATAATAATAATAATAATAATAAAGTACCAGTGTGCACCGTGAGGAAGTTCTAGGCAAGAACAGCTTTGAGTTAGTGCTGATGAACTAACGTATATAGGTGTGTGACTAGTGTCATAATTGTATCTACTACCGTACGAAATCATATAAATCTACTGTTGTAGTATCTAACGGAAGTATGAATTTTTTTAACCACCTTTATGAAACAGGATCCTGCACACAGCGGGAGAAAACTTCCGGTCCTTTGGGTTTCCGCTGCGGACAGGTTTTACTGAATATTGCCAGAACTCTCGAACTGTTTCTCTGTAAATTAATAATAATTACCGTATCCCAATTGCTTTGAAATTACTGAATAATTTAATAAATCATCTTACAAAAATGTCAAGTATTTCTGAAGACAAGGGCATTACGTGAAATAAATTAAATAGCTTTTTCAACAAGAACTTAGTTGCTCAGTTTGAGGAATCCCAATATTATAACAATAATAATCGTTCATTTGTTGCAGTAGAATTGTTTTATGAACGACTTTCTATGAATGAACAAGTAGAGCCATACCCTTTTCTCTTCGAAAGGAACATAAAATACATAAAGGATAACTTGCCCTTGCGTAATGAGGATACAGCCTCATGATTAGTTTCTTCAAACGTTCACACCAGGCAAATGCTGGGGCTGTACCTTAATTAAGGCCACGGCCGCTTCCTTCCAACTCCTAGGCCTTTCCTATCCCATCGTCGCCATAAGACCTATCTGTGTCGGTGCGACGTAAAGCCCCTAGCAAAAAAAAAAAAAAAAAAAAAAAGTTTCTTCAAACTAGAGATGGGCACTATCGACTGAAAACCGCTATCGACTAGTCGAATGTTTTCAGTCGAACAAAAGTATTCATTACTTCCTGTCGAGAATGAACAGTCGAATGATTTCAGTCGAATGAAAGTATTCATATAACGCAACTAGTCAGTCCATGAAAAACATTCGAATGTTTCCAGTCGAAACTCTCCGTATCAAAAGTGGAGAGTTGTACTTTTACGAATTCGGCCCATTTTAACGCAATTTACCAATAATTAGAAATCACTTGTATAGACACGCATTAAAATCCGATTTACGCTCTCGTTCGTACACGGGGCTAATAGATAGAGAGATGCCCTTAATACGAACCAACATCATACGAATGGCCTTTCTTGGTGCTAAATGGACAGTGAAACGTAGAAAGACGACAATGAGGCTCTATTCCCGAACAATGTTAACAGTAATAACATGTAAAACGCGTTGCTGTAGTACACAATCAAGATATACTGTAGATGAGAACAGCCAAACACAATACTACCGTATTTTCTAGATTATTATTACAGTTATTCAGATTATTATTATTATTATTATTATTATTATTATTATTATTATTATTATTATAGTTATACCATAGCGATACGCTATGGTTATACCTTATGTATGAATAGGGTTTAACGTAATTAACATAAACAAATATGCAACGAAATAAAGAGCATATAAACAAGAGAAAATCGCCATATATCGTAGGTACATATGAAGTTAACATAATTATATATTACATATCCGAAGTGACCATAAACCGATAGTTACATTCACTTCCATCTCGCTGTGTCTTGAGTGCGACTGAATTCAGTCGACTTGTTTTGTGCTGACTGAAAAGTGAAACGTGGAGAGATGCGTGGCGGGAATGTGACTGAATTCAGTCGACTTGTTTTTTAAAGTACTCGACTGCTACGATAGTTTAAACTATCGACTAGTTCGATAGTTATCAGTCGATAGTGCCCATCTTTACTTCAAACAATATTTACATAATATTTTGAATTAAAAGTATTTTGTTTTCAATATTTAGGGCTTTGGTCATCACGGACAAGAGCCTCGTTAAATTAAAGTGTGTGAAGTCTATCTGATAACCTGTTCAGGCTAAGATTAGAAACTAAGTTGCTGTGCGTTAGAGAAAGGTTACAAGCTCTGGTGCTTACAGTTATTCTTATAAAGGTGGATTTTTACTGGATCTTTCCTCCCTCACTCAATGAAATACAAGCATACTACTAAATTTCAACTCCCAGGACGCTGTTCTTGATCTATCACTATCAGCCAAATTAATCATTAAATGAGGTGGCCCCTATAAGTAAGCGATCCAAATAGGCATGTAATAGTCTTCTCCACTCGGTACGGATTTGAGCGGTTCTCTGTCAGGTGATATCGGCAATCTTTCTCATATCTCTGTACCATCCATCCAGTAGTCCTCCTCTAGACCTCCGATGCTCTTTCTGACTCCATTCCAACACTAGCTTCGTACATCTTTTATCATTATGTCGTGCAACATGGCCTGCCCACTGCCATTTTAAAGTGCAATATGTTCTTAACCTTAGTGATCGATCGGATGTCAACTGGTCTTTTCCTATCTTTCCTTGTATAGACCAGCATTGCCCTTTCCATGGTTCTCTGAGCTGTCCTAAGATTTCCTTCCGTAAACGTGTTAGAGTCCAAGTCTCACAACCATAATGTTAAAACAAGAAGAATGCATCGATCAAAAACTGATTTCTTCAAATTTGTCGGCGTTTTTATATAAAAACTGACTAATTCCTTCCAAAAGCTAGTCATCCAAGCTTGATGCGCCAATAGATTTCTGGTTTTATATCTCCCTTCATATTTAAAATCTGCTTCAGATTATTATAGATTCATGCCCAATTGAAGAACTCCCCAGAATAAGGATTTTTTTTTTCTATTTGCTTTACGTCGCACCGACACAGATATGTCTTATGGCGACGATGGAATAGGAAAGGCGTAGGAATTGGAAGGAAGCGCGCCGTGGCCTTAATTAAGGTACAGCCCCGGTATTTGCCTGGTGTGAAAATGGGAAACCACGGAAAACCATCTTCAGGGCTGCCGACAGTGGGGCTCGAACCCACTATCTCCCGATTACTGGATACTGGCCGCACTTAAGCGACTCCAGCTATCGAGCTCGGTAGAATAAGGATATAACCAATAAAACAGTAATTTTTCAGGAGAGAGGAAAATTCTTTTGTTGGGTTTATTTCATGATGTACACTAGTTGAGTCAATTGCATTATGCAAGTGTACAAATGAGTTCAAGTATTAAAAGCAATATTTTATTGTTATAACTTACAAGTACAATGTATGAATTGAAAGCGATACAATGGAAAATAATCTGCAAGTATGTCTTACGTTTATATATAACAGAAGAGAAATCTTGTACGTGCACTTGGAACACAAATGGTAGCAAATATATTAGTGGAATAATAAAAATAATAACAATAAAATATATGTCAAGGAAATATTTCAAAATGAAGATGTGATTTCGTCTACGGCCTTTATTTAAACGATTTATTACACCCGATGTCGAACCAACGCCAGCACTGTCCATTATCTTGACTGATGTTCCATCCTTACATCACGGAGGACAAAGTTCTGCTGGCTGTAATCTAGTTTGAAGTTCACATGTAAGGCAAGATGACACCACAGCATAGAGGCGTGATAATATACCCTATTTCCATTGAAATCTCACTTTTCAAAAATTCGTCGGTTACATCTTTATTCAATTACGGACTTTCAGATAGCTGTTACCAGTATAATAAAACAAGGTCTCTCATATGAACTCAGACTTAACGCAAGGTGTTGGTACTCTGCGCTACGTCAGCTGCCTCAGCCTAACTTAAGTCCCGCGCGGCCGCCCTGCTTTAAGTGTGTATACAATCTTATATGAAATCTTCCCTTATAAAACATGCTGGAAGTGTCGTCCTTCCTCGGTTATACAGGCGTTGTATCTGGTAACCACATTCTGGCTGACACGAGTGAGTTCTGCCACTGTGATGTTTCTGATTTCATTCGTAATATTTTCTTTCAGTTCCTCCAATGTGTGAGGATTTGTTCGATACACTGTCTCTTTCAGTTTACCCCACAAATAAAAAACACATACTGTTAGATCTGGAGAACGAGGAGGAAATAGACCAGCACTGGTCACTCTGTCTGCAGACACTTCCGAGATTGTTAGAAGGGAATCTTCTGCTGTATGAGCAGGGGCTGGATCTTGTGGAAACCACCCTCGCGATTTTCTTCTTCCATTAACTGATGGAATATTGGCGTTAAAATGTCATTTTGATACCTCTATCCATTTACTGTTGCCTCAGAAAAATAGGCCAAATTATTCGTCTTGTATTAACAGCACACCAAACACCATTCTTCCTATCATAATGAGGGACTTAATAAACACCATTAGGATTTTCTGCACACCAATAGCGATAGTTATGACTGCTCACACGACCATTAAGATAAAACCAGAACATTTACGTACGAAAATACGGTGTTGCAATGATAACTGTCTCACCATGTTAACAGCTGAGATTCAGACTGGCGACTCATGCTTGCCAGCTCGAACACGTGCAGGCTGCTTGCGCGCGCCTCCCATAGCGCAGAGTACAAACACCGTTCGTTCGGTCTGGGTTTATATTAAGGACCCTGTAGAGTATAAAGAGTCCATGGGGTTCATAGAAATTCTAACTTGTTAATTATAGCCTTATCATTATTGTTTCAGAGGTACCTGGATTCAAGACCTACCTACGAGATGTTCCCCTACTCTGACGAGATGAACGCCATGTATTTCTATCTGTGCCAAAATCGTAAGAATGTACAGAAGATGTTTGAGAATGTTTTGTTCGACTCATTTGGGGAGAGTCGTGGTCTTAATCGTGTAAGTAGTCTCATGCAGGTATCAAATAGTAAATTAGCAAAAATATCCCTTTAATGTCAACATAAAGAAACAGGTAAAATGTCCACCTCTGTGGTGTAGTGGTTAGTGTAATTACCTGCCACCCCCGGAGGCCCGGGTTCGGTTCCCGCCTATGCCATCCTCAAAGTGGTTCCCCGTGGTTTCCCGTTTCTTCTACAGGTAAATGCCATGATGGTAGCTAACTTAAGGCCACGGCCGCTTCCTTCCCACTCCTAGCCCGTTCCTATCTCATCGTCACCATAAGACCTACCTGTGTCGGTGTGACGTAAAGCATACTGTAAAAAAATGGAAAGAAAAGGGTAATTATGAACTTAAAAGTAATTTATTTGTAGAATGGCCCTTTATAAAGAAGGGCAGGTTTCAAATTTAATGGCCGAGTGAGTTGACTGTGCGGTTCCCGCCATGTAGCTGTTTGCTCGCATATGTGAGGTGGTGGGGGGTTTGAATCCTGCTATCGGCAGACTTGAGGATGATATTTTCGTAGTTTCCTATTTTCACACCAGTCAAATGCTGTGCCTTAATTAAGGCCACGCCTACTTCATTTCCATTACTAGGCCTTTTCTGCTGCCATAAGACCTGTCTGAGAGATATTTTTGTATTTTCTGATACCACAACTGACATTGCATCTTTGTATTGAATAAATGACCATTTATTGTCTTGGAAGAGGATTAACACTGCTAGTCTGTTAAAAGAGTGTTGCGTTATTTCCTACTCGTTTCTTGCTGAATGTCCGCATGGTATCTTCTCCATATAAGCAAAAGACTTGGCTCATTTACTCATCACAAATGCACTTACTTCCCATGAGACTAGAGGGCTGGGATTGGCACAGGTACTCCTTCTAAGGACAAGAAAAGATGTCTTACTTCGATAACTGCCATACCTCGTCCGATAACCGCAGTTAAGCAACGTTGGGCGTGGTCAGTACCGGGATGAGTGACCACTTAAGAACACCACGTGCATTTGGCACCACTCTACCCCCATCAAATGTCGAGGTTACGGATAGTGGAAGCCTTTACCTATACCTTCCACCCCTCTAAGGGCATGCATGGCCTGAACGGAGGTGGGTTTGCTTTTTGCTTCTTTTAGCCGAAAAATTTCACTAAATCGCACACTAGTAGGGCCGTTATGACAGTAGTAAATCAACGAATGTTATGTCAGCGGGGTAGAGGGTGAGGAAGGAGTCACGTGACTGTGACGTCACACGCGCGGCCTATTTGAAAAGTGGACGTGCCTGTAAGTGACAGCTGCTGGACCGCGGTGCTATGCTCTGGTCGGCTATGTTAAAACTAGGTTGGCTACAGGTGTGCCAACCTGACAGAGGGAGTGCCAACCTTACAGACCCAATTTCGATGCCTCCAAGCTTAACTGTCTTAGTAGGCAAGATGGCTGCTATACAAGAAGACAAATGATGGCACTTTGTTTGTCAGATTGTTATTATTATTATTATTATTATTATTATTATTATTATTATTATTATTATTATTATTATTATTATTATTATTATTATTATTATTATTATTATTATTATTATTATTATACTCGGTCTTACTCCCCCCCGTCGCGGGTGCGAACTGGACCGCGTATGTGGATAGGTCATGTTTTACGGCCGAATGCCCCTCTCACCACCCCTGTGTGGAGGGACGTAATCAGTATTGCGTGTTTCCATGGTGGTTGGTAGAGTGATCTGTTATCTGAATATGAAGATGAGAGTGTTGGGACAAGCACAAAAACTTAGTCCCCGAGCCAGAAGAATTAATCACACTCGATTAAAATCCTGGAGCCGGACCCTATCAAGGAGCCAAGGAGTCGGACACACTTCTCACAACGCTAAAGGGATATAATTTAGCACAAGGGTGCCTTACAAGTTAATTAAGGAAACTAAGGATGTTTCATTGCGATCTTTTTTATTAAGGAGTGAAATATGTTTTCCCCTAATTGCAATATTTAATTCTCAGGATTCATATGAAACTAAAGAGCTGCGATTTAGCACATATGTTTTCAAGCTAATAAGGAAAAGTTAGGGTGACCAAATGCAAATAGATGAAAAAAGGACAAAACTATTTAAGGAGGAGGACAATGTCGGAAAAAAGAGGACTCAAAAATCCTCCATTGAGAATATGAATTTAGGCTTATATATTCTAATTTTCACATACATAAACGAAATTTATTAATTTCCAAATTATACAGTAAATTCCTTCAAAATTTAAACAATGAAACTAATTTACAGGCTTTGCTGATTCGGTTTGCAAAGATACACATGTAAATTCCTTTAGATTATATTGAACCATTAAGAGGATTTTCACATATTCTACTTCGAAATGGTTCCTATGATCAGTCTATTGTGCTGAGATCAATAAAAATAATCGTTCTACATTTGCATTGTGCCCTGGTATAGAAAAAGTATTCTGCAAGTTTTAATAACTCTGAACTACAATCAACTGACTTACGTGAATTGAAATACTTTGCCCATTTCTGACTACAAGACAACTTGTTAAATTTAGGATCATTACTGCTCTCGTTCAGGAATTGTTTGAAATCGCAGAACTGATCAAAAGATTTCACATCATCGATTTGAAAGGATTTAGACTTGGTTTGCAAATACAAAGTACATTTTTCAACATCACAATAATCAATATCACTTTTCAGCACCATCCAATTAAAAAAGACTTCCTTCAAATCCCGGTTATCTCCTGTCACTTGTCACGTTGTCGGCTGCAACACGTTAACACAGCAGTGAGGAATCGAAAATAACAGTACGATATTTCCTCGACTCGTGGTATATAGATGCGTTATGGATTGGTTACGTGGTTGTGCAAAAATGATTAAACTGTAAGGTAACTTAGGGAGATCCCGACATGAGGGAGAACTCGACACTTTTAAGCTTAGCGCCACTGGTGACCACAGTACTCTACAGGTCGAACTAGTAACTACATGTATTGGAGCCGTAGGGTGTTGTGCTCATTGTGATCCTGGTAGCAGACGATTATCACTATAAATACAAGACATCTGAATAGTTGAAGGTGAGTATGTAAGTGATATGTGATGGAAAAGTAGCGTACTATAAGATAATGAGTAGGTTGTATAACGAAATACGTAGATATGCGATATTTTTAAGAGAATGTTTGAGGTTAGGCGCATAAAGCACGTTTTGGAGAAGCAGCCATGTCATTTCCAAATCGCCAATCATTCAGCGTGGTAAGTGCTGCCACCTCTTGCCTGCCAATGTAACTCGGGGAGATGTCGACATGACAAGCATGGGAGATCCCGACACTCCCGGGAAAAGGGATCACTAAAGATAATTTTGGAGACCTTCTAAAGATAGCTTGGGACAAATCGGCAACAGCAGGAAATTTTACCGGCGGATTTAGGAAATGTGACATTTATCCGTACAATCCCGATATCCTCCAAGAAGACATTTTTTAATACGACATTGTGCAAGACGAAAATGGTTCAAATCACGTACATGTTGGAGAAGATATTGCTGTAGAAGCTAAGGCCAGTAGTCCTACATTATCGCAGGAACATGAAGCCTCACCTGCATTTACACCTCCGAGTTGTTCAGTGCAGGACTTATCTCCTGTTCCGATATTAAGACTCCTATCTGGAAAAGGAAGTGTAAGAAGAGTGCAAGAATCCGCCATGGTGACTTCTCAGGATTAGTTCCTCAAGCAGTCGTAATTGCTCGGAGAATTACTGCGCAGTATGTGATGGCTATTTCTATGACGACAACCGAAATGAGGCATGGGTCCAGTGTAGTGGGGAATGCAGGAAATGGTTCCACGAGCTGTGTGTGGAAAATGGAAACGACGAACAGTTTATATGTGCCCACTGTGTACAATAATTGTGTAACTCTTCCGAGGTCCTACCTAGTGTCAGGTTCTCCCTAAGTGCGGGAGAAGTGGACATTTTTGCATCGTTTATTTATTTTCTAATTTACAATGATATGAAGTGTTATTTTTTACCATAAATAATAGAAAACATACACTAACTGTGTACAAATTCACCAGGTAAAAATTGAACTATTTTGCAAATAAAGCCTGATCAAAATTACAGGTTTTTGCTTAGCGTGTCGAGATATCCCTAAATGACCTTACTATTGGCCATGTATTCTATTTTCCTCAGAAAAGAATGCTTGGAATAAAGACGGTGTGGACGATTTAGATAGATATACTCTCAGAGGGAGTGTGGTAACACTTCCCAAAACGACACGCGTCGCCATTGGCTCCTGGTCTGTATAAGTAATTCAGTGAATAACTATAACAGATGTATACACCGGAGGGTTATACACGGTTTATTAGTAACAAATTGCACATAAACGGTGTATAAACCTGGTATAAAAGTTATACACTGTTCATTGGTAAGACATGCAAAGCATGCAAAGAATAATCGCATGTACTGTATATCGATAATCACTTGTCTGTGTATCGATACGATATCGGTGCTGCTGTCGTGTAATGAAGAATACTTGTAAAAACGTAGTAACACCGATTACTCCAGAATAAGCAAATTCACTAAAATAAAGAGGACATTTCGTTTTTTTAATAATCCACCTGGACCCCGGAAAATGCTCTAAAAAGGAGGAGATGACCGGATGAAAGAGAACGTCTGGTCACCATAGGAAAAGTGAAGATGTTTCATTTCGATGTTTTGTGATTAAATATCACTAAATCGCACACTTGCCACAGGGCATGGGCTAAAATTTGGCAACAGATTTTCTTGTACGCTAATTAAGATGGTAAAGGTGTTTCATTCCGAACTTTTTTTTATTAAGAAATAAAAAGTAAAGCATTATCCCGTGCGAAGAATGGGAATTCAGCCAATTGAATACTTGTATAAAGTTCGACTCATATTTCCCAAATCCTCGCCACACATACATTGATAATACAGGCCCAAATATTACCTTATAGATAAATTTTCTTCTTTTTCTTCTCCTTCTAGAATGCTCTGTGTATCAGTGGTAGAGAGTCGATATCTGGACCTCAAGATCGCGTGTTCAGATCCACAAGAGGCAGTCGGGTATTTGAAGGATAGAAATAAATTAGTTCTACACTCCAGGTCGTGCGATGTCTGCACGTGAAAGATCTCTGGTGTCACATTTGATGATTACCGGGCAAAATAAATTATGTACTCAGTCATAGATCGCCCATTAACGGTCCACTTTATTGGCATAGTAAAACGGAAAGTCGAAATTGGCATGCGAACCTGCATGGCACCAAATTAATATATTTGCAAACGGTAGCTAACGACATTTTTTCTTCTTTTAATGTAAACCTGCCAGATTTTGAAATCAGATGTTCAAGGTTGTCTACCAGGCATGCTGATTAGCCACTCTACACTTTGTTCTGTTAATTTTTTTAACGTCGCACTCACATCAAAGGTTTTCGGTGAAGGAAGGAAGGAAGGAAGGAAGGAAGGAAGGAAGGAAGGAAGGAAGGAAGGAAGGGAGATATCGTCTCGTTTGTGAACAGTCTCGATGTGCCTGGATTGCAGACACTATTTCCTACAGATACGCCTTCGTGAAATAAAGTAAGTAAACAAATGTATAATAATGAAATATGCAAAAAACAAATTTCTTTGGTTGCTAATAAATACAACTAAATGAAGTTAAAATCTATTCTACACGCTTCGTGACACGTGCAGCGAGACTTTATGTTTGTCAAGTAAATATAATATATTTTAACACATTTGCACGTGAAGTTTAAGTGAATCGTAGTTGAAACTTAACAGCGAGGTTTATTTATTAAAATTATTAGAAGTTGTTAAAATTAAGTTCTCTTACATACCTTTAGTAAATAGTTTTCTTTTACACTTCTTCTTTTCCTCCTTCAAACAAGTCCATGTGGTAACACCATTTATCTTACTTTATCTCTGTTTACCCCCCCCCCCCACCCACCCAGGGTTGGTTTTTCACTCGGACTCAGCGAGGGATCCCACCTCTACCGCCTCAAGGGCAGTGTCTTGGAGCGTGAGACATTGGGTTGGAGGACACAACTGGGGAGGATGACCAGTACCTCTCCCATGCGACCTCACCTGCTATGGAAGGAATGGACAAGAAAGGAAGAGGGAAGGAAGCGGCCGTGGCCTTAAGTTAGATACCATCCCGGCATTTGCCTGGATGAGAAGTGGGGAAACCACGGAAAACCACCTCGAGAATGGTTGAGATGAGAATCGAACCCACCTCTACTCATTTGACCTCCCGGGGCTGAGTGAACCCCGCTCCAGCCCTCGTACCACTTTTCAAATTTCGTGGCAGAACCAGGAATCGAACCCGGGCCTTCGCGGGTGGCAGCTAATCACGCCAACCACTACACCACAGAGGCGGACAACACTATTTTTACTCATTATAAATTGTCTAACTATGATCATGCAATAATGCACTTGGTTTACCTTTCTCCGTCTCGATAAATTCCATAATAGCACAAAAATGATTAATGAATAGAAACAAATAAACAAACTAACTAAAAACTCAGTATTGAGAGCTAACGTTCTGTATGACAACTAGAGCAGAACTGGATTGGTAAAACGGGTGGAAGAGGGGTGGAAAGGAAAACTCTGGAACGAGCTGGCACTCTTCTCAAAAATATTTTGTATCCGCAATCAACAAGCAACCGGATGGGAAAGTGCTACGATTAGGAAGGTAGCGGCCGTGACCTTAATTAAGGTACAGCCCCATCATTTGTGAGATGTGAAAATGTGAAAAATGTTAATTAAGAACCAAATTTCTCTTTCTCTAAAAATGACATCAATAATATAATAACCTGTAGAAAGATAGGAACTGATATGAGATGATGTGTTGTTCATTTCTAGTCTGAGCTGCCGTTAATAGGGGCTACACTTTCAGGAGGACATTCACTGTACACGGTGTGGCACTTCATCCAGCTGATCCAGTCAGGTAAGTTCCAGTGACCTTGTTATAAAACTACACAATCCCACTCACTGTACTATCACTTTAATGTCCAATCGAAGCAACTGATCTATTTTATACCAATTTATCGGACGCGACGACTAACCGCGACAGGATTTTAAGCCAATTTCCTCTGTTCTTTCATTCTGTATGTGCTATTTTGTATTTTAGGTACTGAATGTACGGTATACCCGAAAGAGGAGCATACAAGCTAAAGTAAACACATCCGTCCTATCCAGACTTTCAGAAGGAAAGAAAAACGTAAATTAGTAACTGGGTAGAAGCATCTGAATTTGCAATCCTCAAGCATTTATTATTATTATTATTATTATTATTATTATTATTATTATTATTATTATTATTATTATTATTATTATTATTATTATTGCCCGCCCGGTGACCATAATCATTAAGGCGTTGAAGTCTAAATGGTGTGACACCGTGGTTGGCTGGTTCGAGTCCCGCTGGTCGAAAAATGTTTCACCATTAGAATGTTGGCCGGCAGGGTAGGTGAGGTGGCGATATACAAATTCTAATCACTAGATTGCGTGCCAAAAGCCAGGATAAAATTCTTAACCTCTCCGCAGTGCTCACATGGAGTGAGGTCATATGACGCTGTTGATGGTGTTTCGTCAGTCGGATGGGGACGTTAAGCCTTCATCAGCCCCCTTGGTGTTATTCCATAGGAGTAGGCTATGTGCCGACACCGGTTTTCACCCTCTCCCTCCCTACTACCATATGTCACGTCATTCATTTCATCTCATTAACTCCTCTGATGAGGTTGACGTCAGAAAGGGCATCCGGTAGTAAGAATTCGCCACGACAGATTCATCTCATCTCATACGCGACACCGTAGAGAACGGGACAAGGATTGGACAATCACAATATTATTATTATTATTATTATTATTATTATTATTATTATTATTATTATTATTATTATTATTGAGAGGGATTGGCCGAAACTTGATTACTGATACATAGTGGTCTGAGTCTATGTTTATTCCCTTTTTTACGGTAATGTTCATTATTTCCGGACTGTATCTTCGAGATATAGCAACATGGTCCATTTGGAATTCTCCTATTGTTTTGTTTGGGCATCTCCATGTCATCTGTTTTCTTGGTAAGTGACGAAAGTGTGTTGACATCAGTTGGAGGTTGTGGTTATCACATAGTTCAACGAGGCGTTCTCCATTCTTGTTGGTTCATTTGTGTGCTGGGTAGAGCCCAACAACTTTCCTGTGTTTCCGTTCACGTCCTACCTGTGCATTAAAATCACCCAATATGACCTTGACGTGGTGCTTTGGGATTTTCGCTAATCTGGCATCCAGGATGTTCCAGAATCTATCTGTGCCTTCCAGGTCTTTTTTGTTTTGTTCATTAGTTGGAGCATGTGCATTGACTAGAGTATATGTTTTATTTGCGCAACGCAGGGATAGTAGGCATAACCTATCATTAACAGCTTCAAAATTTGAGACTGATTTAAGAATTCTGGTGTTGACAGCAAAAGCTGTACCGAAGATAGGGGTGTTTTTCATTACTCTCTTATGGGATCTGCTCTTGAAAAACCGATACCCTTCAGACTCAAACGTATCTTCGTCAGTGAACCGAGTTTCTTGCAGAGCCATTACTGCGATTTTATTTTCGTGGAGGGCATTGGTCAGCTGTTTCATCTTACGAACCTACCATAATTCGCTTTGACACAAAAAAGCTCAGAGAAAGAGAGAATGAATTCAAAGAACTTGCCCAACCAGTGGAAAAAGACTTCAACAGCACAAGAAAGCAGATGATACAAGCTGCAAAAGGAGTGGCGGAAATCAAGAAGAGGAAGAAGCACACGTGGTGGAACGATAACTGCGAGAAGACCTTAGGGGGTCGTCTGAATGCCTGGAAAAAGTATTACACCTCGAAAAAAGAAGATTGGAAGATGTACAAAACACAACAAGCACAAACAGCAAAAATAATACGCAGTGAGAAACGCAAGTATGAAAAGGAACTACTGGACAAGATTGAGCAAGACTTTCATAGAGGTGAGACCCGTGAATACTTCAGAAATTTTAATAAGAAGGTACAAGGATACAAGGCACCTTCCCTTTGCTTTCTAAGGAAAGATAGAACTCTTGCAACATCAAATGAAGAAAACTGCAAAATCTTAGCTAAGTATTTTAACGACCTTCTAAACTGTGAAAAACCAGCCAACCCCATCAAAACAAACAAACCAGTGAGCCAAAACCTGCCATCTTCTCCACCAAATCGCGATGAAATCAAACGCCACATAAAGAGACTGAAAAATAACACGGCTCCTGGTGAAGACTCCATGATTGCAGAACTGTGGAAACATGCCCCGGAAGAAGCAATTGACATCCTACACCAAACCATTGTAGATATATGGGAAAAAGAACAACTACCAGAGGACTGGAAGCTAGCCTTGATCCATCCTTTACACAAGAAAGGAAATATAAAAGATGTGAACAATTACCGTGGAATTTCTCTTCTGCCAGTAGCCTACAAAATCCTATCACTATCCATCCTTGAAAGACTAGAACAGCAAAATGAGCACAAACTCGGGGAATACCAAGCAGGTTTTCGGAAAGGCCGATCAAGTGCAGAACAAATACTTAACCTAAAAACCATAATAAGATACCATATGCTGAGAGGTCGAACCTATGTATCTACATTTGTAGACTTCAGGAAAGCATACGACTCCATCGAACGTGATGTGTTGCTTAATATCCTTGCAGAAATGGGAGTCGATGAGAAACTGCTGGCGATAATAAGGGCAACACTAACTAATACCAAATCCAAAGTAAAATTCCAAGGATGTCTCTCTGAACCCTTTGAGATCAAGACAGGCGTTCGACAGGGAGATGGGCTGTCACCTCTTTTGTTCAACTGCGTACTTGAGAAGGTAATACAGGAGTGGCGAAAGACGTTAAAAGAAAGAAACCTTTACAAACCCGTAAGGATTGGGACAAAGAAAAATGGAGTGGAAATAGATTGCTTAGCGTTCGCTGATGATATAGCCCTTATGGCAGAAAATTTCGAAAGTGCAACAGAACAGATCAATGTGTTGAAGGAAGTAGCAGAACAAACAGGTTTACAAATTTCCTTTCAAAAGACAGAAGTAATGTCAAATATCAAAGATGATACGGCACAACTAAACACCAAATATGGAATGATAAACTGTGTTAGTAAATTTAAATACCTTGGGGAATGGATTCAGCAAAATGGACTTGACAAAGAGGCCATAGCAGCAAGAATCAAGAAAATGGAAGTCAATTTCCAAACCACCCACAACATTTACAACAAAAAGTGCTTTTCCCTGAACACAAAAATTCGTCACTACAACACTGTCATCAAACCAGTATCACTGTATGCATCTGAATGCCTTATCCTGTCCAAGAAATGTTTGCTTGCGGATTTAGAGAGGAAAGAAAGAAAGATCTTACACACCATACTTGGTCCAAACTACAAAAATGGCATCTACATTAGAAAATCCAGGCAAGAAATATACTCTAAGATAGAGAAGATCACGGACACAATGCGTAAAGGCAGAGTTCGCTTCTACGGTCATATACGACGGATGATCGACTCTCGATGGACGAAACGTATCTTCAGTATATTTGACGCAAAACCAAAAACGGCAATGCCATGGTACGTTAATGTCAAGAAAGATCTTAAAGAACTGGGCCTACAAGCAGAAGATGCACAAGACCGAAATCTTTTCAGAGCAGCCATCAAGACTTTTGGGACTTTCCGGGACGAAAAACGGGCAACTGGTGCTAAATGGACAGAAGAACGTCGTGCTAAACACAGTGAGCTAATGAAGACGATGTGGATCAAGCGAAAGACGAACAAATGCCAGAATGTAAAGTGAGGCTTATCGTGGTCCCTAGTTGGCCGATTAGCGAAGTTGAATGAATGAATTATTATTATTATTATTATTATTATTATTATTATTATTATTATTATTATTATTATTATTATTATTATTATTATTATTATTATTATTATTATTATTATTATTATTATATAATTCGCTGGGGCCATCAAGGACCACGTTAAGTCTTGTTGCATTTGACACTGAACTTGGCCTTCTTTAGAGCCCAAATTTCCCTCATTCTTTGTGAGTGGGCCTGCTTACGCTTCTCTGTCCAAGGGGCACCGTGTCTTCTCTTCGGTTGCTCGTCTCGGTTTAGCCCGTTCGTCAATATTTTCTTGCGGAAGAGATCTCTGTTAAGGGCGTCTTCAGCTGAGATATGTAGCATTTGCAGGTCTTCTTTGGTATTTCTGAACCAGGGAATTGTGGTTTTGGGGTTTGAATCAAAAAAGTGAAAGATTTCTTTAGTTAACTTTCTTCCGTCCATTCTTTTCCGATGACCGTAAAATCGTGCCCGTCTTTTTCTGATTGTGTCGGTAATTTTCTCTATTTTGCTGTAGACTTCCTTGTTAGATCTCTTTTGATGGATTCCATTTCTGTACTTTGATCCCAAGATTCCTCTCACAATTTTGCGTTCTCTTTCCTCCAGTTCTTCAAGGAGTCCTTTGTTGGCATTTAGAGACAGGGTTTCGGCTGCGTATAGAACTACTGGCTTCAGAACTGTTTCATAGTGACATATCTTGGTGTTTTGGGAAAGGCATTTTTTGTTGTAGATTGTGCGGGATGTTTGGTAGGCTATTTCCAGTTTGCGTACTCGCTCCTGAAGTGCTTCTTTGTCCAGTCCATTTTTCATGATGATCTCACCCAGGTATTTGAATTTGTCTACTCGGGTGATGTCCCCGTATTTTGTATGGAGTTTTGGTGGAGCCTCTTTGATGTTAGTCATTACTTCTGTTTTCTCAAACGATATCTGCAAACCAGTTGGTTCGGCAATTTCCTTTAAAATTTCAACTTTCTATGTCGTTTGAGAGAACAGCAATATCATCGGCAAATGCTAAGCAGTCTGTTGCGATCCCCTTAGATTTGGTTCCTATTCTCAATGGACTGTAGTTGATTTCCTGTAGTCTCACCCGCCAGGTTCTGATGATCTTTTCAAGAACACAGTTGAAGAGTATCGGGGATAGCCCATCACCTTGTAGGACTCCTGTTTTGATGTCAAAGGAATGCGAGAGACATCCGTGGAACTTCACCTTGGATTTTGTATCGGTCAGGGTGGCTCTAATTAATGCCAGTAGTTTCAAATCAACTCCAAATTCATTTAAGATGTTTAGCAGGACTTCCCGGTCAATGGAGTCGTACGCTTTCTTAAAGTCCACAAAGACAGACACATACTGCTTGGACCTTAGTGTACAATATCTAATGATCGTTTTGAGATTTTGGATCTGTTCAGCTGTTGAGCGACCTTTTCTGAACCCTCCTTGGTATTCACCTATTTGATGTTCGACTTGTGCTTCCAAACGCTCCAGGATGGCAAGTGATAGAATTTTGTAAGTCACGGGTAGCAAAGATATTCCTCTGTAGTTGTTGATGTTCTTCATGCTGCCTTTTTTGTGTAATGGATGGATCAAAGCTATTTTCCAATCTTCGGGTAGGGTCTCCTTGTTCCAGATTTCTTCTATTTGCTTTTGCAAGATATCAAGTGATTCCTCTGGGGCATATTTCCATAGTTCTGCTACTACTGAGTCTTCCCCCGGCGCTTTGTTATTTTTGAGACGGGCAATATGGCGCTTGATTTCATCTCCGTCGGGTGGTCTGTAATCTGGGTACCTCAGTAAGGGTTCCTTGGTCTCAATGGCGCTTTGCGATTTAGAGCAATTAAGTAAATTCTTGAAGTAATCTGCCAGAATGCTGCAATTTTCTTCATTTGACGTCGCCAGTGTGCCGTCCTTTCACTCAAAGCATAGAGATGGTGGTTTATAGCCAGTGAGTTTGCGTTTGAAGGCTCTGTAGTACTCTCTGCTTTCATTCTTCCTAAAGTTTTGTTCTATCTTTTCAATGAGAGATTTTTCGTATTTACGTTTCTCAGTTCTGAACACCCTAGCTGCTTGGGCACGTTGGGTTTTGTAGGTTCCCAATCATTTTCTGATTTCGTAGAGCAGTACTGTTTCCACGCATTGAGTCTTTCTTGGAGGACTGATTCGCAGGTACCATTCCACCAGGCATGCTTTTTGCTTCTCTTGATTTCTGCAACGTCTTTAGCGGCCTCAACAAGGAGACTTTTGGCGTTGTTAAAGTCACATTTATTTGGTCTAGCCTTCTCCTGGAACTCCTCGACCCTTTGCCGACGTTTATCATTGTCGAAGCTTGTGATTTGTTTGGTTGTCTTCCTTGTGTTTGCGGGAATTGGTTTTGAATTTGATAAGAGACATATAATGATCTGAGGCCACATTGATGCCTTTCTTTACCTTGACATTCATAATCTCAGGGCTGTTTCTCCTGGAGACTGCAACATGATCAATTTGGAACTCTCCGAGAGCTTGGACGGGAGAACGCCAAGTCATTTGCTTTCTGGGTAGATGGCGAAAGTGGGTCGACATGACCTGCAGGTTGTGATTTTCGCAAATGGACACCAGTCTTTTGCAGTTGGGATTGGTTCTTTTGTGAGCAGGGTAATTTCCTGTAACTTTCTTGTACATCTGTTCACAACCTAGTTGGGCATTGAAGTCACCCAAAAGAAGCTTGACATGGTGTCTGGGGATTTTGTTTAATTTTTCATCCAGTAGGTCCCAGAAATTATCAACTTCGTCTGGATCAGACTTGTTCTTATCGTTTGTAGGAGCATGTGCGTTAACTAAGGCGTAGGTTTTGTTCGCGCATTTAATTGTGAGTATAGACAATCTGTCATTCACAGGTTCGAAATTTGCAACCGATTTAAGGATCTTGGTTCTAACAGCAAACGCGGTTCCAAGCATCACAGCTCCATTGAGGATTCCCCTTTGCGCTTTGCTCTTGAAAAATCGGTAGCCTTCGGATTCAAAAATCTCTTCATCTGGGTACCTTGTTTCCTGTAGGGCCATTATGGATATCTGATTTTCGTGAAGAGCTTTGGTGAGGGTTTTCAGCTTGCCAGTTTGTGTAAGTGAATTTATGTTGAAAGTTGCTAGAATGGTTTTAGATTTTGGCCTGAGTTTTTGACTCTTCGGGGTACACCGAGACGCTCCGACTCGTCTCTTGCATGCTGTCGAGTCTCCCCCAGAATCCGAACGAGACTCGTGCGCCGTGGCGTTCACGACGAGGGATTTATCCGCAGACTTACCCCCTGGGGTATGTTTCCTGAAATGTTGTGCCATCATGCTTTTTGACTTGACTTTGCTTTAGACGGATACCCATCCTTTTACAACTAGAGTTGTTAGCCCTAGAGGTTACCTCAAGATGTTTTCTGGCTTCTGGTCATTTACCAGTCTTCGCCGTAACTCTGGCAAGGGACCAGGTTTTTTTCACGGTGGTATTTTATTTCCCTACTATCCTCTGACTCTGCTGGCGGCAGAGTCAGCGAGCTTTCCCAATTCCAATGGGACGCGCCCGATGGAGGTAACCGGTAAATCCCCACACGGGTATTATTATTATTATTATTATTCTTTCGTTTTGGCCGACTATGGACCACTTTAATTCGAATTCAGCTTCATCTGATTCCGGACTTTAATCCTCGTCCAGTACTCGTTCATCGTTTCATTCTGCAATCTCCACCTTTCTTCTGTCCATGGTGCTTGGGTACGGGATCTAACTTTTTCTTGAAACCTTTTCGTGGCTTTGACCCTCGACTTGTAAGCATCCCTGGTGCTGATTTCCGTTCCTTGTATTCCCATTTCTTCCAGGCCCCTCTTCACCTCCTGGTACCAGCGCACTCTAGTTTTCCTGATCTCAAAACATCTTAGTATCTGATTGGTCAGTCTCTGGCGAGTTCATTCTGTAGATATGTCCGAAGAACATGGCTCTCCTCTTCCGGATGGTATCTGAGATCATTTCCATCTTGATATATAATTCTTGGTTTCCTTTCTTTCTGTTTGATCCACTGTTCTTTAGGGTCCAATATCTTCCTCAGAATCTTTCTCTCCACTAGTTCCAACTTCCTAACCAATCCTGTTTGTATCAGGTTCAAACTTTCAGCTGCATACAAAGCTTCCGGGCGTATCACTGCCTGGTATTGTCTGAGTATAGCATTGATCGAGATATTCTTCTTGTTGGAAGTGTTCATAGTTAGTTTATATGCCAAGTTCATCTTGTTGGGTACGGGATCTAGGGGATACAGGAGAGCGTATCTACACGACGCCACATAAGATGACTACCGCAGCAGTAGTCGAAACGTCTGGGAGAAGCGAGAGGAGTGGACCACGGCATAACAGCCCGGAAGAATTTTATTATATTGACACCGGCCGTGAAAGCCTTCATACTTTAATTCATCTTGTTGATTCTCGATAACAGCGCTTCTCTTTCTGACAGTTTATTGTACATCCACTACCCCAGATATTTGAAATTTTCCGCTTTCTGAACCCTTTCTCTCTCAACTGTCATCTATCTGGATGCTGTTTTGATGTTGATCGTGTATTGTGTCTTCTCGAAGGAGACCCGTAGGCCTGCCTTACTTGCTTCGTCCTGGAGTTGGGCAATTTGGTTCTGTGCCTCCTCTATTGACACTGACAGAACCCCAGTGTCAGCGGCAAAGACTAAACAATCAACTCCAATTCCTTTGTTCTTGCCTCCCATTCGTATACCACTTATTCCTTGCATTTTGTGGTGCCACTCTCTAATCGCTTTGTCAAGAATCCCAAAAGATTCCGATAGGCTCCCTCTGAACTTCACCATGGATGTTGTGCCAGTCACTGTATGTTTAATGAGTACTCTTGTTTTCCTATCTAGACCCGTTCCTTATAGGATATGAATCATTGTCTACGGAATCGTAGGCCTTTTTCTCTGTTTCTGGTATGCAATGATCAATTTTAGGTTCAGGATCGGTTCTGCACATGTTCTGCCCTTTCTAAAATCTCCTTGAGACCAATTTGTGGCTCCAATTGTTTTTCAGCCCTATGTAGCAGTGGCTTTGAAAATGTCTTGTATGTCTCTGGTAGTAGCGATATTCCCCTGTAATTATCAACATCTGTCTTATCTCCTTCCTTGTGAAATGGGTGTATCAACCCTAATGTCCATCCATCTGGCAGCTTCTCCTCTTCCCAAATCTTGCTCAGGATTCTTGTCAGTTCAACGATGGCTCTGTCATCGGCATATTTCCAAAGGTCCGCAATAATCCCATTTCTCAAGGGGCTTTATTGCACTTCAGGGTATTGATGATGTTCCTGACTTCTTCCACAGTTGGAGGTTCTGAGTCTGGATATTGTTCTTTGTGACTGTGGTCGACTGAAGGTACGCCTGGTAAGGTAAGGGTGTATTCTGCCCGAAGCCAGATCCGAACCTCAGCAGAGGTGTCCTGAGCCGGAGTTTACATGCAATAGGATGGCCAGTTCCTTTCCGCTCCTCCATTCCCTTACCCCCACCAACAGCACGTGGCAACCCATCCAAATCTTGACCACGCCCAATGTTGCTTAACTTCGGAGATCTCACGGAATCCGGTGTTCCAACACGGCTACGGCCGTTGGCAGTACAGCTAAATGTTTTGTAAAAGTCTTGGTTGTTATTTTTCTGAAAGTCCTGTTCGATCCGAATCAAGCGTTCTTTCTCGTACTTTCTCCTCAGATTCCTGATTATCTTGGCAGTTCTCTTCCTTCTTTCCTGGAACTTCTTCTAGTTTTCGGGTATTTTCCGGAAACACCAATTCACGCATGCCTTCCGGCGTTCTTCAATTGCCTCATCGCCTTCAGATGACCATCACGCATGTTGTCTTCTTTTCTCCAAAGGAACAGTGGTTTTTCACTATCAATAACAGCCTATTTTAATTGTTCCCATCCCTGATACTGCCCTGTGTTCAATTCTCTTGTGAAATCTGTGAGTGTTCTCAGCATTTCAGTGCCGAACTTAGTTATATGAACTGTGTTCCTGTTTTTTTCGGGATCTTGGGATGATCTTGACTTTGTTCTTGGAGAGAAAATGATCTGAATCTAAGTTTGCACCCCTCAGGCCTTTTACGTTTTGAATCTCCTTTTCTCCTTGTTTCGAGACTGTTGCATGAATAATCTGGAACGCTCCCAGGCTGGGGTTAGGAGATATCCACGTTTTCTGTGTTCTCGGGAGGTGTCTGAAGGCTGTCGATCTCATGACCAGATTGAAGGTCTTACGCAATTCTATCAGTCGCTCTCCATTTCGGTTCATCCTTTTGTGGGCTGGATATTCTCCAATGATGTTTCTGAATCTCCTTTCTTTTCCTAGTTGTGCATTAAAATCTCCAAGTATTACGATCACATTGTTAGTTGGTACTGTGGATATTGTTTCCTCCAAATCTTCCCACAAGTCCTCTACATTTTCTGGGTCTCTTTTGTTGCTCTCATTTGTGGATGCGTATACGTTGACTAGCGTGTAGAGCTTATTTGCTCCTTTAAAATAAAGGGTGGAAATTCTGCCGTTTCGAGACATGAAGTCGGTTATTGCTCCTAGGATTGGTTTATTTATTATGAAACCCGTTCCCAAGTGAGGTTTCGTTTTTCATCACTCTCTTGCCTGGGTTTCCTTTCAAAATTCTATACCCTTCTGATTCAAAAGCTGACTCATCTGCGAATCTGGTCTCCTGTAATGTTGTTATCAGGATATTTTTTGGACCAGGTATCAGTGAGATGTTTGAGTTTTCCAAGTCTGAAGAGTGAATTGGCATTAAATGTTGCTAAGTGAGCTACTCCCTTGCTCTTTAATCTGTTGCATGCCTGTGCGAGCTCCCAAGAATCCAAAGGCTCGCTAACGTTGTTCTTGACAACGGTGGTCTGCATACCACCTGGGGTAGTGCCAATGATTATCTTTCCATCATGCTGAGTTGAATGTTTCGCTTTGGGGCCGCCGCCTAGGTATCGACGATAGATACAACTGAGGTTGTTAGCCTCAGAGGAGTTAAGTTCACCCCCGCCCCTAATATGGAGAGCAGGCGCTGCCCCTGAGCCGCCCACTATGGACTCAGACACTCAGAATAAGTTTGATATCCGTCCCTAAATTGGATCAGATACATTTCACTCCATTAATCCCGAGCACTGGGTTGCCTCCTCCACCATATACGCTGTACCGAAGGCCACTTTCTCCGTCGCAGTTGCCACTGAGATCTTCATCGTAACCCTGGCAAGGGACCCTTACCAGATTTTACACACCGGGACTCACATACGCAGCGTTTGATAGGCTCTGATGTAGTCCAAGTACACATTTTCTCTAGTCAATACCAAGAGAGTGAATTTTAAACACTGTATTTCACCCGAAATGAATCTGGAAAAACAAGTAAGGATATAGTGTTGTATAAGGATTCCTCCATCTTATTTATAGACGTGTATAATCAGTAGACTTCACATTTCTTGGTGATAAAATATTATTTTAGGTGCCTAAAATAAGCTCGCAAATATGAAACAAAATAGGTTTTAAAAAATGTGTTAGAGGACCCATGCAGCTCGGCAGCATTTCTTATAAATAGGTCAGATAACACGTCTTGAAATGCCTGTCGCAGTTATGTTGTTTTGCCTGCCCTTTTCAATAGTTTTATGAAAAATTGATACCCATACATAATAACTGATGCAGTCATGGTGATGGTCGTCGCAGATCAGATGTTGAAGTACAGTACCAAGATGAGTTGGCGGTAGCGGGAGAGGTGTATCTGAGGGTACTTGGGGGTTCCGCGGGACCTCACCCGGGTATCGGCAGCGGCGGCCGCTCTTGCGGCTTAACTTGAACTTGATGTAGTTTCTAACATTTCTTTCCATTACAATATTCTCTGTGCTTCGACCATTCGTGCGTATCTGGATCTTAACCTTTTCAAACGATCTTTCCCGAGACAGTGCAACATACAATTGGCCGTCGCTGAATACTAGTTCGGGTAAGTAAACACCCTCTTTTTCAAGAGTTTGTCCCTGCGCTTTATTAACAGTCATGCAGTCATGATACCTTCCCGTCTGTACGTACGTAGACTGTTTTATCTTTGCAGCATGTATAATTAGGAACGTTCTGCCATCTGTTGAGTATATTCAGAAGCTGGAAGGTCAGAGTACCCAAGAATATGTAGCAGAGAATAGTATTCGTCCATGATCAGTGGAAGTATATACTTTCCGGCTTGACAGGTAGAAATCAAACATGACTGCATGCAATGTCATTACTAAGGATGGAAATCACAAAATATCAGAGTATTAATGAAAGTGTTAGTCGCTTAGCAACCTGCTACGTACAGAATGTATTGCGGGTAAGGGTAAGCCTTCGCCTGCATTAACTGGAGTGATCGCTTAATGATTTGATTTTATGATTTCTCAAAGTTGGTTGAAGTTAGAGACCTATCCATGTACCATGATTCACCGGCAGGTAATGCCGGAAAGAATACAACAGAGATAAAGCAAATCGGTCCAGTAGAACGGACGGACGGATTTGCCAAAGCTGTTTTTAGTAAACTCTTTTAATATGTAGATTTTAGACAGCTTTCATTTTGCGTATAATAATAGGCATAAATTAGAATACGATACTTATTTTGCTAAATTGACAATAAGTCGTTAATGGTAAATAAAAAAAACGAATTTCACTCACCTTTTTGCTGCAACCGTCACAGACTATAATTTTACCATCCAATCTGAAATGGCAAACACCTTTAGCCACTTTTTAATTGAAGGTGACTTGGAAGCTGACACTTTCGGCATAATTCAGACACTGACCAAACGGTAACACTGAAATGTTTTCACAGAATGAAATGAAGAGTTTTTGTTTCCAGCAGGTCAATGGACACTGTCTCCCACCTCGTGACACACACACACAGACTGCGGGAGGACTTGCGGGGAGTTTGGTTTATAGCTTCCAGTTTTTAAGATTTTGTTCTGAAAATATTTCAAGAATACACTGTTCAATATACTGAACATGAATCGGAAAATATTTTAGTTTCATGGAATAAATAAAAAGAATTTTAACCAATTTAGGGGTATACAAACTACTAGTTATTGGTGTATTATATCAATCTAGTCACTGCACCGTAGGACCACCATCTTTAACATTATAAATACATGAACCCTGTAAATACAACTTTATTTTAAGTTATCTCTGCGGGAAGTAAATAGATTTTGACTAAAATCCGAAGTCTTATAATCAGTAATGCAAGGTGTTTCAAAAATACGTGGCATAATTTCAGGGTTTGATTCCTCACATATAGAGAAGGAAAAAGATATATATATTAACGTGAGTCCGGAAATCCGCACTTTACGAGCTAATAGTCTGCCGTGGTCTAGAGCCTCAGGAGTCGAGGGAGACTGCATGTACTAATGGACTCGTCTTGGCCTTATAAGAGGTGTTCAAAATGCGAGCCTTCTGCCTAACTGCAAGCTTGTGCTCGTCGCATGGAGTTACGAAAAAACGCGAAAATGGCCGGTGTTGTATGTATTGTTTTAAATGACCTTATGATTGTGTTATGAAGTGTTGTTTCATCTTCCACAGTGGACGCGTACACCAAAGTGTGTAACCCCACATAAAGAAGTCCAGTGGGTTTGGATCAGGAGATCGTGGAGGCCAAGAAAGCACGCGTTTCCGGATCCATGCTTGTATACACTTTTTAATTCTTTATATGTGAGAAATACAACCCCAAAATTAAAGCGTGTATATTTGAGACACACATTTACTAGAAAGAAATGCACTACATAACATTATCTGTCCACAAAAGTGATAACACGAGTACGTTTATAATATTAATGTTATATTCATTTCTTTTCATGTGCAGGAAGGTTTCAACAGTTCGACTACGGTGAGAAGTTAAACGAGCAGATATACGGGTCATCCAAACCGCCAGAATACAACCTGAAGATGCTTACTGCTCCTGTGGCGATGCACTACGGAGCTTCAGACTCGCTCATCTCCAGTAAAGTTAGTATATTAGCAAAATAATGTATGTGTATATATATATATATATATATATATATATATATATATATATATATATATGAATGTAATTTATTTATTTATTTATTTATTTATTTATTTATTTATTTATTTATTTATTTATTTATTTATTTATTTATTTTAAAATTTGATTTACGTCGCAACGACACAGATAGGTCTTATGGCGACGATGAGTTAGGAAAGGCCTAGAAATGGGAAGGAAGAGGCCCTAGTCTTCATTAAGGTACAGCCCAAGCATATGCCTGGTGTGAAAATGGGAAGCGGAAGAAAATCATTATCAAGGCTACCGACAGTAGGGTTCGAACGCACTATCTCCCAGATGCAAGCTCACAGCTGCGCGCCCCTAACCACACAGCCAACTCGCCCGGTCTAGTAAATTTCACTTGTTAACACGTAATGTTATACGTATCGTAGCCTATACGTGTCCACGTGAGGTGATTCAAGTAAGTAAGATGACCGATATCTTCAGAACTGTAAAAGATATCACTATTCTGTTTTAACGGAAATGGTAATGAGGAAAAGGCATGGTTGTTCCTGTTCATTATATTTACTTAAGCTCTTCACTGAAAATGTCGTGATATTACTTATATCAGAAACACCTTGAATCAAGGTAAATGAAATTGCATCTACTATATGTCCGGCTCCATGGCTAAATGGTTAGCGTGCTGGCCTTTGGTCACAGGGATCCGGGGTTCGATTCCCGGCAGGGTCGGGAGTTTTAACCATCATTGGTTAGTTTTCCTGGCACGGGGCTGGGTGTGTGTTCTCTTGTTCATCATTGTATCCTCATCACGACGCGCAGGTCGCCTACGGGAGTCAAATCACAAGACCTGCACCTGGCGAGCCGAACCCGTCCTGGGATCTCCCGGCACTACAAGCCATACGCCATTTCGTTTTTTTCATCTACTAGGCCTATATAAGATATTCTGATGACACTACACTATTGGCTTACAGTGAAAAGGGCACGCAGAAATATACTACACACATATTCATCTATTTTGAAATCATTGAGTCAAATATCAGAAACAAATATCAGTATTGAAACTAGGAGAATTACAAACGCTAAACGATGTTCCGAATAGACAAGACATATTTATTTGCAATGAACTGCTGCTGTATATGGTTGTGAAAATTAGATTTTCTTGATAGACGGCAAAAGAGTGTAGAGTCGATGAAAATAGGCTTGTGGAAAATGCTATTTCGATAGAAAGAAAAAACAATGAAGATTTAAAACAAGGAAGATAATCAATCATCACTGATCTGCAATTAGGACTGTCACTCAGGCGGCATATTCCCTATCAATCTTTACCTAGTCTTTTCTTGAAGATAAAGATATCCGAAACCTCGGCGCTAACAAGGGAAGTCATTCATTCGTTACACTCCGATTCCGTTCAAAGTTTGCATGCGGGTAAGGTAGCTGAGCTAGAGCGCATTCTAAAAGTGAAAATTATGTGAGCCCAGATTAATGTTTATTTAACGTTGGAAGTTGTAAACATGCGCGTGTAGGTGCTCTGCAAGTCCACCTCTGTGGTGTAGTGGTTAGTGTGATTATCTGCCAGCACCCATCCCCCCACCACCACCACCACCACCACCACCACTAGGCCCAGGGTCGATTACCGGCTCTGCCACGAAAATTTGAAAAGTGCTACTGGAACAGGGTCCATTCAGCCCCGGGAGGTCAGTTGAGTTGAAGGAGGTTTGATTCCCACCTTAGTCATCCTCGAAGTGGTTTTCCATGGTTTCCCACTTGTCCTCCAGGCTCATTCCGGGATTCTACGTAACTTACTTAAGGTCACGGCCGCTTCCTTCCCTCTTCCTTGTCTATTCCTTCCGATCTTCCCATCCCCCCGCAAGGCCCCCATTCAGCATAGCAGGTGAGGTACTGTTCATCCTCCCCAGTTGTATCCCACGACCCAACGTCTCCAGCTACAGGACACTGCCCTTGTGGCGGTAGAAGTGGAATCTCTCGCTGAGTCCGAAGGAAAAACCAACCCTGGAGGGTAAACTGATTAAGCTAGCTAGTTAGATAGATAGATAAATAGATAGATAGTAGATACATAGATAGATAGATAGATAGATAGATAGATAGATAGATAGATAGATAGATAGATGCTCCGTAGCTCTTGGCTGAGATAAAGTTCAGGAGGATAAGTCACAGCCTTAGAGTTGACTTCAACTGACCACAACAGATAAATAATAATTTAGGAGTAGCATGGAAGACACAACGTAAACAAAAACATCCACCGGTACAATAGGGTGACGGTGAAAATGAGTTATTAATACTGATGTGTTTTGCTACACTCTGCCTCTTTGTCTGGCCGTCATGGTACTGGTCTTCAGTTTAGAGCGCAACGGGTTTGATTCCGGCGGTACTGGGTATTTTAACTGCTTATGGTTAATTCTTCTGGTTTTAGGGACTGGGGGTTCATGTTCGTCTCAATACACTTCTCTGCATACATACACAACACACTGCAGTACTAACCACCACAGAAACACGCAATAGCGAATACGTTCCTCCACACAGGGCATTCGGCCGTAATACTGTGCCACATCCATATCATTTTTATAACTGTTAGGTTCTTCATTCTGTCGAAACTAATTTTGAATAAATAAATTTATAAACCATCTGAAAAAGGAAACATATGTAACATTAATATACCTGAAAAACAGAAACAATAATATAGTTTGAACAAGAAATATAGCTGCGACGAGACTCGAACTCGCGTCGTCAAGTTTCACTGACAAGTACGGTCACACTCAGCCACCACTCCGATTGATTGTGGTGTAACTCTCCAAGTATATATTGTACACTTCGAAACGTTGAAGAGGCGGTAATCTGGTCTAGGGTTCTGCCACGGCGTTCTGTAATAAAATATACTTACCGCTCGGAGACTCTCACCTGCTTGGGGCGCGATCGGCTCGGGATCCTTCTTCTTAAGTTGGTACAAAAGGGAATTAAATACTGCGAGTACTGAAAATGAAAACCTACAACCTGTTTTCCAGACTTAGACAGGGTCAGGAATGTAATGAATGAAACATATATAGGCTAGTATTACAGTGGGGTCGCGACTCCCAAGGTGATTATTAATGACTGATAGATGCAATGAAATGATAATGGAAAGTGTGGCTGAAATGAAAGATGACAGGGAAAACCGGAGTAGCCGGAGAAAAACCTGTCCCGTCTCCGCTTTGTCCAGCACAAATCTCACATGGAGTGACCGGGATTTGAACCACGGTATCCAGTGGTGAGAGGCCGACGCGCTGCCGTCTGAGCCACGGAGGCTCGACTGCGGGTACTATCCCTACTAAATGAGAGTGGGTCAGACCGAATTTTCTTTCTTTCTTTCTTTCTTTCTTTCTTTCTTTCTTTCTTTCTTTCTTAATCTGCTTACCCACCAGGGTTGGTTTTCCCTCGAACTCAGCGAGGGATCCCACCTCTATCGCCTCAAGGGCAGTGCCCTGGAGCGTGAGACGTTGGGTCGGGGATACAACTGTGGAGAATGACCAGTACCTTGCCCAGGCGGCCTCACCTGCTATGCTGAACAGCGGCCTTGGTGGGGGATGGGAAGATTGGAAGGGATAGACAAGGAAGAGGGAAGGAAGCGGCCGTGGCCTTATGTTAGGTACCATCCCGGCATTTGCCTGGAGGAGAAGTGGGAAACCACGGAAAACCACTTCAAGGATGGCTGAGGTGGAAATCAAACCCACCTCTACTCAGTTGACCCGAGGCTGAGTGGACCCCGTTCCAGCCCTCGTACCACGTTTCAAATTTCGTGGCAGAGCCGGGAATCGAACCCGGTCCTCCGGGGGTGGCAGTTAATCACACTAACCACTGCACCACAGAGGCGTACCAGACCAAATTTTAACTAATTTATTATAAACGTGACATCAATTAAATTTCCAAAGTTTAAGTGGACAACAAAAATCATCAAAGTTACTCAAATTACAGAACAACAACCAATAGTTAGGTTACGCCATAAGCAACATTTCTCCATAAATCTCTTAATTTATAATATTCTTATAACATCACATTAATTAAAATTATTAACTAATTTAAAATTGTTTGATGACACCAAAGGTGTGTAATACTGATTAAATGATTGATGTAACCTTAGTTATTTTTCATTTTAAAATGTCAATTGAAGTAATCATTACATAAGGGTATCGCTGAGTGGTATTAAAGTTATCTTTAATTAAATTGGAAATTATCAAATATAAAAAAGTTGCACTGAAATTTATGAATTGAAACTGTTCCAATAAATTACAGGAGTTTCCTGATAACACACCTCAGTTTGAGAGATTACTGCTCCTTTTTATATTATCGTTATCTAAATAAGCATAAGAATACATATGACCTCAACTGTCCTTTCATGATCTGGTATCAGATGGATACTCAAAATTGCATCAACTTTTTACATTATATAATCGACCTGAGTTGGATATGAACTGAATACGAGCTAACTATAGCCTGTACGATTTGTATATGAGCAAGTTGTAAGCACTTGTGAGCACTTATGACCACTGTGTTTTACGCATGGATTCTTTAGATCAATTACTTTTAATTATACCTTTAGATCAGTTGAACAGACCTGCCTAATATGTACGTATTAACATTTTACCCATTCGATTTTAACTCGATCGGGTCTGCATTATTCTCAGATATTTTACTCCAGTTACTAAGGAAATGCCTTAAAGTATAAGATTATACATTTGCAGTCCTATTTACACCTTACATGGATATTGCATGCGAAATGTTCTTTTAAAAGAAGTAACCAGGCTGCCTTCCTTGCCTAAGATTACTGACCTCATACTTACATTACACTATGGGTGTATCCTCCCAGAAGTCCAATTATCTCATATCGCTTAAGTTTATCATCAAAAGAGTCAGATCGAAATAAATAGGCATGTAACCTCCTTCACGAAAATACATCAGACTGTAAGATCCTCGTAAAATATCATCATCATCATCATCTGTTTACCCTCCAGGTTCGGTTTTTCCCTCGGACTGAGCGAGGGATCCCACCTCTACCGCCTCAAGGGCAGTGTCCTGGAGCTTCAGACTCTTGGTCTGGGGATACAACTGGGGAGTATGACCAGTACCTCGCCCAGGCGGCCTCACCTGCTATGCTGAACAGGGGCCTTGTGGAGGGATGGGAAGATTGGAAGGGATAGACAAGGAAGAGGGAAGGAAGCGGCCGTGGCCTTAAGTTAGGTACCATCCCGGTATTCGCCTGGAGGAGAAGTGGGAAACCACGGAAAACCACTTCCAGGTTGGCTGAGGTGGGAATCGAACCCACCTCTACTCAGTTGACCTCCCGAGGCTGAGTGGACCCCATTCCAGCCCTCGTACCACTTTTCAAATTTCGTGGCAGAGCCGGGAATCGAACCCGGGCCTCCGGGGGTGGCAGCTAATCACGCTAACCACTACACCACAGAGGCGGTCTCTCGTAAAATATACTATGATTATTCTTCCCAGATAAAATTACAAATGAAAGGTCAAGCAAAATCAACCTTCGTAGAGAAATACTACCGGGAGAGTTGGGCGTGCGGTCAGGAGCACGCGGCTGTGAGCTTGTATCCGGGAGGTAATGGGTTCGAATCCCAATTCGGCAGCCCTGAAGATGGTTTTCCGTGGTTTCCCATTTTCACACCAGGCAAATGCTGGGGTTGTACCTTAATTAAGACCACGGCCGCTTCCAACCAACTCCTAGGCCTTTTTCCTATCCCATCGTCGCCATAAGACCTATCTGTGTCGGTGCGACGTAAAGCAACTAGCAAAAAAAAAGACTAACGATGTCAGGTATTTTATTATTATTATTATTATTATTATTATTATTATTATTATTATTATTCCTGTTATCTGACTTCACAATATTTCATAAATAGTTATTGTTATACACGTTATCAAAATATCACGGCAAATTTATTATCGTCGTGACCCATCACTACCAAATTTTCATTCGCAACGAAACATTATTACTATTATTATTATTATTCTCATATGAGTCAGACTCATTGGCTGAATGGTCACCGTTGTGGCCTTCGGTTCAGAGGGTCCCGGGTTCGATTCCCGGACGGGTCGGAGATGTTAATCACCTCTGATTAATTTTTCTGGCCCGGGGACTGGGTATTTGTGCCAACATTTTCCTCTTCATATTCAGACAACACACTACACTACCAAGTACCACAGAAACACGCAATAGTGATTAGATTCCTACATACAGGATTGGCGTCAGGAAGAGCATCCGGTCGTAAAAAGGGTCAAATCCACATGTGCGACACAGTTCGCACCCGCGACCCCACAGGTGTGGGAAAAGCGATAGAGAAAGAAAATTAAGATTATTATTCTCATATGACTTAGAAATTAGTGACATGGCAAATATAATTTAGATTATTAACTGACACAGTAGATATCCCAAAACATGATTATAAGGAAATCATACACGTTAAGCATATAATGACTTAATGCCGGGACCTAAACATTAACTCACGACTTGCCCGTAATTTATGTTACATGACATAACATTAATATTTAAAGTGACTTTAGCTGTCCCCCCCTAAATCATAAGATTAAAAACTGGCATAATTATATCTATCGGATGACAGCGTGGTCACGGATATACACAGTGAAAAAAAATTAGGGGAACATGTTTTTGAACGTATGCCATGCTCCACAAAACAATACCTCACATCCAGGTATATTACCAACTAAACCTGTATTCTTTACCGTTGAAGTATACAAAAGATCATCGATGGATTCGCATTCATTTTCAGAACACAAACGGAAATGTCCAAATAGGGACGAAAACAAAGTGATAACAGTCCTCCAGGGTGGATTTTATCACAGTTGGAAAACTTCAGTATGGTGTATGTCCTCCACGAGCATTTATCACGGCTTGGCACCTATGTGGCATGCACCGTATAAGTCGACGGAGGTCACGTTGCGGTATCAGGTCCCATTCTTCAATGAGAGCCGGTTCAAGGTCTTGGAGAGTCTCTGGTAGAACAGGACGCCCACGAACACTTCTGTCAAGCCTATGCCACACATGCTCGATGGGATTACGGTCGGAACTCATTGCTGCCCATTCCATATCTTGAATGCCCAGTTCTCGCAAGACAGCACTGGTGATGCGCGCTACATGAGCCCTGGCATTGTCGTGCGTGAGTACGAATTCACAGCCAACACCGTGTGCAGCAATCAACACACGCTGTAGCAGTATAACACACGCTGTAGCAGTATCTGCTCGATGTGCCCCGCCGCGGTAAGATTACCACGGACGACGACAAGATCCGTACGGCCATCAATACTGATGCCACCCCAAATCATCACAGAACCTTGTCCGAATCGGTCGCCTTCCTGGACAACATTTGGCTTGTACTGCTCACCATGGCGTCTCCATACACGTTGACGTTCATCACGCTGTGTCAGGGGAAATCTGGACTCATTTGTGAACAACACAGGTCTCCATTGACGAAGCTGACGTGGGTACGGGCAAACAGAAGGCGAGCTGCGCGATGTTGCTGCGTTAAACGGGGCACTCAAACAGGATGTCTGGGTCGTAAGGACACTTCTCTTAACCTGTTCCTTACTTTCTGGTCAGACACCGTGACTCCAGTGACCCACCCGAGGTATTGTTGCAGTTCTCTGGCAGTTGCTGAACGACGCCGTAACGCACACATGGTCAGATAGCGGTCATCCTGTGGAGTTTTATGCGTCCACGACCTTGTCCAACCCTCCTTGTGAACTGGGCTGTCTCACTGTAGCGATTTCACAAGCGGTGAATAACTGACGGAGAGACTTTGTGATCTACAGCAACACGACGGAAAAGTTCATCCTTCCTGGATCAAAGTGACGGCCCTTGCGACTTGAACCTCGTTAAGATGTCTCATGGGATGTGCTGGTTTACGTACAACGTGCTCAAATGACCGCAGTTATCTGTAGACCTCACAACGACACACGGACGCATCGCTATTCGCTTTGTTTTGAGGGGTCACCTGACAGTTTAATGCATGGCTACGCCTACAGACGGAGTATAACTTCGATTTGACACACCCTGAGTATCTAAGGTCTCAAGGTATGTTTTACAACCATTGGAACCCCATCTACCAAATTAACTTTCACATAGCAGACGTTACAAAACATGTTCCCCTATTTTTTTGAACTGTGTATTTAATTACAGTGACTCATATAATTATTCGGACACGTTAGTAATTATAGTCTTTGCTACACACTGGGCCTATATTTCAGAGAAAATATCGTACACGCAAACTAGTTTCTGACAGAACCCAGTTTGACATACTCAACACGACGTTCAAATGTGTACTTTTAGAAAACAGGAGAGAACCAGTGACCACGGAACCTCAGAACGCAGTTAACGTGCTTCAACAAAATTATTCGGACAAAAGTCAGTTGCCGTGCAGAGGTCGTGTGTAAAAGAGCCACGGACAGTGCGAACGTAAACATTCAGTGTGTTAGAGTGCTGTGTACAACGTAGGTGAAAATGGGCCGCAGAAGGGAGAGCGCAATCGAACAGCGGCAGCTAGTAATTTTTTACCATGCTAAAGGTAAAAGTCGTCGTAAAATGGCTGAAATGTTACAAATGAAGAAAAGTACAGTCTCTGATATTGTCACAAGGTTCTGGAAGGAAGATAGGATTGACATCTACCGCATACGGGACGTCCAAGAACTTTTTTCTGTGAGTGAAGTGTGTTATATCATCTGAAAAATGAAAAAGGCACCCAAGTTAAGTGCTCCAAAACTCGCTACGGAGATTGCCGCAGACACCGGAAAGAAAGTGCATCCCTAAACAATACGCAGAGTGCTCATAAGAGGTAGCTTTCACAGCCATATTGCAAGAAGGAAGCCCTTTATAAATCAAGTAAATCGAAGAAAGAGAATGCTGTTTGCCAAAGAGCATGTTAAAGAATACAATGAGTGGTGGAATGACGTTACAGTATATTTGCTGACGAGAGTAAATTTAAAATATTTCAGTCTGATGGGAGGTTAACAGTTTAGCGGTGTCGTAATATTGAGCTTCAAGACAAAAATCTGAAAGCAATTCTGGAGCATGGTGGTGGACATGTAATGGTATGGGGGTGCATGTCGGCGAATGGAGTTGGTGAATTGGTTTTTAGTGAGGGTAAAATGGACCTCTTTCAATACCTTAAAATACTGAGGAACAACATGAAAAAGAGTGCCGAAAAGATGGGGATTGGTGAACATTTTTAAGTTTTATCAAGATAACCACCCAAAGCATATGGTCTGGAATGTTAGGCTGTGGTTATTGTTTAATTGCGCAAAGGTACTTCATCCTCCCCCTCAATCACAAGACTTGAATGGGATTGAGAATCTTTGGGACAAACTGGATAAAGAAATAAGGAAAACAACAATCACATCTAGAGAATAATTGAAAAATGGACTTCAAGAAGAGTGGCAGAAGATATCTCCCGATTACATTCGGAAATTAGTGGAGAGCATGCCAAGTCGACTCACGGAAGTAATTATAATGAAAGGAAAGCCCACCAGATACTGAACCCTTAGGACCATAAGTAAAACGGCAAGTGTCCGATTAATTTTGTGCAATATTGGTTTTGATTGTGATTTTGTTTTTAATGATTATATTTTCATTGAACGTGTTCATTAGAAGAATGATGGATGTTTAGCTTTATTATTCCATACAGAAACTTGTATCTAATTTATATGAATGCTTTTTTATTACTGAAAGCACTAATACAAAGGAAACTATAATAAATCATGTCTGTCCGAATAATTATGCGAGTCACTATATTTACAAATGAATTAAAACAACATTTCAATAATCAGGTACTAACATTATCCAAGCTGCGTTGTCAGGCTATCCCATGCTGTCCTGTCGGCACCTCCTAGGGAATTTTAAGCTATGGCAGATCTGATAGCTGTCATGTTGAAAATTGGTGTTGAGACTTTCCTGAATTGTCTGACTAACTTTTGAAACATATATAAAACTCTGCATTTAATTGAAAATCTGAATATCTGCATTTAAAATGGAAATTATAAAAATTAACATTCCTTAAATAAAATACACACACGTCGGACATTGTACTCACACTTACTTGTTACCTGCTTACTTACACATACGTTATTTGAAGGGCGCCAGCTGTCACTCAGTACAGAAATAATAGAATGAGACTCTTGACTATCTCTAGGGTGTGGGGTAATAAGCTTACTTTTGACAACATACCATATAAGTTCTGGGAAAAGGAGATTGGCGTTCGGTTTCCCCATTAATTTTGAGGTTAAGATATTTTACTGTCAATGAAATGAAACTATGAATTCGTTTGATAGAACAATATATATTCTTTAAATAATATATCAAAAAATAGTGAGTCTTGTTGCGATAAAACAGATGAGATTATGACATTATGACATTGCAACTGAAAGAAACTAGGCATGAATTTGAATTCTTCTTGACCGGACATTTAACAATTTATACGAAATATTTCCCTCACTGATTCACTTGACTGTACCTTCAACACTTTGAGTGTAATTACGACGTAATCCATTGCTCTGGTGTTTACTGTAGATGTGTCACGCCTAACGTGGTGATACATCCTTGCGACTGCTTCTTCTCCATATCATCTGACTTCTTTGTAAGTCAATATGGTATGACCTCTTGGCAGGTCCAGGGTTGCCCTCTCTGACTCCTTGGTAAGCCTTGCGTCCGCGTCTTCCACTAAGTGACGGACCAACCATTTGGTCTCACTCTCTCAATGACCAATAATTAATGGCTCACTGAGTCTTCTCCATCTCTCGTTCACACTCGTTGGCTGACCACCTAAGGCCTCTTGATCTAGTAGACTACTTCACTGTACTGCATCCGTATAAGTAATGACTGACGCTACAATGTGCATCCACCTTATATAGACGTTGGTTGACACAACTACGTAATCTCCAGAAATAACAATGACATACTCCCACCTACGCGACAGATATTACATACAGTGGTGAAATAGCCCCGCGGCGACTAACTCCGTGAGCGCATATCTAAATAAATACAATGACATAGCCATGGCGCGGCGATGACTTGGCAGAATCTCCACTGGTCTAGCAATATAACAACGTCACTTCCAATCTCTGATATATACAACAGTTCTCACTGTACAGGTATTGAGTGTTATACTACACATACGTATATATGTATACATCTAAGTGCAATCTTGCAAGCAACAGGCAATTGCAAAATTGAATAAAACGGATAATTACAATAATAGTAACAATATCACAGATAAAATAATAATAATAATACTGACATAATAATAATAATAATAATAATAAAATACAGATAAAATAATAAAATAATAAAAATACAGATATCATCTTGTAACGGGATTTGAACCGTTACAATTCGCCTCCCTCATAAATAAATCGAAGAACAAAGAATCGATTGATTTATGAACAACATAATATATATATATATATATATATAACACTGACACATATAAACACTTTAAATGAGTATACAACAATAATTTTCTTTTTCAGCATCCATACATTTTATGATACATCACATATATGAGAATTTTTCTCGCACATTGCCATCGTAGATAACTGTTCAGTGTCCCATTCTCATACAATTCACAAGAGCATAGCCCTTAATTTAACACACACAAATAATTTTCAATCAATATACAATATTTTCTCCTTTTTTTAACATATCAAAATATTTTGTGAAAATTCACTTATATGAGAACTTTTCTCGCATATTGTTATCGTAGATAACTGTCCAATGTCCTGTTCTCCGTTTTGTCACACAGTACATGACAATGTAGCACTTATTCTTCCAATACACCAATACGACACTTGGTTCACACGCAAATCGTAGATGTTAGTTTTATTTTGCCAGTTTCTCACAAAATATAATCATCTTACTCTTATTTCAACAAATCTCACGTGAAATACTTCTTTAAGTTCTTAATGTTGTAAGTACCGACAATCTTCCCTTCCTGATCTTTTAAGGAATATGCACACTTCCCGATACGGCTCACAATAGTGAAATACCCCTGATACAAAAGAAAGAATTTAGACATATTTCCCGCCTCTGCAGATGATGGGAATGGAACTCTAAGTAGCACCTTGTCACCCAAACTGAATTCGTCCAATTTTGCCCTTTTCTGCTGGCGAATACGTTTATTGCCTGCTTTGATTAAATTTTCCCTAGCCAGCTGGATATAATAATCCTTAGATTTTCCCTCTCCCAAGTCTAAGCCTAGCATACTTGCAGTTTGATCGGTTGGCTTCCTACCAAAATGAATTTCATACGGCGTACATCCCGTAGACTCGTGTAACGTAGTGTTACACCATCGTTCTACATCACCCAGTCGTGAAAACCACGAACTGTGCTTATCATGTACGTATGCTCTGAATATTCTCCCGATCTCTCTCATGACCCGCTCGACCATATTACCTTGTGGGTATCGAATAGACGAATATATGGCCTTAACACCCAGTTCATTCAACTTGGTAGTCCATATCTTTGAACTGAACTGACTGCCGTGATCTGATAATATTCTGAGTGGACATCCAAACTCAGGAATATATCTGTCAATAACCTGCTTTAGGCAACCCCTTCCCGTAGCTTTTCTCAGGGGATACATTTTGACATATTTGCTGAAGGCATCAATCAAAACGAACACATACCGGTATCCATACCGAGATTTTACTAGTTGCCCGAACAGATCTACGCATATAAGTTGGCCGGGCTTGTCTACAATAACGGCTTGCCGTGGGCCCTCTAACGTCCTGTTAGGATGCTTACTACGTTGACATAGATCACAGGTCGCAAGTAATTTCCTAATACTCCTTCCCATATTCTTCCACACAAAATTCCCTTGAATAGCATAAAGAACCTTGTTTGCCCCAAAATGACCGAGTTCTTTGTGATAATACCAAATCATGTCTTCCTGTAATGCCTTTGGTACACAAACTTTAAATTCTCCAGAATGACACTTCCTTGACAGGAAACCACTACTTAGTTTGTATTCATGTTTACCTTTCTTCACAAGAACATCTGCCTCCTTATCTCTTAACCAGGTCAGGATAACATTCATCTCATCGTCCCTCTCCTGTTCCACCATGAGATGACGTAATCGATCTCGTTCTGTCATGTTGTCCGTCACATTACCCACACATACCAGTATTCCTTCTCGTATATCTACATACCTTGACTCAGTATTGCCTGATAAATTCCTACTGAGGAAATCGGCTAAGACATTATCTTTACCTTTAATATGTCTAATAGTGAAGTCATATTCACTGATAGCTAAAATCCACCTTGTCATTCTATTACTTGTTAACTTACATGTTTTAATAAATACTAATGCCTGATGATCTGTCCATATCTCAAACTTATTCCCTAATACATACATCCTAAATTTGCTTAATGAATAGATAATAGCCAAGAACTCAATTTCCGTGATGGTATACCTTTTTTCAGTCAAGCTGAGTCCCCGACTCGCCAAAGAAACAATACCCAAATTTCCTTCGTCATCCCTCTGACACAAACATCCAGAAATGCCCTTTTCTGACGCATTGGTCATGAGTACAAACTCGCGATTAGGCATAGGGTATTTTAACATAACGGCATCATTAAAACCTTCCTTCAGCCTAAGAAATGCCTCATCATGTTCAACTGTCCACTTCCATTTAGCTCCACCTTTCAATAAGCCTCTGAATGGCTCTAACAACGCTGCATATTGGATGACAAAACGTCTAAAATAATTACAAACCCCTAAAAAAGATGTTAACTGTTTACTATTACGTGGAGTGCTCGTGTTGTTAATCTTCTCTAATCTCGTTTGTTCTGGTTTTACCCCCTGTGCAGATACAGTGTGCCCCAAAAATGTAATCTGTTGTGTGCAAAATGTTGACTTATCCAGTTTTAATGTGAAGCCTCCCTCTCTAACTTTCTGTAAGACTATGTTCAAATGTTCCATGTGTTCTTCAAAAGTGTGAGATGCTATTACTACGTCATCAATGTACATGGTAACAAAATCCCCTGTATCCCGGCCTAAAACTCTAGACATAGCACGAATCAACGCTGCCGAAGACGTTTTTGTACCAAACGGGACTCTTGCAAATTGATACAAACAGTTCTTATATGCGAAAGCAGTGAGAGGTCTATCCTCTCTTCTGAGGGGAATTTGCCAAAATGAAGAAGACAAATCCATGATAGAAAACCATGTTTTCCCTTCAAAACGCTGAATGAGCTCTTCCACTGCTTCAGGCCTCTGTTGGTCTGCCTCAATCCTCTGATTCATAAGCCTGGCGTCAATACACAGCCTGACTGACCCATCCTTCTTGGCAACGATAATTAAAGGATTAATACTATGGCTACAAGATGGTTCAATTATTCCGTAATCCAGCATAATGTTTATCTGTTCTTCGACAGCACTAGCATATTTAAGTGGAATAGGGTACTTGGGTCCCACAAATGATGAATGGTCATTTACAACAAACTTGTGTTCATATACATGTGTTCTTCCTGGCTTATCACTAAATACATCTCGATGCTCACCTAACATCGAACACAACTATTCCTCCTGTAATTCACTCAAATTACTTCTCGCCACTGTCTCATACAGACTATCCCTTGGATCCTGTCTTATGCACAAGTGACACACGTCAAAACATCTCCTCTCACTAGGAACACCTTCACTCACCTCCCGAGTACCTTTACCAGAACACACGTTATCAACACTTACCTCAGACCCTTCATAATTTACACATACTTGTTTGCTAGTTTTCCCCCAGGACAAACACACACTACCCGAATCATAGTCTAATCTAGCTCCATGATTTGTAAGCCAGTCAGCTCCTAAAATAACTGAATACACCAGATTTGGCACAACAAGGCATGGTTGAAAGTTACATTCATTTTCAATCGTAATAGGTACCGCTATCATTTTATTTACTCTCTGTGACTTGCTACCCACCGCTGTTATAATGAAGGTTTGCCTCACAGGAATCTCTGTTATATTCTGACTTTCTTTCAGAATTTCCTCGTAAAGCTTGGAGCTAATACATGACCTTTCACTACCAGAGTCTAATAATACCTTCACTTTTCTTCTCCATATAATAATTTCTATCGTCGGAGTCACTACCTCACTACTTATATCCTCAGTATTATAACTACTTACATCGCTTAACAAATCACTCCTTATATCTAAATTAATACTACTATTTCTTACTTTATTACCTATGACTACGTCATCACTTAAAACATTTGACTTATCACTACTTAGGTCACAATCACGTTGTTCTCTTAAATCTACTTCTACTACACAATTATCTACACTACCTACCTGTTTTTGACAACTTTTACCTTCGGACTGTTCACGTGACCTGTGTATGCAGTCCGCTGAGAGTTTAAAGTGCGCTGGCTCAATGATGGATCCTGAATAACACTCGTGTTAGGCCTATTTTCATCTCTATGACTCAAATCCCCACGCCTCCCATTGTCGGATTGTCTCGGGTAACTCTGCTGACCTCTATCACTATTAAAATTCCTATTAGCCCTCGTCTGATCATAATTGTTTACTCTCCTCTGATAATTATCTGACCTGTTTCCCGCTCCCTCTACATTTCTACTTTGTGGTCGATTGACACCTATGCTACTATTGAGAGCCTCAATATCTAGCAATACCTCCATTTCTTTGATAGTACTGACTTTCTGCATACACGCAGCTTCCCTAATCCTATCAGAATTATGTTTTAACATAATCCTTACGATATCGACTTCTGAACCAATACTATTAAGATTTTTCCAGATAAGCACGTGTGCCAGAAAGTATTCTGTCATAGACACCCCCTCCTGTTGTCTATATTTACCAAACATAATCCGTTCTCTCTCACGACCCTGGACATTCTCATCCCAAAACTTATTAATAAACTTCTCTTTAAATTCTTCCAAATTCGACATATTATTACGGTACACTTGAAACCAGGTTTTACTTTCACCGATGAAGGAATTAGACAAGATCTCTAACACGCATTCCCATTCGATAATATTATCCCTCAACTTATTTGCAAATCTTTTCTCAACTAATGTTAGAAATTCCATAGGATTAAATTGTTTTCCAGTAAACTTAGGCAAGTCTTGGTCCCTATTGTATAAACCACTCGTTACTACTATTTCTCTTGTAATCTGACCTTCTCTCATTTCTTGCCGTAGTACCCTCTGGCAATTCAAAACTTTTTCTTCCGCCACTTTCTCCGCATTCTCTTTCATTATTCTCAATTCTTCCTGTAATTTTTCCTCTTTCTCGGTAACCTTCTGCGACAAAGTTTCTTGTTTATTCTTTAGTTCTCTGACCTGCCCAAGCTCTTTTTCAAACGTTTCTACTTTACTGACACATTCCTTCATATCTTGCCCCACTGCATTATGGATCTTGTCTAGTCTTTTATCTATGATCTCATGAATTTCTTTCTGATTACTAGAAATCTTATTACTTAACTCTTTGATATTCTCTGTACAAGTTCCCTTGACATGTTCAATTTGAGTATGAAGATCGCTCCGATTCAACTCCATTTCACCTCTAAGGTCAACGCACTCTTTATTTACCTTATTTTCTAACTTAGATATTTGACTAGTTACCTCTACTATCTTAGTATCTATTTTATAATTTAGTGATTCACTTAAAGCATCTATTTTCTCATTGGTCACATTAAAATTTTCTTTATTACTGCCAATTAATTCTTCCATTTGTTTCTTATTATTTTCATTACTAATATCAATCATTTGTTCCATTTTATTACTTAAAGAGTTAATCTGTTTATTACAAATCTCATTATTAATACTAATTAATTCTTTCATCTCTTCCTTACTATTTTCGTTACTACTAATTATTTGTTCCATTTTATTACTTAGAGAGTTAATCCGTTTATTACAATTTTCATTATTAGTACTAATTAATTCTTTCATCTCTTTCATCTCTTTCTTATTATTTTCCTCCATTCGTTTATGACTTTCATTACTACTAATTATTGTGGCCATCAGCAAGGAAAATTGATCTTGGTTCATCGCCCCCGCGATTTCCTTTTGAGTTTCAGTGTGCTTCTCAATTTCTGCACTTTCCTGAATTATCTCAGAAGCTTTCAACGTTTTCACCTGCTCCCTACTGTGAATTTCACCTTGTATGTCCGCAGAAGCAATGACCTCGTCGTCACATGAGTTGTTATTGTCTTCCTTGTCCATCTTTGGTTCACTAGTGATAGTACGCGATCTCAAATTAATTTCCCTCTTCAAATCCCTTGACATATCCCCAAAATACAAATATATATCACAAAATTACACTATTGAAATTTACCGGTAATACTTTCCGTTGGCTTAAATTGTGCATAATCCTCCCAGAATGAACCTATGATATGCTGTCATTCAGAACAAATTCTGAATTTCTTCGTGCCCCACGTTGGGCGCCATTTTGAGACTTTCCTGAATTGTCTGACTAACTTTTGAAACATATATAAAACTCTGCATTTAATTGAAAATCTGAATATCTGCATTTAAAATGGAAATTATAAAAATTAACATTCCTTAAATAAAATACACACACGTCGGACCTTGTACTCACACTTACTTGTTACCTGCTTACTTACACATACGTTATTTGAAGGGCGCCAGCTGTCACTCAGTACAGCAATAATAGAATGAGACTCTTGACTATCTCTAGGGTGTGGGGTAATAAGCTTACTTTTGACAACATACCATATAAGTTCTGGGAAAAGGAGATTGGCGTTCGGTTTCCCCATTAATTTTGAGGTTAAGATATTTTACTGTCAATGAAATGAAACTATGAATTCGTTTGATAGAACAATATATATTCTTTAAATAATATATCAAAAAATAGTGAGTCTTGTTGCGATAAAACAGATGAGATTATGAAATTATGACATTGCAACTGAAAGAAACTAGGCATGAATTTGAATTCTTCTTGACCGGACATTTAACAATTTATACGAAATATTTCCCTCACTGATTCACTTGACTGTACCTTCAACACTTTGAGTGTAATTACGACGTAATCCATTGCTCTGGTGTTTACTGTAGATGTGTCACGCCTAACGTGGTGATACATCCTTGCGACTGCTTCTTCGCCATATCATCTGACTTCTTTGTAAGTCAATATGGTATGACCTCTTGGCAGGTCCAGGGTTGCCCTCTCTGACTCCTTGGTAAGCCTTGCGTCCGCGTCTTCCACTAAGTGACGGACCAACCATTTGGTCTCACTCTCTCAATGACCAATAATTAATGGCTCACTGAGTCTTCTCCATCTCTCGTTCACACTCGTTGGCTGACCACCTAAGGCCTCTTGATCTAGTAGACTACTTCACTGTACTGCATCCGTATAAGTAATGACTGACGCTACAATGTGCATCCACCTTATATAGACGTTGGTTGACACAACTACGTAATCTCCAGAAATAACAATGACATACTCCCACCTACGCGACAGATATTACATACAGTGGTGAAATAGCCCCGCGGCGACTAACTCCGTGAGCGCATATCTAAATAAATACAATGACATAGCCATGGCGCGGCGATGACTTGGCAGAATCTCCACTGGTCTAGCAATATAACAACGTCACTTCCAATCTCTGATATATACAGCAATTCTCACTGTACAGGTATTGAGTGTTATACTACACATACGTATATATGTATACATCTAAGTGCAATCTTGCAAGCAACAGGCAATTGCAAAATTGAATAAAACGGATAATTACAATAATAGTAACAATATCACAGATAAAATAATAATAATAATACTGACATAATAATAATAATAATAATAATAATAATAATAATAATAATAATAATAATAATAATAATAAAATACAGATAAAATAATAAAATAATAAAAATACAGATATCATCTTGTAACGGGATTTGAACCGTTACAGTGTATATCCGGATTTGCACATATTACTGATACACTCAATCACACGATTTTACTGATTTACATAGTATGCGTATCACTCTTCTTTTAATTAATGTTATACTCTAATACTATTTATTAAATTAATACACCTCATATGATAGCCGCATTTTATTTGTGGTGGTGTGAAATTTTTCCTGTTGTTAAACTACCAACTGATGAGCTCTGCGGGTTAAGAAGTGACCCTTAACATCGGGATTCCTGTCCTGGAAGGCCGGCTACCAATTGTTTACAAACTTCCCCACGTTCATTGTTCTCTGCCTGTCTGGTTAACGGAACGTTTTAATGTGCTCAAGGATAGGCTAGCGAACTTGTAGACTGGTTAATACGCAGAAAGTTTGTTATTTACAAAAACTGTTCCCTCTGCTACCTGCTAAGAATCTTCCTTTTGTCCCTGTTGAATTTAGTCTCTCCAATTCAACTGTCTTTAGAACAAACGGGCTATTTTTATCTCAGCTTTGTATTTTGCACATTGCCTTCAGTGGCGGTTCGTGACATTTTACTCTGGCAGGATTGTGCTGCCATCTCCTTCCTCTCCCCAATCGGTTGAGTTTTCATTTACCAGCACCACGATACTTTTAGATGAATAATAATAATAATAATAATAATAATAATAATAATAATAATAATAATAATAATAATCGATGGCACTATCTGAATAGAAATCTGCTTGCATTACAACATTAATTAATGAATTAACTACAGTACAATGGCATTCACGCACACACATTAATAGGCTAACAGCTAATGCAATCCCGACTATTATAGAACTGCACTGTTTCACTGATCACAATCACAAGTGATAATAACAACATTCATGAAATCAAATAAACAGTGCACTCCCGAATTTCTCTCTCCTTGCTCAAATTTGAAAGCATGACAACGCATTTAACAATTTGATCACACTACAAACAGTGCCGTCACGTTTATGGTTACATATTGAATCTTTATTTCAGCTTCTTTATAGAACTGAATTTTTTAAATAGTCACTGCAATGGAATTCATTGATTTGTAAAATGCTTTGGAATTAATTTCTTACAACAGTTAATATAAGACGTGGGGAGGGGGGAAGCCTAGGTACATTGTAAAGTGACTGGCGATGTGCTGAGTGCTCCGCCGTTCAGCACTTACATCCACCTACGCTCTTCCTTCCCCTGACAAGCCGATATCATCCTATCCTGCACCCCGCACCCTTGCTAAACTCTAGGTACCTACTGAAAGCTCTGCCAGACAGACCATACTAACCTTGCCGATCATACACCCACCTGCACTCTTCCTTCCCCTGACAAGCCCACATCGTTCTTTCAAGTTCCTCCCGCACCCCGCACACTTGCAAAGTGTGGGTCCTACTCAGGGCTCTGCTGCCACAGTCCGAACGCCTCACGACTAAAGAGAAAACATCAGGTGTGCTGGACAGCAGCCACGGTCTGAAAGCCGTTGCCATTTTCTTGAAAATAGAAAAGCAAAATGTTTACAGCCGAAATAATAAAGATATTCTAACATTGTATAACTGAACAGCACACCATTATAAGTTCGACTCCGCTAGATTTGCCCATCTCTTTATGAAATCAATTACAGAGTGAAATAACGTTAAATGTTTTTGAAAAGGCGGTGAGGCGGCCCCCAAAAACCCTTCATGCACGAACCGCCACTGATTGCCTTATGAGATCGTACATTGTCCTAGGCAATGGCGCGTTATTAACCTAAGAACGTCATTTGCTCAGAGCCTACCCTCCCCAGTGAAAGTGAATAAATATAGATTGTGAGTATTCACTTACATTTCCAAATTATATTGACGCAAGTCCTGAATGGTCGTTCGCCTGGCGTTCACTCCAAGTCGGGCGGACACAAAGGAGTACTTTACTCGCAAACGGAGAACACGGCTGCTCATAGACTTACTGACGGTTCGGCTCACCTCTCCGTTAATTAATTTAAATGAGTCCACCAAAAATGATATACACTCCAATACAGTTACTAGTAGCCCAAGTGACGTGCAACATTTCATAAACTCCTGAGACAGATTAAATAAACTCAGCGGGAAATTTCGGCGCTTAAAAATGGAGCAATTGAATTGAATGTGCCATTTTTCTACAGGTCTACCCATCTAATTCAAAGAATTTCGGCTATCCTCTTTCCTCGCCGCACATCTCAGGTTTCTCTGTCTAACAAAGATGCGTGGAAAATTAAAAAAGTTTCTGTTCCCAAGGTGTGGCGGTGAGTGCACAGTTTCTAATGCCGGGGTGGTGGTTTCTTGCTAAGTGCATTTATGATATAATTGCTTAACAACCTCCCAACCGAGCATGCTCTAACTCCGCTATGGTGGGTTAAATTTTCTACGCCGGTGGGTTATGACAATTTCTGCAGTCCTTGCTAGAATTGTTGAATGCTGCTTCGATTCTAATAAAAACTTAGAAGAGTTAAATATTCCACCATATCGCCGAAGGTAATTTGGGTGCAATATGCGTTGCATTGGAATCGGGATTAATCAATTTTTCGGAAATTATTATCTTGCGGACCTGAAATGTCTAAGTAAAATGTGTTCGCCTTTTAGTGTTCTCTCATTTCCACATGGTCCGAAGTGGATCCCGTCCCATGACATTTACCTCAATTTTTTCGAAACACTTCCACATGGTCCGAAGTGGATCCCGTGCCATGACATTTACAGTACCTCAATTTGTTTCAAAAACGAGTTCTTGTTCTCCTCTCACTCAGCAAATGGCTTACTATTTATTTACCTTATATACAACCTGTGACAATAAAGCTCGGTGAATGAAGTCAGAACGGTCGATCCGGCAACACTGGCGATACACAACGCTGCACCTGCGTAGCAGCAGGTTTCTACCACCTGCTCCCAACGTTGTTCAGTTGAACATCGTGTGGAAGCTGTGTAAGACCTGTTTGACACAGTGCGTGACGCAAGTCCTGAATGGTCGTTCGCCTGGCGTTCACTCCAAGTCGGGCGGACACAAAGGAGTACTTTACTCGCAAACGGAGTGCGTTGGTTCTGAACTGCGAACAGCAACATGAACGACCAAAAGATCAATGTACAGTTTTGTTTTAAGCTTGGCAAGACACCGAAAGAAACGCATGCGATGCTTGTACGTGTTTATGAAGATCAAGCACTGTCCTTGAAGTGTGTGTACGAGTGGTTCGCCCGTTTTCGAGGAGACCGGGGAAGTGTTTCTGACAACCCCCGTAGCGGAAGACCGGCAATCGCCGTCAGTGACGAAAACATTGAGAAGGTGAGAACATTAGTCACGAACGATCGGCGATTAACTGTGCGCATAATAGCGGATGAACTGCAGATTAACCGTGAAGCCGTGAATTCGTGCGTCCAACGAAACATGACGATGCTTTTGAACACCATCCCAAAGGAAGCCTTCTTGCAAATTTTCCAGGACATGTATCGCTGATCTCAGCAGTGCATAGTTATGGGAGGGGACTATTTCGAAGGACAGTAAGGTCACTGTCGTGCATTGTTCATCTATGTTGATAGTACAGGACTATTCACCGAACTTTATTGTCACAGGTTGTACTAAGTACTCTCGCAAACCGTGGCAGCAACATAAAAAGCGGTGCTTTAAAAGAACCCATCAAATAAGATGAATAGTTCTCATTTTCCAGGGATACGACATTGAGCGGAATACCACCATGAACAAATCGTTAGCTCAAATGCCTTTCCAAAATGCATTACTATAACCCAAAACTTAACGTATCAGACGTCACCATTACATATACCAAAACAGAACCTTGTCTCTCGCAATTAGCTTCGAGAAGCACAAAGTTGCTTCTGATCAAAGCGAGATAGCAGAGACAATCGGGCCTCGAACCGCCCACACACAGAAATCCCCGAAGAAAAGAACGTAAACAGTACCCACAACAGGCTCACATAAATACACTTAAGAAAATGGAAATTGCAACACCATGAAGGCATTGGTCGTTTGTATTGATTTTCAAGATATGGAACAGCGTCGTGTAGGTATGTAAACGATCAAAGTTTCAGACCCATTGGATTTTTACTACAGGTCTCCCCACGTGACTGGTCGTGGAGGAATCAACTCCAGTATACGGACTCTGGTGTAGCGTAGTTGACTTGCAGTCTGTGCAGTGAAGTGTTCCCCGTCAAACATGCCTCGACGACAGAGAAGAGCACGCTATCAACAACTGTCGCCGTTTGAGAAGGCTCGGATAATTGGGCTGTGTGAGGCTGGATTATCGCTAAGGACTGTCGCTGCACGTGTTGGTCGACAGGCATCTACGGTACAACGTATATGGCAGCAGTGGTCAAATGAAGGTACCCACACTCGTAGACCTGGCACAGGCCCAGCGCGACAAACAACTGTGAGAGAAGATCGCCGCATCATTCGGATGGCCCGGATGGAACCCCATGCAACAGCAGCGCAAATTCGAGCAGCTGTGGTACCCCACGTTACACAACAAACAGTTGGTAATCGCCTGCGTGCAGCTGGCTTACGAGCCCATGTCCCTGCAGAAGGTGTTCCATTGACCCCACAACAGCGACGTGTAAGGCTGGCCTGGTGTCGAGAAAGATCGACGTGGGTCGACGAATGGCATAGGGTCGTCTTTAGTGATGCATCGCGCTTATGTCTTGCCCACAGTGATCGCCGGAATCGTGTGCGCCGACGTACCGGGGAGAGGGGCCGCCCAGATCTTATTGTCGAGAGGCACACAGGGCCAACACCAAGCATTATGGTCTGGGGAGCTATTGGCTTAATGTGAAATCACAATTAGTGATTGTTGAGGGCACTATGACTGCTCGACAGTACGTTGATAGGGTACTCAATCCAGTGGTTGTCCCTATGATGGCGAACATTGCTAATGGGATGTTTCAGCAGGACAATGCCCGGGTTCACACTGCACGCATCTCCTGAGAAGCTCTCCACGACATCACAACCTTAGAATGACCCGCCAGATCCCCGGACCTCAGTCCTATTGAGCATGTGTGGGACATGATGGGTCGACACCTGGCCAACCGTCCTCAGCCACCCACAACTCTGGAACAACTGACCTGTGCAGTGCAGCAAGCATGGGCCACAATTCCTCAGGAAGCGATCCAGGGCCTAATTGACTCCATGCCTCGACGAATTCATCAATGGACTGCAGCTCGTGGTGGGCACATCCTGTATTGATTGCTGTCCAAACTTGCGGTCAGAGGGACCGGAAAGTGTAATCATCAAAGCACAACCGAATACTCGTCCTGCATGTTCAATTGCAGCAATGTAGCACCACTCATTCTGGGTGTTGCAGTTTCCATTCTCGTCAGTATACATAAACTATCTTGCACACAATAACAAACTGAACGCCAGGTACTACGGATGGGATAGGAAAGGCCTAGGAGTTGGAAGGAAGCGGCCGTGGCCTTAATTAAGTTACAGCCTGATGTTAAAAGTGGAGAACCACGGGAAACCATCTTTAGGGCTGCCGGCAGTGGGATTCGAACCCAATATCTCCCGGATGCAAGCTCACCGCCGCGCCCCTAACCGCACGGCCAACTCGCCCGGTACTGTAATATAGTTAGTTTAAAGGGTAAAACTACAAAGTTATCAGCTCCTCGTAACAAATAAAATGATAAGTATTTATTTAAGATTAAGCGTACTGGGCAAAGAACGTCTTACAGTTTATGTGTCTCCCTTCCGTGAAAAGAAGTGTTTTATGTTATTCCAGGAAGTGTAACTGAGTAATCACTGTCTTCTTGTGTTTTAGGATATCCAGAACCTTTCAACCATCTTGCCGAACGTAGTGGAAGCTCGCCAAGTTCCAACAGAGTACTTCAATCATTTAGACTTCATTATGCACCCCAGGATAAAGGAACTTCTGAATGATCACATCATGAAAGCCTTGGAAAAATATTAAAGAATGAGATAAAATGAAAAAATTAATTATTCTTGTATTCGTTTCTTCTGATCTGCCATGCAACAACTGCGCTGGGTGCTTATGTATGGAGGACGATGGCTCTCGTAAAGAAAGAGCAAACACGGGAGGAAATTCTCAGAATTTCAGATATTCGTCTTCACAAATTTATTCTTAATGTCCTCCCAATCATAAAATTCAGAGTTCAACTCAGAACTACACACAGCCTCCTTTTGTATTCTTTCTCAAGTAGCCATCATTAGTAGGCTACTGTGCATCTACATAAAACTGTTTTTAATTTATGCTTTCTTAATCACCAAAAGCTGTTCGGTGTAAGGGTTTAAAAATTTTAAGACCCCACTTCAATGCAATTACAATTTATACTTTATATATCTCGCTGTTGAGTTGAATTTACATTCCTATTCACCTTCCCTTCTTTTCCGTGCTGATGTTGGTTTTTGTTTTAACAAAACAGTGAAGTAATCTGTTGTTTTAACACTAACTGAAGAAGAGAAAATGTTCTGACCCCGCGACGGACAAATGGAAGAATTTTCAAACTTGAGAAAGCAAAATAATCCTTACGGGTCGCAAATTTGTTAACATCTGGCAGAAAACATGAGCTAAGCGAGGGAAGTCGCATAGGTAGATGAAAGATACGAGTCAACTAAAGTAGGAACGATCCTAGATTCAGCAAATCTTATGATCACAACACCGTCTCAAATACAGTTTACCTTCTAGAGATAGTGGGTTCGAATCCCACTGCCGGCACCCGCTAAAGACGGTTTCCTATTTTCACACCAAGAAAATGCTGAGGCGGTACCCTAATGTAGGCCACGGCCACTTCCTTCCCACACATCGCCCTTTTCTCTCCCTTCGTCGCCATACGAGTTGGTGCTACGTAAGAAAGAACTGTCTGCATTCGGGAGATAGTGGGTTCGAATCCCACTGTCGGTAGCCCTGAAGATGGTTTTCCGTGGTTTCCCATTTTCACACTAGGCAAATGCTGGGGCTTGACCTTAATTAAGGCCACGGCCACTTCCTTCCCATTCCTAGGCCTTTCCTATCCCATCGTCGCCATAAGACCTATCTGTGTCGGTGCGACGTAAAGCAAATAGCAAAAAACTGTGTGCTGCTGAAAGGTTTCCTTTTCTTCCCACTTTAACATTCCCCGGTGGGGTCGCGAGTGCGAATTGTGTAGCATATATGGACTTGGCACTGTTTTACGGTCGGATGATCTTCCTGGCACTAACCGAGTGAGTTATCTGTGAGCTTGTACTCGGAAGATGATTGGTTCACACCAGGCAAATTCCGTGGCTATACCTTAATTGAGGCCAAGGCCGCATCCTTCCCACTCCTAGCCCGTTCCTACCCATCGTCGCCTGAGCTATGTGTGTCGCTGCGACTTAAAGCAAATTGTAAACAAAATGGGAAATTGGAAAACAACAGAAAACCATCTTCAGGGCTGCCGACAGTGAGGTTCCAACCCACTTTCTTCCGAATACAAGCTCACAGCTGCGCGACCCTAACCGCACGGCCAACTTGATCGGTGTTGGTTGATAGTGTGGTGAAATGAAATGGCGTATGGCTTTTAGTGCCGGGAGTGTCCAGAGACAAGTTCGGCTCGCCAGATGCAGGTCTTTTAAACTGACGTCCGTAGGCGACCTGCGCGTCATGATGAGGATGAAATGATGATGAAGACAACACATACACCCAGCCCCCGTGCCAGCGGAATTAACCAATTATGGTTAAAATTCCTTGCCGGGAATCGAACCCGGGACCCCCTGTGACCAAAGGCCACCACGCTAACCATTTAGCCATGGAGCCGGACGGTAGTGTGGTGTGTTGTCTTAATATTGAAGAATGTTGAGATAAACACAAACAACCAATCCCCGAGCTACAAGAATTAATCAAATGCGATTAAAATCCCCAACCCGAATGGAAATTGAACCCGAAACTCTCCCAACCGAGGCCTCAATGCTGACTATTCAGCCAAGGATCGGACGGTACAAACACAAACACACGGAGGAATTAATTATGTACACTCAAGGAAAATAAAAAGATCGCTAAACGATATGTTTAAGAAATATGAGCATTTGCCTGGTTATTAGGGTAGTTTTAATTGATCGATAATCATTCTTATAAATTTATTTATTTATTTATTTATTTATTTATTTATTTATTTATTTATTTATTTATTTATTTATTTATTTATTTACCCTACAGGATTGATTTTTCCTGGACTCATCGAGGGATGCCACCTCTACCGCCTCAAGGGAAGTGTCCTGGAGTGTGAGACATTTGGTCGGTGATACAACTGGGGAGGGAAGACCCAGTAACTCGCCCAGGCCTCACCTGCTATACTGAACAGGGTCCTTGGTTTTGTGGGATTGGGAAGGAAGCGGCCGTACCTTAAGTTAGGTACTTTCCCGGCATTTGCCTGGATAAGAAGTGGGAAACCACGGAAAACCATTTCGAGGATGGCTGAGGTGGGAATCGAAGTGTAAAATGAAAGTTCACATCTCTATTAAATAAATAAATAATTTGCATGAGATAAGATGATAAGATGCAGTAGTCTACGATAGGTTTTCCTCGATTCACACACTGATGATGATGATGCTTGTTCTTTAAAGGGGGCTAACATCTAGGTCATCGGCCCGATTCGTATACTTAAGAACATGGTATCGTTAACAAATTATGTCACACAGCTCACAGCCACAAATCGAGTATGAGTCATGGTTATAATTTTGTCTTGCACATTTTGTGATGGAAACTGAATACAGCCAAAGAGGTCACAAAGTGACGTAGTCCTGATTCGCGTCCATCCATGCTCTATTCAGTATGGCCTCGGTAGAGTAGAACGTCATCCAAATTTCTCTTCTTTTCAATGTTGTTTCTTCCAGCACTCTCCGCCACTTGGTCGCAGACGGCAAAACGAACCTGAATCTTAAGTCCTCCATTAAGATGGACACCCGAGCGAGCTCATATAAGTTACTAATGTTGAGCGAGTGTATTTAGATACACCAAAGAGAGCCTTCAAGTATCTAGCTTTTACCTGTTCAATTGTTCGATGATCTTCGATGTTTACTCAAGAGTTTCAAAAGGGCGGCCCGCGAAGCCATATTTTGTGGCCTGCGAGGGCTTAAAAAATATTTCAACAAGTGTGAAGGAAAATTACAAAAAATAAGTTTATGTCATAGCTCGTCCAAAAATATATTAATTGTTTTACCCTTTATATACCCAAGTCACTACTAATTAATTCTTTAATACTATTTCCTGTTTTTAAGTATTCACTTGGGACGAATAAATTATTGTTGATTTACATGAATTAAAATACAAACTTCAGTGGAAAATGAGCCCCTCACAAATGCCAGTGCTAGGTGTTAACCATTATAAAAATATACATGGGATCTATACGAATTTTTGAACTCCATGCTAACCTCACTGTGGACGTTTTATGCAAGGTAGCATGCAGTTATTACCAGGAAATACTTAAATTGCCATTGGTGAAAGAAACGGTTTCAGTTCTTAGTTCTTCAATCACTACTGATCCGCATTTACGGCAGTCGCCCAGGTGGCAGATTCCCTAGGTGTTATTTTTCTAGACTTTCCTTAAATGATTGCAAAGAAATTGGAAATTTATGAACATCTCCCTTGGTAAGTTATTCCAATCCCTAACTCCCCTTCCTATAAACGAATATTTGCCCCAATTTGTCCTCTTGAATTCCAGCTTTAGCTTCATATTGTGATCTTTCCTACTTTTAAGTCCGGCTCTATGGCTAAATGGTTAGCGTGCTGGCCTTTGGCCACAGGAGTCCCAGGTTCGATTCCCGGCAGAATCGGGAATTTTAACCATAATTGGTTAATTTCGCTGACACGGGGGCTGGGTGTATGTGTCGTCTTCGTCATTTCATCCTCATCACGACGCGCAGGTCGCCTACGGTCGTCAATTCGAAAGACCTGCATCTGGCGAGCCGAACTCGAACTCGTCCTCGGACACTCCCGGCACTAAAAGCCGTACGCCATTTAATTTTTTCCTACTTTTAACAACACTACCGGTACTCAAACTTATTCGTCTACTGATGTCATTCCACGCCATCTCTCCACTCACAGCTCGGAACATACCACTTAGTCGAGCAGCTCGTCTCCTTTCTCCCAAGTCTTCCCAGCCCCCACTGTGCAACATTTTTTTAACGCTACTCTTTTTGTCAGAAATATCCCAGAACAAATCGAGCTGCTTTTCTTTGGATTGTTTCCAGTTCATGAATCAAGTAATCCTGGTGAGGGTCCCATACACTGGAACCATACTCTAGTTGGGGTCTTACCAGAGACTTATATGCACTCTCCTTTACATCCTTACTACAATCCCTAAACACCCTCATAACCATGTGCAGAGATCTGTACCCTTTATTTACAATCCCATTTATGTGATTACCCCAATGAAGATCTTTCCTTATATTAACACCTAGGTACTTACAGTGATTCACATAAGGAACTTGAATCCCATCACCGCAGTCATTAAAACTGAGAGGACTTTTCCTATTTGTGAAACTCACAACCTGACTTCTAACCCCGTTTATCATCATACCATGCCTACTGTCCATCTGACAACATTATCGAGGTCATTTTGCAGTTGCTCACAATCTTGTAACTTATTTATTACTCTGTACAGAATAACATCGTTTGAAAAAAGCCTTATCTCTGATTCCACTTCTTTACGCCTATATATATATAAGAAAACATAAGGGTCCAATAATACTGCCTTGAGGAATACCCTCTTAATTATTACAGGGTCAGATAAAGCTTCGCCTACTAGACCCAAGTCATTACTAATTAATTCTTTAATATGATTTCCTGTTTTTAAGTATTCACTTGGGGTGAATAAATTATTGTTCATTTTAAAGAATTAAAATCCAAACTTTAGTGGAAAATGAGCACCTCACAAGTGCCAGTGCTAGGTGTTAACCATTTTAAAAATGTCTGTGGGATCCATACCAATTCTTGAACTCCATGCCAACCTCACTGTGGACATTTTATGCAACGTAGCATGCATTGAATACCAGGAAATACTTAAATTGCCATTGGTGTAAGTTGGTAGTACTAGCTAGTACACAGTGCTGCACAATGGAAGACGTTTTCACGGAAGTACTTCTTGAAGTACGCTGCTAGGATTTTAGGCCCTTACAACTGTAACTTCTTCTTTTTCTACCGCTTTTCTCACACCTATGGGGTCGCGGGTGCGAACTGTATCGCTTTATTTTACGGCCGGATGCCCTTCCTGACGCCAACCCTATATGGAGGGATGGAATCACTATTGCTTATTTCTGTGGCGGTTGGTAGTGTGGTGTGTTGTCTGAATATGAAGAGGAAAGTGTTGGGACAAACAAAACACCCAGTTCCCGTGCCAGAAGAATTAATCCCCAACCCGGCCTGGAATCGGACCCTGGACCCTTCAGCCAATGAGTTGGACGTGCTTCCCTTCACACTACTTCCACTATATTGTCCTTCTGTAAGTTTTGTTTTGACTACGTTATTAATTTCAGTTTGTCTTTCGGCATTTTTTAAATATTTTGTCATTTGTCAAATATTAGTTCAAATGAACTGACATTGTTGGGTGCTCTTCTTCCAAATGCAATTGTCCTGGGTGTAATAGTGTTTTATTTTTCACTCTTTTATGCAGTTGTAAAATAGTGTTTTAAGCGATTAAAATTATTGAACCTTCATTTCGATTGAACTATGCATATTATTTCATACTGGCACCTCTGTCCCATTTGAGGAATTTTCCTAAAATTGACCTATTACTAAAGTGCGGCCCGCGATCATGACTAAGGTTTCCAATGTCGGTAGATGCAGAGTGGATCTCGGCCCTCAAGTGGCCACGGCTGGTCCGTGGTCCAACAGCTATGCACTCTGATCGGCCAACCGAGTAGAGGAGGGGTGGCCACGGCTCTACCGTGGCTCTACGCCTCTGCATTCTGGAGACGGGACAAGGCTGGACTTTATGGCTGGCCCCAATCGTCGGCTGTCCTGAGAATGGTTTTCCGTGGTTTCCCATTCTCCTGCACTAAGGCGAATGCCGGGACAGTTCTAGTATAGGCCACGGTCGCCAACCCCCTCACGTTCCCCGAGCATCTCCTTCACCGTAACAAATCTCCCGGCCTGAGAGACGGCGTCAACGTCTAAGAGGCCCACCTCCCCCTTCAGGGAAGGAATGAAAACATTGTTGTAGTAGTAGTAGTAGTAGTAGTAGTAGTAGTAGTAGTAGTAGTAGTAGAACCCTTACAAATTCGAAACCCTGCTTTAACTTATCCCAATATGCCGTGCGTGAGTATTGGAACGATTTTGGCGTCGAAGAGGGCCATGACGGACCTCAGGGACAATCTTGTAATGGCTCTGATATCAAGTATAGCCTTTGTATCTGCTGTCGCTCGCTGTTTTATATGAATACAGAACACGATCATCGTCGTTTGTAAGGTTACGTACATACATTATCATTATAGACTTATGCCTTTCAGCGTTCAGTCTGCAAGCCTCTGTGAATTTACTAAACGTCGCCACAATCCTCGATTTGCAACTAGTGTTGTGGCCTCATTTAGTTCTATACCTCTCACCTTTAAAACGTTAGAAACTGAGTCTAACCATCGTCGTCTTGGTCTACCTCTACTTCTCTTACCCTCCATAACAGAGTCCATTATTCTCCTAGGTGACCTATCCTCCTCCATTCACCTCACACGACCCCACCACCGAAGCCGGATTATGCGTACAGCTTCATCCATGAGTTCGTTCCTAAATTAGCCTTTATCTCTTAGTTCCGAGTACCCTCCTGCCATTGTTCCCACCTGTTTGTACCAGCAATCATTCTTGCTACGTTCATGTCTGTTACTTCTAACTTATGAATAAGATATCCTGAGTCCACCCAACTTTCGCTCCCGTAAAGCAAAGTTGGTCTGAAAACAAACCGATGTAAAGATAGTTTCGTCCGGGAGCTGGCTTACTTCTTACAGAATACTGTTGATCGTAAGGTTGCACCGAGATATTTAAAGCTATTAACAGTTTTTAGAGGTTTACTTTGGAAAAAATATTCTGTGTTCTGGGGAAACACATCCACCCTTCCTGAAAATCATGTTGATGCATTTTGTAACTCTGTGATGACACGGGACCCCAGAACCACATCGTCTGCAATGATAATAAAATAACACAACTTTCTCTGTTTGTATGAAAGTTTCACAAACCACTACATGTTAGCCTCCGTATCAAAATAATAACTAAGAGTGAATAATTGTTATTCTGGTGGAATTCAGAGATAACAAATCATCATTATGCCAATGAAATGGGTGTGCTGCATATAGTGTCACGTTTTTTCGATGTATGCTTCTGGTGAAAATTTCAAGCGAGGTATGGTTTCAAATTTAGCAAACTGTGGTACCATACTTATTCTTTATGGCAGACCTTGGAAGAAACCCCGCTTTTGCATAGATACGTTATTGAAAAACGGATCATAAAATTGAGGGCACCGTCAGCGATATGAGGATTTTTTTAAAGTACATACTGTATATTTGGGGGCCGAAGGGGTAGCAGGTGGTCTTGTAGGATCATGTCTTGCTGGTGGAAGTGTACTGATAAAGCACAGGAAATGCCATTTATTCCTACCAAGTCCGATACTTGCATGTCCACGCCGTGGGCAGCGGATACACTGCGTGTACACGGCTAAGTCATGCAAGGGCGAAAGGGCGAGTTCCCGACGCGTTAAAATGGGGACCCACCAGGTAAGCGAGACAACCCCGAAAGAAAACATCTGCCCTCCAGGATTGCTGGGGGTTGGCGTTGGGCTGACAACCCAGCCTGTAAAAAAACTCTCATTATGAAATCTGAAGAAGAAATAGCCGGCCTGACCTTTTTACGACGACCTCACAAACGTGTATAGGACTTGATAATTGCTCGATCAGCTGGATGAGTATCGACTAGATATTACTGCTATTCAAGAAGTGAGATGGATTGGTGAAGGAGTGATACAGAGAAAATATAATAATAATATTTAATGCAGCCAATGGCCATATAATGGTCAATGTATAGTTTACATAGCATTTAACTATTAGAGAATTTTGTTAGCGAGATTTGTCTGCTTTTGCTTTTTATCACATGGTATCTATCACATTGGTCGCCACAGAGTTTACACTGGCACAGTTCACTTGGAACATGGTAGGTTTCTCTCTTGCAGATTTTGTAGTGGAAACCATGGACCGCAAAGCGAGTCATGGTGTGCCTCAGTTCATAGTTAGCCGTTATCCATTCCCTGTTGATCATCGCGTCTGTGGAGAAGAAATCTAGCCATATATCTTTCCTTTTGTCCTGAAGTTCCTTTAATAGGCTCTGGTATGCTACTGACGTGGGCAATGATAATTCAAGCCTTAGATCTTCAATGTAGAAGGGTTCTCTGGCAAGCAGGTAGACCAAGCATGATGGGGTAAACTTAAAGACTCCCAAAGCTTTTTTTCAGAAATCTAGCTTTTCATTTTCTTTGATGCCTTTCTTTTGCAGTTGTTCCCAGATTAGTGTCAGGCCGTAGGTTAATATCGGTAAGATCTTTCGCTTAAACACTTTCAACTCGGTTTCCAATGAAATTTTCTGTATATTCTGAATGCTGTTCATGGCAGATATGACAATTGCCACTTTTTCCTTAATATGGTAGCTGAACGTGTTTCCGTTTGTCTGTACTGTTAATCCAAGATACTTAAACTGTGAGACAACTGTTAGTGGTTCTCGTCTGTAGTATATTATATCACTGGCTGCTGGCTTGCCACCTTTCCTGAAAGTCATTGTCACTGTTTTCTTCTCATTTAGTTGCAATCCATTGTGTGTAGCCCATGATGTAAGTTTATTGAATGCTTCTTGAAGGTTTTTTATTTCACGAGATACCAGTACCATATCACATGGTATTCTATAGTTGCCACATGAAGGATCACATGCTTGGTGCTGGTTTTATTGTCAATAAGCAGATAAAACATCTAATCATGGATTTTCGGGAAAAATCGCATAGATTGTGCAGACTTAAAATTAGAGTATCATCTCTGCACGCTCCAACTGAAGAGAAGAGCGACGAAGATAAAGATTTATTTTACGATGAATTGGATAAAATTGATAATGATTGCCAAGAGCAGACTATAAAATAATCTTTGAATGCGAAGATAAGAAAGGAATACGAATACAGACCTTGTATTGGAAAATACAGCTTGCATGATATTTCTAATGATAATGGAATCAGGCTTACACATTTTGCATCCTCGAGAAATATGGTAGTGGGAAGTACAACTTTTAATCACAAGGACATACATAATATGACATGGAAGTCTCCTAATACATGCAAGACACTTTTCTAACTTGATGGATGTTAGGAGTTATAGGGGGGCCAATATTGACTCTGACCACTACCTTGAGGTAGCAACTATTAGAAGCCAAATATCTAATGCAAGAAAGGTACATGGATCCAATGCAAGAAAGTTCAACAGTGCTCGGCCGAAGGAGCCCGAAACTTCTCTCAGATATGATATCTCGATTAATGATGCCCTGACCGATTTTCCTAATAGTGAGAGTATTGATGAAATCTGGAAGAATCTTAAAGACGCACTATTGAAAACTGCAAATGAAGTTTTGGGAAGGGGAGAGAAAGTCTGGCACAACAATTGGTTTGATGAAGAGTGTGCACGAGCAACGACCTTCAAAAATGAAGCATACAAGAGAATGCAACAGAGGAACCACACCCGAAAAGCAGTGGAAGAGTATAGAACTTCCAGAAGAGAAGAAAAGAGATTGCACAAGGAGAAAAAGAGACAGTATGAGAGGAAAGAATTAGAAGAAATGGAACGGTCGAAAGGGATGAATGATGTTAGAGTTTTCTATCAGAAGTTAAACAAAAGTCGTAAGGATTTCCAGCCTAGAACAAGTTTGTGTAGAGATAAAGATGGCATAATACTGGGCAGTGAGGAATCAATACTAGAAATATGGGCCCAGTATTTTGATGAACTGTTGAATGAAAATCCAGGGGATAACCAAGTAACCTTACCTCCTGTAAATACAAGAAAATCAGACATAGAAGTACCGATACCGAATACTGAGGAAGTTGAGCTTGGCATTAAGAAGTTAAAGAACAACAAAGCCCCGGGAATTGATTTAATACAATCAGAGCTTGTGAAAAATGCTGGAAAAGAATTTGTTAAACATTTTCGCAAACTAGTGGCCAAGATATGGGTAGCTGAAACAATCCCGGATGAATGGAACGTAGGTATCATCTGCCCGATACATAAGAAAGGTGATATCATGATGTGTTCTAACTATAGAGGCATCTTCTTATTATCCATTGCTTATAAAATATTTTCCAATATCCTCTTTAGCAGATTGGTGCCTTACGTAGAAAATGCTGTTGGTGACTATCAATGCGGATTTCACCAAGGAAGATCTACTATTGATCAGATCTTCACAATTTGCCAGATACTTGAAAAATGTAAAGAATTTGGAATTGATACACACCATCTCTTCATTGACTTCAGATTAGCCTATGACAGCATTGATAGAAGTAATCGCTATGTAGCAACGAAAGAGTTTGAGATTCCTAAGAAATTGGATCACCCTTGTGAAAGCTACCATGGAAAATACTCGGAAACAAATTAAGATCCAGAATATGTTATCAAGTGCTGTAACGACCAAGAACGGAGTTAGGCAAGGAGATTCATTATCATGCCTTTTGTTCAATATAGCTTTGGAGAAAGTTCTTAAAGTTACGAGTATTAACACAAGGGGAACCATATTATATAAATCAGTTCAAATTTTGGCATATGCAGATGATATTGATTTAACTGCAAGGGCACCAAGAGCATTGAAAGAAGCTTTCACAAGCCTCGAAAAAGCAGCAAGAAAGATTAATTTACAGATTAATGAAAGGAAAACTAAGTACACGCACGTAAACAAGAAAGACTATCCTAGTTGGTCTACATTCATAGAAATTGGCTCATATAAGTTTGATGTTGTGCGTAGCTTTACCTACCTTTGATCAGAAGTTAATTCCAAGAACAATGTTAGTTCTGAAATCCAAAAACCGTATACTGTTTGCTAACAAGTGCTATCATGGCCTCAGAAAACATCTGAAGTCTAAGCTGCTGTTCAGGAAAACTAAAGTCCTGATGTATAAAGTTTTACTAAAGCCTGTTTTAACATATGGTGCTGAGACCTGGACACTCGCAAAATCTGATGAAAGACAGCTCGGTATATTTGAAAGAAGGATTTTAAGGAAAATTTTTGGGCCAGTGGAAGAAAATGGTGTCTGGAGAAGAAGATATAATCATGAATTGTATAATTTATATAACGAAACACACATTGTTAACTGTATAAAGATCAGAAGGTTGGAGTGAGCAGGACATGTGTTGCGTGCGAATGACAGAATGATGAAGATATTTAATGCAGTGCCAGAACGAATCAGGAAAGCTGGCAGACCAAAGTTAAGGTGGGAAGAAGGGTTCAGAGAGGATGTAAAGATAATTGGAATCAAGAATTGGAGGAGCTCCGCACTTAACAGGAAAGAATAGGAAAAACTTCTTCAGAAGATCAAGGCCCACAAAAGGAGGTCACGTCAGTAATGATGATGACATACTGTATATTTAACTTTCTTACCATATTTGAATTAACTTAAGTATGTATTTCTCTCCAAAGCTTTGTAAATATGCAAGATATGGATAGTAAAATTGTTCTTATTTTATGATATTCCTTTCGAAACGCAAACATATTTAAATATTTCTGGTTACGGCTCAACGTAATGTTAGTGAAATTTCAAGCTAATTTCTGGTGGACAGTGCGCTTTATGAAGTCGTATTTCACGTTGGTACTAACAACGTAAGACAAGCATGTATAAGTACCAACATAGTTGGGGATGTGTGGGACCTGGTAAATGCAGCACGGGTGAAGTTTAAGGAAGCTGAGATTGTTATCAGTGGAATAGGATACAGTATATTAGATAGTTTATTACAGTATAGTATATTACAGTATATTATATAGTATCTTGCCTGTTAAATTCGTGTGTATTTTTGTACAAACGGCAGATTTCATTTCTATTACAGCATAGTAGGACAAAAGTAGAACTAATATTAATCTGTATACGTGTTTAAATGTGTTGGTAATCTTTGGGTACTGTACCTACCGGTAGTTCTTGCGAATATCTAAATTTAGGCCTAATTGGAATTTTAATTTCTATTGTGCTTAGTAAGAAGCTAGTATACATCCGAACGTAGTTTTAACATTATTGTAGTGTAGTATAGTAACTTACTAGAAATTTGAGTGCCTATTCTATAATTTTTGAGTAGTTTTGCGAATTTCGAACTTTAATGGTAATTTTCTTTTCTGTTTTTGCTTGGTAATAACCTGTTCTAATTAGAATACGTCTGAACGTAGTTTACAATTATTGTAGTGTATTGTAGTATCTGTACTTAGTCTGAACGTAGCTTAAAATTATTGTAGTGTATTACCGGTATAGCATCTTATTAGAAAGTAGTGTGTTTATTCTATTACTGTGAAATATTTGTATAGTATATTAGCCTACCGTTTCTGTGGTATCTGCAGTAACTCTCTTACAAAAATTCTGTTGTTGTAATTAGGGTAGACTTAACTGCAGTTAAGAATTGTGTAATTCTTGTGTATTGTTCTCTGTTTCCAATAATTAACAGTAATTTTCATCGTGTTAGCGTGTTGTAGGAATAAATAGTACAATTAAGTACTATTTTAGTGTAGTAGTAGCCTATATTAAATAACTTACTGTCGTGCGTTCTTTGTGAACTAACCTAGACAATATTTCTTTCCTTTCATTTTTATTTTGCACATAATAAGTTATCTTATTTTTGCTTTTCTTTTCGTTATTTAGTAAAAATGCATAAGCAGTGCGAGTGTAGGAACTGTGGGTGTGGCCAGGCATTAAGGAGTATGAGGGAGGAGTTGGAGAGCTTGTGGGAGATAATTAGGATAGTCTCAGAGGACAGGAAGGAAAGTAGGCCTCCAAACAAAGTACAGGATACAGTAGGTGAAATAGAGGGATTGGAAGGAAATGGGGGAATTGTGGAAGACAGGTGGTCTAATGTTTTAAGGGGAAAGATATTTCAGGCTAGGGGCTCCATTCAGGATCAAAATTCAGGACAGGCGTCGGTGAGAAATCGGTACGAGTCACTGCAGGTAGAACAACCGAGAGAAGATGAGGAACAGGGAACTGTTGCCGAGAAGTTTGGATGTAGGAGAAAGGGAAGAGGTAGGAAAGGGAAATGTGGAGTAGTGGATAGGAAAAGACAGGTGGAACAGGGTCAAGGAGGAAGTAGCTTCTGCAGCTGTCAGGAAAGATAGAACTGACCAGGAAGGGAGGGGATCAAATGAGGTGGGTTGGGTTGAGGCTCTGATCATGGGGGATTCTATCGTTAGACATGTCGGGAAAGTGTGTGGAGGAAAGGGTACCAGGGTAAAGTGTTATCCAGGAATTAGGTTAAGGCAGATGTTGAAGAAAGGAGAAGAGAAGGAGGAGGGAAAGGAGAAGGTGGTAGTGTTTCACGTTGGTACTAACAACGTAAGACAAGCAGGTATAAGTACCAACATAGTTGGGGGATGTGTGGGATCTGGTAAATGCAGCACGGAAGCAGTTTAAGGAAGCGGAGATTGTTATCAGTGGAATACTGTGTAGGAAAGATACTGACTGGAAGGTGATTGGGGATTTAAATGAGACTATGGAGTGGGTATATGGGAAACTGGGAGTGAAATATCTAGATCCTAATGGGTGGGTATGAGATAGGGATCTGTGCTCAGATAGCCTTCACTTAAACCGCAGTGGTACATATAAGTTAGGAAATTTGTTTAGGAGGGTTATAGAGAGGTACATTTAGGGAAACAGGGTGCGCTACGCAGCGGTGTTAAGGGAACAGGCAACTGGAAATCAAGTAGGGATGACATAAAACTGTTAGTGCTCAACTGTAGGAGTATTGTAAAGAAAGGAATGGAATTAAATAATTTAATAGATATATACTTACCAGATATTGTAATAGGAGTTGAATCATGGCTGAGAAATGATATAATGGATGCAGAAATTTTCTCACGGAACTGGGGGGTGTATCGTAGAGATAGGATAGGAAAGGTAGGAGGAGGAGTATTCATTCTCGTGAAAGAAGAATTTGTAAGCTACGAAAAAGTTAAAGATGACAAGCACGAAATTCTAGGGGTAAGGCTCATTTCTAAAGATAATAGGCAACTAGATGTCTTTGGAGTGTACAGACCAGGAAAATGTAGCGCAGATGCTGATTAGGAATTATTTGATAAGATAATCAGGTATATGGGAAACTATAAGGAAAGGGTGATCGTAGCGTGTGATCTCAATTTACCAAATGTCAATTAGGAAGGTAATGTAAACGACAGAAAGCATGACCAACAAATGGCAAATAAGTTAATATGGGAAGGGCACCTGATTCAGAAAGTGATGGAACCAAATAGAGGGAAGAATATTCTGGATGTGGTGCTGGTAAAACCAGATGAGCTCTATAGAGAAACCGAAGTAATAGATGGTATTAGAGATCACGAAGCTGTTTTTATGGTAATTAAAAATAAATGTGAAAGAAAGGAAGAGATTAAAATTAGGACTGTTAGGCAGTACCATATGGCTGATAAAACAGGCATGAGGGACTTTTTAATAAGCAACTATGATCGGTGGAAAACGGTAAATAAAAATGTAAACAGACTCTGGGATGGGTTTAAAGCAATTGTTGAGGAATGTGAAAATAATTTTGTACCTTTTAAGGTGGTAAGGAATGGTAAAGATCCACTATATTATAATAGAGAAGTAAAGAGACTAAGAAGGAGGTGCAGGTTGGAAAGAAATAGAGTTAGTAATGGCTGTGGAAGTAAGGAGAAATTGAAGGAACTTACTAGGAAATTGTATCTAGCAAAGAAGGCAGCTAAGGGTAACATGATGGCAAGCATAATTGATGGCCACACTAATTTTAGTGATAAATGGAAGAGTATGTATAAGTACTTTAAGGCAGAAACAGGTTCCAAGAAGGACATTCCTGGAATAATTAATGAACAAGGGGAGTGTGTATGCGAGGATCTTCAAAAGGCAGAAGTATTCAGTCATCAGTATGTAAAGATTTTTGGTTACAAGGATAATGTCCAGATAGAGGAGGTGATTAATACTAAAGAAGTATTAAAATTTACCTATGACAGCAATGACATTTACAGTAAGATACAAAAGTTGAAAACTAGAAAAGCAGCTGGAATTGATAAGGTTTCGGGGGATATACTAAAGACAATGGGTTGGGTGGGATATAGTACCATATCTGAAGTACTTGTTTGATTTTTGTTTGCATGAAGGAACTTTACCAAATGAATGGAGAGTTGCTATAGTAGCCCCTATTACAGGGTGAAGCGAAATTTGCGCACTCGGGCATCGCAGCGCGACTCCTCACATGCCAGCAATAAAAAAATGTCTCTGACAAATGTTCGTCCTCACAACATTTTCGAGGTCACGTTGCAGTTGCTCACAATCTTGTAACTTATTTATTACTCTATACAGAATAACATCATCCGCAAAAAGCCTTACCTCTGATACCACTCCTTTACTCATATCATTGATATATATATAAGAAAACATAAAGGTCCGATAATACTGCCTTGAGGAATTCCCCTCTTAATTACTACAGGGTCAGATAAAGTTTCACCTACTCTAATTCTCTGAGATCTATTTTCTAGAAATGTAGGAACCCATTCAGTCACTCTTTTGTCTAGTCCAATTGCACTCATTTTTTGCCAGCAGTCTCCCTTGATCCACCCTATCAAATGCTTTAGACAGGTCAATCGCGATACAGTCCATTTGAGCTCCTGAATCCAAGATAGCTGCTATATCTTGCTGGAATCCTACAAGTTGAGCTTCAGTGGAATAACCTTTCCTAAAACCGAACTGCCTTCTATCGAACCAGTTATTAATTATTAATTTCACAAACATGTCTAATATAATCAGAAAGAATGCCTTCCCAAAGCTTACATACAATGCATGTCAAACTTACTGGCCTGTAATTTTCAGCTTTATGTCTATCACCCTTTCCTTTATACACAGGGACTACTATAGCAACTCTCTATTCATCTGGTATAGCTCCTCCGACCAAACAATAATCAAATAAGTACTTCTGATATGGTACTATATCCCACCCAACCCATTGTCTTCAGTATATCCCCCGAAACCTTATCAATTCCAGCTGCTTTTCTAGTTTTCAACTTTTGTATCTTACTGTACATGTCATTGCTGTCATAGGTAAAATTTAATACTTCGTTAGTATTAATCACCTCCTCTATCTGGACATTATCCTTGTAACCAACAATCTTTACATACTGATGACTGAATACTTCTGCTTTTTGAAGATCCTCGCATACACACTCCCCTTGTTCATTAATTATTCCAGGAATGTCCTTCTTGGAACCTGTTTCTGCCTTAAAGTACTTATACATACTCTTCCATTTATCACTAAAATTAGTGTGGCCACCAATTATGCTTGCCATCATGTTACCCTTAGTAGTTTTCAACTTCTTATTGTAAAAGTCATAGTTCTGTCTGTCTGTTAGGTCATCAGCCCAGAGGTTGGTTGGATCCTCAAATAGCACCACCATAATTTATGCGGTTATAAGGAAACCCCAAAAACCAATGGCAGCACCAAAATGAGGCGTACTAGGCAAGATGAGGAGTGAGGTAGTGAGTAGTTTGACATTGCTTTCCTCACTGGGTCAAAAAGTACTATTACATCACGACTGACCCTATGAGCAACACCTTTCATAACACTCAGATGCACAAGTCATGCTCTGAATGTCATTACTCAGCACTACCCATACCCCAGCAGCTTCCATATTGTCACAGCCATGGATGTTGATTGGGACTTCAGTGGAAGCTACACTTTACTCTGGCCTGTGCCAAGAGATGGATGCAGAAGTACTGTATCCATAAAAAAATGACAGCAGCCAGGATGTCATTGTTATCATATGTAAATTTGAATACTTCTTTAGCCTTAGTCTCCTCCCCTATCTGGACATTATCCTTGTAACCAACAATCTTTACATACTCCTGACTGAATACTTCTGCCTTTTGAAGATCCTCGCATACACACTCCCCTTGTTCATTAATGATTCCTGGAATGTCTTTCTTGGAACCTGTTTCTGCCTTAAAATACCTATACATACCCTTCCATTTTTCACTAAAATTTGTATGACTGCCAATTATGCTTGTCATAATGTTATCCTTAGCAGCCTTCTTTGCTAGATTCAATTTTCTAGTAAGTTCCTTCAATTTCTCCTTAATTCCACAGCTTTTTCTAACTCTCTTTCTTTCCAGTCTGCACCTCCTTCTTAGTCACTTTATTTCTCTATTATAATAGGGTGGGTCTTCACCATTCCTTACCTCCCTTAAAGGTACAAACCTGTTTTCGCATTCCTCAACAATTTCTTTAAACCCATCCCCGAGTCTGTTTAAATTTTTATTTACTGTTTTCCACCGATCATAGTTACTTTTTAGAAACTGCCTCATGCCTGTTTTATCAGCCATATGGTACTGCCTAATAGTCCTACTTTTAAGACCTTCCTTTCTATAACATTTATTTTTAACTAAGACAAAAACAGCTTCATGATCACTAATACCATATATTACTTCAGTTTCTCTATAGAGCTCATCTGGTTTTATCAGCACCACATCCAGGATATTTTTCCCTCTGGTTGGTTCCATCACTTTCTGAGCCAGCTGTCCTTCCCATATTCATTTATTTTTAACTAAGACAAAAACAGCTTCATGATCACTAATACCATATATTACTTCAGTTTCTCTATAGAGCTCATCTGGTTTTATCAGCACCACATCCAGGATATTTTTCCCTCTGGTTGGTTCCATCACTTTCTGAGCCAGCTGTCCTTCCCATATTAACTTATTTGCCATTTGTTGGTCATGCTTCCTGTCGTTTGCATTTCCTTCCCTACTGACATCTGGTAAATTCAGATCTCTAGCTGCAATCACATTTCTTTCCTTGTCGTTTCCTACGTAGCTGAATATCTTATCAAATAATTCTGAATCCGTGTCAGTCCTAGCTTTTCCCGGTCTGTACACTCCAAATATATCAAGTTGCCTATTATTTTTAGAAATGAGCCTTACACCTAGAATTCCATGTGTCTCGTCTTTAACTTTTTCGTAGCTTACAAACTCTTCTTTCACCAGAATGAATACTCCCCCCTCCTACCATTCCTATCCTATCTCTACGATACACACTCCTGTTCCGTGAGAAACTTTCTGCATCCATTAAATCACTTCCCAGCCATGATTCAACTCCTATTACAATATCTGGTAAATATATATCTATTAAATTACTCAATTCTATTCCTTTCTTTACAATACTTCTACAGTTAAACACTAACAATTTTATGTCATCCATACTTGATTTCCAGTTTCCTGTTCCCTTATCACCGCTCCCTAAGCCATCCCGTTTCCCTGAATGTACCTCCCTTTTACCCTCCCAAACAAATTTCCTAACTTATACGTACCACTGTGGTTTAAGTGAAGGCCATCTGAGCGCAGATCCCTATCTCCTACCCACCCATTAGGATCTAGAAATTTCACTCCCAGTTTCCCACATACCCACTCCATAGTCTCATTGAAATCCCCAATCACCCTCCAGTCAGTATCCCTCCTACACAGTATTCTACTAATAACAATCTCCGCTTTCTTAAACTCCACCCGTGCTGCATTTACCAGATTCCAAACATCTCCAACTATGTTGTTACTTACAGATATCAGCTTGCCTTACGTTGTTGGTACCAATGTGAAACACTACCATCTTCTCCTACCCCTCCTCCCTCTCTTCTACTTTCCTCAACATCTGCCTCAACCTAATTCCTGGATAACATTTTACCCTGGTTCCCTTTCCTCCACACACTTTCCCCACGTGTCTAACGATGGAATTCCCCATGACCAGAGCCTCAACCCTACCCACCTCATTTGATTCCCTCCCCTCCTGGTCAGCCCTATCATTCCTGATAGCTGCAGAAGCTACTTCCTCCTCCCCTTTCTCCTTTCCATGATCCAGTTCCACCTGTCTTTTCCTATCCTCTACTCTACATTTCTCTTTCCTACCTTTTCCCTTCCTCCTACTTCCACACATCTCAGCAACAGTTCGCTGTCCCTCATCTTCCCTCTGTTGTTCTACCTGGAGTGACTCGTACCGATTTCGCACAGACACCTGTACTGAATTCTGATTCTGAATAGAGCCCTTAGCCTGCAATCTCCTTCCCCTTAGAACATTAGACCACCTGTTTTTTACAACTCACCCCTTTCCTTCCTCTCCCTCTTGCACACCTACTGTAACCTGTACATGGTTTGAGGGAGTCCTATCTTCCTTCCTGTCTTCTGTGGTAATCCTAATTATCTCCCTCAAACTCTCCAACTCCTCCTTCATACCCCTCAATGCCTCGCCACACCCACAGTTCGTACACACGCGCTCCTTAGCCATACTTTCCGGAAAAAATAAAAATAAAAATAAAAAAATAACTAATTTGCAAAAAATAAATGAACGAAGGGATATATTGTCTGGGATGGTACTCAAAGATCACACAATAATAAGGTAATCAATATACGACTACATACACTACAATACTAGTCTATTGTTTATCCTACAACCCCTAACAGGATAAAAACTGCTGTTAATTACCGAATATCTAAAGGAATGCACAAGAACTACACAATTCCAAACTGCAATTAAGCCTATCCTAATTACAACAACAGAATTTTAGTAAGAGTTTCTACGGATACCTCTACTACACTAGTATTACACAAATATTTTACAATAATAAAATAAGCACACTAAATACTGATAGGATATTAGACTACTCGTATATTGCTGTGCATTACACTACAGTAATTTTTAAACTATTTTCAGACGTATCCTAATTACAATATCGGTACCGTAAGTCACTACCAAGCACAAACAGAAATGAACTTTGCAAGAACTACTGTATTCTAAAATTACCAACAAAGCTGAATGCTTAGACAAATTATGATTAGAACTACGCTCTAATAGATACACACGAAAGATAACACGAACATAGCAGGCAAGATACGGCACTATCTAAATATACTGTATCTACACTACAATTTTCAGCTGAAGTGTGGTTATATGGACTTTTACCGCTAGCGGATTAGTATTATTTTCCCTACTACGCGGGACGGAGAATAAAAGTGTCCTTAAATGCTGAGAATAAGAGGTTGTCTACTATAATTTCTGTCAAAACCACGCCGGGGGCTTGATGCAATATTATTGGGATATAGGAATTTGATTTTTAACTTTTACTCGATGAATAAACGAAGGTGGAAAGTACAAAGTATGCAGGGAACTAAAACTACAAATTATGGGAATAATGAATCAGCTGACTTTGTATTTATTTACACAACTATCATGTGCATGTAGCAACAATCGTCAACAATCCAAAAAACTGTTAAGTGCCGTAATTATCCAGTGAAATTACCGTGAATTCTCTTTAACTTCTCTTTAAATCGATGTTTACAGGCTTATCGTGTTATTTAATGTAATAAATTATTACCTTTGTGATAGTTTGAACGGATATCTGTACGAAATATCGGAAAAGTAGCGGCGAAAATTACAAAGAGTTGCAACTCCTTATAATAATCTGCCTTTGTAAGTATTATACCAAAGAACACACATATATTTAAAATATTGTTTTAAAAGTTAATATTATTACCTAAAGTATTTCCTAAACCTAAATTCGAAATAAAGTACACCTAGCTTCCTTACTTAACCTAGAAAACGTAATCTACTGAACACCAAATGAATTACTTGTTATAAAATTCAAATAAATAACACTACTCCCAATTTCTACCAACAAGCACTAGACACCAATATATAAATAGCACTAAATGGAACACGCACACACAACATTTAAATAATTTTAATAGGTTTTAACTACTTTTTCACTACAATAATGCAAGAGCTCTTTCTTTCTTTCTTTCTTTCTTTCTTTCTTTCTTTCTTTCTTTCTTGAGGAGATTGGTTGGGATTGAGTCAAGAACTCTCTCAACAGCCAACCGTTCACAAGCGCAGGATGAAAGTCAGGTTTGTAACGTGCTACTGCCATAACCTCTCCATCGACGTTCTGCGAGTTTCTGCAAACTTCGTCGCATGTACATCTCCACATACTCTACAATTTTTTGTTTCTACAAGACTATATGCTATTATTATTATCTGCTCTGGTTATCAATACTTCTTCCTATCATCGGAATTACCTTACTTTGCTCACCTGTCGTTACCCTCCGACATTTCTCGGCACACTGACCGCTGTCTTTCTGTCTGCCTCGCACCTACTACGTCATCTGCCACGTCACATGATCTTTCTCGAATGAACTGGTCTTCGCTTCCGGGTGTGTATATATTGGACTGCTTGGCCCGTCTTGTGCAGATGGCATCATCTTCTGTAAATAGTGTGTGTGTGTGTGTGTGTGTGTGTGTGGTGTGTGTGTGTGTGTGTGTGTGTGTGTGTGTGTGTGTGTGTGTGTGTGTGTGTGTGTGTGTGTGTGGAGGGACTACAGACCTCGCACGGCTTGCCGTGTGCTGCGCCATTTTCTTCCCTACCAGCTGATGGAGTTATTCTGAAAGGACTTTGGTGAGCTAAACATATCATTTACTAAACTTGTTTTGGAAACTTTAAACTCGGCCTGTTTCGGCATTTTGAGTGATGGCATGCTATGAAAACTTTCAAGGCCTTGGTTTCGAGTCTAACTCCTTGCTACCTTCAAACTGATTAAGATTAATTGATTTTTAGTGCTGAACACTTGGTGATGTGGACTGAGGCTAAACATCGTCAAACAGAACTTTCACAACCTTAGACGATTCTGAAAAAAATCTATTCGCAGATCAAACATTCTCCAGCATTACGCGGTCGGAGTTTCCTTTCTTTTCATCCTCACTTATCCTTATTGTACTGATCCTCCTTTTTACCCTACCCTTTTCTCTTTTATTAGGTGTATATGCTTTTTATATTAGGGCGCCCTGGAGGCGTATTCGTTTTTTTTTGTGGCCAAATATTTCTTGATCTTCATGGTAAAAGTGTACTTGTTCCCTCCAAATTTGATCAGATAATAATATTAATAATTATCATTTGAGGTGATTGTGTGTGTGACACCTCTCTTTCATAATAATAATAATAATTGAGAAAACTGGTTTTGTGATCTAGTTCCATTATATGGTCGAGATTCACGCTGACACAGTGTTCTATGTAACGATTTTTGTAATTTTGTCCAAACTTATCTGTGGGTTAGTCCCCTTTCGAAAACGTTTCCTCTAAAACGGGGACCCGAGTTATTTTGTCTTTGTAATCAATGCCTGGGATTTTTGCTCGGACTATATCTTCTTGGTTAACAAGGTGTATATTGTGATAAACTTTTTTCACCAATTTTATTTTTTTAAGAAGTAATTCTTTCAAAGGTTTTGAAACTCTACATAAGAAATATATCATCTCAGATGATTATCTGTATAACTTTGAAAAAACTGTTAAAGCACGGACCTTGCATGGCAGTTCCTTTTTAATCTCTTGTATATACACTGACTGACAGAGCAAATGCAACACCAAGAAGGAGTGGTCAGAACTTTATGCCAATTGCAGGGTAGACTGACGTCACTGAGGTATGCTCATGATGTAAAATGCGCCGCTGTGCTGCGCACGTAGCGAACGATAAATGGGACACGGCGTTGGCGAATGGCCCACCTCGTACCGTGATTTCTCAGCCGACAGTCATTGTAGAACGTGTTGTCGTGTGCCACAGGACACGTGTATAGCTAAGAATGCCAGGCCGCCGTCAACGGAGGCATTTCCAGCAGACAGACGACTTTACGAGGGGTATGGTGATCGGGCTGAGAAGGGCAGGTTGGTCGCTTCGTCAAATCGCAGCCGATACCCATAGGGATGTGTCCACGGTGCAGCGCCTGTGGCGAAGATGGTTGGCGCAGGGACATGTGGCACGTGCGAGGGGTCCAGGCGCAGCCCGAGTGACGTCAGCACGCGAGGATCGGCGCATCCGCCGCCAAGCGGTGGCAGCGCCGCACGCCACGTCAACCGCCATTCTTCAGCATGTGCAAGACACCCTGGCTGTTCCAATATCGACTAGAACAATTTCCCGTCGATTGGTTGAAGGAGGCCTGCACTCCCCACTCCCGGCGTCCGCTCAGAAGACTACCATTGACTCCACAGCATAGACGTGCACGCCTGGCATTGTGCCGGGCTAGAACGACTTGGATGAGGGAATGGCGGAACGTCGTGTTCTCCGATGAGTCACGCTTCTGTTCTGTCAGTGATAGTCACCGCAGACGAGTGTGGCGTCGGCGTGGAGAAAGGTCAAATCCGGCAGTAACTGTGGAGCGCCCTACCGCTAGACAACGCGGCATCATAGTTTGGGGCGCTATTGCGTATGATTCCACGTCACCTCTAGTGCGTATTCAAGGCACGTTAAATGCCCACCGCTACGTGCAGCATGTGCTGCGGCCGGTGGCACTCCCGTACCTTCAGGGGCTGCCCAATGCTCTGTTTCAGCAGGATAATGTCCGCCCACACACTGCTCGCATCTCCCAACAGGCTCTACGAGGTGTACAGATGCTTCCGTGGCCAGCGTACTCTCCGGATCTCTCACCAATCGAACACGTGTGGGATCTCATTGGACGCCGTTTGCAAACTCTGCCCCAGCCTCGTACGGACGACCAACTGTGGCAAATGGTTGACAGAGAATGGAGAACCATCCCTCAGGACACCATCCGCACTCTTATTGACTCTGTACCTCGACGTGTTTCTGCGTGCATCTCCGCTCGCGGTGGTCCTACATCCTACTGAGTCGATGCCGTGCGCATTTTGTAACCTGCATATCGGTTTGAAATAAACATCAATTATTCGTCCGTGCCGTCTCTGTTTTTTCCCAACTTTCATCTCTTTCGAACCACTCCTTCTTGGTGTTGCATTTGCTCTGTCAGTCAGTGTATATTGGTCAATTTAATTCTGTAAGGTTAGCATAATTATCCCTTTGATACTTTCCTAAAATGTCCAGGATATATTTGAGGATCTATTTTCTCCAAAAATGTTAGTGTGTACTGTATTCTCGTCAAAGCTGCTGTTTCCAATACACTTGGTCATCTAAAATTTGTTTGTAACGTGGTGTTCTTTTTTGATGTTTGGTACCTACCACGGTAAACCTCTCCTACTATCCCCCCCAGTACTGCTTCCGCTCACTCTGCTCCTTTCTTGTTTGATGTGATCGACTCCTCGGTGCAGTGTTGCCTATGCACAGACATCGTTTGGTAGTTTTTTCTTTCAACCGGGATGAAAAGATTAGTTTTGGAGAAAGCTCTCAAGATATCTTAACTATGTTGCACAATACGTCACATATGGTAGCTGACATTCCTTTCTTCCCCATTCTCATCATATTCTCTTGTTTAAATTGATACACTTTTTTGGTTTCTCCTTGGATCTTTTCGCATTTTGTTTTGGTTGTTCTCGTAACACTATGGCTTGCTTTTCGGATAATTTTCGCTTGGGCGACGATAGCGTTTTATCTCCACCCCCAGTATATCATACTCGGTCTTTACCTGAGGTTTCCACTAGTAACTTAATCTCCTTTTCTGATACCCCAACATTATCTTCCCGTGTTACTTCTCCCGATTTGCTCAGTGATTCAGAGGGCAAGCCCTCTTCATTACCTCAACTTCATTCTATGCCTCCCGATCCACATCTCTACCCCCCTTCCCCTTCACTACCTCAATACACGTCTGTTGATACCTCTCTCAATGTACAGATCATAAAACAATCTCTTGATCAAGTTCCTAAATTACAATCTACTGATCCTCGTAGTTTGACTTTGTGGCTCTTTTCTGCACGAAAATTTCTAAATATTGGTTTAGCTTCTTTTCCTCAGTTAATGGGATTACTGTCCCCTAAAACTACCGGTTTTTTACTAAATTTTGGGTTGATAATATGTTAAGTTTTCCAATTGGTATCAACTTCGGAATGCCATATACAACTATTTCTTACCTTACGAAATACGTTGCAAGCTGAGCCTTGAATTTATTCGTCGTCATCAACTTCCCACCGAATCTGCTCATGACTATCTTGATTCGATTACGAACTATAGTGATATTTTAAACATTGCTCACTCGGTCAATGACTTAATTTCTATCGTCCAATTCTACGCTACTCCTTCCTTTCGGCAGCTTTTCGATCATCCTACGTCCATGCTTCGGCTTTTTAATTTAGCTCAATCTCACGCCATTCATTCTCTGGGAGATATTTCTTATTACTCATCTATCCCCCCTCCTCGCCATTCTCGTCCTTTACCTTCTACATTCGTTTCTTCTGCTAATACTCCTTCACCTATTATTTCCTTCCGTTGTAAAGGAAAGGGTCATATATCTCGGAATTGTGCTACTCCCTATTCGGGAAACGTGGCTTACCCGCGTCATTAGTCAGTAGGCGTAATAATGGGCAAAATCTGTCTTCTGTTGTTCAGTCCCCCTCTACTCTTCTTTCAAATGTTCGATCTTTGCAGTCTGAATTTTCTTCTCATATTGTTTTGACGGAAAGTTCGTCATTTGTACCTCCTACTTCTCATATTGTCTTGACTATTAATAATGTCCCCTCAGTCGCTCTTCTTGATTCAGGGGCTGCTGTTTCTTTAATCAGTTTATCTTTCTTTGAATTTCTGAAAAAGGTATTTTCTCACCTTCATTTTCTTCCTTCTACTGTCGGTTGTGTTTCGGCTCCTAATCATCCTATTGGTGTCCTTGGTCATATTTCTCTCACTGTTAAAATTCAACATTTTTCTTGGCCGTTTACCTTTCTTGTTGTTTCGGAATTATCTTCTCCTCTTATTTTAGGCTATGATTTTTTTCCCACACTGGTCTTATTTTTGATTCCATGAACTCTACGATTTCTTTTCATTTTTCTTCAACGGTTATTCCATTAATTAATATTGCTGATTATCCTTCTTCAACTTCATCCATGTCTCACAGTATCAATTCTATTCATTCTGATCAAATTGATTCTTTGCTAACTGAATTTTCTGATGTCATTACTCCTGTTCTTGGTACGGTCAAAAATTTCAAGGCTCATATTGACTTAATTGATTCTACTCCTGTTCGCTCATCCCCCTATTTTCTCAGCCCTCCTCGCATGAAAATTTTAAATCAATTAATTGATAAAATGCTTCAGGACAAAACCATAATTCCTTCTTCTTCTAATTATGCTTCCCCTGCCTTTATTGTCGATAAACCCGATGGATCTTCGAGATTCATCGTAGATTATCGTAAATTAAATGGCCGTATACTCTACGATTCCTATCCTATGCCCAAATTGCAGTCCGCTTTTCAACATTTTTCCAACGCCAAATATTACTCCATTTTCGATCTTAATTCTGCATACAATCAAATTCCCCTAGACGAAATTAGCTCCCGTCACACTGCCTTTATTACTCAGTTTAAAAAAGTTCCTTTCGGACTTAATTTAGGTTCTCAAATTATGCACGGCTTTGTTGATTCACTTTTTTCTGACATAAAATATCAATATTTGTTCCCACTTATTGACGATATTTTGATCTATTCCCCTGATCTTTCCACTCACCTACAGCATGTTCGTGAAGTATTAACGCGTCTTCGTTCCGTGGGTTTAACGGTTAATCCTTCTAAAGTCTTAATTGCTCAAACTTCGATTAAGTTTTTAGGTCATATTCTCAGTTCTAACGGTGTTGCTGTCGATCCGGATAGGGTTTCTGCCATCCATAAAGTCCCACCTCCACAGAACTTAAAGCAGTTACGTTCCTTTCTTGGTATGGTTGGATTTTATGGAAAATATATACCTAATTTTTCCCATATTTCCGAACCTCTTAACTTATTGAAACGCAAAGGCGTAAAGTTTCACTGGGGTGACTTACAGCAAAATGCCTTTTGCTGTTTAAAAACTAAACTATCCCAAGCTCCTCTCTTACAAATTCCTGATTTTAACATCATATTTGAGCTTTCTACTGATGCTTCCGATATCGCCATTGGCGCTGTCTTGCAACCAACTATACAGGGCGAAACCCGCCCTATTGCCTATTATAGTCGTTTACTATCACCTGTGGAACGTAAATATTCCGTTTATGAACGGGAAGCACTTGCTTTAATCCTTTCAATTGAACATTTTTCCGACTATCTCGATCATCGAGAGTTTATCGTCAGCACTGACAACCAAGCACTTTCTTGGTTACTTAATAATGCTCCGAAAATTGGACGTACTGGTCGCTGGTTGCTTCGTTTGTCACGTTTCAAATTTTCTCTGAAATTTATTTCTGGTTTTCAAAATTCGGTCGCTGATGCGTTGTCTCGCCTATTTGACGATCATCTTCTTGCTGATTCCGAAATACACCACCTTCCGGTTGCTATAGTAAATTCTATTTCTTCTCTTACTGATTTTCCTTTGTCCTTTCAGTCCTGCCAAGACCATCAAAATCTCGATCCATACTGCCAACAATTGAAAAACGACATTTCTTCTAATGATTGTTCTGGGCCTTTTCGCATTGTAAATCAACTCCTTGTCTTTAAACCTACTTCTCGGGCTACTCCTCGTCTGGTTATCCCCTCCGCATTACGCCCCATGATATTTCAATATTTTCATGGGTCCCCTACTGGTGGACATTTTGGAATGGCGAAATCTTATTCTCGCATTGCTTCTCAGTTTTGTTGGCCCCAAATGCGAAAGGATGTTTTCTCTTGGGTCCGATCTTGCGACCTGTGCCAAAAGCATAAGCCCCAAAATCATCAACCTTTTGGGACATATGCAGCCTCGCCCTCTACTTACCCGGCCGAGAAATTCTATATCGACATTGTCGGTCCTTTGGTCAAATCTTCCAAATCAAACTCCTACATCTTTACTTTATTGGATGGTTTTTCCAAATTTCTTGTTGTACGCCCATTACGTAACATTTCTTCCCAGATTATCATTAATTTACTAACTAATCACGTTTTTCCTCTTATAGGCATTCCTAAAATTCTGGTCTCTGTTAACGCGTCAATTTTTACTTCAAAAGTTTTTTATAATTTCTGTGTTTCTTATGGTATCAAAAAGATCTGTACCTCACCCTATCACCCTCAGGCAAATGTTGTTGAATTTTACCACCGGAACCTTAAATCTTTTCTTTCCATTTTTCATTCCCAAGATCAAAAGTCATCGGATACTGAACTCCCTCACTTTTGTCTAGCTTTAAATGCTACTGTTAATGATTCTACCTCCTTTTCTCCCGCCAAACTCTTCTTGGGAAGAGATCTTCATACTCCTTTATCTTTAAACTGGAACCTGCCCTCTTTATTGCTTACCCCTCCTCATTTACTCACTGACTCTCAACTTCGGGAAGCTCTTGGACCTTTACCGTAAAACATGTAATTCCCGTCTTCGTCCGCCTAAGTTCAAGCTTTTTGATCAGGTTTTGTTAAAAAACCATCCCATCAGTTCTACCCAACATCATATTTCGGCTAAGCTTTCCCCTTTATGGATTGGCCCATACCGAATTCTTTCTTTCCCCTCTTTGGTTACTGCTCAATTGCAGTCTCTCTCCAACCCTCAGGATATTCGGCAGGCCCATTTTTCCGAACTTAAGAAATTTTCCTCCTGAACCTTCTTGCGCACTGAGGGAGAGTTCTTTTATGTTTATTGTCTGGTATTTGGATTTAATTTCTGTTTGCTTTGTTTGTTCTGGTCCACATCTCTGAAAATTTATTTTACTGTTTTTGGCTCACCCAGTCCTTTTTCCCTCCACCCACACACACTTTTGATGTCAGACTCTCCCATGCCCCTTTCTTGTATTGTACTTGCTTTTTATTTTCATGGGAAACTTCCTGTAATTTTTATATTTGGCCACTTAAAGTCTACTATGCATTGGTCCGGACCGCTTTCCATTGTTCCTACTTCCTTCTTCTTTCTTTTTCTCTTTCTCTTTCTCTTTCTTTTCTCCTTCTCTGTTTTCCTTGTTTTGCTTGCTTCTTTGTTTTCCATACTTCTGTTGTTCCTTTTTTTCTTTCTTTTTTCCGATACTGCGTTTCTTCTGGTCGCCGATCATCGATTCCGGTGGAGGAGCTGCTCTTGGACATCCCTGCTGCTGCTGCTACGCCTACCTGCTTTCGCCCATCCTTCGGATTCCGCCCGGTGGCAGGAATATGTAACGTGCTACTGCCATAACCTCTCCATCGACGTTCTGCGAGTTTCTGCAAACTTCGTCGCATGTACATCTCCACATACTCTACAATTTTATGTTTCTACAAGACTATATGCTATTATTATATCTGCTCTGGTTATCAATACTTCTTCCTATCATCGGAATTACCTTACTTTGCTCACCTGTCGTTACCCTCCGACATTTCTCGACACACTGACCGCTGTCTTTCTGTCTGCCTCGCAACTACTACGTCATCTGCCACGTCACATGATCTTTCTCGAATGAACTGGTCTTCGCTTCCGGGCGTGTATATATTGGACTGCTTGGCCCGTCTTGGGCAGACTGGCATCATCTTCTGTAAATAGTGTGTGTGTGTGTGTGTGTGTGTGTGTGTGTGTGTGTGTGTGTGTGTGTGTGTGTGTGTGTGTGTGTGTGTGTGTGTGTGTGTGTGTGTGTGTGTGTGTGTGTGTGTGTGTGTGTGTGTGTGTGTGTGTGTGTGTGTGTGTGTAGGGACTACGGACCTCGCACGGCTTGCCGTGTGCTGCGCCATTTTCTTCCCTACCAGCTGATGGAGTTATTCTGAAAGGACTTTGGTGAGCTAAGCATATCATTTACTAAACTTGTTTTGGAAACTTTAAACTCGGCCTGTTTCGGCATTTTGAGTGATGGCATGCTATGAAAACTTTCAAGGCCTTGGTTTCGAGTCTAACTCCTTGCTACCTTCAAACTTATTAAAATTAATTGATTTTTAGTGCTGAACACTTGGTGATGTGGACTGAGCCTAAACATCGTCAAACAGAACTTTCACAACCTTAGACGATTCTGAAAAAAATCTATTCGCAGATCAAACATTCTCCAGCATTACGCAGTCGGAGTTTCCTTTCTTTTCATCCTCACTTATCCTTATTGTACTGAACCTCCTTTTTACCCTACCCTTTTCTCTTTTATTAGGTGTATATGCTTTTTATATTAGGGCGCCCTGGAGGCGTATTCGTTTTTTTTTGTGTGTGGCCAAGTATTTCTTGATCTTCATGGTAAAAGTGTACTTGTTCCCTCCAAATTTGATCAGATAATAATATTAATAATTATCATTTGAGGTGATGGTGTGTGTGACACCTCTCTTTCAAAATAATAATAATAATAATAATAATAATAATAATAATAATAATAATAATAATAATAATAATTGAGAAAACTGGTTTTGTGATCTAGTTCCATTATATGGTCGAGATTCATGCTGACACAGTGTTCTATGTAACGATTTTTGTTATTTTGTCCAAACTTATCTGTGGGTTAGTCCCCTTTCGAAAACGTTTCCTCTAAAACGGGGACCCGAGCTATTTTGTCTTTGTAATCAATGCCTGGGATTTTTGCTCGGACTATATCTTCTTGGTTAACAAGGTGTATATTGTGATAAACTTTTTTCACCAATTTTATTTCTTAAAAAAGTTGTTCTTTCAAAGGTTTTGAAACTCTACATAAGAAATATATCATCTGAGATGATTATCTGTATAACTTTGGAAAAACTGTTAAAGCACGGACCTTGCATGGCAGTTACTTTTTAATCTCTTGTATATATATTGGTCAATTTAATTCTGTAAGGTTAGCATAATTATCCCTTTGATACTTTCCTAAAATGTCCAGGATATATTTGAGGATCTATTTTCTCCAAAAATGTTAGTGTGTACTGTATTCTCGTCAAAGCTGCTGTTTCCAATACACTTGGTCATCTAAAATTTTTTTGTAACGTGGCGTTCTTTTTTGATGTTTGGTACCTACCACGGTAAACCTCTCCTACTAACCCCCCCCCCCCCCCCCAGTACTGTTTCCGCTCACTCTGCTCCTTTCTTGTTTGATGCGATCGACTCCTCGGTGCAGTGTTGCCTATGCACAGACACGTTTGGTAGTTTTTTCTTTCAACCGGGATGAAAAGATTAGTTTTGGAGAAAGCTCTCAAGATATCTTAACTATGTTGCACAATACGTCACACGTTGTGAGTTTTCACAAATAGGAAAGGTCCTCTCAGTTTTAATTACTGCGTTGATGGGGTGAAATTTCCCTTTGGGGATCATTGTAAATACGTAGGTATTAATATAAGGAAACAACTTAATTGGGGTAATCACATAAATATGATTGTAAATAAAGGGTAAAGATCTCTGCACACACTTGTGAGTGTATTTAGGGGTTGTAGCAAGGCTGTAAATAGAGAGCATATTTGTCTCTGGTGAGACCCCAATTAGAGTATGGTTCCAGTGTATGGGACCCTAACCACGATTACTCGATTCCTGAACTGGAAAAAATCCAAAGAAGAGGAAGGTTCGATTTATTCCGGGCGATTTCCGACAAAAGTGTAGCGTTACAAAAATGTTGCAAAGTTTGGGTTGGGAAGACTTGGGAGAAAGGAGACGAACTGCTCGACTAAGTGGTTTGTTCCGAGCTGTGAGTGGAGAGATGGCGTGGGAGGACATCAGTAGACGAATTAGTTTGAGTGGTGTCTGTAAAAGTAGGAAAGATCACAATATGAAGTTAAAGTTGGAATTCAAGAAGACAAATTGGGGCAAATATTCGTTTATAGGAAGGGGAGTTAGGGATTGGATTAACTTACTAAGGGAGATGTTCAATAAATTTCCAATTTCTTTGCAATCATTTAAGAAAAGGCTAGGAAAACAAGAGATAGGGAATCTGCCACCTGGGCGACTGCCCTAAATGCAGATCAGTATTGATTGATTGATTTGATTTACCAAAATAGAGCATCTGTATGACTTAGCTGTTAGGCTAGACCACAACGTGTTGTTTTCGGAGGTGAACCTTCTTTTCTAACTCAGTATTTTGTAATTGTAAGTAAATGTAACACTCTTTCTTGAATAGCGTACTGTACATCACATTAATTAATTTTTTGATTCTTTCGAGGACGTCTCCTTTCATTCTGTAAACTTAACTTGAATGTGAACCTCTATGTCAAAGTTCGTTCGTGCCCGAAGAGCTTAATTAGATTGCCTTAAACATCCTTTGTTTTAGTGTGTCAAGTATCAGCTAATCTGCAATTCATTTATTTGTTCATTTGTATTTGTATGTTTCATTTGTCAATAATTATTTGTCTGAGGGTGATTATAGTGAACCTTTTCTTCCCCATAACGTCATACCGTGCCTTTGCTGGCGAGACCGAATGTTTAAAGTGCACTATGTCTTCTGGTGTGGGCTAGAGCAATTTTGTTACTTTCATTGATCTGTCTCAGCTTTATCCTTGGCTTCGACAGAATGAAAGTGACTGAGGTATGAGTGATGCTAGTAATGCCATTCCTTCTGAAGCCAGTCCCTGCTATGAATGGTGTGAAAATATTGCTCGTAGGGTCGGTTGGTACATGCATTTCAGTGGGCTTGGCAGACTGATATGTAATAGCAACTTCTGGCTCGGTGAGGAAAGCAACGGGAAACTACCCCACTCCTCATTTCCCTAGTGCGCCTCTTCAGTGATGCCTAGGCCATCTATGACAGCTGATGGCGGAGCTGTTAAGGATCCAACCAGCCTTCTGGCTGAGGACTAAACATACATAACGTCATACCTTCTCCTGGACCTCAATAGGGCCCCTTCACGTTTCCACAATCCGACCTTAGTTGTCATTATTAGGGCGGTGTTTCCTCTCATATGGTTTGATTTTGCGTATTTATTATCCACCATCGTATTTCCAAGTTTTGATGTGTAATCACCGCTACCGTATTATTTTACTATTTCCCTATTCACACTAAGTGTCTGTGTTATTATTTCCGAATTCACATTTTATCAATATTGTTATTATTATTTTCGTATTATTATTATTATTACCATTTTTATTATCTTTTTACACTGACTGACAGAGCAAATGCAACACCAAGAAGGAGTGGTCAGAACTTTATGCCAATTGCAGGGTAGACTGATGTCACTGAGGTATGCTCATGATGTAAAATGCGCCGCTGTGCTGCGCACGTAGCGAACGATAAATGGGACACGGCGTTGGCGAATGGCCCACCTCGTACCGTGATTTCTCAGCCGACAGTCATTGTAGAACGTGTTGTCGTGTGCCACAGGACACGTGTATAGCTAAGAATGCCAGGCCGCCGTCAACGGAGGCATTTCCAGCAGACAGACGACTTTACGAGGGGTATGGTGATCGGGCTGAGAAGGGCAGGTTGGTCGCTTCGTCAAATCGCAGCCGATACCCATAGGTATGTGTCCACGGTGCAGCGCCTGTGGCGAAGATGGTTGGCGCAGGGGCATGTGGCACGTGCGAGGGGTCCAGGCGCAGCCCGAGTGACGTCAGCACGCGAGGATCGGCGCATCCGCCGCCAAGCGGTGGCAGCCCCGCACGCCACGTCAACCGCCATTCTTCAGCATGTGCAAGACACCCTGGCTGTTCCAATATCGACCAGAACAATTTCCCGTCGATTGGTTGAAGGAGGCCTGCACTCCCCACTCCCGGCGTCCGCTCAGAAGACTACCATTGACTCCACAGCATAGACGTGCACGCCTGGCATGGTGCCGGGCTAGAGCGACTTGGATGAGGGAATGGAGGAACGTCGTGTTCTCCGATGAGTCACGCTTCTGTTCTGTCAGTGATAGTCACCGCAGACGAGTGTGGCGTCGGCGTGGAGAAAGGTCAAATCCGGCAGTAACTGTGGAGCGCCCTACCGCTAGACAACGCGGCATCATGGTTTGGGGCGCTATTGCGTATGATTCCACGTCACCTCTAGTGCATATTCAAGGCACGTTAAATGCCCACCGCTACGTGCAGCATGTGCTGCGGCCGGTGGCACTCCCGTACCTTCAGGGGCTGCCCAATGCTCTGTTTCAGCAGGATAATGTCCGCCCACACACTGCTCGCATCTCCCAACAGGCTCTACGAGGTGTACAGATGCTTCCGTGGCCAGCGTACTCTCCGGATCTCTCACCAATCGAACACGTGTGGGATCTCATTGGACGCCGTTTGCAAACTCTGCCCCAGCCTCGTACGGACGACCAACTGTGGCAAATGGTTGACAGAGAATGGAGAACCATCCCTCAGGACACCATCCGCACTCTTATTGACTCTGTACCTCGACGTGTTTCTGCGTGCATCTCCGCTCGCGGTGGTCCTACATCCTACTGAGTCGATGCCGTGTGCATTGTGTAACCTGCATATCGGTTTGAAATAAACATCAATTATTCGTCCGTGCCGTCTCTGTTTTTTCCCAACTTTCATCTCTTTCGAACCGCTCCTCCTTGGTTTTGCATTGTCACTGTCAGTCAGTGTATTACTTTCCGCGTTATTATTATTGTTATTCACGTGTACGCGCTCAACGACCGCGGCTACAAAACCAAATAACGTGAATGCAGAGGAGAGATAATATTAAGTCGAGACATGAAAACCGGAAGATCTTCGAGAATTCAAATATATTAGTTAAGTGTTGGGTACGCGTAGGACTTGTTGTGTGATGCTATATGAATTTGTGACATCCCGGGGCGGATCACAAATGTACTGCTGTGTTACATGGGACAGTATAGTAGATTTCGCCATTATTAACGTGTTAGTCCTATGTCTTCGAGAGAGAATGAGTTATAGTGTATAATGGATGTAATTCTTGGAAAGTAAAGTCGCGCTATGATTATTGGAGATAGTTATTTATGCAAATGGAAGTTACGTATTGTGATATTTAGGATATTTGCGTGATATTGGATAGTTATAGTCTGCGAATAGTTGATTTTGGACTACCGGTACATCTTCGGTTAGTTGTGTCTCATTATGTTATATTCCAATTTCTCCGTAGTTTATTGTCACTTGAATATTTACTATGGAACATTCTTCGGGATCATTCCCGAACATTCGAGGACTTTCATCCGGGTCATCTACCTAGATTTTAGAAACATAGATGTTAATTTAACAAAGCTAGGAATATGAGGCTCTATTTGAACGTGATGGTTATCTCCCGCGTTGCCAAATGTTGTAAATATTGTAGTATATTTTGTAGATTTTGTGGTGATGTAGAATTATAATCATGATATACGATAGTTATGAGTTCATCTCATATTATTACCGTATGTCTCAGATGTTTTGTTGCTGAGTGGGCAGTGTCATTTTCTTTTATATTTCAGCATCTAAGAATTATAATGTGGCGTTATCTGGAATTAGATTTTTAGTTGAGCTAGCCAGACCATTTGAAGTGACATTTTCAGACTTTAATTTATTGGTTTTATTTTATTTCTTTAATCCAGAAAGGCACTGGTAAATGAACAGATAATTATTTCATTGCGTCGATTAAGTTTAAATTAAAATTATCGCATCAAATTATGTGTAAAATCAGTAATAGTAACTTCAGATTTTGAGCAAATAACTGAAATTGCTGTATAATTGTTGCATAAAGTTTAAAATTTTCTTTCCTTTCTAATCATTCAGATTGGATCATCTGAACCCAGATCGTTCACAGTTATTTAAATAAAACTGTTTGCTTTAGTAATAATTTAAATCGATCTGTAATTCTGATTTGTTAGGGTGAGATAGGGCAAAGATTCATGTACCACCCCAGTTGATTTATTTTTATGTACCGGTACTTCAAGAGTAGCACTTAATTTTTATTAACAATCATTTCCATAATCATAGTTTAAAAGGATAACAATGTGATGCTATTATTATGATAACAAACCATGCCAATATGTGAATTTTATTCAGTATTTCCTTTATTACATGCCACAATATTAATAATTGTCCCATGCCTGCCACATCCATTTTTAATTTCATTCAGGCGTCCAAATTCCGAACTGAACACCCCTGAGGTGTCTCAGTGCTCTGCGACTGTTGTCTATGCTAACGTGTACAATATATTTGTTATGGATATCCGTATGCTTTGGTACCGTATCTACAGGGAACGTGAATTAAATTTTGGTAATAATTTAAAATTAAGTCTGATAAAATATGAAATGCAAGGAAGAAGGAACACACAATACCATGTGCTCATTCCTTTCTTTTTTGAGCTACTATACATTCTTGCATATTTTTGTAATGTCCCTATAATTGATTAGGTTTCAATAAAATGAATTACTTTACCGTTCGTTATAACAAATTTATTTCATTTTTTCTCTCAGTGGGGAGTTAACCCCCAAATGATCGCCTCCGTCGACGCGGCTCTGCATGAGAGGATAAACATGATCGTAAGAGGCGTTCTGTCAAGAGTTCGTCCAGGGTAAAAATTAAGCAGGTAAATTATGCCTCTTACATGGTCCTTGAATTATGCATGCCTTGAGACAACTATCTGCATGTATTTAAGTAAAATAATGACAGCGATCCTGGTGGTCACTTCCAAAACTTTTTCTTTTCAATCTTTCTTTTTTCAGTGTAAACTACCTACACATTTCCTGGATTGATATGAATTGAGGGACATAAAATAGAACAAACGCATACTAGCAACAACAGAAAAATATGCACGGCATTCACCCACGCAAAAGTTGACCTGCACCTTGGGGTAATTGCGGACAGTCCCACGAGAGGTCAGCACATACTACCATTTTACGCACAGCTGCTGAAGTTGCAGTGCAATGGTGGTTCCAGGTCTGCGATTGTGATTATGCGTGTGGCTAGGAGTGATAAAAATGAATTTGTTCCAGGGTTCTTGATGCGTGTGTTTCATAAAATATTACTTCACATTATTGCCGTAGCATCATTTCTAGTCTTATTGTATGCATACCTAACCAGTGATTCAGGTGAAAATCGAATATTCGCTGTTTCCGAGAACTTCACTTCGCCTGCGTTCCGAACTGTTGTTGACAAACATGAGCCAGTCAAAACAAGAGAAGGTGGTTCCCACGGACATGCGGCCGCCGTAGATGAACCACCTGTTGTAGTGAAGAAAAATGTTGATGATTCTTTCAATGTTTGGTGCATATTTACGAAAGTTTCCAGTAATGCACCTCTAAAATATAAATTTAAAAGATTTACGCATTCCCTAGTACAGCACGCCTCCATAAGGACGTCATTGCATATAATTACTGATAATTCAAGCAGGACTATCGCTGAAGAAATTTTTGAAAATGTTAGAGTATCGACATCCAAAGACTTTCTTGTAAGTTGTGTTTATGTGCCTCTCAATTATGTGGAGGTCTTTGTATTCCTTTCTACCTTATATTAGTTCAGACTTTCAGATAATTACTATAAAGTTGTTTGGGTTTGAGAACCAGACGGTAAAAATATTTTACTCTGGGACCTCCCCGACACATCATTGAAATTCTGGTATTTAAGCTGTTGCATGATGGGAGGAAATATATATAGACTATTTAAGATTAATGACCCTCTGCTTTGTTATACTCGTTAAAATACCTTGAACCATTTATTAACATTGGGCTTTTCAAATATTAATTTTCGGGTCTGTTTGACACCTTGCACAGGTAGCATATTTAAAGAGGAATGACTATTGAGTTTGAAGTACTCGTAAAACAAAATAAACAAAATGCAACACAGGAAGATTTCAGTCCAAAAACGTCATACGTAAGTTCTTTTTCACTATACATTTTACATACAATAGATAAGTTTCCTCTGTGCTGAAAGCTACATGGTTCCACTACCATTCTCAAAATATCTGAAACTCTCTCCAACAATCTGTCCTGATATATTGCATGGCAAAGATATATGTTAGGTCTACACTGCTCAGAAAATAAATGTAACCACTGTTTTACGGTACTTACCCACAGTAGCAAGGATTGTAAATGCATTGGGTTGATCAAAAAACAGTAAAAAGCGATCTTATTTATAGATGGTGCCCCTCTTATTTGTTTGTGGTGTTTTAATACCCATTGGAAGCTTTAAGTAACACTAATTGAAGTGTATGCAAAAGTTAGTCTGAGTGCATGGCTCTGTGTATGATGGCTCATCTTCATCGTAGCAGGGAAAGAGGGAAGGAGCTCTCGTCAAATAAGGCCACTCGTTCTGTTACATTGCTTCAAGAAGGCTATTCTCAGTGGCAACTGCCTAGAATAATAGGGATTGTCCAGGGTACCTTACGGCATTTTTGGGAACGTTTCCAAGAGTAGAAATTTTTCTGTGCGCCCTAACAAAAGAAAAACCCTCCGAGCCCAGGACCAATTTTTGTGTGGCTAAAATCTTTGTGAAACTGTCAGGCAACTGCACAAGCACTACAGACAGACCTACAGCAGGCTTCTGGAGTACAAATTAGTGATCAGACCATTAGAAATATACTTCAAGCGGTTTCGTACAACAGCTTAAGGCTTCTGCATGGGAGATATTATCAAATGAGATTGCAGTTCACAAGAGATCATATTAACTGGAAATGAAACACTGGAACCCTGTACTTTTTACTGATGAGTTACAATTCTGTTTATATAGTTCATATAGTCACCTAGGCCTATGTGTTTAGAGAAGGAATGAAGAGTGATTCCGTCCAAAAACAGTTTGATCCACTGTTGTTGCTTTTGGAGGTGGATCTGTGATGGCTTGGGGAGGTGTAAGTCTTTTCATAAAAACTGATCTTGTTATAATTCGGAACAGATGCCTAACTACTCGGCAGTATATTGATGAGGTCTTAGTGCCTTGTGTTATTCCCCAAATGAGGGAAATTGGAGATAACGCACTTTTCATAGCCTATGCCACAGTTCTAAACCTCCTGATGCCAATGTCGTTTGTCAGTTTGCCAAGAATGAAGTGGCCATCCAAAAGCCCAGACTTGAATCCAGTCAAGCAAGTCTGAGACCAACTGAAACAGCACATGACAAAGAGTGCAACCCACTTCAAACATTGCAAGCCATTGTAGAGAACTCTGCCTCAAATGAAACGGCGTTACAGGGCTGGAATTCACGTTATGAGGTGCAATACGTCGTACTAAACTGTTCCCATGAGAGTCCTAGTCAAGTCACCACTTTGATTTATGTTGAACAAAACCATATACTGAGTGTCTTAAAAGTGTTTTCAAATTAATTGTGTTATGGTTTTAAACACAAAGGCTGTATTTGATATTGTTACTGCTTTAATGTCCGGCTCCATGGCTAAATGGTTAGCGTGCTGGCCTTTAGTCACAGGGGTCCTGGGTTCGATTCCCGGCAGGGTCGGGAATTTTAACTATTATTGGTTAATTTCCCTGGCACGGGGGCTGGGTGTATGTGTTTTCTTCATCATTTCATCCTCATCACAATGTGCAGGTCGCCTTCGGGCGTCAAATCAAAAGACCTGCACCTAGCAAGTCGAACCCGTCCTGGGATCTCCCAGCACTATAAGCCATACACTATTTCATTACTGCTTTAATTTCAATACACAGTAGTGCTTAACAGAGTTATGAGCAAATTAAAAATAACTAAATTTACTTTTTGAGCAGTGTTTGACTTAATGCCATCTTTTGCTGAATAACTATCTGACACAGAATTTTTAATTAATTTGACTGTGTCCATTTGACTGTGGAAGTTGCCATCCCAGTATTTTGAAAGAAACCAAATTTTTGTTATATTACAGACTCAGAAGTACATATTTTACACGTAGGCCCGAAATTTTTTGTTACTCTGTTTAATTTAGCGCAGTGAAACAAAATGATGGTGCAAAATTGTATAGGCTGCCTATATAATGTTGATAGAAATAATTTCTATTATTGTTCAGTTATACCTTCTCCTGTCATTCTAATTAAAATGTCGCAAATAAGTTCTGAAAAATAGTGGCGGTTGGGCGTCGAACACCATGTACTCTGGACTTTGGCTCTACACGACTGTCTTGGTGATCAGAGGTTCTCCTATGGTTATATTTAATGGTTGTTCTATTTTGCTGCATTCTTCAATATTTTTAATAGGTGAATGGTAAACAAACTCTCTATTGTATTCATTTTTTTCAGTTTAATACAGTCTTTGTGGTGTAGTGGTTAGTGTGATTAGCTGCCACAAAATTTGAAAAGAGGTACAAGGACCGAAATGTGGTCCACTCAGCCTCGGCAGGTCAACTGAATAAAGGGGGGTTCGATTCCCACCTTGACCATCCTCAAAGTGGTTTTCCTCCATGGTTTCCCGATTTCTTCAGGCAAATGCTGGGATGGTAGCTAACTGAAGGCCATGGCTGCTTCCCTCCCTCGTCCTTCCTTATCCCTTCCAATCTTTGCATCCCCTACAAGGCCCCTGTTCAGCATAGCAAGTGAGGTCGTCTGGGCTAGGTACTGGTCCTCCTCCTCAGTTCTATCTGCGACCAAATATCTCGCTCTCCAGGACACTGCTCTTGAGATAGTAGAGGTGGGAGCCATTGCTGTGTCTGGGCAAAAGCCAACTCTGGAGAGTAAACTTTTTTTTTTTTTTTTTTTTTTTTTTTAAGGTTTAATATGTGCAACTTTGCATTAATGTTTATTACAGCATTTTAGGTCAACATTTTATCTTTATGTAGAAAATATTTCAGACTTCATTAATATTATTAATTGTACTTGTAAATAAATGTATGTATGTTTGTAGGTATTTAATATTTGCTAGATAACTTTAAAGCCACTCTGTCAACTGTACAAGAAATTTCATGGACTGACTCTGCCAGTGGTAGACAAGCCAATGCTCTGTTTAAAAGCACGGGGTATTTCAACTTTTTAACTGATTTCTTTTACTCAGAAGAGTTCTAAGGTAATATGACTCATTATGAAAGACCTTACAGTCCAGCAGAGTGCCCTACAATGTTGTAAAATCAGTGAAGAATAGGACACTTGAAGTTTTACAATCTTTTAGAACTGAATAATTTTTTATTCAGCATTGTTCAGTCACTGCTCAGAGGTGGCAGAGTTGCCAAGAAAAGGCAACAATCCTGTGAAAATTGGTGGTGGGAGTAAAACTCAATTTGAGACAGTGTTACTAAGCTACCATACTGTTTCCTGTTATTGGCATGCTTAAGCAAGAGAGAGAGAGAGAGAGAGAGATAGATGGGCTTGGCTTCAAGAAAATAACTTGGATGTTCTCAGCCATATAAGTCGACTAATTAATGGAAGCGAAATGGACGTGGTCAGTGTAAAAGATCATACTGTACTTTGTACTTTGGACAAGAAACTTCTTCTGTATGAGCTACAGTGTTCTTTTAATTTACAAAAGAATGAAAGAATCAAAAAACATAATTATTGGAAGAAAAAGCTGCCATTTTTGACTTAGAATGCTGTAAGAAACATTAACACAAACTGGCATATATTAAACCCCTTATTTAAACATCCATTTAACCTTCAGGGTTGGTTTTTCCCCAGACTCATTGAAAAAGAAATTCTGTATGTTTTATACTGTTCAAATTAATTCAGCAATCTGTGAGAAGTAATTTTCGTGCTTGGCAGCATTTTAAAACATACTGCAGGAACACAATCACGCAGGAGAGGTTATCCTCTTTGGCTCCTTGGCTATCGAAAGTAGTACTACCGCGCGAGTTGGCCATGCTGTGAGCTTGCGTTTGGGAGATAGCGGGTTTGAACCTCACCGTCGGCAGCCCTGAAATGGTTTTCCGTGGTTTCCCATTTTCACACCCGGCAGATGATGGTACTGTACCTTAATTAAGGCCACAGCTGCTACCTTCCTGCTCCTAGGCATTTCCCATCTCATTGTCACCATGAGACCTATCCATGTTGGTGTGACATAAAACAACATACATACATACATACATACATTGTCATTATAGACTGTTACGCCTTTCAGCGTTCAGTCTGGAAGCCTCTGAATTTACTAAACATCGCCACAATCCTCTGTTTGCAACTAGTGCTGTGACCTTATTTAGTTCTATACCTCTTATCTTCAAATCATTAAAAACTGAGTCTAACCATTGTCGTCTTGGTCTCCCTCTACTCCTCTTACCCTCCATAAAAGAATCCATTATTCTCCTAGGTAACCTACCCTCCTCTATTCATCTCACATGACTTTACCACCGAAGCCGTATCCATACAGCTTCATCCATCGAGTTCATTCCTAACTTAGCCTTTATCTCTTCGCTCCGAGTACCCTCCTGCCATTGTTCCACCTGTTTGTACCAGCAATCATTCTCACTACTTTCATGTCTGTTACTTCTAACTTATGAATAAGATATCCTGAGTCCACCCAGATTTTGCTCCCATAAAGCAAAGTTGGTCTGAAAACAGACCGGGAGCTGACTTCCTTCTTAGAGAATACTGTTGATCGCAACTGCGAGCTCACTCCATTCGCTTTACTACACCTTGATTCAATCACGCTTCGATACTACCATCCTGTGAGAACACACAACCTAAATACTTAACATTTTCTACCTGTTCCAGCTTTGTATCACCAATCTGACATTCAATTCTGTTGAATTTCTTACTTATTGACATCAATTTAGTCTTCAAAAGGCTAATTTTTATACCATACTCATTGCGCCTATTTTCAAGTTCCAGGCTTTCACCACAGTCTGCCATTAAAACCAAGTCGTCAGCATTGGCCAGAATGCTTACTACATTTCCACTTAACTGAATCCCTCCCTGCCACTTTATATCTTTCAGCAGATGATCCATGTAAACTACGAACATTAAAGGTGGAAGATTAGAGCCTTGTCTAACCCCTGTAAGTACCCTGAACCAAGAACTCATTCTACAATCAATTCTCACTGCAGGCCAATTGTCAACATAAATACCTTTGATTGATTTTAATAATCTACCCTTAATTCCATAGTCCCCAAGCATGGCGAACATATTTTGCCTCGGTACCTTGTCATGCTTTCTCTATCTACGCAACATAAACACAACTGTCTGTTCCTCTCGTAACATTTTTCAATTATCTGGCGCATACTGAAAATCTGACCCTGACAGCCCCTCTGTGGTCTGAAACCACACTGGTTTTCATCCAACTTCCTCTCAACGACTGATCGCACCCTCCCTTCTAAGATGCCAGTGAATACTTTGCCTGGCAACCTTTTTTTTTTTTTTTTGCTAATGGTTTTACGTTGCACCGACACAGATGGGTCTTATGGCAACGAGCCATAAGATATCTCAATAATTGTTGCAATCCTTTCTGTTTCCTTGCTTATAGATACGTGCAGTTACTGTTTTGTCCAACACTCCATGCTAAACTTACTAATCTATGAAGCCATTTCATCCCTGCCTTCCCACTATACTTCACCATTTCAGGTATATATTCATATATTCCTGCTGCTTTATAACCGTGGAGATTATTTACCATCCTTTCCACTTCCTCAAGCGTAATTTCACCAACATCATTTTCTTCCTCCGCATGAGCTTGGTTGTTCGCAACACCACAAGTAAGATTTCCTTTTATGTTGAGAAGATGTTCAAAATATTCCCTCCACCTGTCCAGTAATTCCCTGGATCTATTATCCTGAATTACTCAAAACACTGTTCATTTCCTTTTTCCCCTCCCTTCCTAAGATTCTTTATTACTGTCCAGAAAGGTTTCCTTGCTGCTTGACCTAGCCTTCCCAGGTTATTACCAAAATCTTCCCACAACTTCCTTTTTGATTAAAAAATTACTTGTTTCGCACTGTTTCTTTCATCTACGTCTGCATCAGCCCTTGTTTGGAGCCGTTTCTGATAAGCTTTCTTTTTACATTTACAAGCTGCTCTTATTTCATCATTCTACCAAGATGTTCGTTTTTTCCCGTCTTTACACACAGTCGTTCCTAGGCATTCCCTTGCTGTTTCTACTACAGCATCCCTGTATCCACCCATTCTCTTTCTATATCCTGAACCTGCTTACTGTCCACTGTTCGAAACTTCTCACTAAGCATATCCATGTACTTCTGTCTAATTTCCTACTCCTGAAGATTCCCTACCCTTAAGATTTCACTTTTTCTACCCTAGGCATAGAGATACTTAGTTCATTCATGTACATATAGTAATGTCAAGTTTTTAATTACTATATCAGTTATTGTGACGATTATTTAAGGTAGAACAATTGTAATGAAGCCTATGTTTTCATCCATATCATGTGACATTCTAATTGTGATGTTTTAATTGTATGTTATGAATGTCAGCTGAAGATGACCTTCACAAGGTTGAAACCGGTACTGTAGAACAATATTATATAAATATATGTATTGAATAGGTGGAAGCTTCAAAACTTCATATTTGTGAATATAATCAATACGGAAATGAAATAGATTATGATATGACAGTATTCTGCTTCCTTCCATTTCCATTTTTGTCATGTTACTGTTCATTTTGTTTCCTTACTGTCCTGGTACATTCAAAATTCTTCTCTGCAGTTGCTCCAGCAGGCTTTTGTAAGGATCTAATTTCTTCACAAATTTGTTCTTCAGGATTCAGATCATATGCATTGAGCATGAAGTCTTGGTTAGCATTGCTATCATTCAGTGACTTCTGATTCATATTCTTCTTTAAGTAAATTCTCTCCACCGCTCTCATCATCAGATGAATTTTCATCCAGTATCTGTAGGATGTCCTCTAGCTGCCTCTGTGGATCCGTGGTGGAGTGTCGGCCTCCGGATCCCAAGATAGCGGGTTCGAACCCGGCAGAGGTAGTCGGATTTTTGAAGAGCGGAAAAAAGTCCATTCGACACTCCATGTCGTACGATGTCGGCATGTAAAAGATCTCTGGTGATACATTTGGTATTTACCCGACAAAATTAATTCAATCTCAGCCATAGACGCCCAAGAGAGATCCGGTTTACTCTAGGTCCGCTAGATGGCAGACAGAGTAAACCGGAACGTCGAAATTGACGAGCAGACAGCCAGATGGCGTCAAATCGAAATGTCTGCAAAACGGCAGCTGAGGCCATACGATTATTATTATTATTAGGATGTCCTCTGGATCCATGCAAGTGGCCATGTTGTTGCTGAGGAAAGAAAAATGGTGGGTTTTTTCCGACCCATCTGATGTTAAAAATTAATTCCGTATAGCATATTCTTGACATATTACATGCAAGTTATGCAATGCAACATGAGAAACCACCACAACCATGTTATTTAAATAAAGTATCAGGACAACAAATATAAACAGCAAGAACATGTATATAAGAATTCAGTGTGTAGTTGTTTGTTGTTGTTGTTGTTGAGTCATCAGTCCATAGACTGGTTTGATGCAGCTCTCCATGCCACCCAATCCTGTGCTAACCTTTTCATTTCTACGTAACTATTGCATCCTACATCTGCTCTAATCTGCTTGTCATATTCATACCTTGGTCTACCCCTACCATTCTTACCACCTACACTTCCTTCAAAAACCAACTGAACAAGTCCTGGGTATCTTAAGATGTATCCTATCATTCTATCTCTTCTTCTCGTCAAATTTAGCCAAATCGATCTCCTCTCACCAATTCAATTCAGTATCTCTTCATTCGTGATTCGATCTATCCATCTCATCTTCAGCATTCTTCTGTAACACCACATTTCAAAAGCTTCTATTCTCTTTCTTTCTGAGCTAGTTATCGTCCATGTTTCACTTCCATACAATGCCACGCTCCACATGAAGGTCTTCAAAAACATCTTTCTAATTCCTATATCAGTGTTTGAAGTGAGCGAAATCCTTTTCTTAAGAAAGCTCTTCCTTGCTTGTCCTAGTCTGCATTTTATGTCCTCCTTACTTCTGCCATCGTTAGTTATTTTACTACCCAAGTAACAATATTCATCTACTTCCTTTAAGACTTCATTTCCTAATCTAATATTTCCTGCATCACCTGCCTTCGTTCGACTGCACTCCATTACTTTTGTTTTGGACTTATTTATTTTCATCTTGTACTCCTTACTCAAGACTTCGTCCATACCATTCAGCAACTTCTCGAGATCTTCTGCAGTTAAAGATAAAAATTTCATTGTTCCGTATTGAAAGTATTAACGTTAAAAATTAAATAATTGAAAAAGAGGTTCAACCTATACATTTCTTTCTCTTATGTATTGAATAGGTTGAACCTCTTTTTCAATTATTTAATTTTTAATCTTCTGCAGTCTCAGATAAAATAACAATATCATCGGCAAATCTCAAGGTACTGATTTCCTCTCCTTGGACTGTGATTCCCTTTCCAAATTCCTCTTTGATTTTCTTTACTGCCTGTTCTATGTAAGCATTGAAAAGGAGGGGGGGGGGGAAACTGCAGCCTTGCCTCACTCCTTTCTGGATTGCTGCTTCTTTTTCAAAGCCCTCGATTCTTATCACTGCAAACTGATTTTTATACAGATTGTAGATACTTCTTCGTTCTTGGTATCTGATCTCTATCGTCTTCAGAATCTTAAATAGCTTGGTCCAATCAGCATTATCGAATGCCTTTTCTAGATCTGTGAACGCCATGTACGTGGGCATGTCCTTGATTCGATCCTCTAAGATCAGACGTAAAGTCAGGATTGCTTCACGTGTTCATACATTTCTTCTGAAGCCAAATTGATCTTCTCCCAACTCAGCTTCAACTTGTTTTTCTATTCTTCTGTAAATAATGTGTTCAAATGTTGCAGGCATGAGATACTAAACTAATGGTACAATAGTTTTCACACCTGTCAGCACCAGCTTTCTTGGGAATAGATATAACAATATTCTGCCAAATATCGGATGAGACTTCTCCTGTCTCATACATCTTGCACACTAAATGGAATAACCTTGCCATGCTGGTTTCTCCTAAGGCAGTCAGTAATTCAGAGGGTATGTCATCAATTCCAGGTTCCTTGTTCCTATTTAGGTCACTCACAGCTCTGTCAAACTCTGACCTCAAAATTGGGTCTCCCATTTAATCAGCATCAACAGATTCTTCATGTTCCAGAACCAAATTATTTACATCTTTACCTTGATACAACTGTTGGATATGCTCCTGCCATCTTTCTGCTTTGCCTTCTTTCCCTAGAAGTGGCTTTCCATCTGAGCTCTTAATATTCATACACCTAGATATCCTTTCTCCAAAGGTTTCCTTGATTTTCCTGTATGCAGCATCTACCTTACAGTACTTACACTGATCAGCCAGGACCATACAATCTTCGGCATCCTTGCACTACCCTGCAGCCATTCTTCCTTAGTTACCTTGCACTTTCTATCCACTTGATTCTTTAATCACCTGTATTCTTTTCTGCCCTATTCATTTCTAGCATTCTTCTATTTTCGTCGTTCATCAATCAGGTCTAGTATTTCCTGAGTTATCCACTGATTCTTAGTTGATCTTTTCTTCCTTCCTAACATTTCTTCAGCAGCCCTACTGCATTTTTCATGACTATCCACTCTTCCTCTATTGTGTTTCCTTCAGCCTTTTCATTTAGCCCTTGTGCAACATGTTCCTTAAAACAATCCCTCACACTCTTTTCTTTCAACTTGTCTAGATCCCATCTTTTTGCATTCTTTTCTTCAATTTCTTCAACTTCAGATAGTATTTCATGACCAACAAGTTGTGGCCAGAGTTCACGTCTGCTCCTGGGAAAGTTTTGCAATCCAACACCCGGTTTCTGAATCTCTGCCTAATCATAATGAAGTCTCTTTGATACCTTCCAGTGTCTCCAGGTCTCGTCCACATATACAGGCATCGTTTGTGGTGTTTGAACCAAGTATTGGCAAGGACTAAATTATGATCAGTGCAGAATTCAACCAGCCGACTTCCTCTTTCGTTCTTTTGTCCCTATCCAAATTCTCCTATTGTATTACCTTCTTTTCCTTGGCCTACCACTGCATTCCGGTCTCCCATCACAATTAGATTCTCATCACCTTTTACATATTGAATTAAATCTATCTCTTCATATATTCTTTTGATTACCTCATTATCTGCTGAACTAGTAGGCATATAGACCTGCACTATTGTGGTGGGCATTGGTTTGGTGTCTATCGTTACGACAATAATTATTTCACTATGCTGGTTGTAGTAGCTTACCCGCTGTCGTATTTAATTATTCATTATTAAACCAACTCCTGCATTTCCCCTGTTTGATTTTGTGTTGATAATTCGGTAGTCGCCGGACCAAAAGTCCTGTTCTTCCTGCCAATGTACTTAACTTATACCAACTACATCTATCTTTAGTCTATCCATCTCCCTTTTCAGATTCTCTAACCTACCACAACAATTCAAACTTCTAACATTCCACGCTCCGACTCGCAGAATGTCAGTATCCATCTTCCTGATGATCGCCCCCTCTCATGTAGTCCCCACCCAGAGATCCGAATTGGGTCTAGTTTACCTCCGGAATATTTTACCCGGGAAGAAGCCATCATCAGTACATCATTCATACAGAGAGAGCTGCATGTCCTCGGGAGGTAGTTACGGCTGTAGTTTCCCGTTGCTTTCAGCCGTGTAGCAGTATCAACACAGCTAAGCCATGTTGAGTATTATTACAAGGCCGTATCAGTCAATCATCTAGACTGCCACCCTTGCAACTACCGAAAGGCTGCTACCCCCCTTTTGATGAACCATTCCTTACTCATCCGATATGGTTGCACCTGCGGCTCGGTTATCTGCTTCATTGGGACATGAGAGCCTCCCCACCGCGGCAAGGTCACATGGTTCGCAGGGGAGGTGTAGTTGTTTATTATGTCCAAAAGTTAAGCATGCACAATCGGTAACCATGTGTATTTTTTACGCGTGGATATTAAAAGGCATTGGTAATGATGCAAAATAGTTATTAGTGATTTCTGCTTACACCGATCTGCTACTGAGAAGGAAGGTTACACAGATCTCGCCATGCCTCAGTCCTCACGAAAACTAAACGAGGGTAGAATAGCAGAAGCTCCGGGAGTTAATCCACTCGGCGAAGGGTCATATGGTTATGAGTCATATGTGTAAAATTTCAGTCTTGAGCTATGTTTTGTTTACCTAGTTAGACAGTTTCTGTAACTAGCTTGCAGTGTTCTCACCTGAATTATGAAACAACATGTAGCATTTCATGTCAAATCAGTACAGAGTTCATATTTGAAACATTCTGGTACTGCTTTTAATCATGTTGCGGTATTGTCTTTCTCTTTCCATGATGACATCTACAGGTTTAAATGTAAACAAATACCAAGCTCAATAGCTGCAGTCGCTTAAGTGCGGCCAGTATCCGTATTTGGGAGATAGTGGGTTCAAACCCCACTGTCGGCAGCCCTGAAGATGTTTTTCTGTGGTTTCCCATTTTCACACCAGGCACCAGGTACCTTAATTAAGGCCACGGCCGCTTCCTTCCCACTCCTAGCCCTTACCTGTCCCATCGTCGCCATAAGACCTATCTGTGTCGGTGCGACGTAAAGCAACTTGCATAGTAATGTAAACAAAACTCTGGTATTCCTTTGAAGTGACGAGGTTGGATTGCACCTCTTATGTTTCTGACATGCCATTTCCTGGTGAGAATTTTATGAGTAACTATCCTACTGCCTGCACAGATACTAAATTCTTCAAGAGAATTAACTTTTTGCACCAACTACACCAAATCTCACTGCCATCAGAAGAGGGGATGAGTTATATCGATGGAATGAAAACAGTAGGAAAGGACAGTAATTGTGGGAACAGAATGATTCAAGTTACATACTAGTAAAATCGTTTAAGTTTCTACACAGCTCTTTTGAAGTACAGTACAACCTCGATAATTCAAAATCGGTTAATTCAAAATCCCACCTAATTCAATGAAGCTCTTATTCCTGGAAACATGAGGTACGGTTTTGCCTGGTATTTAAATTGTTTAATTCGAAATGAAGAACAATGTCAGTGCCATTACCGAAACTCAGACTTTTAATTCAAAACTGCCTTAATATTTTTTAAATAGTATTTTACAGAGTAATTTAAATTCCAAATTTCTCCGTATCACGATAGAACACGTCTTCCAGAACGTGCAGGGGTAGCTTTCTGCATTTCACTCACTTCGCTGTGTCTGCAGTGTGCTTCATAGTTGCTTAATTCCAGTGAAATCGTAATTCTTTTGTATTCAGCAATTTAAGGAACGCTACAATATCACGTAGCAGGCAGTGTACGGAGAAGCAGAATCCGTGAACACTGACGATATTGACAGTTGGCGAGAAAGTGTGGCTCATATAATCAATTCGTACTACACACCAAACAATATCATCGATGCCAATAAAACATCATTGATTTTTTAATAATGAGCCCAAACGGACTTATGGTATTAAAGGAGAGAAGTGCCAGGCTGGCTTCACTGTACTGGGTTGCAATGCAGACAGAAGCGAGAGACTTCCTCCCCTCTTCATAGGAAAGTTCAATAAGCCATGATGTTTTAAGGGTGTTGGGCTCTTTCTGTCCAAATACAAGGCATCTAAAAATGCAAACAGTATAGTAAACCAAAAAAATAAAGCACTTGCACAGGGGAGCTAGCATAATTTGTCCTCATCTTTGAATAATTTTTTTTCTTTTGTTGCATGAATAATGTAAATGCACATTGTTGGATACATTTTGGAAATAGATTTTTGCATGGCATTTGAAAGGTTTAAATTGTGAATCAAGGTTAATTGCTTGCAGTAACAAGTCTTAGAACATTTTATGAAGTGGCAAGGGTTAGCATTTCTGAATTACAAGTTGGCAGTTCATTTATAATCACGTAATTCAAAGTCTGATTTTTGTGTCGCAACAACTTGAGTTTAACAGTTTAGCTGATTATTCCGCTAAGACAGATTACTGGGGTTTTCTAGGTTGCATGTAGAGATGTTTGCTTAACCTGCTGGATGCCTGTGACATTTTTTATTCTTATTACTTTTTCAGATCCATTACTATGATGTGAAATTGTTGGCTGAACAGTTGGAGGATATCATCTCAGCCATGCAGCCCCATTTCAGTTCACAGCCTGGTACCTACTACAGTGATGCCCTCTTCTTCTTATCCCTAGGTTTACATAGAATTGCTATCAACCAAGAACGTGCCATCATGTTTGATGCTGACACCAAACTGCTCACTGATGTAGCTCATTTATTCAAGGAGTTTGACAAGTAAGACCACTTTTTTCAATATTTGCAGAACTCTTCCCAGAAACTACTGATTTCAAAGAAAGAAAGAAAGACCTGTTGACCTTTGTTATGAAAATCAAATTAGACCATTTTTAAATGTTGATTCTGAGAGACTTTTTTAGTATTATGACTTTTGTTAGCTAGCCTTTTTTTAATGCACAATCATTACGGTTTTTGAGATTTTATTTTGTAACAGGGCATTTCAACCCTTTTTGCTTAAAGTATAGTATTAAAATACCATATTTACTTGTGTATTAGACCCCTTGCTTTTTGAGATGAGGGGAAAAAAATCTCACATACAAGACCCCTCAATGTAATTCGTCAGAGAAGAACAACGATTCTTCTTCAAAGCGGGCACAAGCCTTACTGCAGCTCTGATTACATTGCACAAATTTGTGAATAGTTTCGTCTGTACGACCCACGGAATGAAAACATTCTGTTGATAAACTTAACCATAATAGGTTAATATGGTTGGTTGATCCTGTATTGACTTGTTTGAATCTATTACAGAACTATTTAAAATAGTTTTACTTGAGTCTGCCTTGTCAGTACACCTTGTAATGATAGGGAATGGATGATTTTCTCGAAACATGTATGGTAAAATAAATAGCTTTCTATCATTATATTATAGCCTATTATTTATTTTACCATACATGTTTCGAGAAAAGTCATCCGTTCCCTATCATTATAAGGTGTACTGACAAGGCGGACTCAAGTAAAACTATTTTAAATAGTTCTGTGATAAATAATGAACACACTCGTCGAAGTCATGCGGTACATCTGTGTTTCGTATTTAAGAAATGTCTGCCTCTGTAGCGTAGGCCTACTGCAGCTCTGCTGGAGTCGCACAAATAGGTGAATAGTTTCGCGTTTGTATATGTGTCTGTGTTTTGTAGTTAAGAATGTCCGCTAGCGTAATGGTTAGCACAATTAACTACAGTTCTTGGGAGCCTGAGTTTGATTTCCGGTACTGCATTGCCACAGATTTACGAATGGCAGGAAGATTGATATGCGGTATAAATGGTACATACAACACCTTCCACTGGAGGCCTGTCTAAAGAGAGCTGCACCATCTCGGGATGAGGAAACAAGTTTACTTTAGTTAAGAAATATTCGTGTTTATTGCTATTAATATAGCGTGTGAAGATTAAATTCTAAGAGAATTCAATTATATTAGGTCCACCTATTCAATACACTTCTGCCATTTATTAAATGGTCTGTTTTAAAAGTTACATACTTGTTTAAATTACCTTGGACATGTTCCGATCTAGCTTAGAAGTCATCATCAGCAAAATAACAAAGAAAAAATTAATATAGCAGGCGAGATCATTAACAAAGTAATTGTTTAATATCTCGTAACTCGGGCCAATATAGGGTTTTTTTGTTGTTGTTAGAACTAGGTTTAAAACGCGATAAAAACAGTCCAATCATCACAATTGTTTTACTCACCAACATACCTCACAAATAATAATTTTATGACCCCGCTTAACGATTTTCAGAGACGCCAAACAAAACATACTCCACATTTTTAAAAAAATGGCGACAACAATTGTACAAAATTAAATATTACGATAATAAAACGCATTACTGCCACAGCTGCAGTTATCCATAAATGCAGTAAACCTTCCTGTTATTTCTTTTTAATCTTCCTGTCATGGAACTTCTGGCACTATCCGGACACTTTATAACATACCAAACCCAAACAATGCGATCTCTCTTATCTCATTTACAGCTGTTTAGGTAAATCCTGATGTGATAAATGTGGAAAACAAGCATGAAATATACTTAAATATAAGGGTTTGGCTTTCAATAGCCACAGTTATGCAAAGAATGCTTCCAGTCACTATGTATTACATTCGGATGTACAACTCGTAACATACGCTAGTTATCAGCTGGTGGTTTGGCATGCTTTCTGCAGCACGTCTTTTTTTTTAGAAGGAGTGGCTTCTGCTACACATACACAAACCCTCCAGAAACCATTTGGGAATAGATTCTCACTGTTTGGACTTAATAGTCAGGAACAAAACTAGTTTTAAAAGTTTCAAAAAGACGGGACCTTGAATGCTCTCGATGCATGGCTGACGAGATGGCATTGAAGATGACGTCATTTGGAATGATGATATGCCGGTAACAGGGAAGTTGGCGACACGACGATAATTTAAATGAAAACATTGATTAGATTTACTCAGGTTTACTGTGCGGTAGGCCTACTAATCAACTGAAGGAAACAAATGACTGGCCATTAAGTTCTTTTCTATCAATATTGCATAACATGATAATACGATACGCTTATCCCTTTTCTGTACGGGGTCGAGTATGAAGTAAGACAAATTTTTGTAGCGAGTTTTTATGATCGTATGCTCTTCCTGACATCAACCTAATCAGAGGAATTAATGAGATGAAATGAATGACGTGATATGAGTAACTAAAACTGACTATTTACGTAATACTAGCTGATGTACCCGTGCTTCGCTACAGGATTTTCAGAAAGACTGACTTTGTGGTTTTCCTAACTGAAGTCAACATAGGGCATTACAAAAGCATCAGTAGGAAAGTAGCGGTTAAAAGCAATGTTATCATATAAAATACTCGATCAAATGAAAAAAACGCACATTTTCTGACTTTTAACAAACAGTACTACGGTGCCGATCTAACAGTCCAAAGTTCCAGAGCTGGAATGACCAGGCTGCAGACAGCCTTGCACACTCCTCTGCCTTTATTCCATTAAGTACTGTATGCACACTGCACATTCCAGTTAGTGCCTCAGAGTAGGGATTGAATAGCTCGAATGCTATAATGAACCAGTGTGTTACGTACCAGTAGTATCAGAAAATTTATGAACCAGAGGAATGGCATGCTAAAGAAGAAAATTATCTAACTCCCCAGCTACTTCCCGCCAATATTGAGGAGAGCTGCTACACTCGCTACGACTGGGCGAATTGGTTGTGTGGTTAGGGGCGCACAGCTGTGAGCTTGCATCCGAGAGATTGTGAATTCAGACCCCACTGTCAGCAGCCTTGAAGATGGTATTCCGTGGTTTCCCATTTTCACACATAGCAAATGCTGAGGCTGTACGTTTATTAAGGTCAAGGCCGCTTCCTTCACACTCCTAGCTCTTTCCTATCCCATCATCACCATAAAACCTATTTGTGTCGGTGCGACGAAAGGCAAATTTTAAAAAAAAATCTCGTTACACAGCAGTAATCCTATCTATCGGAGATGAGTGGCAACAGAAGACACAAAGCACATCATAACGAACAATGGTCAATGTAATGCTATTGTTGATCAGTTTTATGAGATTTCTATCTATGTTGTACGCCTTCACATTCTTTCGACTCTGTGATATTCGGGCGTCTTATAAAATTATGTATAGCATAGATAGTAGTTCCTTATTCTCCGATTTTACATACCGATTTTCATTGAATTCTGCTCGTGACTCGGCATTTGATATGGACTTAGTAACAAAAATACAAATTCATCAATATCCCTGTGATCAAAGCCAGTACGATAACAATGTGTAAGACATAAATGATCGCAAATTCAATACTATAGAACTTTAGTTCGAACCTACTATCTCCCGAATACTAGATACTGGCCGCACTTAAGCGACTGCAGCTATCGAGCTCGGTAGAAAGATATTAAGGAGTTAATTATATCAATATCTTGTTTTATACTGTTATATCTCCAAGTTTCTCTACTTATTATGCAGCTGATGATGGTGCCTAAATGAGCTGCCGAAACTAGTTCTGCAATAAAATACATCTTGTAAAAGCCATCTAACAACAGTGTATTTGTATTGAACAAGGTGGAACCTACAAGATTTTTATTTCAGTTGTGATCTCAGTTCAATACGGGCAAATAAGATGAAGTTCCTCACGTTTAATAATCCGTACCGGACGAGTTGGCCTTGTGGCTAAGGCCGCACAACTGTGAGTTTGGTTCTGGGAGATAGTGGTTTTGAACCCCACTGTCGGCAGCCCTGAAGATAGTTTTCTGTGATTTCCCATCTTCACACCAGGCAAATGCTGGGGCTGTACATTAATTAAGGCCACGGCCGCTTCCTTCCCATTCCTAGGCCCTTCCTATCCCATCATTGCCATAAGACCTATCTCTGTCAGTGTGAAGTAAAACAAATTGTAATAAAACAAGACTAATTCCTGCATTTCTAAACTGCATGATTTGCATTCAGCATTCATGCCCTTTCCACTTCAAGTGGGAAATTTTTAAATTCTCCCCGTACTGGATCTTTGCAAGTTGCTTTACGTCGCACCGACACAGATAGGTCTCATGTAATTAATCTCATAATAGAACAGATAGGTCTTACGACGACGATGGGACAGGAAAGGGCTGGGAGTGGAAAGGAAGCGGCCGTGGCCTTAATTAAGGTACAGCCCCAGCATTTGCCTGGTGTGAAAATGGGAAACCACGGAAAACCATCTTCAGGGCTGCCGACAGTGGGGTTCGAACCCACTATCTCCCGGATACTGGATACTGGCCACACTTAAGCGACTGCAGCTATTGAGCTCGGTCGTACTGGATCTAGTTAAAAGCAAATTTCTTGCGACACTTTTACAAGTATAGCTATATTCTATTAAAAAATTACTATACTACTTAACTCTTTCTCAAATGGGCTGGGAGATAAAGTAAACCAAAAACTCTAAGAAAAAGTAGGCTGATCCAACTCATTTACAAAGTATTACAAATATATATGTGTAAAGTAATGTTATTTCCACATAAACATTACACGTACAACCTCTAATGTCATTTAGCTTCACTTTTCAAGCTGTCAGTGGAGAGGTGATGTGGAATGATATTAGTAGGTAAATGAGTTAATGAAGTTTTTAATAATAAAAATGGAAGATAAAGCTGGAATTCAAGTGGACAAATTGAGGCAAATACTCATTTATAGGAAAATGTACCTAGAGATTGGAATAATTTACCAAGAAAGATGTTCGATAGATTTCTGTCATTGAAGTAATTTAAGAAAAGAGTAGGTAAATGATTGATAGGGAATCTACCACTTTGGTGACAGCCCTAAACACAGATCAGTGGTGGTTGATTGATTGAAGTATTGATATTAAATACAAAAATTGGTCTTATTTAACATAATAATAATTGCCTTTGTATTGTTGTAGTTTTGATCACTGATGTCTTATTTGTTATAATGATACTCATGGTCTTTGTATTCTTGTAGTTTTGGTCCTGATGCATTGTTTGGATTGGCTCCTGAACTCACGCCAGTCTATCATCATGTACTGTATATGTACCGGTCCAGACATAAAAAAACTATGTTTGGAGAGCCAGCTTCTTCTCCTGGAGGGTTTCCTGGTGTTAACAGTGGGGTGGTACTCTTCAGGCTCGACCGTATGCGACAGTCAAAGGAATATAATGAACTGCTGAAACTAGAGTCAGTCAGTCAACTTACATCCAAATATAGTTTTAAGGTAAATTACTTGAGATATATTTATTTAAATTTTAAGTTGCTTGCCATTGCAGTGATTGCCTGTTTAAATTTTTCCTTGCCATCCATCTACCTAGGTAGATACAAAACTCAATACAGTAAAACATTTTTTGTACATTTCACATTTGTATATTTTTTACACTTACTCATCCCCCCCTCCTCTTAGGTCCTGTCTGAATTCCTATTCTTTCCATGTTAATTTATTTTGGATATTAATTTTTTGTTTATTCTTTTTTGCACTTATGCAATCATATTTTATGTCCCTGGCAATACGGAACAACACTTGTACCGTCAAACGGGGCAATTTTGGACGGTATGGTAGATATGCTTGCCCTTTTTTTCTGAAAGAGTCGCCGCTGCTTTGCATTTCCGCACGCATTTTAGTTTGACCTTGAGGTTGTGTTTCCTGCATTCTGCACTTTTTATTACAAGTTGACTTCATACTTTGGAAAATCTCCAGTGTGCACTGGCATTATTGAAAGTTCATGCATTATCATTAAGTGGATACGTATGATTGTCGTGACTCGAAGTAACGCATTATAACTATGATTCTTAGTGAGATCAACCAACTGAAGTGTTTATAAATGATTGCTGTGGAATTTTGGTTTTGGTTTGATTTAGTGAAAGGTAGTGTTTTACGCACATTTTACTGAAAACTGAAAGCAGTTGGGGTGATTTCAGACAATGCCTAGAAATTATCAGAGGCAAAAAGGAGCTACTTCAAGGTATAATTACGAACCAAAACTGTTAGAAAAAGATGATTGTGATATTAAAATTGGCAAGTTGTCTTATAGGGAAGCATTTGATTTATATGGTATACCTCGGTTCACCCTACAAAATAAAGTGCAGAAAGTACATCCAAAAAATGAGAGGATAACCAGTGCTAAATGAAGAAGGAAATGCTCAAGGAAGGTCATTGGCTTGTTACCCTCCAACACAATCTGCTACTTCCTGCTGCCGCAAAAGAAATGTTCTTCCTGGGAAGTTGTTTTTTAGCCGGGACTTCTGCCGAGATGAAAGCAGTGCAGAAACAAGTGATAGTGCTGGCAGCAGCAGTGAAAATGAATGCGATGAAACACACAATGAAGGTAATGACCAAGGTAATGATGTTCTGGTGTTGCAAAAAAAGAGGCTTTCCTTGTTGCAGATTATAAATACAAGTTGAGGAACAAAGAGCATATGAAGCAGTATTTTGGCGTTGCCTTAATATTCGTTCAAGGGATGTGGATGTCAAATATTTGCGCCCACCTAAAAACAGCAGAAAAGTATTTGTGTTCCCTAACATCCCTGATGAGAATACAATAGCTAAAGAACAAATTTTGAAAATACTTCCCACTCAAGTTGAGTAGAGAGGAATGCACAAAGCAATAAATTGAAGTATGAGGGTCCACCTATTCAATACAAATTATGTAGGAGTTTAAAATCACCACGTTATTATTTATTACATTTAAAACTCCTACATAATTTGTATTGAATAGGTGGATCCTCCTACTTCAATTCATTACTTTGTGAATCTCGATTCAATACAGACCAAACAATGAAATTCTTGACGTTGAACAGAGAGGAATGTTCATTTTCAGATAAAATGTATTTTAGATTTATGGGCCATGGCAGCTAAATGTTCATTGTATCGTCTTTTTTTTTTTCCATCATGATTTGTTTTATTTCTAAGAAAAATTATTAAGATCTTTTAGTAGGATTTCTGTGCAGTTTATAACTATTAATATTTCAATTTAGATCAGAAAATTTTGCATTTACCTTGTCAGAAAATAAAGATCGATCAGTAACATATTAAATTTATCATTACAATGATTTTAACCAGCTAGTCATGTTTTGGACACCTTCAGAACACTTGCAGAAAGAACATAGAATTAAAATAAAGGACTATTTGTGTCTGAAATCACCTAATATGCTTTGAAACTTCGGACAACGGTTTAAAAAGCATATGCGTCCGAAATCAATGTATACGGTGAATTCGGACACTTCTTTTTGTTTTCTCAGGAATGCATGTTGGCGTATATTTTTCGTTTGTAGTGTATTGTGTTAATTGGATATATTCCTCATTATTAGGATGACAAACAATACAATTTAAGATTCCCTCCATGAGTTAAGATGAAAATATTGCCATTGATGCTTCCATGGCCCATACTTATAGGCATGATATAGGCTTTTGGGCTTATGCCGTATCAAGAAAATAAGGTGAAATTCTTTATGTTTCCCAGAGAACTTTGCTCTGCATTATCAGAAGAAAATCTCAACTGTTTACAAGAAAGGCTTCAAATGAGGTTTGAATTTAGATGTATAATAGAAGTGGAAGTGGTACGTTCATTCGTCACCAGATGGCTCACAGACGCGATACAGTGCTAGCGTTCGAAGCGGAAGCTGGCGGAACTTCAGAATCAGTCTAAGAGGGAGTCACATAACAGTAATACACAAACATGAAAGTATGACATAGATACAAGACTGGAATGAAACATTTGGCGATGAGGAACGTACGAATTTGGAAAACACCAAAACGAAATAACAATAGTGAAGGGACAGGGGAGGGGAACTACCTTCATAATCCCTAATGGCTGGCTGAAAATAACCTCAAAACTGTCCAAACCCTGTCTTACAGGGTTGCATTTGCTGCAAAAACATTGTTAGAATGCAAATATATTTGCTTCAGACTACCTTTCCTGGTAACTGTCCATTAATGCCTAGAGGATGAGGTCATACTTGCCCAAGTAGCGGCCTTGAAAATGTTGGTGGTATCTCTCCTTATACAGTGCATCTCATCAGTATGAGTAGCAGGAAAAGAAAGTAGGTTACTATTGCTGAGAAGCTGAATATATTAAAAATTTTGAAGGAAAGTGGCAGTAAGAAGCAAGTAGATATTGCTAAGAAAATGGGTATTGCTCCATCCACCGAAATTCAATAGTGACAAAAGCAGCCGAGATCGAAGAAGGTGCATATGTATTCCGCGTGTCCAGCAACAGACATACAGGTATTCAAGATGGAAAACACGAACACCTTGAAAACAGTTTATTACAATGGTTCCAGCAGCACAGAGCAGAAAATTATCCTATTAGTGGGCCTATGTTTAGTGAAAAAGGAACTGAACTAGTGACCAGACTCATAAAATATTTTCATTGCCTCGTTGGACGGGCTACATAAATTTAAGATTAGGTATGGAATTAGCAGCAAGTGCATGTGTGGTGAAAGTTATATTGTTGTAATTAATACTGTACACAAGGCTGTACTGGGGGGGGGGGGGGGGGGGGGAGGTGTCAAACACCCCTGAAATAAAAAATATTTAACAAATTTAAAGAGCACATAAGGGTTTTCAAAAATAAAACAACCTTAATTAACCAATGAAAGTTTCTTTCAGAATATAGTTAGCAAATTTACTGAAAAAATAAGTGGAAATTTTAATTTTGATGTATTTTGCTTGTTTTTAATCAATTTTGCACTTCTTTCATGCCATTAGTGGCCTTGACACAACTTGTGTTTTAGTTTTTAAAGATTGACTCGGTTTGTATTGACTAAAGTAAATAAATGCCGTGTGGCCTCCAGAGAGGCCTGGTGCAGTTCTTTTGATTTGACGCCCGAAGGCGACCTGTGTGTTGTGATGAGGATGAAATGATGATGACACCCAGCCCTGTGCCAGGGGAATTTTAACCAATTATGGTTAAAATTCCCGACCCTGCCGGGAATCGAACCCGGGACCCCTGTGACCAAAGGCCAGCACACTAACCATTTAGCCATGAAGCCGGACATTGACTAAGGTGGACCCTTTTTTTGATTGTTTCCTTTCATGAGAATTTTATGTGATGTACAGTCAATATGGAACAATAAAAATAAAAATTCATAAACTTCAATCTTCCATTCCTTACTCAAAATAACACCCACTCCATTTTTTACTTTATTTTCTCCACTGTAATACTGTATAACTCGTAGCCTTCATCTAGTTCTCTGGTACCATTTCCTGTTCATCTTGTTTCTTAGGCAATCTACCTCCACTATCTCCATACCTGTACGTGTCATTGATTCCACATTCCATGTGTCAATTCTAATCAAAATCCACTAGTTTCTTTAACTGCAACCCACTGTGGATGGGGAACACGGATGAAGAATACACCCACGGTATACCCTGTGTGTCGTAAGAGGTGACTAAAAGGGGCAACCGAGGGATGATGGAATTAGAACCATGAGAATACTTGTGATTAGTACCATAAAGTGAGGAACACCATGGGTCGACGTTACTTGCGATTAGTACCACCCTGTGCGGAATAACATGGGTCTACATCACCTAGGAGCAGTACCATTATGTGAGGAACACCGTGGGTCTGGGTGTTGCCTTCGATTAGTACCCTTGTGTGCATCCCACTAAGGTGGGGGAGCAGGCACTTGGCTGTAGAGACTAGATCTAGCAGGAATAGGTGCCAAGCGCTGCTCTCAAATGGGTTGGTTCCACTGTGTTCAGAATGGGTCTACGTTACCTACATGTACTACCATTATGTGAGGAACACCATGAATCTGTGTAGCATGTGGGTGCTACCATAATGTATGATACACCGTGGGTCTACATTACCTTTGATTAGTACCACTATGTGAGCAACACCATGAGTACACGTAGCTTGTGATTAGTACCACTATGTGGGGAACACCACGGATCTAGCCAGTGCCAGTGATCAGACCAACTATGCGAGGAACACAATGGGTCTGCGTTGCTTGTGAGTTGTACCCTTATGTGAGGAACACCATGGGTCTTGTGTTACCTGTGAGTGTTGCCACATACAGCAAGTAGATGGTTAGATCAGGCGAAGAAGATCACTGTCCTACCTCTTCAGATCATGATAAGAAAAGCTGAAAACTGCTCTGGATGGAGGCATCTCGTCAAGGCTGCAATTAAATGAGAGAGTTATGAGGTCTCGGCGCTCAGCAAGGAGCAAAACGACTAGTGATGAAATGACCATGAGTCTACATTACCTGTGATTAGTACCACCATGCGAGGAACAACATGAGTCTACGTTACCTGTGTTTATTACCACTATAGGATGAACACCATGGTTCTGCTTTACCAGTGATTAGTACTATTGTGAGGGGCCAGTGACCTGGGTTTTGGACCCCTTTGGAATACAAGCATCATCCCAGAAATAAGACATTGTGACTTGGATCCAATGATTGTTTTGGATTCATGGTCAGTTTTCATCGTCATTTTCAGATTCTAGTTAGTGGATACATTTTGTAGTTTTTTATCATTTCATTTCATTGCACCTCGTACTACTACGGACCAGTGACCTAGCTCTTAGGCCCCTTTAAACAACAATCATCATCATCTTTAACTGCAATTGTGATTACTACAGTACCCCTCATCAATATCAACACCTATAGGGGGATCTAGTTACGCATCACAGGTGGTGGTGGTGCTTACTATTTTAAGAGGAGGTACAACTGAGCAACCATCCTCTATTAACACTAACCAAAGGGAAAAATTGAAGGGACCCAACCAACACTTTCAAAAATGCAGGCATCACAAATAAATAATAATGCAATAAGTGCAGGTATCGGAGGGCCACGGAGAGTGTGAAAATGAAAGACTCCCTAGGCCTCGAATACTCTTAATACCATTGGGGTTGGAAAAGAACAAGAGTTGACCAAGGGAGGTCAGACAGGACATGAAATTGAGGAGCCTGGCACAAGTAAGTGGAAGCAGTGCCAGGACTCACCTAAGGGCCCTGTGGTCCCCAACCCATGATCCCAAGCCCCTGGGGCTGTTTTAGTCGCCTCTTACGATAGGCAGAGGATACCATGGATGTGTTCTACTGCCCCCATCCACAAGGAAACGTCACTTCCAGGAGATTCCCTAACACTGTCCAGCTCCATGGTTAAATGGTTAGTGTGCTGGCCTTTGGTCACACGACCCGGGTTCATTTCCTGCCAGGGTCAAGAATTTTAACCATCACTGGTTAATTTCGCTGGCACAGGGGCTGGGTGTATGTGTCATCTTCATCATCGTTTCATCCCCATCACGACGTGTAAATCGCCTACAGGCGTCAAATCAAAAGACCTGCACCCGGCGAACCAAACTTGTCCTCGGACACTCCCGGCACTAAAAGCCATACGCCATTTCGTTTATTTTTTCCCCCTAACACTTCTCTTTACTCGGAAAGTTTTGCCATACTGTAGTATAGTTGACTTTGGAGCAGAGTTTATAACCACATGCCTTTGCTGACACCAGTCCTCATACGATATTAAAGGTTGTTCCTAAACTGGAGAACAGGTGCTCCTAACATCCAGTACAGACACTACCTGATGGGTTTCAGAGGCATTTCTTCCTCTTAGGAACCATCACTCTCCCAAGAGCGCTCCTCCACTTAAACCCATTGGTCCTCTTAGGTGTCAGGATATTTCCTGCCTCCCAACACTCGGAATTGAGTCGCTGGCTTTATTGTCTACAATACCAATATAAATGGTACGTTATTGGACATTATACATTTTTCAGCCAACTCATTCCTGGTTGCCAGCGTTTCGTCCTCTTGTGCTAAGTTGGGCTCATCAGTTGGTACCTAGCACACCTACCAAGACGCTGGCTAGTGCATACCGTGGATACTACTACTACTATAAATGTGAGGCTAGGATATGGTAGAAAGAGGAGAAGTGAACAAGGGAAGTAAGGAGAAGGCGGAGGAAGTCAGGAGATGGAGGTGGGACTGAAGATGAACGAAGATGAGGACGGGGCAGTGAGGGAGGAGGGTTAGGCGGGGGGGCGATTGTGAAATGTAGGAAGACGGTGGAGGGTTTGGGGGGGAGAATTGGAGGGTTCGACGCGATGATGGCGACCATAGATGTGTATGCCACAAGCGATAAGGCACTGGACGTCGGTAGAAGTTGGCAGTTGTATGCATACCAAGAAGGTAGGTCCGTCAGCGTTGTATATACGGAATGCCTGTCGTACTGGAAGGCCTGCCTGGCGATGTCTTGAGCGATGATGGCAGACGCAATGCTGGGATCCACGCCTCTGATGACACAGCTGCAAGTGGAGGGAGATGGCGGTGGCGTTGAAGGCGGCTGTACTACGGTTGCTGGAAGAGCGGTGGAAGATCCCTCGGCAGATGGCTGGGTCGATGAAGGGTGAGGTGCTAGATCAGTGGTGGGAAGGGTGGGGAGAGAAGTGATCAATAGGGGGACGAAGTCGTGGTAGTAAGAGAATGGAGAGGAGAGATGTACGCAGAAGTGGTGATGGTGGTGGTAATAGGGACAGGTAGGATGGATGAAAGAGTAACAGAGATGGGAACTGATATGGGGGTGGGCATGGGAAAAGTGGTAGGGTGAGAAGACGTAGATAATGGCGATGAGGAAGACAGAGGAGGTGGTTGGGCAGCATGCGCTACAGGATCTTCATCAGCGTCGGAGTCGTCTTGAAGGTGAGGCAGTGTAGGTATCACTTGATGGAGGCGATTGATGAACGCTCCATGTTCTTGAACGGAGAGGCAGGCAGTAGCTTAGTTGAAGTAGAGGAGGACATCTGGTGCAGGGTCAGAGCCGCGAAAGAGGCATTGAACAAAGGATACACTAGTCGGGCGGAGGTCAGCGAGATCAACGTCACAAACAACGCAGGAGAACATCACTGGGAATGGCTGTCCACCAACTTGGGGCCAGCCTGTGCCTTGGCAACTTGGCGAGGTGCTGAGATAGAGATGGTATGGCACCCCAACTGAACAAAAAGTGTGAGGAATTGTGCGATGAGCGCGTCCTCTGCAATAGAGCTGTGTGTTCCATGGAGGCCACTGCGTAGGCTACTTGGAGCCACCAGCAGTGCCAATGCACTATTATGAGAGACTTTGCCTCTTTACCAAAAATTGATGCCTACTTGGCCATCAGATGATACAGATGTTGATTCCCATAGGGAATCTGAAATATTTGTCCCGAATGAGTAAATTTATAATACCAATATAAATGGTCCATTATTGGACATTATAAATTTTCCAGCCAACTCATTCCTGGTTGCCAGCGTTTTGCCCTCGTGTGCTAGGTTGGGCTCATCAGTTGGTACCTAGCACACCTACTAAGACGCTGGCTAGTGCATACCGTGGAGGCCACTGTCTAGGCTACTTGGAGCCACCGGCAATGCCAATGCACTATGAGAGACTTTGTCTCTTTACCAAAAATTTATACCTGCTTGGCCATCAGATGATACAGATGTTGATTCCCATAGGAAATCTGAAATATTTGTCCCGAATGAGTAAATTTATAATACCAATAAAATGGTCTGTTATTGGACATTATAAATTTTCCAGCCAACTCATTCCTGGTTGCCAGCGTTTAGCCCTCGTGTGCTAGGTTGGGCTCATCAGTTGGTACCTAACACACCTACCAAGACGCTGGCTAGTGCATACCGTGGAGGCCACTGCGTAGGCTACTTGGAGCCACCGGCAGTGCCAATGCACTATTATGAGAGACTTTGCCTCTTTACCAAAAATTGATGCCTGCTTGGCCATCAGATGATACAGATGTTGATTCCCATAGGGAATTATATTGTTATTATAAATTTACTAATTCGTGACAAATATTTCAGATTTCCTATGGGAATCAACATCTGTATCATTTATTGTCAACTCCGTTACTATAGCAGGATCACCTTGCCGGACAGAGTCGCTCTGCATACGCTGCTGTCTTCAAGTGGATAGGTTCTCTCCTCATCAATCACATTTCTTCTTAGCCCTTGACGAGCTTGTTCTTGCTTCCCAGTTTGTGCTCTCTATACATGACTACAATCAGATTTTAATAAACAGAGATAGGAAGCTGGAACACAGGATAAAAATTCACACAAATGAAAAACACAGTGATAGGCTTATGTGGGTTGAGGGAGTAACAGAAATACGACAGAGGACCATCTCTTCTCCTTCTTTCACTATTGTCTTCATAGATGGGCTCTCCCCTCATCCATCCCAATGGATGTTGGGAAGCAGGAACAAGCTTGATAGGGGGACAAGAACAGATATGTCTGCCAGAAATCTTTGTTCTTCCTTTCTGTTGCTCCCAGCCATATGAGCCTCTCTTTGTGTGTGCTTCTATCCTCTATGCTACTTATGTAAATCATGGTAAATTGAATGAAATTATCTCTGGAATATGACAGTAATGATAACTGGATTTCAGCTCTTCCAAGGTCTGGCTCCACGGCTAAATGGTTAGCATGCTGGCCTTTGGTTACAGGGGTCCCGGGTTCAATTCCCGGCAGGCTCGGGAATTTTAAGCATAATTGCACGGGGACTGGGTGTATGTGTTTTCTTCATCATCATTTCACCCTTATCACGACGTGCAGGTCGCCTACGATCGTCGAATCAAAAGACCTGCACTAAGCCTCTCCGGAGGCCACATGCCATTATTATTATTATTATTATTATTATTATTATTATTATTATTATATACATTCGTTTCGGACACACAAAGGGCTTCCAGGTCGGAGAGGATGAGAAAGTTCTGGGAGAAGAAAAAGAAAAAATTAACTCAAATGTATTGATTTAAGTGCTCCAATGTGGGCGTAAAATTATGTAAGTAATAATATACATTCGTTTAGCCCTCTAAGGAGCACGTGGAACCATTAAGTAGCACTGGTATTCTTCTTCTTGTTCTTCTTATTTTCCCAAACTTCCTCATCCTTTCACTATGGGCCTGTCGTCTTTTTGTGTCCATAAGTTTTTGAGTGTCAAGCATTTCTCAGATGGATTCTTGGGTGCAGATTTATGGGTGTTGATCTTTTGTCTGTATGTATTCCTTGTGGTTGCCATTGGATCAACATCGACTTCTGCGAGGTCCTTTTGTATATCCATTATCCAGCAAACTTTGGTTTGTTGGTTTCCATTGATAATAAGAAATATTTTCTTAGTGGGCCATGAGTCATTCTTTCGTGCAAAATGTCCATAAAATTTCATACGCCGTTTGCGTGCGACTGAAGTGAATCTCTCAGTTAATGCATAGAGTTCTTCCGAGCTTTTTCACATCCATATACCCTCTTGAAACTTGGGCACGAATATCTTCCTCAGTATCTGCCGTTCAATTTTTTCAATGTCCTTGATGTTAATGGTGAGTGATGATGTCTCATTGCATAGAGTGCCTCAGGGAGGACAACACCAGGCGAGTTGGCCATGCGCGTAGAGGCGCGCGGCTGTGAGCTTGCATCCGGGAGATAGTAGGTTCGAATCCCACTATCGGCAGCCCTGAAGATGGTTTTCCGTGGTTTCCCATTTTCACACCAGGCAAATGCTGGGGCTGTACCTTAATTAAGGCGACGGCCGCTTCCTTCCAACTCCTAGGCCTTTCCTATCCCATCGTCGCCATAAGACCTATCTGTGTCGGTGCGACGTAAAGCCCCTAGCAAATAAAAAAAAAAAGGGAGGACAACAATGTGGTAGTGTCGGAGTTTGACTTTTGTGGATATTGATTTCTTATTGTAGAAGTTCCAAGTGATTAGATATGCTTTACGTAGTTTTTCTGCGCGCATTTTGTTGGCTGCTTTATCATTGCCTGAATTACCGATAATTTCACCCAAGTAACAGAATTGTTTGACTTGGAAAATGTTGCCATATTTGGTCGCTAGTGATGTTAGGTGTGTGCACTTGGAGTCCATGTATTGCGTTTTTTCATAGGAGATGAGGAGATGATTGCAATCTTGTGAAGCTTTTCGATGGCGTGCCTGCCTTCGGGAGTCCGGGTAATTATTGCTAGATCGCCATTATTGTTTATTATATTGATGGATGAAATCATAAAACGTGTAAAACAGAGTATCAGTAGTGATAAAGTGAATGCTTTGGTATGTGCAGATGATGTGGTGATTTGGGGAAAGGGAGAAAAAGTACAAAGGAGACTGGACATTTGGAATGAAAATCTGAAGGAGTTTGGAATGGTAATTAGTAAAAAGAAAACTGTATTCATGCACTGTGGAAAAGAGAAAAAGAGAAGCCAAGTGAACATAGACAGAGAATGGTTAGAGAATGTAGAACAGTTTACATATCTGGGTAGCATTATTAATGGAAGTAATGAAATCAATCCTGAAATTAATAACAGACTAAGTAAAGGTACAACATTTTATCATCAAGTCGGAGAGCTTTTATGGGATGACAAAGTACCGAAGAGAACAAAATTAACATTATACAAACAGTATTTCATACCAATTGTAATATACGGACTAGAAATGCTGGTAACTAATAAGAGACAAGATAGTAAGATCTAAGCAGTAGAAATGAAATTTTTAAGAACATCAGTTAAAACGACAAGAAGAGATAGAATTCAAAATATTAAAATCAGAGAAGAGCTAAATATAGAACCGTTAGTACAGAAGGTACAGAAAGCAATACTGAGATGGTTCGGACATGTAAAAAGAATGCGAAAGGAACAGGTAGCAAGAAGGAAATTGGAAAGAGAAGTTAAGGGAAAGAGACCTGTTGGAAGACTGAGAAGAAGGTGGATGGATCAGATTTGGAAGGACATTAGAGAAGCTGGATTAGATGTGGCAGAAGTAATGGAGCAGGAAAAGTGGAAGGACAGAAAGGAGTGGAGAAGGCTTGTTAACCACACCCGGGCAACTGGAGTGGGACATTAATGATGATGGTGATTATTATTATTATTATTATTATTATTATTATTATTATTATTATTATTATTATTAGCTGTTCCAAGTAATAGTTTTTTTTTTTGATGGTTTAATGAAACAATAGCAACTTGTACATGGTAGTGAAAAATACAACAAGACTGGCATAATTATAACATGGATAACATGGACTTGGATGAGATTCCTGTATTACCAACTATGGATGTGCTCAATATTACTTCTATATCAGAAGAGGAGGTAAAACGAGTCATTAATGGAAAACTAAAACCTAAAAAGTCAAGAGGTCCAGATAACATCCCACCTTATATAATTAAAGGATGTGCTGAAATACTAGTTCCACAGCTAACCTTCATTTTCAACCTTTCATTAAAAAAGTCTTGCTTCCCTGAAAGGTGGAAAATATAAAAAATTACACCAGTTCCGAAGGCAGACGTTCATGAAAATATATCTAACTACCGCCCTGTTTCCATTATTGACGCTTTTGCAAAAGTATACGAACATATACTATATTTTAAGATCTATCATCACATTAAGGCAGGTATTTCCGAATTTCAGCATGGATTTTTGCCTAATAGATCTGTTATTACAAATCTTGTAGGATTTACTCAGACACTGTATGATGTATTGGATAACAACGGAAGAACGGATGTTGTCTATACAGACTTCGAAAAAGCATTCGACAAGGTAGATCATAAAATTCTTGTCCAAAAAATGCACCAGTTTGGGTTCTCGAAACCACTACTTCGAATGTTTTATACACTGACAGAGCAAATGCAACACCAAGAGGGAGTCGTCAGAACTTTATGCCAATTGCAGGGTAGACTGACGTCACTGAGGTATGCTCATGATGTGAAATGCGCCGCTGTGCTGCGCACGTAGCGAACGATAAATGGGACACGGCGTTGGTGAATGGCCCACTTCGTACCGTGATTTCTCAGCCGACAGTCATTGTAGAACGTGTTGTCGTGTGCCACAGGACACGTGTATAGCTAAGAATGCCAGGCCGCCGTCAACGGAGGCATTTCCAGCAGACAGACGACTTTACGAGCGGTATGGTGATCGGGCTGAGAAGGGCAGGTTGGTCGCTTTGTCAAATCGCAGCCGATACCCATAGGGCTGTGTCCACGATGCAGCGCCTGTGGCGAAGATGGTTGGCGCAGGGACATGTGGCATGTGCGAGGGGTCCAGGCGCAGCCCGAGTGACGTCAGCATGCGAGGATCGGCGCATCCGCCGCCAAGCGGTGGCAGCCCCGCACGCCACGTCAACCGCCATTCTTCAGCATGTGCAAGACACCCTGGCTGTTCCAATATCGACCAGAACAATTTCCCGTCGATTGGTTGAAGGAGGCCTGCACTCCCGGCGTCCGCTCAGAAGACTACCATTGACTCCACAGCATAGACGTGTACGCCTGGCATGGTGCCGGGCTAGAGCGACTTGGATGAGGGAATGGAGGAACGTCGTGTTCTCCGATGAGTCACGCTTCTGTTCTGTCAGTGATAGTCACCGCAGACGCGTGTGGCGTCGGCGTGGAGAAAGGTCAAATCCGGCTGTAACTGTGGAGCGCCCTACCGCTAGACAACGCGGCGTCATGGTTTGGGGCGCTATTGCGTATGATTCCACGTCACCTGTAGTGCGTATTCAAGGCACGTTAAATGCCCACCGCTACGTGCAGCATGTGCTGCGGCCGGTGGCACTCCCGTACCTTCAGGGGCTGCCCAATGCTCTGTTTCAGCAGGATAATGCCCGCCCACACACTGCTCGCATCTCCCAACAGGCTCTACGAGGTGTACAGATGCTTCCGTGGCCAGCGTACTCTCCGGATCTCTCACCAATCGAACACGTGTGGGATCTCATTGGACGCCGTTTGCAAACTCTGCCCCAGCCTCGTACGGACGACCAACTGTGGCAAATGGTTGACAGAGAATGGAGAACCATCCCTCAGGACACCATCCGCACTCTTATTGACTCTGTACCTCGATGTGTTTCTGCGTGCATCGCCGCTCGCGGTGGTCCTACATCCTACTGAGTCGATGCCGTGCGCATTGTGTAACCTGCATATCGGTTTGAAATAAACATCAATTATTCGTCCGTGCCGTCTCTGTTTTTTCCCCAACTTTCATCCCTTTCGAACTACTCCTTCTTGGTGTTGCATTTGCTCTGTCAGTTAGTGTACTTACCTGAAAGATAGACGTCAGTTTGTGTCTTTTAAAGGCGAAATCTCAGACAACTTCATTAGCTACTCCGGTGTTCCCCAAGGATCTAATTTGGGTCCCCTTCTATTTTTAATTTTGATTAACGACTTGCCGAATAATCTTTGTCATGCCAGTTGTTTGCTGTTTGCTGACGATGTAAAAGTCATACATCACAAGAAGGATGAGGATGAGCTACAGCAGGACATTGATCGTGTTGTAGAATGGTGCGATATGAATCATATGTCTCTTAATGTAAAGAAATGTAAATCAGTAACTTTTACCAGGAAAAAGAAAGGTACGATTGTGTCGTACTATATAAAAGATACCAAACTAGAAACAGTTTCAGCAATAAGAGACTTAGGAGTAATATTTGATGAAAAATTAACATTCAAAGCCCATATTACAAAAATAACGAACGATGCCAACCGTATGCTCGGTTTTATAATAAGGAGTTCTGAATTATTTGCTCAATCATCGATTGTTATTCAGTTATTTACTAGCCTTGTTAGGAGTAAATTAGAATATGCATCTGTAATTTGGGACCCGTGTTCTAACGAACAAATACATACTATTGAAGTTGTTCAAAACAAGTTTTTGCGGTATCTGTATTATAAAACAAATAAGACATTTTGCCCTTTTGATATATCAACACGGTATTTAAGAAGTAACTTTAACCTCATGTCGTTGCGCAACAGAAGAATCATTATTTCTCTAAAAACGTTAAACAAAATCGTAAGAAATAAATTTAATTCCATAGGACTGCTCAATTTTATCTCCTTTCATGTTCCACGAGCTGGAGCTCGCATGAACACAGTATTTCAAGTTCCATGATCTAGAACATCTCATCACTTGAACTCGCCATTTATTAAAATGCTACGATTTTATAACACATTTGCTGCAGGAATAGATTTATTTTCAGAATCACACACTGTCATTAATATACATTTAAAGGCCTGTGTTTCTAATTTATAAATTCAGACTCCTTTTCTATATAATAGGTGCTCTTTAACTTATTTATTAATATAGTCACTTACTACTTTATTTATATCTTTGTTGCAATTCTTGTATTTTTATAGTGTAGAAATAATCATTGTTGTACTCTGGATTGTCATTGTCTCTGTGTATGTGTTTTCCATTCATTCTTCTTCCTTGTCTTTATTATCTTCAGCATTATTATTGTGTATTTATCTTTACTTACATGTATGCATTATAAGTACTGTTGACTGTTGTGTTAAGAAGGTACTGTATTGGGCTTACTGCCTGTGTACTTTCAAAAAGTCAAATAAATAAATAAATAAATAAATAAATAATGGCTGGTAGATCGTGAACTTGGTGTTACTAGATATCTGCATATTGCCCTAATCCATAATCAGTCATCCCATTCCATTAATTCCTAGTTGCAGTAGTGAAGTTATGGCACGTTTTTCCTCTCTTTTCTTTTGTGCGCAGTATGTGAAAAATTAATACTGAGAAAATATATTTCTATTTTCAGGGTCACTTGGGCGACCAGGACTTCTATACCCTGCTTGCCATGGAGAAGCCAAATTTAGTTCACCTTCTGTCATGTTTGTGGAATAGACAGCTTTGTACTTGGTGGCGAGATCATGGCTACCGAGATGTGTTTGATAAGTTTTTCCATTGTGAAGGCTCTGTTAATGTATATCATGGAAACTGCAACACCCCTATACCAGATGATTAATTATCATACTGTCATTGAATATTACCAGGCTTATTATTATATTCTATATATAAAGTATGCAACAGAGCAGATTATATTCACAGAAATGGAAGAAAGTTGTCTATGAAGGATCCTCTTGATAAAGACCTCATTAGAATATAATACCGATAGCTGAAAACACCTTAGTGGTTGGAGAACACAATCATTGCTTGAACTAAGCAGATGAGCAGTTCTCATCATTATCCCTATTTTCTTAACATGGTGATAATGTTGGTTTCATACATGTTGGGCAAATGTAGTCAATACATCTTTTGTATTGTTGTTAAGAATTAGGATGCCCATGGATTGCTAGCACAGGTTCATTTTCTGTATGCTGGATGGTAAGGTAACAACTGTTCATCACTGGAAAGTACCTGTTCACAGTAAATTGTCATCTGGCTACATTGTCAGAGTGGCTACTGCAGAAACATTATCTACAGGATATTACTCTTCCCAACATTATTTGCTACTAGCTTACAGACTTGAGTACTCAGGCCATACTTCCACTGATGTTATAGCTTTGTACTGCATGGCTCCAGTCACTTCCAATTTTGTCTATATAGGATCATATGACCAAATCCATATGTGCAACATAGTTCGCACCCATGACCCAACCAGAGGGTGGGAAGAGTGGTAGAAGAAGGATCATATAGAGGAAATAATGGTTTTTACATGTGTTCAGTAATGGAATTAGCTTACATTACACTTGATCATTTTAAGTGTCTGATGTGGGATTGGCAGTTGCCTCACATCCACAGTCAACACACTTCTCGAATCCTCACATCATTGCCTGATAGTGGTGATTATTGTCTTAAGGGGAAGCAGAACTAGGAAACTGTCCTCTTTTAATGCTATTGAGAGAAAAAAATGGAAGAGGTTTGACCCTTCAAAGAATAAAGGTATTGGCAAAAGAAAGGAAAGAGCCACAAAAGGCATTGAAATGAACAAAAATGGAAATGCCATACCATAAGAATTGGAAGAGAGCAGGAGTTGATAAGAGCAGGTTGAATAGGAAAAATGAAAAGTAATTTTAGTTTAGAAATGCATTTTTAATTTCATAACAACTCTGGGACTTTTATCATTTTTAGTTCAGATTATTTATCTATTTGTGGAACTGTACTCTATTATTATACTTACTTATTTACATATTTTATACCCGCATTGGAGCTCTTAAATCAAATCATATGCATCTCAAAGAATTAACTGGGAATTTAGCTTTCATCAGATATGACATACTGTTTTCGTTGCAAAGTTTTTAGTTTAAGTCTTATAGGTTTTGTTCTTCAGAATCCTTTTATATTTATATACATTTCTTGAAAGGGCAAAGATGAATGGTATAGAGGCTACCATCATTCGTCACCAACTCTGATGGATTGGGCATGTCAACAGTATGAGGGACGCCAAAATTCCTCGACAAAACCTGTATAGTGAACTTAGTGCGGGTAAGAGACATGGAGTGGTGTGAATAAAAATGAGCGTGCACTCTTTACTAGCGAATTTAAAGCAGGCACTCGCAATGAGGTGAATTAAAACCGCCTGTCAGAAGCAGTCATTCACACCAGACCTGTGACCTTGAGCACACACTCCAGTCGCTCAAGTAGCAGAGTGGGCGCTCCAGATTTCTGGTGAATAAAGATAAAGCAGGCACTCTTTCCGGTAAGCGTCTGCTCATGTTTCCTTGAGCTAACTCAGTAGGTGACTCCAAATGATAGTGTCAAGTTCAGTACCATGGCAGATGTAATGGTGGTTAATCGGAAAAGAAAATTATATAAACTTCGCAGAGAATCGTCTCAACTTCATTACAGAGTGTTATAAAGGTCCAGTAAGGAGCATGCTGAAGAGCCTCCGTGGCTCAGACGGCAGCGCGCTGACCTTTCACTTTTGGGTTCCGTGGTTCAAATCTCGGCCACTCATGTGGGACTTGTGCTGGACAAAGCGGAGGCAGGACAGGTTTTTCTCTGGGTACTCCAGTTTTTCTCATCTTTCAATCCAGCAGCACTCTCCAATATCATTATATTTCATCTGTCAGTCGTTAATCATTGCCCCAGAGGAGTGCAACAGGCTTTGGCTGCCGGCACGATTCCTATCTTCACCGCTTCATTCATTCCATTCCTGACCCAGTTAGGTGACTGGAAACAGGCTGTGGATTTTCAAGGAGCATGCTGAATGGATTGCGGAGCATTTCCTTGGGCACTCCAAAGAAACAAGAGGTGGTGCACTAACAAATGAAGAAAAAATGTAAATCATCTTGCGTTATGTTGGTGACCCTAGGTTTCAGAGAAGACATCTAGGAGATCTGTGTCAAATACATTTTCGCAGGTTTTGACATGAACAGAAATGAAAGCAGATTATTAGATAAAATTCCAACAAATGTTGCTTAGATGCATGAAGCACGGGCTAAGTGGCAAGAACGTTTGAGCTTCCCTTGCGCTGTTGGAACTTTAGACTGTACTCTTTTACAAATTCAGAAGCCACATGTTCATGGGAATGACTACATTTACAGAAAAGGCGTCCCTAGTATTAATGTATAGGCCACTTGCAATGGAAAGGAAGAATTCAACCAGTGTAGATGTATCACTGCCTGACTGTGTCTATGACTCCCGAATTTGGAGAAACTCCGATGTTTGCAGAGTTATGATGCCTCTGTAGGAAGTCGAAGGGATGACAACTTCTGCAGATCTTACAACTTGCTTACGTCACGCCGACACAGATAGGTCTTAAGCTAGCCATACGCGTACAGGAAATCCTCGAGGAAAAATCCTCCGGGATTTCCTTGGGGATTTCCTCAACCGAAGCCTCGCCCACTGTCGTCACTGAGCTCGATAGCTGCCGTTGCTTAAGTGCAGCCAGTATCCAGTATTCAGGAGATAGTAGGTTCGAACCCCACTGTCAGCACATTGAACTACCCGGAAGTCATCGAAGTGTTACCACAGTCTAAGGTGTTATATACATGCCACGTGCACGACCTTGATCAGTGACACTGAGTGGCTGGTCCAGACACTCGAGTGTACGCTGTGCTTCCGCTTTATATTTTTATTCACCGCAAATACGGAGTGGAAGCTCATCAGCAGGGAGACACTCAGGCACTCATCGAGCACACGTTCACTCGCTTAGACTGATTTTTATTCACACCACCCATTCTGGTGCCTGAAGCACTACAAGGATTAACTCAAGAAGACTTTGAGGAGCACTAACTTTGATCTGCGTACTTGATGTGCCATTGCAGAAGATCATACTCGCTGGCACACAACCGCTTCAGCTGCTTTTGCAGAATTTGAACGTGAACTTCGAAGACAGGAAGACAAGACAAGTCAGAGACTTAAACTATGTCAGGCCACGTCCTCCACCTTCCATTAAGTGCAGTCAATGTGGCCACATGTATCATGCCATCAAAGACATCTGCATGGAGCATGTACAGTAGATAATGAAAGAATTGCAAACGGGAATTGAATACCTCAGATACAAGTACAGTGGAACCTTGATTACCTTGATTACCCATCCCCAGAAAGTACACTTTCCCGGATTATATGTTCAAATTACGTGGTCCCATGAGCATCCTAAATCCTCGATCAAGAAACTGTATCTCAGGAAAGGACTTCTACGGCATACTTATAGATCTTGACTTTAACGCCCCATCCTTGTGATAATTAGAGCAAGTAATGTACTTGAAAAACGATCGGCGGTGAACTTGCATAAGGGACCATCTTAACATCACATTCAGGTGGTATTGTTTAGAGAATCCTCGGAAATCATAAAGCAGAGAGTGGCGACAACAATTGGAAGGAGACGGAGCGCATTTCGACAGCTCTTCTTGAAGATGGAACGAGTTTCGTCAAAATGTTCGTACTTATAAAACGTCCACATTATGTCCAGGGTGAGATGTTTACATTTTTACTTTTTTCGATTGAACTGCCAAACAGGTTTTTGGCACTTCCTTCATGGCAGTCACTGAGCTTTCAGTTAGGAACCAAAACTGCTGCTTAACACAAATCTATTTTATCATATATGATTATGTTATCAAGATCAGAACAGAAGTTGCACCTTACATACGTAAAGCCATTGGAGGTCTTGGGATTGCCTATTACTGTTTTGGTCCTAATATAAGAGCGGGAATTTTACATTTTTTAAAATGTTAAAATGTCATAAAAACCGCAGTCGTTTTATTTGTGCACGGTACCGACTTTTACAGCGAGTGCGCTTTCCAGCTGAGCTCAAGGTCACGAATAACTAATTTCTTAAGTTTTGATGATATTTTTTCTCTTTCCAATTTGATTGTGATTAGTGATGGGCAAAATAGAATATAATGCATTTGTGAACTTTTGAGATTCAATACTTGCATTCAAAACAATATTCTCGAGTTTATCATAGTCTGTAAATGTTGATGTAGGCCTAATTTACGAGGTACAAGATTTCCAGAAACTGACTACAAATAGTACGGTGATCAAATTACAATGGAAGATTAAGAAAAGAAGGTATTTCGCCATCATGTTGGGCGCTTTTGTATCTAAAGAGCTTTATTTTATTAGACTAGAGAATTAAAAACTACTTATAGTTGATAGTTGTTTAGCTTGGCGTTATTAGATTTTTTTAAGAGTTTGGCTGATCGATGTTGCTGAACTGAAAGAAGTTTTCATGGAAAACTGACAAAGTTTCCCTGGTAAAACTGAATATAAAGTATCAAGATTTTTAACTCGCCTACCGGTAATTAATGTTTGAAGCCGGTCCCGCGGTCTAACTTGCCTCCCTCTCACCCGGAGGGCCTGGGTTCGATTCCTGGCCAGGTCAGGCATTTTTACATGGATATAAAGGCTGGTTCCAGGTCCACCGAGCCTACATGATTACCTTTAATTGAGGAGCTATTTAATGGTGAGATGGAGACCCCAGTGTAGAGAGCCAAGAATAACAGCCGAGAGGATTCGTCACACTGACCATGCATCACCTCGTAATGTGCAGGCCTTCGGGCTGAGCAGCGGTCGCTTGGCAGGCAAAGGCCCATTGGGGCTGTAGTTTGGTTTGGTTTATGAGTGTTTGTAAGATTATAATTATACATATTTCACTTTTGTAATGTTTAGCCAAATTGTTGATGGTTTTCATTCATTTTCCATTTTTCCATATTGTAATTATTTTTTATCGTGATCCCCCCAAAAACAGAGAATTGAGGTTCCACTGTATCAGCTGCTGTCGCCGATTATTATATTACCTGATTTTCTGCATCAAATCATTTTACACCCATAATGGCGCATGAGCATAATGAGAAATTTGCTCATTTTGGTAGTGATGTGAATTTTTCTTTCTGTCACAGATTTTAACAAAGGTTTTACTCTAAACTCTGTTTCTGACTGACATTTGCACCAACACTGTAGCTAGGTATGATGCCAAAATATTGATCATAGAGATGAGGATTGAAGTTGAAATATAGAATATGTAAGATTGTATTTCACTAGAGAGAAGTAGGTTTTCAAAGAGAAGTACAAATTGATTTTATCATTGAGTTTTGGTGCTCTGTTTGCCTCACATATTACTGTACCATGTCTATTATTCTGGGTCATGAAAGCATAATAAATCAGTTGCTGGTCTTGATGACATTCCCTAGTTTTCTTTTCTTTTCAAGTATCAATTAAATATTCAGTACATTTTTATTAGGATTTGAATTCCTTAAACTCTCTTTTCTCTGCTTCTGGACTGAGGTTGAAAACTGCTGCTTGTCATGAAACCAGTCACTTCTTCCCAGAGTATGTAAGCTTATTGAACCAACCTAATGCTTACTCTTCGATATTCATATCCTGTTAATATTAGCTTTTATAAATATCAGGCATTCCCAACAGACAGGAAATGCTTACTTTTCGATATTCATATCCTGTTAATATTAGCTTTTATAAATATCAGGCATTTCCAATAGCCAGGAATACCTTTGTATAATTGGAACTAAAGCCAAACATTACCTGTTTGCGATATTAACATATAACATAAACAGTAACTCATAACAGATAAACTGAGGTAATGTGCTCTTTCATTAATATATTGCCAGTCAAAAAACACATAATAGTATAGGAAAATTACAGTTGTAGAGATATTCAACTTGAAGAAATATGATCATTAACAATAACTTTGTAAAGTACAATATGCTATTGGATATATTTTTTAACTAATTAATACAAAACTTTCTTCAATATTTTTCTGCCCCCTAATTTAAAGAAGGTAATTTTTCATTTCCATTATCGTTATACCTTTTTTATGAATGGCAGTATTTTAATACTGAGCAAAAAATGGTACAAACTAAATAACCACAATTTGAGAAGTAACAGCCATGCATTTTTGCTATTTTTAATGTAGATCTGTAATCAGTAACCAGCCTGCCTGGTTTTATTTTTTATACATTGATTTCATTTAATTTTCTGTAACATCATGTAACCAATCGCAGTGTTATAAAAATTATTACAGAAATGAAGACAGTGATCTTCTTTACATTTTTATATAGTTTGAAGCAGGGTGGTGATTTAATGTAATAAATGGCTTAAGGTAAGAATATACTAACTCTGGACCATGCGTGACAGTCTGTATCATGTTACCTTCTGCGCAGCGGTGTTTGGACCATACAACATACTGCACCTTTCCCCTGTCCCAGGTGGCATAGCTCAGCATAGACGCTGCATGGTGCATCCGAAAAACTCTATGTCTAACAAACTTATCATACAAAATTGGGACAGGATCTAAAATACATATTTGTGAATGAGAACTCAACAAGGTAAAGGAGGTAAAAGCGTAATTTATTCCGGTAAAACATAAAGTTCAAATTCGAACAAAAACTAAACCTCTATGAAAACACATCTTAAACAAAGAAAATTTACAATGTAAAATTTGACACTAAGGGTCGTTCAAAGTATGCAGGTCAAGAACCCTGACATATAAAGTTCAATAACTTCAGAAACTTGAAATCTACCTGTTTGTGATTGAGATAAGTCAACTGTGATAAGCCTGCAGGCTGCGGTTAAGAACAGTCTCTTCCATGAATACATAATCATCCATTCAAATATTGGCCTAATTACATTAATTCCGAATTTGTCGGATGTAAACATCATAAAAAGAACACTTTGTTTGGGACTGGCCCTAAGTTTAGACCACCAAAAGAACATTGATTTTAATACACGATATCCGGTTTGTGGGCATAAAACAGAAGTTTAGAAACCTTGCAATGCAACTACAGCCAACGGACTGTGGAACACTAATCAACACAAATAATTGACAACACTATCACACACGAGACAAATATAAACAATGAACACAAATAAACCCCATCTGAAAAAGAAAGACATAAATGGTACTAGTTCAGCATCTCGGACTGAGTGGCAATCGCACTGACGATCTGCGGAGTTTTCGTGACAATCAGAGTCACATTACACAGGCTATTCTCTGCTATATGTTCTCAAACAGGTGATCAGCTGGTTGGCAAGGGAATAAACAACTACAACCTTGGTCTGCATGACTCAAACAATCCCCAAATACGACCCTTTAAAACTTAACGGGACAATGCGTAAACTTTCACTCGAGGCTTCGAATGGGATATACACATTCTTCGCTCTTTACCTGGGAAATAAAACTTGCCGAGTGGCAAGACCATCTTGACTTATAGGCCTTTAAATATATCATTCATTATAACATCTGGTCTGGGGTATACACTCTCACAAACCAGGTACAACTCATTATGTCAGCCACAATACTATTTCCAATTCTAGACCTCAACATAATTATCATGGCTCATCACGGCCCCGTATTCAATAATCCCCGGTTCAATTCTGGAGTGCAGATAGGTATTGCCTGCCACTTTTTATAAATGACCCTCACTAAATTCAATGATGGGGATAGCCCTCTGCACACATCGTCAGCTTAAAAACAACGCATGCAATAATACAACTTCATGCATAGCCTGTCTATAGATTAGTTCTACACATCTATCATTTCCCATTCGATCCTCGGGAGGTCCAGTGCCCTCCAATTTGCATAGATAACTGTGATATTGCTTATACCTCAGTGTCTGCATGACACGAGCACACATAATAATAATAAAAAACTACACTACATCCTGACATAGCCCTCGTATCCCAAGTCTAAATAACACTGAAATAAAACTGGAGTATAGCATTCATCCAACCCCAAAAGTTATATACACAATAAATGAAAACAAACTAATGCCATCTGGCTTACATTACAATCACTACTTACATTTAACAAAAGGGCCACATATGAATCTAATCACTACATTTCATGCTTATAAACAGTTCAACTTATTTTTATCTCCATTTCTGCCATTAGCGGTACCCTTGGAACCGCTGCATTGGTGTAATTTATTTCATGATAGTGTTGCTATCGACAGATCTAGGAGTCTGCTGGTTTGCTCTTTCTGGTCCCGTGATGTGCTGCCTTCGGTCCCATGCTGCAAATGTGTCCCTGTAACCTAGTAACGGTTGTTGATCTCGATTCTCTTCACCACTTTGTTCGTGCACGAATACACTGTCGTAACCCTGGTAAGGATACAATTGACAATATCCCCTATTGAGATATTAGTACGGTCAAACAATGGTCACCAAATTAAGGGATACTTCCCAGTTCCAATCAAGTCCTTCTCAGTGGTTAGTCGTCATTATGATAAAGATGTTGATTCCCATAGCTAACCTGAAATATTTGTTCCAAATGCATAAATTAATATATTAGCCATCATTAGCCACCCGTAGAATTCTTACACAGGGCGAACTTGTGTCAAAACTTTTATTAACAGAGTAAATGTTGCTCGGGTGAGCTTAAACACATCGTTACTAAGTTTGCTCTTATCACTGATACAGTAAGCTTTGTCGATCACGTTGAAAATATGCACTCCTTGAATATCACTTAGCTACTGCGGGCACTGAAGTACTGGAGTTAGTGGAGACCAATGAGACAAATGAGAGTGTTGGCACTAACGCTTCCTTCTTTTATAGACCAAGTTGAGTAATGCACAGAACAGTACATCCTGGAGATACACTCAGCTCGCTTTGTGTTCGGCCAGTTACCTCTCAAGAGATTTTTCAGACAAGTTGAAATGAACAAAACAGGCACAGTTACATCATTTTTATGGCTTAATCTACTTCAAAAATATCAAAAGGAATTGTCCTATTCTTGGATCTGTGGGATATGGCTCTGTGAAGTTATATCCGGGATCGAATTCAAATGATTCCAGACCTGGATATTTCATGTTAGAGGAAACCCTGGCATTGTTCGGTAGTTCCCCGCTTTCAAATCTCTCGCTCTGTCTCTTGCATGCTAGTTTATCGACTCTCTCTTCTTTTCCGCATACCCAAGCCATCAACGGGGTTTACAACAGTAAATTTACGGCATCCTGCCTCGGTCCATCTCCAGGAACAACGCCGCACCCTGCATGCTACGGGTTCGACACATATATACACACGGTCACCTAGTGTTCCTAAGCTTGTTCCTCAACGCCAAATTCAAAATGTTCCACAGTGTTAAACCAATTAATTGGACCGTGATTTTATATAGTTCAGTACTATACCAACATTCTCTAACATGTGATTTTAATCATTTTGTAGGTTAAGAAAATTAATTAAAATAAAAAGACAAAAGTATCTATACTGTAATTTTAGAGAACATACAAACCATAAGTAAAAAAATTTAAAAATATAAAAAAACACGGGCTGCACTACATGCAGACATGGAATGAAATAGCAAATTTAGTTTTAGTCTTCAGCTTTTTGACTGCACTCTTCACAAGTAACTTTATGCTGACTGATTCCAGCACATATTTCATGGGCATACATTCTAGGAGACACCAGTCTTTGTGTTTTTGTGTGTGCTACAAATGAAGCAGATTTTTTGTTGTTGTTGTTGCACACTTCACTTGGTTTCATGATACTTTGATTTTTAAAAATACCTGTAAATCACTTGGAAGAGAGACAAGCTGAGCTCTTTCTCGGAGGTTAGCCTCCATCAGATGCACTCCAAAATCTTGCCACGCAATCCTTTGATGGTTGTTGGCCAGATATATCCTGTACGAGTTTATCCTTGCAGTTTGCAGAGAAACTCTGCAAGCGGCCATCACTTTGTTTTTCTTGCTGTTGTATAATATGTAGGACATATTTGATCTGTGCCACCCTTGGTCCCATTGTAGTCAACATTGATGAATTGTTTAATAGTTGTGGGGTCTATATTTGACTTGTTTTGCATAATCAATAAAAGGATAACTGTCTTCTTTCTCATCACATAGGGCACTAGTATCATGTCGGGTTGAGTCAAACCATGCTAGATGTGCGCATACTTAGCTGGTTTTTGGGGCATATACCGGATAAATCCACAACGGCCACGAAAGCTAGCAGCATCTCATCAATTGTTACAAACTTTCCTGGAGAGTAGGAAGCCTGATAATTAGTTGCAAACTTCAATTCTCTGACGGCTGCTAATCTGTCTGTTGCAATTTGTAATTTTCTAGTACTTGCATCATTGAAGTGCAAACTTCTAATCAAAAAAACTGCCTGGAGCTAAAATTTGCTATCAAGATTTTCATACTAGTACCATCTCATGACCAAAGTCCTGAAGTATCGTCACGGTTGCCTTTTTTAGGTGTACTTAGAAATAATGCCCCCAAAAGTACCATAATCTTGGTATGTGTAATATCCTTGCAGTCCTTACTTCACAATTCCACATTTTTTGACTGATACTTGGCAATTGAAATGTCAGTATATCTTACAGTATCATCGGTCATTTCAAGGGAAATTATTTTCAAGAAATCATCTATCGGTATTGGAGTGTTTCGTGCACTTGTTTTTGGCCCAGGAAACGTCTTCACAGTATTTTTCAAACAAGTTCTAGAATTATTCAAAAACACATGAGTACTTTTCCATATCATTTCACTGTCTCTACCCATATAAAATCTGAAATTGTTGCACTCCATGTCTTCTTCCATTGACGTATCACTCGTAATAGTTTGTGCCAAGTCACTAGAATGATCTTCATCCACCACCCCCTTCTGCTTCAAAATAAATTGAAGTCACTTTCAAAGTCACAGTCACAATTTTCTCTACTTTGTTCCAAAAGTTCCATGAGACACTGTTGGATGTCATCAGGCTCTACATTTTCTTTGGTCTCTGTATCAAGAATTAAGGGTTATGAACTTCATATTATTGGTCCGTATTGAACTGAGATAACATTTATGCACAGTAGAGTTTTCCACCTATTCAATACTAAGTTGTATTTACAATATTTACATTACATGGGACTAGTTTCAACCCTACTCGGGGTCATCATCAGCCATATTAAAACATACACACTATTTGTATCAAGAGAATCAGCTTGCATTCAGGAGTTGGTGAGTTTGAATACCACCATCGGTAGCCCTGAAGATGATTTCTCGTGGTTTTCCACTTTCACACCAGGCAAATACTGGGACTGTACCTTAATTAAGGCTACAGTTGCTACCTTCCCATTCCTAGCCCTTTCTCATCCTTGCATCATTGAAAACCTTTGGTGTTAGTACAACGATAAACCATTACCAAACCCTTAGAGGTAAGGTAAGGGTTATTCTGCCCGAAGGCAGGTCCGAACCTCCGCAGAGGTGTTCCTGAGCCGGAGTTTATGTGCGCTAGGATGGCCAGTTCCTTTCCGCTCCTCCATTCCCTTACCCCCCACCAACAGCGCGTGGCAACCCATCCAACTCCTGACCACGCCCAATGTTGCTGAACTTCGGAGATCTCATGGGATCCGGTGTTTCAACACGGCTACGGCCAATGGCAAACCCTTAGAAGATAACTACTTTTCATATACGTAAAATACTTTATACCTGCGACAAATGGATACATAATGAAGTATCCACCTCCAGTAATTACTAAAACTTCCTTGAAGAAACATTACCGCAAAAATAATATGTATGCAACGTGCGCCTTGCCAGCCGAATTGTGCACGCTGTCTTCACCACTGTTCCCATGCTGAACTGCAGAAATACACAACATACCACTAACACTGTCTGATGGTCAACAGAGTAAGTGAAAATTAGCAATTCACCTAATCAACTGAGCATATATTAACAAATAATACAACCAAATAATTGAAAAGTGCTATCCTGAACACCATCTACACGAGTGGTCCAGGGTTAATTAATGAACAATAAGGCATCTGATAATATGACAGAAATAGTATGTAATAAATTAGTACATTCATATATTTAATAAAAGTTGATATACATTGACAAAAATTTCTGTACTTGGTAACACTGGAAAAGACTGATATATTATTGACTCAGGAATGTTATATAGAAAAATTTAAATATTATCTTCATGTGAAGGAAATGTTGTTGCCATTATAGATTATAACTTTTACCTAAATGATACAATATTTTAAAATAAACTGTGTATATTTGCTGTAATTTTATGATTTAATTAGAGCTCTGATATTAGTTCCAATATAAGATAATTATTATATCACAATCTTCACTATAAGTTTTGCCATGTATTTTGAAACCTAGAACCTGTGAAATTAGACTTTCCTTAATACTCTACTTTGTCAAATGACCTGTACTGGAATGTTACAACTAATTACAAGAAAAGTTTTACACAGGATATGTTATGTAGCACTGAAGAAATAACAACATTTTGCTGCGCAGAATAAATCAATAAATTATATACTTACCTTGTCTAGGTATCAGATCACATTTCCAAAGTTCAACATTTGCTGGCAAATGGTTATAGTGATACACCCAGCATTTGATCTTGTCCTAGTCCTTTTCAGTGTGTAAGAAATCTGGCATTCTTTCAAGCCATGGCAGAAGTAAAATGTTGTTATACCTTAATTATGCAGTCAAAATATTCATTAGAAAGAACATCCACATGGTGGCCATGAACATTAAGGCATGAAGTCGGTATAGTCTGACACTATGGTTAGCCAGTTAAAGTCCCGTAGGCAAAAAAAAAAAAAAAAAGGTCACCATCGGAATGTTGGCTGGTAGGGTAGGAGAGGTGTAGGTATCAAATTTCTAATCACTAGATTCCTTACCAAAAGCCTGGATTCAATTCCAAACCTCTCCGCAGTGTTCATATGCAGTGAGAGCATATGACGCTGTTGGTGGTGTTTCATCCGCCAGATGGGGACGTTAAACCTTGAGTTTGTAAGAGTAAGATCGTGCCAGTTGGCTGTCTGTTGGTATGTGGAGTATCCTTGCAGTCCCTATAGCAAATAGTGTGTGTGTGTGCGTGTGCGCGCGCACTTTGCAGTGTTAGGACCATTTTCAACAAGCTGAACTGTGGACGTTGTCTTCACAATTGGTGCTATTCGATAGGTGTAGGCAATGTGCTGACACTGGGTTTTATCTCCCTACCTCATCATCATAATCACCACACACCCAGATGCACAAGTCATCCATGGGTGTCAAATAGAAACACCTGTACCAAGCCTCTCCGGAGGTCGCAAGCAATAAGTCAAACTCAGAAAAGCAGGAATGTCTAAACGCTGTGGCATATAACAATAAGAATTGCAAACCTTTCATACAATACATTTTAACCATTGTCTTCATGGCCATCTCTCCCAGAGGGTGAATTCTAGGTTGTCCTCTACAAGCAGTATTTCTTACACAATATCAAAAGATATTAATCTATAAAAAAACTATAACAAGTTTTTCTGAGCACCAAGAATAAAAAAGCCACTCGTGATGAACTTCTGCACACACATTGGTCATGTATTTGATTGTACTTATTTTCAGAAATAGAGAAGGAACATTCTGGAACAAGGCTAGAGTATATGTTGCAACCGGCGTGTGAAGGGGGGGGATCACCTTACCTCCTCAAAAAGTGAGTGAAGGCTACCACATTATGAATGTATACAGTGAAAGAGGCTCGCTCAACAAAGTAGCACTAATCAGAGACATAATTTAAATCTGAAAGTGAGGACCTTAAATGTTGGAAGGATGACAAGTAGTTGAGAAGTGGTGGACTTAATAGAAAGAAGGGAGCTCCAGATCCTGTGTACAAGAGGGAAAAGTCCAGAGAAATTGGTGGAGATTATAAGCTCCTCTGGTATGGTACTAGCACAAGGAGGAAGGGTGTAGGTATAGTTCTAAGTAACGATATGAAGGGCAATAGCACCAAAGTCAAGAGAATCATAATCAGTGCTTATGCACCTTGGGAAGACTGTATGCAAGAAGAGAAAGATGATTTCTGGACATCTTTGAACAAAGCGATAAGATTGATCCCTGAAGAGGAATGACTTATTGTTGGTAGTGACCTTGATGGCCATGTAGGCAACGTAAACAAAGAAGTGGAAAGAGCCCTAGAAAGGCACAGCATGGGACACAGAAATGTAGCTGGTGAGGATATTTTGGACTTCACTATGGCTTTTGATATTGCAATTATCAACACCTTTGAGAAAAGTTAAACCATTACACCTTTTCAAGCGATAGAAATGCCTATCGTTCTCTATATGTGATTTTTTATTTTATGAAATAAAAATATCACACGAGAACACGTTTTTGTATTTCTAAACTTTATTGACACCATGAAACTTATCCTAGTTTCATCAATAGCTCTTCTTACAAAGAAAAACACTCTTCCAACTTTTTTTTATTCCTACCAGAATAATAAAAACAATAGCTCCTCTTAAAAAGAAAATATACATGTTTCACACTGGAGACCTAATGGTGCTGTTTCTTGACGCCGTATTGGAAGTCTGTGTGTCTGTACTTCCGTTGCTATGTTAAGCAGGATAAGCATATGTATGTTATTTGTCCAGGGACATGAAACATAAATATATTAACATAATACTTTCGACTCATCGTAAAACTTCAAAATACGATTATTGAAGGTTTTATCATAATTAAGATATCTGTCCTACGACAATTATCCCCCCCTAAAACCTTCAGTACTCATCCCGGGTCTTCCCTTCTCCAGGTCCCAAATTACATCTAGGCATCTTGATATCTATGTCTTCAGCTATTCCATCCTCCAGGACAGGCATCGGTGCATGTTGATCCTCTCCAGAGTTCGCACTCCTCCTGGACCCCCCAGAGTGCCCACTCTCTGGTCCCTCTGCTCTCCAGTAGGGGTCGAGATAACACCTCCTTCAGAAACCTTGCTGCCATTTCAGTTTTTTCTTATTTTCAGCTGTTTTACTATCTGATTGATCCTTCTCTCCAGATGCCTTTTTGGCTCTTGCTTCTTTTTCAGCCTTTTTCTTGCCAACTTTTTTTGATGAAGTCTCTCAGCCTCTTTTCTGAGAAATCTATCTTCACGATAACGTACATATCGCTGTAAGTGTGACCTTGAGTGATAATGGATGGTTAGAACTCTCTCTTGTTCATCATACCATGACAAGTAGGTACAACACAAATCATAGTAATACACCCCCACCTTCTGGACATATTCAGCACCTATGGTTTCAGTTTTGGCTTTAGATTTGATTTCCTTCTCTTCTTCTCCCCTGGTTTTCTTTTCAGCTTTTTCATCTCCTCTGCTTTCTCCTTCCTCACCATCAACAGAACCTACTGAATCAAGAATCATAAAGTTGACAAGGTTGAGCTCCCTTTCATCATATTTTCCACCACTCTCTTCATCGCCACTCTTGGATTTGTCAGCCAAGAGAGCCTTGAACTTGATGTGATCCAAGGAACACAGATGATGTTCATAAGACATTACTGTATTGAATCTTTGTTTACACACCCAGCAATATGGATTCAAGAATTTCACCATATTCTCATGGTTCTCAGAAGTCATGTGTGTTGATTTGGGCTCCTTGTAATTGAGCTTACAAATGGCACAGAACTTCATTCTACCAGACAGTGTATGCCGGAACTCTTCAGTTTCCTCTAGAATGCGTTGCTTTTGACGTTGGTTAATACGCACTCGCTGCAAGGTCTGCTTATGTAATAATGATCGTTTTCTCATGGTATTTATGTGTTTAGATGAATAAAGGTGCATTTTGTACTCCTGTACTGTGTCACATTGTATTCAGCAATGAGGACAGGACTGATCATTCATAGGTTTCTTTCGTTGACCTTCAGTTGTAGAATGAGCATCAAAATCTTGATCTTTTGCATTGTTAGCCTCTGAAATGGTTTTCTCTTCACCTTTCTTCTTCTTGACTTCATTTTCCAAGGTGTGCATATCACTTACTACTTTATCTACCGGTACATCTAATTCTATGCTGTTGCTTTTGTCATTAATTTTTGAAATATCCTCTTTCAGATCTTTAACCCAGGAATCGATTCGGCCTTTTATCTCTTGAGACTGGGCCTCAATTTTCCCTTCGAGCTTTTCAGATTGTATCCCGATCAAAGTAGTTAATTGCGTAAGCATAATGCCTACCCGGTCGTTGGCTTCCTTTTTCCGAGATTACTTCAAAATCGAAACTGCCTGGGTCTTCCTTGTTTTCTATCAGATCCTGGCGCAGCGTCTCTTGTAGTTCCGCCTTGCTTCCAGCCGTCGGTAACACTCGGGATGCCAGTGCCCTTCGTAAAATCACTACGGTCATTTGATCAATCTTCATCATTAAGTTTCGTATGTCCTGTCACGGTTGCCAATTTATCGTTCTCTATATGCGATTTTTTATTTTACGAAATAAAAATATCACACGAGAACACGTTTACGTATTTCTAAACAACTTTATTGACACCGCAAAACTTATCGTAGTTTCGTCAATCGCTCTTCTAAAAAAAAAAACACTCTTCCAACTTTTTTTATTCCTACCAGAATAATAAAAACAATAGCTCCTCTTAAACAGTCTACAAAGAAAATATACATGTTTCACACCAGAGACCTAATCGGTGCTGTTTCTTGACACCATATTGGAAGTCTGTGTGTCCGTACGTCCGTTGCTATGTTAAGCAGGATAAGCATATGTACGTTATACGTCCAGGGACATTAAACATAAATATATTAACATAATACTTTCGACTCATCGTAAAACTTCAAAATAAGATTATTGAAGGTTTTATCATAATTAGGATATCTGTCCTACGACATGCCTGTCAAGTGGATTGATCACCTGCTGTGTAGGAGAAGAGATCTGAAAGAGATAGAACAATGCAAAGTCTTCCCTGGAGAGTCTGTTAGCAACACATCATTGACTGATTGCCTGCCATGCTGAAATCAAGAGTATAAAAGTAAGACCTAAAATTGGGGTGCCTAAAATGAAATGGTGGCGATTACAAGAAAACGACTGTCGTAATAGCTTCTTGGATGAAGTTCAACCCTTTATCCTTTCTGCTCTAGAGCAAGAAAATTACAACTGGGAAGATGCTGCAGATCGAAGCTGGGCTGGATGTGCGCGGAAGATCGTCGGGTAAGATGAAAGTAATCAGAAAGACCTGGTGGTGGCAATCTGAAGTGTAGGAGAAAATCAAAGCCAAGAAAGAAGCAACGAAAAGATGTGATATATTCAAAACGGATGAGTACTGGATCCTGTAAAGAGACGCAAAGAAAGAGGCCCAAAGAGCTGTGGCACTAGCTGCTTCTGATATGTATGCAAAACTGGAAACAGAGGAGAGGGACAGAAGTTCAAAGGATTTATACCAGTCAAAACAGATAAAGGACGAACATGGTCAACTCCTGATGAAGGAACTCCACATCTTGATGATGCTTGTTTAAAGGGGCCTAACATCTACTGTAGGCCATTGGCCCCTAATGGCACGAAATGTAATGACAAATTAAAAGTCCAAAATCCTCCACTGATCAAAATTCAAAACATGAGGACAAAGAATGAATGAATGGATATGAATTTAAAACAATCAGTGGATCTGACCCGCAGTGACCCACATCCACAGAAACTAACGTAAAACAATAGTATTACTGACCAAGGGACTCCTTCTAAAGCACAGTACTGAATCAATGATGCTTGCAGTCTAAAGGGGTCCAAAATCCAAGTCATTGGCCTTCATAATCGTACTTATCGCTAGGAAAGTAGAACCATGGTATTTGTCATGGTGCAGTACTAATCAAAAGTAGCGTAGACTTGCAGTATTCCACACATTATGGTACTACTCACAGGTAATGAAATTTGCACATGTAATACAGACCTATGGTGTTTTGCACATTGTGGCACCATTTACAGGCAACACAAACCTATGGTGTTCATCACATAAGTGTACTAACCACAGGGACTCGTACTATCCCGTGGTGTTCCTCATATAGTGGGTACTAGTCATAGGCAAGCCAGAACCATGGTGTCACTTATATAGTGGTACTAATCACAGGTACTGTAAAAGCCGACAGTGCACTCTAAGTGGGGGGGTTGACCGCACGGTGCTCCTGCGTGCTACTAATCACAAACCTATTTGCTACCCAACATTGTGGTACTACGCGCAAGTAAAAGCGACCCATGGTGTTCCCTGCGTGGTGGTACTAATCACAAGTAGTTTCATGGTTCTATTATAATCATCCCTTGAGACGAAATGCAGTGACAAAATAAAAATCCAAAATACTCCACTGACCAGAATTCAAAGCGTGAGGATGAAAAATGAACGGATGGATATGAATTTAAAGCAATCAGTGGAGTCGACCCGCAATGCCTCAGTCTCAGAAACTGACGGAAAACAATAGTAATACTGACCAAGGGACTACTTCTATAGCTCAAAATACTGAATCGATGATGCTAGCAAGCTAACGGGGTCCAAAATATAGGTCATCAGCCTCTCATAATGGTACTTATCACTTGGAAAGTAGAACCATGGTGTTTGTCATGGTGCGGTACTAATCAAAAGTATCGTAGACTTGCGGTATTGCACACATTGTGGTACTACTCACAGGTAATGAAATTCGCACATGTAATACAGACCTATGGTGTTTCGCACATGGCGGCGCCATTTACAGGCAACGCAAACCTATGGTTTTCATCACATAAGTGTACTAACCCCAGGGACTCGTACTATCCCGTGGTGTTCCGTGTATAATGGATACTAATCATAGGCAAGCCAGAACCCTGGTGTCGCTCATATAGTGCTAGTAATCATAGGTACCGTAAAAGCCTGATCGCGCGGTGTTCCCCGAGTGGTGGTACTAATCACAAGTAGTTTCATGGTTCTTATCCAATCATCCCTTGGTTGCCCCTTTTAGTCGCCTCTTACGACAGGCAGGGTATACCATGGGTATATTCTTCGTCTGCGTCCTCCACCCACAGGGGGGTGTGTGTTTGGTCCGCGAAAGGTATTTTATTTAACACCACCGTCATAATGAAAAAACTGACTACATAGCTAAAACTAAAAATTTCTTCAATGACTCCTCTTTTTCTATAGTAAAAAAAGACCCAACCAATAAAATCCAACGCCTACTCAAACAAACTTTAAAAAACCCTTCCTTTCTCCTCACTGATCAAGAAAAAACTAAATTAATTAACATGAATCCAGGCCTACCTACTGCCAAAGCCCTCCCAAAAATTCATAAAACTAACATTCCCATCCGTCCAATAATCAATTACAGACCCAGTCCCTTATACAATACTTCTAAATTCATCCAAACATTTTTACTAAAAAACTTTCGATTTTTATCCATCAAATCTATCAAAAACACTTCTGAATTAATCGACAAATTAAAGAACTTCAACATCCAACCAAACTTTTCTCTCCATTCTTTTGACATCGTAAACATGTACCCTAGTATTTCCATTTCCAAATTATTCCCCCTAATAAACAACAACTTAAACAAATTCAGTAATCTGAGTAAACTAGAAATTCAAGACTTCATGCCAATCTTAAAATTGGTTCTCAATAATAATTATTTTACCTTTGACAACACCATTTATCAACAAGATGGTTTAGCTATGGGCTCACCAGCTTTAGGCATTCTAGCTGAAATTTACCTCGACTTCTTAGAAAACACAAAAATTAATAATAATAATAATAATAATAATAATTTCTCTAACATCCTCTTTTGGGCCAGATATGACGATGACACATTAGTAATTTTAAACGAAGAATCAACCAACGCAGCCTCTACACTTCTTCTCCTCAACAACATTGACTCTAACATTAAATTCACCCTCGAATCAGAACACAACAAAACTCTTAATTTTCTAGACTTAACCATTACTAGACATCCTTCTTCTTTATCTTACAAAATTTTCAGAAAACCAATCCAAACTGCAACCACAATACGACAAGATTCTTCGCACCCTCAAGCACATAAACGTGCTACTTATAAGAGCCTAATTTTCCGTGCCTTCAACACCCCTATGTCTAAAAAATATTTAAATAATGAATTAAACACCATCTGTAACATCGCTAAATTCAATGGCTATAACAACTCCTTCATAAACCGTATCATCAACAAATTCAAACACCGTCCTAAAACTACTTTATCTAAAGACAAAACCAAACCCATTGCATTTTCCACTTTCACTTTCACTCAAGAAGCTTATAAAATAACTAATGTTCTTAAAAAACATAACATGAAAATTTCCTTTAGAACCAATAACAGAAATTTTGATATATTACACAACTCTAAATCACTAATTAAATCTAATGCTTTTTCAAAATCTGGAGTATACAGATTCAAATGTAACAACTGCAGCTCCTCATACATCGGTCAAACTGGCCGCAACTTCAACATCAGATACTCCAAACATATCAATGCCATTAAATACAACAGATTCTCCGCCATAGGACAACACATACACGACTCCAAGCACAATTTCACCAATATTGAAAGAGACATGAAAATACTTAAAATCATTAACAAAGGCCCCCTCTTAAACACTATTGAAAATTGTTTTATTCACCTTGACCAATACTTCAACCCTAATTTCAACTTAAACGAGATTTCTGAAAAACCCAACATCCTATTTGACTTCCTAATTCTTCTTCTCAACTAAATCAAGCAATGCGCATTATAACTGGTTGCATTCGCTCTACAAACGTGGCCTGGCTGCCTACACTCAGCAATATTCCACCGCCTTGCTTAAGAAGGTCTGAAGCTCTTCTAAAATTGTGGAAGAAGATCAACCAGGACTCCAACCTCCCCGTTCATCAAGATATTAATCAATTTTCCCCTCCACGACTTAAGTCTAGATCTCCATCCTGGCGTGCTGCACTTAAACTGGAAGAATCTGGGTTCTCCATCACGAACGCCTGGTTACATCAATGGCAACAGTCTTCTGTTCCCAATCAACATCTTGTGACCCTACCTCATGTTCAACCTCCCGGATTCCATCTACCCAGACGTCAATGGAGGACTATAAACAGGATTAGAGTCAATCAAGGAAGATGCGGCTATACTCTTTATAAATGGGGCTGGCAGAAGTCTCCTGGGTGTGATTGTGGAGCTACCTCACAGACCATCTACCATGTAATTGTCGAGTGTCCACAGAGAGCATTTCAAGGTCCTTTGGAGGACATTCATAACGCAACTGAGGAGGCCTTAAAATGGATCAATGGACTTGATTTGGAACTATAGGCTTCTGTTTGTATACATTGTGTACTTATTTGCATACTTATTTATATAATCTTTCTGTGTACATCATACGATAAATAATAAATAAATAATAATAATTCTCAAAAATTCTAAATTTCACAACCTGAATTCAATTTTCCATGCCTTACAAAGTTCCTACCCACATTTTATACCTCCAGTAACCCACCCTCCTAACCCACCCTAAACTACCCCTCCTTCATCCCTATCTTATCCTCTCTCACCACCTTTCAACTGTAAACTCTTTTAATCTTTTCTTATCCAGTAATCTTCTTTCTTTATTAATTTATCCTATTTTTCTTTCCCCCCCCCCCCAAAAAAAAAACTACATTGCCACCACCATTTTGGGCCCTCATTTTCAAATTTAAACTCATGCCTTGCATCCGCCAACTTTGACTACTTCAATCACGACCTGAATTTATTATACAGTGAAACCTCGATTCTCCGTTTTTCGAGGGACCATGAAAATAAAACGTACAGTACGGGAAAACGGAAAATCCGGGAATGAATGAAAACCATCAACAATTTGGCTAAACATCACAAAAATGAAATATGTATAATTATAATCTTACAAAACTCCTAAACCAAACCAAACTACAGCCCCAGTGGGACTTTGCCTGCCAAGCGACCGCTGCTCAGCCCGAAGGACTCCAGATTACGAGGTGCGCATGGTCAGTGCGACGAATCCTCTCGGCCGATATTCCTGGCTCTGTAGATCGCGGCCGCCATCTCACCATTAGATAGCTCCACAATTAAAGGTAATCACGTAGGCTGAGTGGATCTGGAACCAGACTTATATCCAGGTAAAATTGTCTGACCTGGTCGCAATCGAACCCGGGCCTCTGGATGTGAGGCGGACATGTTAGACCACGAAACCGCATTAATTACCGGTACGCGAGTTCAAAATCTCGATACTTTATATTCAGTTTTACAGGGGAATCTTCGTCAGTTTCCCGTGAAAACTTCTTTCAGTTCAGCGACTTTGATTAGGCTAGCCAAACTCTTCGAAAAAATCTAATAACGCCAAGCCCAACGACAATCGACCACAAGTAGTTGTTAATTCTCTCGTCTTATAAAATAAAGCACATTAGATACGAAAGCACCCAAAATGAATGCGAAATCAGTTCATTTCTTAATCTTTCATTGTAATTTGGTCTCCGGTATACTGTTCGTAGTCAGTTTCTGGAAATCTCGTACCGCGCAAATTAGGCCTACGTCGACTTTTAAAGGTTATGTTAAACTCGAAAACATGGTTTCGAATGTAAGTATCGATTCTTAAAAGTTCTCGAATGCATTATATGCATTATATTCAATTCTGCGCGTCACAAATCCAATCAAATTGAAAAGATAAAAGAAATATCAAAACTTCAGAAATTACGGTTATTCGTGACCTTGAGGTCATCTGGAAAGCGCGCTCGCTGCACATGTCAGTACGAGTTTGAAATTATACCAAATACAGTAGAGACAATACACAACACTTACGGATTTCGCCTTGCTAAAATGGGAGACAATTCGACGGTGGCGCTCCTAGTGACTTGACCTGAACAAATCGCGCTAAATTCAAATATCAATGGAAATGTATATACGGAAATGGATAAATAAATTACGTCTAGAAAGACAGTGGTATTGAGATATTAACTTCGAAGTTGCTAAAGCAATTCTGGATAAATGAATGAAGAATTATTTAAAAGGTTATTATTCAAGGACTGAAATTAGACATATAAACAAGGTGTGAAATGGACTGCTGTGAAATGGCTTGATCTTTCATTTATGCATTACTTTTTTAGCTTTAGCATACCTGCCTGAAATCTTACGGTTGGATTTGTCTTTTTTCCTCATTTAAAATCAATGTATCATCACATTAAGACATTTGTCAATAAAAATATCGGCACATTCCTTACACATATGATGCAATGAATTAACATTTAATAGCTGGACAATTTTCCTCTTAACATGAAGCCTACTAACAGAAAGAAAATCTATAAAATCCCGGCTTTAATCTGAGAAGAGGGATAAAAGAAAGAAAAGTTTGAAAATGTTGTCGATAGTGATGCTTTGAGGAATATTTACGTACAATTAGAGTAAAAATGTAACATACCCTTGGCTGTATAGTCGAGGATTTTTAAAGTCGCTGGCCTGGAAATGATCTGAACAGATCTTATAATTCTTATACAAGCGTAACGTCCCTTCTTTCTTGTACACTTTACCCAAATCGCTTCTGTGACATTTCAAAACCCACAGATCACACCTACAACAACACATCGGTATTGAAGGTTAACTGCTGCACTATACAATAAAATATGCGTATTATATTTTAAGCCCGTTAAAACATGGGTCGAGCAGGTCAGAAGATTATGAAGTACTATTAAAATCTCTGTCACTGGAAGAATATATATGCAAACACAATATTACTTACATGTTCTTGTCACGAGGGAACCTGAAGAACGAGCGCGCATTTACCCCTACTTCGTAATTACTGCAGCCAAACACAGCACATACCTTTCCCCTCATGTTGAGAGGAGATATCAAGGAATGACACACGCTACTATTTAATTATGTCAACTCACTGAAAACGCATAAATAACACCAAAAACTTCACACAAAAATACACGTGCTCTTATGATAGAATCAGTACCGTTCAGGTCTATCCGCTAGAGTGAGCTCCAATAGCTGTCCCTCGATATCTCGCTCAGTGTCGTGTATTGTCTCTACTGTATTTGATTATACCAACCATTTAAAATGTAACGTGCGCAGATAAAACGACTGCGGTTTTGGGTATTTTAACACGAAAACGTAAAATTCCCAGTCTTACATTAGGACCTAAACAGTAATAGGCAATTCCAAGACCTCCCATGGCTTTCTTTTTTTTTAAATTACTGGTCTCGCTAACATAATCATGAACGATAATATAAAAAATACTGAATTTGTGTTAAGAAGCAGTTTCGATTCCTGCCTGAAAGCCCAGTTACTCTGCAGTGCCCTGAGCAAAGTGCCAAAAACCTCTTCGGCAGTACGATCGAAAAAAGTAAAAATATAAACATCTAACCCTGGACATAATATGGACGTTTTATAAGTGCGAACATTTTACGAAACTCGTTCCGTCTTCAGGCAGAGCTGTCGAAATGCGCCGTGTCACCTTGCAATTGTTGTCGCCATTCTCTGCTTTATGATTTTCCGAGATTTTCTAAACAATATCACCCCACCGCCGATCGCTTTTCCAGTACCGGTACAGTACTTGCTTTAATTATCACAGTGATAATTAACGCCAAGATCCATAAATATGCCATAGCCGTCCTTTTGTGAGATACAGTTTATTAAAAAACGATTGATCGAGGATTTAGCGTTGATGGGACTGGAATTTCTGGACGGTTGATCCGGGAAATCGATTCTTCGAGGAACGGATAATCGAGGTTCCACTGTATTCAAGAAATAGCGCACTGTGCATACACGTTTTCATTTGTTTCCGGTATTGCGCTTTTTACCATTTTTTCTATTCACTATTGTTTTTTCACGTCAACTGTTCTAAAAATCTTCATGATCATAATTACGTATTCAATTATATTCAATCGTATTATAAGTATGTATATATATATATATATATATATATATAGGTACATTTTTGTGAACTAAGCAAATATTTGATCATTAATCTATCCTTCAATCCCCATCTGCGTATGAAACTACAGCACTTGACATAAACACCGCGCCGATCTTCTGGAGCTTGCAAATTTACTTCGGTTGAGCTGTTCGTCTTCGGCTTCTTCATGACTTTAGATCTTCATATTTGGATTGTGTTGTGACTTTGTGCCTGATGGTGTATGCAGTCTGGCTCATTTAACTGTTCTCTGCTTTTCGTGAATGTTACGGTGTATTGTGGATGTGCAGAGGTGAAAGAAGGTGCTGGGATGAACAGGTCTCAACTTACGAAATTAAAGTTAATTTAAAATTTTACAAGGTTATATTTCCTTTTCAAGACCAAGAAATAACAAGTATAACAGGAACTTGTTTGGATATCCACAAGTTAAGAAAGTACAATTACAGTTTATTAATGGATTTTGGGCTTCGAGCCCCAGATTCATAATTCTTGAGCAATTAGCCCAACTTTACCCAAAAACAAAGTTTGACAAAGGGGCAGAAAACCCCAATCATGCCCAGGAGCACTTGCTCCCTATTACTCAGTAAAGCCTGCTCGAGGCACACAGAAACCAACATTAAGAAAGAGCAACCCGCTCTCAAAGTTCAAGCCTATCAAAGGCCACACCAAACTCCACCTTCAAGCTGACCTCCAAACACATGAAAACAGGGGTAAAAATACCCAACCTACCGAGGCCTATTCCATAAAGAAACAGGACAATTACATGGCCCCCAAAATACCAACTTGAGAGAAGGCGAAACTGCACTCCTAATACATTTCTTTAAAACCTACTTGGTACTTAGGCCGCTTATGCAAGGGCTAATCCCATACTACGGAGGTGACACGGTTGAAAAATGTTATGACATTACGAGTAGAAGGGAAACAGTTATAAAAACGTAGTCACCTCAAAACAAAATGAATGGGAGCTCGAGAGGGTTAGGCACACTCTATCCCAATTTGTAGTTAAAGAGACAGAATTTATACCAAGTGTCTTTTACATTTTAAATATAGGTTACAAGAGGAAAGTTTCGAACCCGCCCCAAGGGTTAAACTGCTGAGCTGGCAAGAAAATAAGTTATAAAACGGCCATTGCCTGGTGGTTGAACAGCTGCCCGAAGAAAGAGGCGCTTCCCGCCCCCTGCTACATAATTACACAATGAGAGATGTTACTGAAGTGGCACCGAGACCAGAAAAACAGCAGTTTATATACCCTCGCGGAAAATTCGAGACGTTTCATGAATGAGAACCCACACCCCCCTCACTTTATTGGCTAGGGTCAAGCAACATATCCATGTTGGAGAAGATACACCTGATTGGTCAAAAATTAATTAAAGAAATTCGGGATTGGCTAAATTCAAAACTGGCGGAACGAAAGGATTAACATTGCCAACTCAAACAATGACTGAAAGAAATTTAACAAAGAGCAAACTTATCCATACTAAATTTCTTCAAAAAAAGTTCCTTCACTTCGCACTAGGATGCACAATTGTAGTTCTTAAGTAGTGCCATCTAGAAGAGAATGTTCACACTTCTTACTACAGAGAAAACAAAAATAAATCGAAAAAGACACAGTTCAGAACTCTTCAAAATTTATAGTAATGACATCTTCTGAGAAATCTTAGCATTAATGTGGAAGTTAAAGTTCAAGCTTCCTCCAGTAGAGGAGTTTCAACTGGCGCAATGTTTGAATTAGCGGCGCGGAGGTGTACCGCCCGGTACAGTGAACATTGCGAGACAGTGCCAAACATTGCGTGTGCCGTGCTGATGCTCGGAAGATTACGCATTACTTCTTTTAATTGACTTACATTCCACTTCGTCTGAATTTTACAGTGCCTACCCCCGTCATTTGTATATCGCCTCTTCAACTGATATTGTGTGGACTTGACCGTTAACTTCTTTCTTACTTATGCATTGTTTTTCGAGTTATAATCGGCTGATTATGACCCAGACTGGGGTCGAAATCGGTACCATTACCACTTTTAATTAAATAAGAATGTAATCTCTACATCTCTTATTTACTTGTATTGAATAGGTTGAACTACCATATTTATTATTTCAATTTAACTGAGGTATTTTATTTCCCTCAAGTCCGCCGGCAAGCCGGTTAGGACCCCCCTATCCGCCACCTGGGCGCGCCACGTGGGGTATCACCTCTTCCCCTGCTACACCAGCGTAGTAGGTTTGTGGTATACGAAAAGGAGATATGGAATTGCTTGCATGATAAACAAGTGCCAGAGAAGTACAGCAGGGTTATCCAAGATATGTACACTAACAGCTGAACATATGTAAGGTGCAGGACTGGAGAAACAAGTAGTGCCAGAGTTGAAGTCAGACCTCATCAGGGTTCAGCATTTAGTCCACTATTTTTTGCCATCGTTATGGACTCGGCTCGGTATCTGAAGGGATCTGATCAAAAAAACCTTTGACCACGATGTATGCCAACGACATTGTGTTGTGTGCTGAATCATTTGGAGAACTGTATACTGTATTTCATTGGGGAAATGGAGGGCAGAAGCATGAGACTGAGTAGGACAAAAACTGAATACATGCTGTGTGGAGGAACTGGACTGGTACATCTCCAAGTGAAACCTGTGCCATTGGCAGAAACCTAAAGATAGTCCAGAATTATGATGAAACAGGAGTTGAGATCAGCAGAAGAGTCCAGTCTGGGTGCTATAAATGGAGAACAGCTACAGGAGTCTTGACAGACAAAGGGATACCACCATATCTCAAGGGTCTTATTTATAAAAGTATGATTTATCTTGGCTTGACGTACGATTTTGAAACAGTGCCTATGACGAAAGCTTCTGAAAAAAAAGCTGGAGGTGGTAGGAATGAAAGTGCTGCGATAAGCATGTGGCCTGTCAGGGAAGGATACAATCAGAAATGAAACTGTGCGGGACTGGGTAATGGTGACCAGTGTTAAAGACAAGACTAAGGTGGTTTGGCCACCTCATGAGAGGAAGTAATAATGTGGGAAAAAGCCTCTTAAATATGTCTTCTCCCAGAAACTGAAGAAGAGATAAGCCCCATGAGATATGGAAGGATTCTGTTATCTCAGATCTCAAAGAAATGGAGTTTGAGGAGGACGTAGTATTCAACAGAAATAAATAGAGTTGTGTTGGCGGTACTAATGCTGAAGAAGGAGGAGCACAGCAACCATGTAGTGACCATGTAACCGCAAGCAATGGCAACTCTTGTCATCTAATAGCCAATAGAAACCAAGCAACAAGTGGTCATTTTAATCCTCTGAGTGTCAGCCAGTCTTACAGATTTCCATACATAAATTGCCAAACTGTTTTGACTGAAAATGCATACTCTTTTATCTTATTCAAACATCATCATCGTCCAGTTCCTGCTGGATTGTGATGTTTATCACCCTTCCTCTATCCAACCACCATTCTTCCTCCTTAACTGTATTACAGGCCATGTTTCTTCTAATTATTCTATTCTTGAGAATGTTAATCCACCTTAGTCTATGTACCCCTCTTGCCCTCCCTCCTCTCTGGGTGTACATCATCTGCTTCGGCATCCCTCCTTCTTCTACCCTCTTAATATGTCCAAACATCTAAGTTTATCCCTCTCCATTCTGTTGTAAAGCTTTTCCACTGCAGTTTCCTTCATGATGTCCTCATTTCCTTTCTTATCTTTCTATCACACTTCTTAAAAACTTCATTTCTCTGGCCTGGATTTTATTCTCCTGTCTTTTTGTCAGTGTCCAGGTCTCTGGGACATATGTCAGTATTGGGCAGTAGTACATCTTATACATCACCTCCTTACACTTCATTGGTATCTCCTTCCTTGACACCAGATTTCTCACAATGAGAAAATGTATTTCCCTGTTCAATCCTTTTACTGATCACCATGTCCAGCTCCGCATCCTGCATCAATTCACTTCCCAAGTACTTGAAGCTCTCCACAATTTCAAGGTTTTTCTCTATTTTTATAATTCCCTTCCCTTCCCTTCCCTTTCTCCTCTAGTCAACACCATTGTCTTACTCTTTTCCATTCTGATTTTCCTTCCATAATTTTCAATAATCTCACCCAACATGTCGAGTTGCGTTTGTACTTCCTCTGCGCTTACTCCCCACACCTCGATATCATCTGCAAACAGCATTCATTACCTTCAGCTCCCTGTCCTCATGTTACCTTTGTTTCCTTCACAATTTCATCAATAACCTATGAATACACAGTGGTAAATAACTGAATTATTGAATATGTTAGAGAAATATCTGATGTTTCTCCCTGAGCTTTTTCTATTTTTGAAGCTGAAGGTTTATTTTACAAATAAATAAATACCTTTTAAGTAGCAAACCTTTCAACAAAAAACAAAAATTTTCTAAATGTGTACATCGCCTTTTAGTCTTTATATCTTTCTCAGCACAAAAGGTATTTTCATCATGTTATTTTCACCATATTCCATCAAATGACTCATTATTTCCTCCTTACATTGTTACCATGACACCATAGTTAACATTGATAGTGCATTATTCATATGGTCAAGAAGAAATGATGGAACTTGCTAGTTGGTCATGTGTTTACAACATTCTCTGACTTTTAACATGAGTGCAATGTGAAGGAAAGCAATGATCCTGTGAGAATGTATGTGGCACTCTAAATGTTAATCACTCTTGCCAAATCTGTTGTGTTCTTTCTTACGAATTGTTATTGCTAAATCAGCCTGGCATCGTCATGCTGAAATATAGCATGCAAGAACTACTCACGATCTCACAATGTCCTCAGTATAATAGGAACTCATAGCAGTGGCATGGGTATACCTAGATCATCATCATTTCTTCTCTCCAGCAAGCTGGGTGCAGTTGTGTACAAGCCTCCTGCAGTTTTTCCTGTCAATCTGCTGTTGTTCATATATACAACACCATTTTACATCTCTAAATTTAAGGCCTTCCTCTTGGTCTCTTTCCAGGAACACTGCAGTCAGCATATGCTCAATGAGTCCTGCAGAAAGCCACAATACAGTAATAATGATAGGAATCTATACCCTAAGCTACCTACCAATTTTGATGTTTTATTTGATTCTATCAGATTGCAAAGAAATCAAAAGTCTATTGGACAATGCGTTGCTGAATTTTTAATAAATTTTGTTGAGTAAATGCTGAATGTGTCACTAGAGATCTTCTCTGGTATCATACGAATGGAGTGTCAAATGATCTTTTCTTCTGCTCTCCAGAAACCTAATTGCCTCTGCCAGGTTTGAATGTAGGATCTTGGGATCCTGAAACCAACAATTTACCATTGATCCACAGAAGGTGCTAACACTTAAGATGGTTTGGTTCCATATATATTCCCACCCCAGACCATAATGCTTCGCATTATAATAGTATGCATAATGCAAATACAGTCCTGATGTTGCCATATGAAAAGGATGCAGCCATTGTGTTTGCCAAAAATATAAGTGTGAATCAACAGAGAACAGTCTGGCTCCATGGTTAAATGGTTAGCATGCTGGCCTTTGGTCACAAGGCTCCTGGGTTCGATTCGCAGCAGGGTCGGGAATTTTAACCATAATTGGTTAATTCCCCTGGCACGGGGACTGGGTGTATGTGCCGTCATCATCATCATCATCATCATCATCATCATGCGCAGGTTGCCTACGGCCATTAAATTAAAAGACCTGCAACAGGCCTCTCCAGTGGTCACACGCCATTATTATTAACAGAGCCTTTAGGAAGACCATGAGAATGTCGACCATATTATAATAAACCATTTCAAACTGTGAAGAAGATATAGGAGAGCGTGTTACTGTTCTCCAATTCCGCAATAAAGCACTACGCACTAACTGACGCCTCAAGAGTTGTTGGTGTCAGACATCCAAAACATTATCTCCATATGGCGAGTCCTTCAAACCGTCCCCTGCATATTCTCCAGCATAAAAGAAACAATGTGCCATTTGTCAGAACAATGCATTACACTGTTACATACCAACAAAAGGATCTCTTTCAAAGTCAATAACTTGAGTGTATGGCTTTCTTACACACATGGTATTACAGTTAATAAAATATTATTTACATGGTCCTGAACAGACTCAAACACTGATAAAGAACATGAACAATCTGAACCAAACCTGCTACGTACAGACAAGAGTGCACATGAAGTCCATATAACCCCCTATTATATACAGTATGTATCATGGAAGATCGAACACTCACCTTTATGAATCCAAAACATTGGAATGTTTTCTTGGGCGACTTTCAGTGGGAAGCTCTCTGAGATGCCAACGGCGTAATATACATGACTTGTGGGGTTCATGTATAGCATTTTGATCCAACTGGCAAGCGTCATGGTCATGAAGTGTATACCAGATCACACAATGTGGAACAGGGATCTAAAGCCTTTTCAAGATCAAGGAAGGCAATGTGCAGTGACTGTTTCTCTTGGTGTGAAGTTTGCATCGTAGGTACCAACTGATGAGCCCAGCCTAACACACGAGGGCGAAACGCTGGCAACCAGGAATGAGTTAGCTGGAAAATTTATAATGTCCAATAACGGACCATTTATATTGGTATTATAAATTTACTCATTCGGAACAAATATTTCAGATTCCCTATGGGAATCAACATCTGTATCAAATGCTGACAACATCACGCAGTCGTCGATTAAGGATGGCTTGCACATTCTGCTGGACCACCTTTTTTGTTTAAAGATAGGCATAGTGATGCTTGTAGCCCAATCATTGGGAACAAAGCCAGGGTCAGCTATGGTATTGAAAAGGTTAGTCAGCAAGTTGGTAGGTTCTTTTACTTTCTGCAACTTCCAGAAATTTGTCAGGTCATCCGGTCCTGGCACATTTTGGTTCTTCAAACTCTGATGGCACTGGTGACTTCCTCTGACGTGATGTGTGATATGGAACCTGCTGCTAGATTACTTTCTGGAATAGGCGGATGAGAGAACTCAATGTTGGAAATCTCAAAGTGTTGTTGCCAACGTTTGGGGAAGTTCTATTCGTCCTGTAATTGCAGACCATCTTTGCCTTTTATGCACACATAGTGCTCAATATCCTGTGCTGACTGTTCTAGCTTTGGTCAGCCAGAGGATAGTTTTCTCTCCTTCCTTTGAGTCCAGAGTTGTATACAGATCATTATAGTGACTGCACCTAGCTTCAAGGACAGCTTTCTTAGTCTCATGTTTGGCCATGATATATCTTTCCCTGTTCTCTGGAGTCTTTTGTGAAATCCAATTTCTATATGCCTTCTTTTCATCCCCCTTTTTTGGCCCGTGGATCATCCATAACCACGTTTGCTTGTCAACATGGTGGAAACTAGGTTTTGTTGTACCCAAGGGTTGCAGCGACAGATTTGCAGAATGTGATCCACGTGTTGTCAGTCACATTCAGGTCAATAGGAGGGGGGGGGGGGGAAGCCATAAGGTAAATAAATAAAAATCACCTTAGAGAGTCTGCCATAATTAAGAACACCATCAGTTAATTTCATCTGCCCCATCAATGCCCACTGAATATCACTTCTTCCTTTGGGCAAGTCTGTTACATTTTCCAGCTGAAATTTACAAAACTGGGAGGAGATTAGGTCATCATTTACATCATCTAAATGTTCTGTTTCACTAGTGAGAAAGTTTGGAAACTTGTTTATGAAAAATCTGAGGCTAGAAAATGATGCCTTACTAATAGCAGGCATATTTGCAACTTCTGCATTCATTACAAATTAATCTTTGAATGGAAGTTTGTGTCCATGATGAAGAAAAACATTTTCTAACAGACTTACAGAATATACACTTTTCCTCCAACTTCTAAGTGTCTACCAAAGCAAAGGTAGAATTCTGTATCATTAGATAAAAATTGCTGAAATATGATAATCTAAATCAAAGAGAGAGCCAAGTTTTTAATAATGTGTGGTTTCACAAACCTTTGCCATCACATTCTTTAACAGCCCCTTCAAAACTGACCTCGGTAAATGGATATGAGGCTTACTTGGAGATTTACCAGTGGCGGCCGGTCAGTACGTGCTACTGGACTCCAGCACGTAGTTTGGAACTGTAAGGAATATTATTTATGTACAGTACAATTATCCTGGTGCCTTTTCATTGTTTTGAGTACGATATGAATTTGTGTTTTGTAAAAATCAGGACGGGATCTGTCGAACACCTAGCGCCGTTCTCCCGGGGAACAAGGCTCGTGCTCATGTGAAGTGAGCCCTTGCCTGTAGCCTGAAGGAAGCAATGCGCAGGCGCAGCCAAGCTTGCAACACTCCCCCTAGCCGGTGGAGTATACCATAAACCGGGATTAACTTTCACTGATCCCGTCTATAGTTACTTCCTCTCCCGCAAGGGTGTAGAAGTACTCGATGTCTCCCGCTACCTTGATGTCGAACGTAGTAAGCGAGTCTGCTACTAGAGAGTAGCATCGTCTGGGCTCGAAAGTAAAGCGTAAGGGGAGGCAATCTATCTCGCACATGCTTATTAAAATATCCATCTTCCTTTTGTGTCAAAAATAAGGAATTCGTAGGTGAGTCAAAGAATCTTTGACTGACCCTAAATGTTATCCCGCATTACAATGTAATTTACTCTGGTGAAATGAAATAGCGTATGGCTTTTACTGCCGGAAGTATCCGAGGACATGTTCGACTCGCCAGATGCAGGTCTTTTGATTTGACCCCCGTAGGTGACCTGCGAGTCGTGATGAGGATGAAATGATGATGAAGACAACACATACACCCATTGATGGTTAAAATTCCAGATCCTGCCGGGAATCGAACACGGGATCCCTTTGACCAAAGGCCAGCGCGCTAACCATTTAACCATGGAGCCGGACATTTACTCTGGTAATAGGGGAGGTCTCAATGAATCAGTTGGCAGCTCTTTCAGTTGCTTTGTGCGGTTTTTAATCTCGTGGTTATATTACTGGTGCGTGTTTTTTCTGTCGTTGTGTTAGTGCTAAAGTTTATACGGAGATTTATCAAATTATTTATCCACTGCAGTGTATATAAAGTGAAATTAAATTAGTGTTCTTAGTGAGGATCTATATTCCCACGATTCTATTTGCACTGATGTAAGTTGCGCCATTAGGTTAGTAAAAACAATATTTCTCGAATGAATTATTTATCTCGTAGACAGTTGTCGAAGTATTCATCTGCTTCCAAGTTAATGTTGTTTTTGTTTGTTCTGATTTATAAATTGTGAGAAAAGTTGTATTATTATTATTATTATTATTATTATTATTATTATTATTATTATTATTATTATTATTATTATTATTACCAAGTTTGAAGTATGCGTTGTTCATCATGGCAATATGCAGATTTAAAACAGCGTATTTAGCTTGTTTTTTGTAGCACGTAGGACGATTTTTTCACGAGCCGCCACTGAAATTTACATTGGATTCTCAAAGACAGGCATAAAGCTGGAGAGAAAAAGACACAAACATGCATGTAAATTTGTTGGAAAAGACATGGATAATCATTCTTCACTTGACAAAGCCAGTTTCACTGACAACAATTGGATGGAACTACTGGTGACACTATGAGCCTGGGGCAAATATTCATTTATAGGAAGGGGAGTTAGGGATTGGAATAACTTACCAAGGGACATGTTCAATAAATATCCAATTTCTTTGAAATCATTTAGGAAAAGGCTAGGAAAACAAAAGATAGGGAATCTGCCACCTGGGCGACTGCCCTAAATGCAGATCAGGATTGATTGATTGATTGATTGATTGATTGATTGATTGATTGATTGATTGATTGATTGAACCTACTCACTTCAGCAGTGCACATGTCGCATTCTCACATTGTATAGTTGTGTGCTAGTTCCCCTGTTATGGTGGCAAGTACTCAATGACCTCTGTGATAACGACCTGATTTTTCTCATGCTCTTCATGCCACTCAAACTTATTCGTCTACTAATGTCATTCCACGCCATCTCTCTGCTGACAGCTCGGACCACTTACGTAATAGTTTCAAACAAATTTATTTAAAAACCACCATTCCAATACTTTAAAATCTCTAAGTCTAAGATACAAATACTACATACATGTTAAAATGGGACATGTTTCGCTTAGGCTTTGTAAGCATCTTCAGCCATACTTAATCTAAAGCTAAGTCAGGGCCCTGAACTGGGTTTCTCATTAAAGTATAATAATACAAGATAAAACAGTCATAAAATCTAGTTTGTGGAAAAAGCAATACTTAAATGCAAATAAAATTCAGTAATGAACTTGTCATAGTATTATATGTACATGGAATGAATACTAGTGTTCATCTAAAAAAAGTACACGTTAGTTATTTGTAGAACGAGACATACATTTGGATTGTACAGATTGCTTGACATTAATGAAGCGTGGATTAATTAAAAATGTCGAAAAATAAAACTTCAAGCATTGTTGACTGAGAATCAGGTACGTAGAATACAGTAGAGTTGTTGACTCCAAGTGGTTGCGTAATAAGGTCAAAAGGCACTTGAAGCATCAGTATAGAAGTGTTATCTCCTTCTAGAATAATCTTTGTAATAGATTGTAGTCGTGAGTTGTCTAGCACAGTTTCTTAAGTAAACACTTTAAATTTAATAATCTCGCCTACGTCAAAAATTCCATCGATTTTTGCGAAAAACTCTCTAAATTTAAATTACAACACAATCATATAATGGTTTCATATGACATTATCAATATGTATTCGAATATACCTATAAACGAAACCACCAACATCATTAAAACTAATCTTTCAAAACAGAATAACTTAAGTAAATTTGAAATAGAAGAATTCATCAATCTACTGAAATTTGTTCTAAACAATAACTTTTTCACTTTTAACGGCAAAATCTACCATCAAAAGGGCCTCACAATGGGCGACCCAATTTCGGGTATTCTTGCCAATATTAGAAACGAATAAGATAATTAACAGAATCAATGGTCTTCAATTGTGGCTGAGATTTGTAGACGACACATTCGCTAACATTGACAAACATCAAAATAACAGTGATAATATATTAAAGTACCTCAATGACCTTGACAATAATATCAAATTCACTAAAGAAGATGAATCCAATAATTCTCTGAATTTCTTGGATTTAAAAATTTAACAAGGGATAAGGATAAATTTATATTCCAAATTTACAGAAAACCTTCGTCCACTCCGTTTCATGATTCAAGAATGATTCTTTGCATCCACATTCTCATAAGCAGGCGACTTTTTACAGTTTAATTCACAGGACTCTAAAAATCCCACTGTCTAATGCTAACAGAAAGAAAGAATTTGGTTACATTAAAGATCAAGCTGAACTCAACGGCTACAAACCAGATATGGTCAATAAAATTCTAGGTAAAATCAAACTAAAAGCCGCTTCAAAATTAACTCCCTAAAAAACGAATTTTGCCGCTTTTACCTTTACTGACCCGGTTATATACCGTATAACCAATCCGCTAAAGAAATATGACATCAAAATCGCGTATAAAACTCATAACACGAATCATAATATATATTTTTAACTCCAATATTGTAAATTCAATACACAATAAATTTTCGAATTCTGGAATTTATAGACTCAAATGTGCCAAATGTAACTTTACGTACATAGAACAAACTGGACGCAGTTTCAAAACTAGATATTTGGAACATTACAATGCTTCAAAACATAGAAAATATTCCGCCATGAGCAATCATATGAAGGATACCGGCCATAACTTTACCACGATTGAACAACACCTTCATATTATAAAACACGTCAACAAGAGTAAACTGATGACCGAGTTTGAAAACGCTTACATTTTTCTAGATCAGCATTATAACATTAATAGTAATCTAAACGATGTTCTTGACACAAATAGCCCATTAATTGAACAAATCCCTAAATTACTCACAGTCTCCAACATAAATACAGATGTGTTGTTGTTTGAGTCATCAGTCCATAGACTGGTTTGATGCAGCTCTCCATGCCACCCTATCCTGTGCTAACCTTTTCATTTCTACGTAACTATTGCATCCTACATCTGCTCTAATCTGTTTGTCATATTCATACCTTGGTCTACCCCTACCATTCTTGCCACCTACACTTCCTTCAAAAACCAACTGAACAAGTCCTGGGTGTCTTAAGATGTGTCCTATCATTCTATCTCTTCTTCTCGTCAAATTTAGCCAAATCGATCTCCTCTCACCAATTTGATTCAGTATCTCTTCATTCGTGATTCGATCTATCCATCTCACCTTCAGCATTCTTCTGTAACACCACATTTCAAAAGCTTCTATTCTCTTTCTTTCTGAGCTAGTTATCGTCCATGTTTCACTTCCATACAATGCCACGCTCCACACAAAAGTCTTCAAAAACATCTTTCTAATTCCGATATCAATGTTTGAAGTGAGTAAATTTCTTTTCTTAAGAAAGCTCTTCCTTGCTTGTGCTAGTCTGCATTTTATGTCCTCCTTACTTCTGCCATCGTTGGTTATTTTACTACCCAAGTAACAATATTCATCTACTTCCTTTAAGACTTCGTTTCCTAATCTAATATTTCCTACATCACCTGCCTTCGTTCGACTGCACTCCATTACTTTTGTTTTGGACTTATTTATTTTCATCTTGTACTCCTTACCTAAGACTTCATCCATACCATTCAGCAACTTCTCGAGATCTTCAGCAGTCTCAGATAAAATAACAATATCATCGGCAAATCTCAAGGTTTTGATTTCCTCTCCTTGGACTGTGATTCCCTTTCCAAATTTCTCTTTGATTTCCCTTACTGCCTGTTCTATGTAAACATTGAAAAGGAGAGGGGACAAACTGCAGCCTTGCCTCACTCCTTTCTGGATTGCTGCTTCTTTTTCAAAGCCCTCAATTCTTATCACTGCAGCCTGATTTTTATACAGGTTGTAGATAATTCTTCGTTCTCGGTATCTGATCCCTATCATCTTCAGAATCATAAATAGCCTGGTCCAATCAACATTATCGAATGCCTTTTCTAGATCTACGAATGCCATGTACGTGGGCTTGTCCTTCTTGATTCGATCCTCTAAGATCAGACGTAAAGTCAGGATTGCTTCACGTGTTCCTACATTTCTTCTGAAGCCAAATTGATCTTCCCCCAACTCAGCTTCAACTTGTTTTTCCATTCTTCTGTAAATAATACGTGTTAAAATTTTGCAGGCATGAGATACTAAACTAATAGTGCGGTAGTTTTCACACCTGTCAGCACCGGCTTTCTTGGGAATAGGTATAACAACATTCTGACGAAAATCGGATGGGACTTCTCCTGTCTCATACATCTTGCACAATAAATGAAATAACCTTACCATGCTGGTTTCTCCTAAGGCAGTCAGTAATTCAGAGGGAATATCATCAATTCCAGGTGCCTTGTTCCTATTTAGGTCACTCACAGCTCTGTCAAACTCTGACCTCAAAATTCGGTCTCCCATTTCATCAGCATCAACAGCCCCTTCATGTTCCAGAACGAAATTATCTACATCGTTACCTTGATACAACTGTAGGATATGCTCCTGCCATCTTTCTGCTTTGTCTTCTTTCCCTAGAAGTGGCTTTCCATCTGAGCTCTTAATATTCATGCACCTAGATTTCCTTCTCCAAAGGTTTCCTTGATTTTCCTGTATGCAGCATCTACCTTTCCCAGGACCATACAGCCTTCGACATCCTTGCACTTATAAGTGACTATTCTCATTTTGGTTCCGTATTGAAGTTGACGTATGTCTCAAGTATTATTACTACTATTAATACTTGAGACATCCTTGCACTTCTCCTTCAGCCATTCTTCCTTAGCTACCTTGCACTTTCTATCCACTTCATTCTTTAATCGCCTGTATTCTTTTCTGCCCTCTTCATTTCTAGCATTCTTGTATTTTCGTCGTTCATCAATCAGGTCTAGTATCTCCTGAGTTATCCACTGATTCTTAGTTGATCTTTTCTTCCTTCCTAACATTTCTTCAGCAGCCCTACTGACTTCATTTTTCATGACTCTCCACTCTTCCTCTACTGTGTTTCCTTCGGCCTTTTCATTTAGTCCTTGTGCAACATGTTCCTTGAAACAATCCATCACACTCTTTTCTTTCAACTTGTCTAGATCCCATCTTTTTGCATTCTTTCCTTTCTTCAGTTTCTTCAACTTCAGATGGCATTTCATGACCAACAAGTTGTGGTCAGAGTCCACGTCTGCTCCTGGGATAGTTTTGCAATCCAACACCTGGTTTCTGAATCTCTGCCTAATCATAATGAAGTCTATTTGATACCTTCCAGTGTCTCCAGGTCTCGTCCACGTATACAGCCGTCGTTTGTGGTGTTTGAACCAAGTATTGGCGAGGACTAAATTATGGTCAGTGCAGAATTCAACCAGCCGACTTCCTCTTTCGTTCCTTTGTCCCAATCCAAATTCTCCTACTGTGCTACCTTCTCTTCCTTGGCCTACCACTGCGTTCCAGTCTCCCATCACAATTAGATTCTCGTCACCTTTGACATATTGTATTAAATCTTCTATCTCCTCATATATTCTTTCAATTTCTTCATCATCCGCTGAACTAGTAGGCATATAGACCTGCACTATTGTGGTGGGCATTGGTTTGGTGTCTATCTTGGCGACAATAATTCTTTCACTATGCTGGTCATAGTAGCTTATCCGCTGCCCTATTTTCTTATTCATTATTAAACCAACTCCTGCATTACCCCTGTTTGATTTCGTGTTGATAATTCGGTAGTCGCCTGACCAAAAATCCTGTTCTTCCTGCCAACGTACTTCACTTATACCAACTACATCTAACTTTAGCCTATCCATCTCCCTTTTCAGATTCTCTAACCTACCACAACGATTCAAACTTCTAACATTCCACGCTCCGACTCGCAGAATGTCAGTATCCATCTTCCTGATGATCGCCCCCTCTCGTGTAGTCCCCACCCGGAGATCCGAATGGGGGACTAGTTTACCTCCGGAATATTTTACCCGGGAGGAAGCCATCATCAGTACATCATTCATACAGAGAGAGCTGCATGTCCTCGGGAGGTGGTTACGGCTGTAGTTTCCCGTTGCTTTCAGCCGTGTAGCAGTATCAACACAGCTAAGCCATGTTGAGTATTATTACAAGGCCGTATCAGTCAATCATCTAGACTGCCGCCCTTGCAACTACCGAAAGGCTGCTACCCCCCTTTCGATGAACCATTCGTTAGTCTGGTCTCTCAACAGATACCCATCCGATATGGTTGCACCTGCGGCTCGGCTATCTGCATCATTGGGACACGCAAGCCTCCCCACCGCGGCAAGGTCACATGGTTCGTAGAGGAATACAGATAACTTCATGAAAATATTTCATTATAAACACGTCAGCGATTTCCATAAAGCAATAGTAGCCACTCCCAAGTCACCGATTCACGCCACACCCCCTCCACCTACTCCTAATGTCCTCAATGCTCCGCCTACCTCCCCTCTCCTGACTCATTCTCCGCCTTCACAGACACACCCCTACAATACATGTAGCAGTAGAATAACAACTGCCAGATCGTCTCAAACAACCAACAAGACTAGTCACCTCTCTGTTAACACTAGGGGTAAGCGTTGTTAAACTTCCACTCATTAATAGAATGTTCTCTATGCTTCGAAACTTACATTTATTTTCTTACACATTTCAGTTTTCAACACGCGCTACATTGCAAATTCTCCCACATCTAAGGCTTTATCGAACACCCTATTTGTTGAATCTACGCTAGACAACTTGCGACTACAATCTATTACAAAGATTATTCTAGAAGGAGATAACACTTCTATACTGATGCTTCAAGCGCCTTTTGACCTTATTATGCAACCACTTGGTGTCAACAACTCTACTGTATTCTACAACGCTCGAAGTTTTATTTTTCAACATTTTAAAATAATCCACGCTTCATTAATGTCAAGCAATCTGTACAATCTACATGTATGTCTCGTTCTACAAATAACTAACGTGTACTTTTTTAGATGAACACTAGTATTCATTCCATGTACATATAATACTATGACAAGTTCATTATTGAATTTTATTTGCATTTAAGTATTGCTTTTTCCACAAACTAGATTTTATGACTGTTTTATCTTGTATTATTATACTTTAATGAGAAACCCAGTTCAGCGCCCTGACTTAGCTTTAGATTAAGTATGGCTGAAGATGCTTACAAAGCCTAAGTGAAACATGTCCCATTTTAACATGTATGTAGTATTTGTATTTAGACTTAGAGATTTTAAAGTATTGGAATGGTGGTTTTTAAATAAATTTGTTTGAAACTATTACATTCTGTACTCCAATACGGCTATCATAATGAGACTCATAACGTGTAATATACCACTTAGTCGAGCAGTTCTCCTTCTTTCTCTCAATTCTTCCCAGCTCAAACTTTGCAACATTTTTGTAACGCTACTCTTTTGTCGGAAATCACCCAGAACAAATCGAGCTGCTTTTCTTTGGATTTTTTCCAGTTCTTGAATCAGGTAATCCTGGTGAGGGACCCATACACTGGAACCATACTCTAGTTGGGGTCTTACCAGAGACTTATATGCCCTCTCCTTTACATCCTTACTACAACCCCTAAACACCCTCATAACTATGTGTAGAGATCTGTACCCTTTACGTACAATCCCATTTATGTGATTACCCTAATGAAGATCTTTCCTTATATTAACACCTAGATACCTACAATGATCCCTAAAAAGGAACTTTCTCCCCATCAACGCAGTAATTAAAACCGAGAGGTCTTTTCCTATTTGTGAAACTCACAACCTGACTTTTAACCCTGTTTATCAACATACCATTGCCTGCTGTCCATCTCACAACATTTTTGAGGTCATGTTGCAGCTGCTCACGATCTTGTAACTTATTTATCACTCTATAGAGAATAACATCATCCGCAAATAGCCTTACCCCTCTGATTCCACTCCTTTACTCATATCATTTGTATATATAAAACATAAAGGTCTGATAATACTGCCTTGAGGAATTCCCCTCTTAATTATTACAGGATCAGATAAAGCTTCACCTACTCTAATTCTCTGAGAGGAAAGGGATCCAGGGTAGAATGTTATCCAGGAATTAGGTTGAGGCAGATGTTGAAGAAAGTAGAAGAGAGGGAGGAGGGGAAGGAGAAGGTGGTAGTGTTTCATGTTGGTACCAACAGCGTAAGGCAAGCTGATATAAGTACCAACATAGTTTGAGATGTGTGGGATCTGGTAAATGCAGCACAGGTGAAGTTTAAGAAAGCGGAGATTGTTATTAGTGGAATACTGTGTAGGAGGGATACTGACTGGAGGGTGATTGGGGATTTAAATGAGACTATGGAGTGGGTATGTGGGAAACTGGGAGTGAAATTTCTAGATCCTAATGGGTGGGTAGGCAGGCCCTGACTTCAACTAGTTAGCGCCCTGGGCAAACAATCTTTAGCCGCCCTCCCCCCCACCCCCCGCTCGTTTTTCTGTTCCAATAAAAAATAATTGTTTACAAATTAAAAATTACATTTTTCAAGATTATGAGTTTTAAAAGAATATCAAAGGAAACGCTATGTAACTAACACTACTTGAGTTAGAATCATAGAACTTCGCACACTGATTTAAAATACATTTGTCTTTGCTATAAACATCAAACAGTTAATTTACATAAAATGATTTGGAAAAATAAGATTTGTTTTCCATACAGAATACATTCCCAGTTGACTGTGAATACAATAACCAATCTCATAAAACAAAGTCTCCATTAGGAAGAGTACTCTTAAACATGTTTGAGACAATGTCCTTTTACCATCATTGAAGAGATTTCGAAAAATCCACCATTACATTTTTGTTTTGGACAATGTTTAATAATATTCTCAACTACTGAATTTAACTTGACGTTCCAAGTAGCAGGATCATCTATAGAAGATGAATTAGGTAAGGTTACCGGTACCTCAGGTTGTGATTGTGAAATAGTTCCAAACGGCTGCTGGACAACTTCATGCTCATCGTTCAATGTAATACTAACACAGGGCTGATCAGTCTGTATATCTAGGCCTTGTAAGTCTTCTTGTGTAAAGTTAAATGGGACCGATGACGAAGTCGAAGGTTTTGTTAAAGTCATCTTGGCATTCCGATTCCGAGGTTGGAGTTGAACTAGTCAAAGTAAAGAACTTTCCCATTTTAGGCACTTTATTAAGTAGTTCAAGTTCGTCACTCTTCTTTTTAGCAGCATGGATTTATTTATTTATTTATTTATTTTTTTTTTGTACCACTTAACTTTTACTCTTGGTTAAATACTGAAAATCATGTAAGAATTACACGAGACAATGAGTTGGTTAGGTGAGGTTATCAGGTTGATGGTGAGCGGATGTAAACAACAATACGCACACGAACCGTCACGAGCCAATGACAGACAGGGCTTTCTAGACTAACAGGGTTGCCAAGCCATCAACTACAATTACCCACCCAGCACCCGCACGAGTTAAATAATACCGTACCTTTCTTTTTGTTTGCAGTTATTAATTTTTCTACATATAATTTAAATATATAGATTAAATTCTGGTTTTAAAGTTAGAAGAGTTTAAATTGTTTTATGTAGGCTACTAAAAATTGAAATAATTTGTGGAAAGTAAAAGTAATTTGAGTGTAATGAATTTAAGACGTAATTCACGCAGGCCATAATTACTCAATCCGCCGGCTGCCGCCACTCAAAAACTGGTGCCCTGGGCAGATGCCCAGTCCGCCCATTTGTAAATCGGGGCCTGTGGGTAGGAGATAGGGATCTGCGCTCAGATGGCCTTCACTTAGGAAATTTGTTTGGAAGGGTAATAGGGAGATACATTCAGGGAAACGGGGTGGCCTAGGGAGCGGTGATAAGGGAACAGGGAACTGAAAATTAAGTAGGGATGACATAAAATTGTTAGTGTTGAACTGTAGAAGTATTGTAAAGAAAGGAATAGAATTGAGTAATTTAATAGATATATATTTACCAGATATTGTAATAGGAGTTGAATCATGGCTGGGAAGTGATATAATGAATGCAGAAATTTTCTCATGGAACTGGAGTGTGTATCGTAGAGATAGGATAGGAATGGTGGGAGGGGGAGTATTCATTCTGGTGAAAGAAGAATTTGTAAGCTACGAAAAAGTTAAAGATGAGACACATGAAATTCTAGGTGTAAGGCTCATTTCTAAAGATAATAGGCAACTTGATATATTTGGAGTGTACAGACCGGGAAAGGGTAGCACTGACACGGATTCAGAATTATTTGATAAGATGAAATGTCGTATGGCTTTTAGTGCCGGGATATTCCAGGACGGGTTCGGCTCGCCGAGGTGCAGGTCTTTCTATTTGACTCCCGTAGGCGACCTGCGCGTCGTGATGAGGATGAAATGATGATGAAGACAACACGTACACCCAGCCCCCGTGCCATAGGAATTAACCAATTAAGGTTAAAATCCCCGACCCGGCCGGGAATCGAACCCGGGACCCTCTGAACCGAAGGCCAGTACACTGACCGCTCAGCTAACGAGTCGGACATTTGATAAGATAATCAGCTATGTAGGAAACGACAAGGAAGGAAATGTGATTGTAGTGGGAGATCTGAATTTACCGCATGTCAATTGGGAAGGTAATGTGAATGACAGGAAGCTTGACCAACAAATGGCAATTAAGTTAATATGGGAAGGACAGCTGATTCAGAAAGTGATGGAGCCAACCAGAGGGAAAAATATGTTGTTTTTGTCGTAGTTAAAAATAAATGTGATAGAAAGGAGGGTCTTAAAAGTAGGACTATTAGGCAGTACCATATGGCTGATAAAGCAGGCATGAGACAGTTTCTAAAAAGTAACTATGATCGGTGGAAAACGGTAAATAAAAATGTAAACTGACTCTGCGATGGGTTTTAAGAAATTGTTGAGGAATGCGAAAACAGGTTTGTACCTTTGAGGGAGGTAAGGAATGGTAAAGACCCACCCTATTATAATAGAGAAATAAAGAGACTAAGAAGGAGGTGCAGACTGGAAAGGAATAGAGTTAGAAATGGCTGTGGAAGTAAGGAGAAATTGAAGGAACTTACTAGAAAATTGAATCTAGCAAAGAAGGCAGCTAAGGATAACATGATGGCAAGCATAATTGGCAGTCATACAAATTTTAGTGAAAAATGGAAGGGTATGTATAGGTATTTTAAGGCAGAAACAGGTTCCAAGAAGGACATTCCAGGAATAATTAATGAAAAAGGGGAGTTTGTATGTGAAGATCTTCAAAAGGCAGAAGTATTCAGTCAGCAGTATGTAAAGATTGTTGGTTACAAGGATAATATCCAGATAGAGGAGGAGACTAATACTAAAGAAGTATTAAAATTTACATATGATAACAATGACATTTACAATAAGATACAAAAGTTGAAAACTAGAAAAGTGGCTGGAATTGATAAGATTTCTGGGGATATACTAAAGACAATGGGTTGGGATATATTACCATATCTGAAGTACTTATTTGATTATTGTTCGGTCGGAGGAGCTATACCAGATGAATGGAGAGTTGCTATAGTAGCCCCTGTGTATAAAGGAAAGGGTGATAGACATAAAGCTGAAAATTACAGGCCAGTAAGTTTGACATGCATTGTATGTAAGCTTTGGGAAGGCATTCTTTCTGATTATATTAGACATGTTTGTGAAACTAATAACTGGTTCGATAGAAGGCAGTTCGGTTTTAGGAAAGGTTATTTCACTGAAACCCAACTTGTAGGATTCCAGCAAGATATAGCAGATATCTTGGATTAGGAGGTCAAATGGACTGTATCGCGATTGACCTGTCTAAAGCATTTGATAGGGTGGATCATGGGAGACTGCTGGCAAAAATTAGTGCAATTGGACTAGATTTTCCTTTTAACTGAGAAGTATGATGAAATCATATCACAATGCTTCACCTTTTCAGATGAACAAAACACATCTGCACTTGGACTGTGCTTAAGAATGTTGTAAGTCCTTGAAGTTTCCACCTGTGAATCCTTACTCACAATTTTGCTCCTGAATAAGCTAACCAGAGGGTCCCACTGTTACAAAACCCTCTCAAAAACCTTCTCAGTGATAACTATTGAGTAGACAGAATTTTTCTCATCTCAGTGTTGTGTAAATTTTGAAATTAGCTTTTCTTTCCTCCTTGTACTCCAGAGAATAAAATGTATCAATTATACATTCACAGGCAAATATGGCAACCTCTCTCTGTGGCAAAATTAATTAGGCAACAACAACAGCCCACATTACCTATGTTGCTAATTTCCCACTTTAAACACCCTGCATTATCAGCACCAAGATCTAGGCAGATTTTTAATGGAATGCAGATTTCTTCTAAAACTGAGAGCAAATGATTGGCAGTGTTTAGCTCCAGTGGCATCCACTTCTAAACTAGGCACAGAAAGTAGAATGCCACTGAGTTCAAGCCTGAAAAACATTACAAGAATGGGATACAGTTTGCAGATGCTATGCGTACATGCCTGTAAATGTGATACAATTTTCTCCCTTTCTTCCCTGCACATTTCTGTAATGATAGTTGCTTTTGTTCTAGCGCATCTATTACATTTTGCAGTTTATGAATCGGGGAAACATTTTGCAAAACAAAGTACCCAAATGATTGGCACAATTCACAAGCAGGTTACATTCTATGATAAATGATGTACCGGTAAATAAAGCCTCGGTATTTGTCACAGCATTTACTTCTTGACTTTTATACGAATAGTTTAGTTTCTGGTTACATTCTACATACTGGACACTCTCCTTATGTTTCTTAGTTTGCACGTTTGAGTATACTGCACTTCCCGCCATGCACCACTGAAAAATCACACCTATAGATTGTACAAACTATGGCAGTTGGTCCCTTCTGTCTCAAACGTGGAAACTCCTCATTATAAATGCTCTAAACACTGCATCAGATTTCTTTGACGTCTTGGTCAAGAAATAATGACTATGTACAACCAAAGATAAACTACATTACAATTTCTCTCAGCATGACTATTACTGCCCACCTAGGATTAATTTTAGAAATTATATAAAATAAACCACAAGGCCTTTTTTTTTTTTTTTTTACATAAGTTTAGTCACTGCACAATGAACTTAATATGATGTCACCTCACAACAAAGGCACATGTTTGTTGTGACCACCTCATAAGGACAACTGGTTGGTACTAGTCTATACTAATATTATAAAGAGGAAAAATTTGTTTGTAAAGAATAGACTCAAAAACTACTGAACCCATTTTAAAAATTACTTCACCTATAGAAAGCTAGACTGCCAGTGAGTAACATGGGCTGTATTTTATTTTCAAAACAATTCGAGGAGGGGCGGACACGGGGGCGGATATAAAAATATTAGGCTAATATAGGCAAAATATCGAATTTGTCATATAAGGATGAGATAAAGCTCAATTTAATCCTCTTGACGCAAAGAACAAAACTGTGTAAGCCCTACGGGCCCGTAAACCATGTTTTACGGCCCTAAAACCAACCATTACGGAGATATTGGCACAACACTTCCCCTGCACTAGGAGTCGGATAAAGTAATGAACTGCCGTAACCATGGCAACGTCAGCTCTAGGATTCTACAGCAGCGAAATTATCTACACTAAATCACAAAAACCCAACATGTTACAGACATGAAAATTGATATTTGGAATCCTCTTTTAAAATAAAAGAACACAAATATTCGTTTTCAGAAAATCCACTTGGGGGAGGGAGGGGGTGGGGGTGAAAAGAAGTGATGAAGGAGTTTAATTATTTATATGAGGATACATATATCTCAAAAAATGAAGATACTACAGACTTTAAAATTGGTACTTGGAATCTTCTTTAAAAAACACACTCTTTTTGGAAAATCCACTGAAGGGTATGAAAAGAATAAAAAAGCAGGTGAATTTTTAAAATGAAAATTTTCTTCTATCGCTTTACCCACACCTGTGGGGTTGCGGGTGCGAACTGTGTCGCACATGTAGAATTGACCCTGTTTTATGACTGGATGCCCTTCCTGATGGCAACCGTATGTGTACGGATGTAATCTATACTTCTATACTAATATTATGAAGAGGAAAAATTTGTATATTTGTTTGCAAAGGATAGACTCAAAACTACTGAACCGATTTTAAAAATTACTTCACCTATAGAAAGCTGCATTGCCAGTGAGTAAGAAGGGCTGTGTTTTATTTTCAAAACAATTTGAGGGGAGGGTGACAGGGGGAGATATAAAAATATTAAAATATTAGGCTAATATAGGCGAAATCGCATTTGTTGTACAAGGACGAGACAAAGCTCAATTTAATCCTCTTGAAGCAAAGAACAAAACTCTGTAAGCCCTACGGGCCCTAAAACCAACCGTTATGGAGATATTGGAACCACACTACCCCTGCTCTAGGAATCGGATAAAGAAATGAACAGCCGTAACCATGGCAACGTCAGCTCCAGGATTATACAGCAGCTAGATTATGCATGTATGTTTGGGCATAGCTGCCAACCAAAATTGATACACATATGACTTACTATCTGGAAAAAATAAACCGTTGTGTAAGACGCTCATAGCACTCCTTTGAGAGGGGATGGAAAGGGAGTGAAGTATAAAAATAATAGCCCCGGGGATATCCGTAGTACAGCGACCAGCGGTTGCTCACGTGCCTCCGTTTTTACGTACTGGCTTAGGTTTCAGCATTTTGCGGAGTCTGTTACCTATATCATGGAGTAGTAGGATCACTGATGTTATTAGTGCCCATATTTTGGCCCACTTTTACGATCATTGTAACCATGAAAACAACAGCCCATGACTTGAAAAAATTTCTCAACATTTGTACTCAGATTCATTATATGATGTGCGACATGAGTGACAAGCCCTGAGAATTATAATCCTCGTTAATTATAGTAGTTTCTTTTATGCATCGCGTATTTCCTTGATCATTTGTAATAGTTACAAAATGTCGGATCAAACAAATACATTCAATAATATTTATACCTATTTGTGGTACTATCTAACGGAAGTATACTTACACTAAACCTGCAGCTTTGTGAAGAGAGCAGGTATATCTAGGTGAGAATGAAGGAAAAATATGGTAGCAAAAGATCTTAGAGGTCGACGCTAATTAGGAACTAATATTTAGGGGCCCCCATGAAGAAAAGAAGATACGCTATAATTCCAAACATGACAAATAATTTTTACGTACTTAAGTAAATACACCAGTGATATAAATATCTAATGAAGTCAGTCACACCAGTAGTATGAGTAACTATAGCCAGTTTCTGATAACCCGTACAAAGAACAGGTACTTCTGCTAGTAATGAATATATTAAAAGACAATAATTTTACTTATAAGGATTTTATTAACAAGTCAAGAATTTAACTTCATCCATATACAATAATACCAGCAACCATGCCTTTTTTTAAAAAAAAAAGACCACACAACCCTTTTACCATCACATCACAATATTATATAAGATTAAAATCAAAATAAAGTTGGAGAGCAATGGAATGTTCATCAACCATGATCTTTGTAATGGTAATATGAACAATCAATTAGTCACATCATTCATAATTACAAAAACATACCAATATATTACATAAAACACAAGAGAAGTGGGAAGTGTTTAAAAAAATATATTGACAGAAGATTACATTAATTCTGTTTAACTGCACAATCCAATCCAAATTGTTCTTATACAAAGTATCAATAAGAGTCGCTGGCAAAAAAATGTCCATCTGAAACCTTGTATAAATTAAATGTTATGAATTACAACAATATGGCAATTAAAAGTTAATTAGCCCATTTGAGAAGTTTCAGCACAACTAATAAACATTATTGATCATGACAAGCACAACACCAAAACAGCTGTTTCCTGCCTTTGGACAAGAATAACCAATAACAGCTGTCTTAAGGTTTATTGCTGTGAATTCTCTTGCCACGTATTTTTGTGGACATTAAGGCTATTCTGCAACAGTTAGTCTCACTTCTAAGTCAGGTCATAATGGTTATTTCAGCAGAAAACGTAGCAAGGTCCATGGCCTTAGTGGAGGGTGGGTGCAGTATATGCTATATAGCTGATGTTATAGGCACTTCTTGTTCTAACGTGTACAGAACTATTAAAAGGTAGAGAGAGGACAATATCTACACCAGGAGGTCTGGTTCTGGTCAGAGGAGAAAACCAACCGCGTACGATGATCACTTTCTCATCGTGCAAGTTCTTTGTGACCAGCACACAACAGCTGTGGAGGCCAGAAATTATTTGCAGCAAATACAGGGCATGGACATCGGCAACAGAATAGTAAGAAGGAGGTCTGGGATATACTTGGGACGCATGTTAGGAGTCATTCCCCTGACACACTGGCTCAACTTTGCGCAGCGCTCCAGGAAGAATGGGAGCTCATACCACATAGGAACATTTGAGATTGAATCCTGAACATGCCTGATCGAATCACAGCAGTAACTGAGGCTAGAGGTGGTAATACCCATTACTGAGGCAATGGAAATGTGTTGAAAACATATGGACAAATGAACTGTATATGAAACGGTGCAGAGCTCCAGGTTTCGACATTTCCAATTTTGTGTTGACGATTGTGATTGTCACGATTAATAATGTTTCTCAGATATTGAGCTGAAATTTTTCAAATGGGCTATTTAATTTTGTACATTGCCATATTGTTGCTAATATCATAATATTTGATTTTTACTAGGTTTCAAAGGACTAACATTAAATTTTGTCTGAAATACGTAGTGTTTCGCTTCTTTTTGCCTGTGAGTGTAAATCCAAGCTGCAACTGTTAATACCTAATATCCAGAGCACAACAGTTTCCTGAAGGTGAAGAAGAGTAATTTAAACAAATATTTAGCATTCTTTGATTGACTATTTTGATCAAATGTTTTTGGATTGGTCACATTCTCCCTGAAAAACGGCAAAAGTTTACTAATGTATGAAATTCTTTTATTTTATGTTGACCCCTGGCAACAATTTGTATAACAAAATAGTCTCTCTAGTTACATTTAGTCTTATTAGTCTGTATCAGCTTTTCTAGTGAAATTTAAAATGTTTCTTTATACAGTAAATATGACACCTAATACTGTCTCAAACCTGGCAGCTATTAGTTGATGTCTTAGATCCACAGTATGTCATTGTACCTAGGGTTTAGTTTGTTTAGAAAAGTAAAGAACACATCATACATTGTCGAAAACTTGAAACAACATCTAATGCATCAGGAAACATCGTTCAGCTCTAGTGAAATGCAAGAAAGCTGACGGACTGGAGTCCCGCTGACCATCATTTTGTGTTTAAAGGGAATACATGTATAGAGGACCCTTAAACTTAATAATTTTGCCACCTTCTACATAAATTTCAATATTCACTCTTCTAGGGATGATAGCAGAGACAAAAACTGATCAAAACCTAAGAACGCAAACTTCAGATTTTTCCTGAAGTTGAGATATTTAGGCCAAAGTTTTAAAACCTTGTATGTCATGCTGCTCAATGACAATAAACGGAATAACTGAATATACTGCTCTCTAGTTAGTAAACCACTTATATCTGTGTAGGCAGAATTTTGTGTGAAGTACTTGTAAGCCATTGATAATGATTTTTCATGCAATATGAGTTACACTACTGGTAGTCTGCAAAAATGTATTGAAATATAATGAAAACCTCATAACTCTTAACTGCAATACTAGGTGAGGGCAGCAGGCCAGAAATGCATTCAGACATCATGACATGTTTAATGGAATATGTAATATTGATGGTTTTGAAGAATGACAGTCGCAATTAATTTATATACTTACAGCACAGTTCCTGACTTTGTCAGTTAATAATTCATTTCAGCCCATGTTTATTTTTTTTTAAAGTTTGTTTTGGTCTCTTCTTCATCATCCGTAGAAGTTGGAGTATTGAATTTTGATACACCTTTTACCAGTAAATTTTTTTAAATATTCTTGCCTCCTGCCCTCACTTAGTGGTCAGTTGTCAATTGCTGTCAGATTTTATTCTCATCTCTCCCAAAGAGTTTTTTTTTTGTTATGAGATTCTGGAATGGCGATGCAAAGAAAACTTACCTGATACAATAGGATACACACAAACACACAATAGTTGCAGAAACCTAGATGGGATTCACTGCGTTGACTACCTGACACCCAATACTGTCTTAACTTACATAATATATACGCCAGATAATCTCCTTAACTTGCCTGACAACAAAGGCATCCATTGTTTAACAACAGACTAGATAATTTGTCTTTTTTTTTTTTTTTTTAGAGTAAAATAAGTAGAAGAGTAGTTGTATTGGAAAGAAACTACCAACTATCACAACAAATGACTAGTACTGCTTTGCAAAAATGATGTTTATAAGTTTAAAAAAATTAATCTGAGATAAACATTATTCTGTCATTCACTGGTGTTAATTAATAATCAAGTCAAGCATACAAAGACAGGAACATGAATAGTATAAACAGAATGACATGTCAGCGTAGAAACTGTAAGCAACAGAAAAAAAGAAAAAAAGTAACAAGAACAAACATGAAAAAACAAAAGGACAAGGAAGATCTCCACCTCTTCCAATGCTTTCATTTTCACTTAGACAGCTTGACAAGCAAATAATAAATACATCTTCATGTTTTATTGGCTTCTGAAACTGACTGTGGTTTGACCAGCATGATAGGTGCTTGTACTAGTACTTGATAGTACTAGCTACAGTGAACATGTGCACGATTTCATATCTACGAGACACTGAATGCTGCAAAGTTGGTATATAAACAGAGATTCCACCATATCAAATTAACCTTGAATTATGCAGGTAAGGTTTTATAGAGATTACAGGTTTGTGCATTAGACAATCTGCTATAGATGAAGGTGATCTGACCAGCACCACACTTCGACCAGCTTTCTTAAAGTAAGGCTCTCTAAATAAAAAAGATTCCTTCAGGATGAACTGACCAAAACATATACGAAAAGTAAGATACAAGGTTTGGCAAGATGACTGCAGTAAGTATATAAAACTCATGGTCCCCTTTCACCACTCTAGAACTTGAGCACTAAAGTCAATCTCCTACACAAGAAGTTTGAAAGGCAAATTCAAAGCTTCAGAACACAGAGTTTTAGTGATAATTAGATTCCCTTAACACATTGAACATTGGCATAGTTCTAACGTGTTAAATGCTGTATATAGAATGTTTTAGCCAAATATTGAGGCTCACCTATAAGAAAATATCTTCTAGTAAAAGCACAAACTGAAATTAAGAGCCCTTGACCAATTACGGGATTCAACAGAAACCGCAGAAAATCTATGGAAAATTAACACAGATTGAAACAAATGAGACAGAAGAGATCGTCGTAGTGGAGAAAATTATAGATGAGGGCTTCTTAAATGAAGCAAATGGTTCGACAGTGAATGGTATATTAAGAGAAAGGAAACGCTTCTAGAATTATACAAAGCGAAGTTGACTTTGACTTAATCGCAATGGTATTTACAAAACTATGCACAATACCTAAGAGAATACAAACAGCTGATTAAATTGAAGAATGGAATATATTTTTATGTATTTTTAAAATTTTAATAAAAATTCCTGATTGCACTGTAAACCTTTGAGCTATTATGACTGACTCCCAAGTTCTGAAAATACACACTATAAACTGGTCCAGAACATGAGAAATGGTGGTATTAAAAATATCTAGTTTCTGATGAGAGAGATAGTAAACATACCTACTCCAGAAAAATTTACCCAAAGGTAAAGAGATCCACAACTAAGTGGTAACAGACCAGTAGAACTTGACTAAATTGGTGGTGCCCGAATTGTGGTACAAGAAGTAAACTCATACCCTGAGGAGAGACAATATATAATTATCAACGCCCGGCTTTTGGCGACCTAATAAATTATAAATATCATTATGGATTCGTATTGAAGATACTATACTGTAGGATGCTACAACAAGAAATGCATGTCCATACACACAAAAATCAAACATTATAATACGGTGATTAAACCTGAAGTGCTGTATGCAAGTGAAATCTTGGTAATTAATAATAAAGGTGATCTGGAAAACATCTTGAAGGAGGAAAGGAAGATCTTGAGGAAAATTCTGGGCCCAGAGAAAAAAGAAGAAGGGTATAGGCTCAAATCACGCAAAGCTATGGAAAGACTGCACAACCTTGCCGCAGATGTCAGGAAACGAAGACTGAAATTCTATGGACACATTCACAGACTGTCTTCAAGGCTAACCCACAAGATTTTAACATATACTGAAAAACTGAAGAACGTACCATGGATACAAGATGTTAAAAATGATCTGGAAAAGGCCCAGATAGAACCATCAGAAATACTGGACAGAAACATTTACCGTCATAAGATAAATAGTTTGGTAGTAAAGCCAGACAATGAAGTCCCTAAAAGATCGGGGACTAAGTGGTCAGAAGAAAGGAAACAGGCACACAGTGAAAGAATGAAAGCAGTATGGTCTGTTAGAAAGGCGAATCATAAATGTAATGCGTGATCCAACAGGGTCCATACGCAAATAATAATAATAATAATAATAATAATAATAATAATAATAATAATAATAATAATAATAATAATAATAAACTAATTAGCATCCTACAGACCTAGTAAACGCCAAATAAACCTAAAAATCCTAAAAAATTGGCCCAAAAATATGAAGGAAAATATATATTCACCCAGATTAACAAATATGTGTATTCTATGTGCATAACTATAATATAATTTTTATTTTTTTACAATTTGCTTTATGTCGCACCAACACAGATAGGTCTTACAGTGATGATGGGTCAGGAAAGGCCTACGAGTGGAAAGGAAGCGGTCGTGGCCTTAATTAAGATACAGTCCCAGCCAGTATTTGCCTGGTGTGAAAATGGGAAACCACGGAAAACCATCTTCGGCGCTGCCGGCGGTGCGGTTCAAACCCATTATCTCCCGAATACTGGATACTGGCCGCACTTAAGCAACTGCAGTTACAGAGCTTGGTGTCGTCAAAATCCGGGCCCTGAAAATTATACATTACATGCCAAAAATAGGTTCAATGAAAAGCAAAAATGGTCAATCAGGCACCATGGTACTTGAAGCCAGTCTATGGCTTTCGTGGCTGATGCTCTACCAATTGAGCTGCATTTCTGCTCAGTTGGCTAGGGAACTCTATAACTGTTCATAGTTTTTTTTTTTTTTTTTTAACTAGAAGTATCATGAGGATTCAGGATTCGAGACTTCTGAAACAACTAGTACAACACAATCTCGTCTCAAAAAATACCACAACAGGATGTAAATGGATCAGAGAAGTAAGAGAGGATCTGAAGGAAATAGGTCTTACAACAGAAGACACCACAAATAAGATAAAATTGAATACAAAACTCAAGAATACAAACCTCCGCTTTACCCTTACACAAAACAAACCAACAACATGCATATTTTCAACTGAGGAAAGGGCATGAAGATCGGAGCGTCTGAAGAAGTACTGGGAAGACCGCAAAGCCCGAACAATCCCTTCAAAGAGACCTGAACGACGGACTGACTAAAGTGATCCTATGTCTTCATAAAAGAAGAAGTAGTATTCTTATGTAATACATGAACTAAATTGTGGTATTTGAGAGAAGTATTTTAGGTACCAGTACCACATGAAATCCTGAAAGTAATGAAGCTAAATCTGTTGAGCCTGCCTGGTGGCCAAGGTCATTAAGGCATGGTCTGACACTGTGGTTACTCGGTTCGAGCCTCATTGGTTGAAAAATATTTCACCATTAGAATGTTCATCAGCAGGGTATAAGATGTGGTGGTATACAATTTCTAATCACTAGATAGCGTACCAAAAGCCTGGATTCAATTCCAAACCTCTCCACAGTGCTCATATGGAGTGAGAGCTGTTGATGGCAATTCCTCCGTAAGATGGGGACGCAAAGCCTTGAGCAGACCCCTTGGTGCTGTTTGACAGGAGTAGGCTATGTGCCAGCACCAGGTTCACCCTTTCCCTTCCTACTATCGTGTCACGTCATTCACTTCATCTCATTAACTCCTCCGACGAGGTTGATGTTAGGAAGGGCATCTGGTCGTAGAAACTCGCTACGAAGATTCATCATACTTCATACCCGACCCCGCAAAGAAACGGGACAAGGGTTAGACATACAATTGTGCTAAATCTGTTGGAAACATGGCACCTAAACAGTAAATGAAATGGTGTATGGCTTTTAGTGCCAGGAGTGTCCGAGGACATGTTCGGTTCGCCATGTGCAGGTCTTATGATTTGACGCCCGTAGGCGAGCTGCGCGTCATAAGGATGAAATGATGATGAAGACGACACATACACCCAGCCCCCGTGCCAACAAAATTAACCAGTGATGGTTAAAATTCCCAACCCTGCCGGGAATCGAACCCGGGACCCCTGTGACCAACGGCCAACACGCTAACCATATAGCCATGGAGCCGGACACCTAAACAGTGATGTTACTTTTTAAACATTCTGTATCAGGATGTTAACTATCTCATACTTCAAGAGAACGGAATTCCATTTGTTGAAGTGGAAACGTATAAGGAACATGTATATTTGGCTATCAAGCTATGGAGAAATAAAAATGCTTTTGGGGGAAAATCTTACACTAATATCAAAGCAGAAACTATCTCCTGCTGCCAGTTGCATATAAAAAGAAACAAATGACAGATCATCCCAATGTTTAAAGAAAAGCAACAAGAACAAATATAAAGAGTGGATTAGTTTCTATTCAGCTATATGAAATGTTCTAGCTTAAGATGGAACACTACTTCAATTACAGGACCTGGTCCAGCTCGTAAATTCCCTGATGTGTTAGGTTTGCCTCTCCCAGTACTGGACTCTGATAAGTATTTTAAATGATTTTGAAAGAAAGTTCACAGCTATGATTTAATAATTACCTTTATAATGGAATCTGGAAGAAAATAAAATCCTCTGTAATGAAAGAGTCTGCACAGCATAACATATTAGAACCAAGTTATTCTGTAAGTCATAAAAACATTGACCATTGAAAAATATTGCGGTGTGGTGGTTTATGAAGCAGCTGTTAGGAAGGATGTTTTAAATCTAGCTCATTTAGAAGTTAATAACAGTGAAAAAAGTTATAATACAAAGAAGAAAGTTACAGTATTCACAGTACTGTATTCACCTTCTCAACGGTATGTAGACATTTTAAGTAGAAGGCTCTAATCATCCTCCAAATGAAGTCTCAGACAGAATATAAACATCATTACCACTAGCATTCAGAGTCAATGTTTTGGAATCAAGGAACTGATATTCACTAATGCAGCCTATTTAGGTTTAAAGGTCCTCTAGAAGAATACGTTAGTAAAGGTTTATGATGATGAAAGGACAAGAGAAACAAATGGCTTAGATTTAATTTGTCAAACTCTTTATTGAAATAAAAATAAGAATGATCAAAATATCCATGGAAATTTGAATTGTATTGATAGCAGCCCATTTTCAAATAACTCTTAATTCTTAAAGATTACTAATGCTATTAAAACACTGAAACATCTGTATCAGACTGGACCTGTCCTTCACATGAGCTATCAAATAAGCACACAATGCATTTCTTTCAGCATCTTAGATACACTCTGATATAAACTCATTCCCATGCAATTATGAACTTCCTTCCAAACATCAATTTCCCCTCATGGTATGAATATAGAGGGTGAAGCAAACCTAATGCACTGGGGAATTTATAGTCTGTAGAAGGTCCCATATGATGGCCTGGGGCTGGGGATCTCCACAGACCAAGTACGGAAGCCAGTTGAACAGGTAAGGTATGTTACAGTGAAATTGCAATACGAAAGACAAATATTTCTTGTTGAGATATATATTTTTAAAAAGTTACAAAAAATTACCAAGAAAGTACTGTGGTGTGGTGGATGAAGCAGCAAGAACACGATCAGTTTCTGGTAAGAAAAAGCTATGTCCAAAATGAGCTCTGGTTGACAAGACTGTTCAATACATTCAAGTCAGAATGGAAACGAGTCAGACTTGCTGCCTTACAAAAGAATAAGGTATTTCTCAATGTTCTAGTGTGAGAGGTCTTTAAACTCTTGAGTTTTGTCCATATGAAGTGTCAGCGGCTCATAAATTAACCCCCACTGATCCTGCTGCACGCTGTAATTTTTGTAGGTGGATTTAACAATCCATATGCTATGGAACTGTGAATCCCACACTTCCTTTTATGAGTGATGAGGCTTGGTTTTGTCTTAGTGAATATGTGAATGCTCAGAACAAACAATATATAATACTCCAGCCCATTACGTTACGGCTCTCCTTGGTGAGGCCATCTGCATTGCTGATCAAACAGGAGCTGGTCCAGATCGTAAATGCCCTGATGCATTAGGTTTGCCTCTCCCTGTACTGAATCTCAGATTAGTATTTCAAAGCACTAATTTAAATGATGTTGAAAGAAAGTTCATAGCTGTGGTTCAATTATTACCTTTATAATGGAATCCTGAGGAAAAATATAAACCTCTGTGATGAAAGAGTCCGCACAGCATAACATATTGGCACCAAAATATTAATTTTTCATTCTCATTAAAAAATGCTATCCTCTGATATCCAAATAGCCTACTTAATTAAAAACAAAAAAGACATGTGAATATTAAGGTAAGTCTTTGGCATAGATGATAATAATAATAATAATAATAATAATAATAATAATAATAATAATAATAATAATAATAATAATAATAATAGACAACAATATTATCACAATTTCATTCAGCTACAATAATACATTATATAAACATGATGCACTGTGCCATATGTTTCCTTATGTAGTTACCAACAAAATTAAGATAAATAATTAACTGTTATTTCATTCTCTATACATAAATCATTTCCATACATTCCCAGAAGCAAGAAGGACAAATTTTCTCTTTGAGAAATACTAACCTAAATTTACTAGTCTGCTATTATGCCAAGTTAATGCGGCTACTTCTGAAGTTCACTCACTTGAATTCACAACAGTAAATTATTTACAGGCTATTCACAACTGACAGGTTCAGATCTGAAAGACTGTAATCATCTTTCACAAGTTCTCCAACTTTTTTTTTTTTTTTTTTTTTTTTTTGTTCCATGAAGCAGAAAATATCAAGCTGAAGACATAGTGTACTGTCATGCTCACCTACCCTGCACGAAAAGTATGTGCTTAGAAACATTATTATGTATATCTTGAATCTTTATCGTCCTTCAACATCTATACAACACAATATGACAATTGGTGCAGAAAGGACATTAGTAAAATACAAATTTTTGAAGATGAATATGAAATTTTTGAATATATTTTTCTGACTGATGTGAAGATCATTGCATGTTATAAATCTCATTCCATATTGATGGTTATCACTTTACAAATGAAAAAAGACATATAATCCTCCTCCTCCTCAATACAAAAAACCATCTATATTAGAGGGGACAATATCTATACATGTTTCAGCCTATCTAAAGGCCATCCTCAGTAGAAGCTCAAATATTACATTTATGCAAATAAATAAAAATACTGATGAAGTGTGTGGAATTACAATGTAATGATCATGATTGACATATTAAAAACATGTTGAGGGAGAAAACTCTCTCGTCTAAAAACTCATTTGGTTGACATAAAACTTGCTAATCCAATTTAAAGGTGGAACACTGCTGTGTAGCATAGTGAGACCGTCAATAAAGGGAATAATAAGTGCGCATCATTTATTTTCAGGGAAGCTGCCAGCCTCACGAAGATGTTTAAAAAGTTCCCCACCAGGAGCATACTCTAAGACTAGGTAGATTTTTTTCTCATCATAGAAGTAACTCTATAATGCTCTTCTTACGGAAGACCGCCAGAACAAGGTGGTCTTGGCCATGGCAAGTTTGGACGAGTATACTTAGCCTGAGAGAAGTTTACACACTACATCGTAGCTATCAAGATGGTGTTCAAGTCTGCAATAGTGAAGGCAAAATGCGAACACCAAGTCTTGAGAGAAATAGAGATTCAAAGTCATCTCAGGCATCCTCACATCTTAGGGCTGTTAACTTACTTCTATGATGAGAAACAAATCTACCTAGTCTTGGAGTATGCTCCTGGGTAACTTTTTTAAACATCTTTGTGAGGCTGGCAGCTTCCCTGAAAATAAATGATGCGCACTCATTATTCCCTTTATTGACGGTCTCACTATGCTGCACAACACAGTGTTCCACTTTTAAATTGGATTGGCAAGTTTTATGTCAACCAAACAAGTTTTTAGACATGAGTATTTTCTACCTCAACATGTTTTTAATATGTCAATCATGATCATTGTATTTTAATTCCACACACTTCAGTGTTTTTATTTATTTGCATAAATGTAATATTTGAGCTTCTACTGAGGATGACCTTTAGATAGGCTGAAACATGTATATATTGTCCCATCTAATATATATGATTTTTGTATTAAAAAGGAGGATTATATAAGTCTTTTTTCATTTGTAAAGTGATGTGAAGATACCATTGTAGAACTTAAAATATACCTCAAATATCACATATTAAGCATTTCTTGGCCTACAGAATTTTTTTTTTTTTTAAACACAATATTTTCCTGCTGTTCCAAACAGAACTAAATGCATACTGATAATCCCATTACCAGTAGCAGGAATGACATGTACTGCACCCGTCATGAAGCGTACCATGCAGCTTTACAAAGTCTTGACAGGGGCAAATGAAGTTCTGTTTAATATAATCTGAACTATGCACATAGAAATTTACACATGGGGCACATAAGACCATCATTCTGAAATGCAGATGCTAATGGCAAGACAACGTCTAGGCATACAGTACATTTACCTGGTATATATAAACAGAAGAAAAGTGTATGTATTGGATAATCTCATGATTGAGGAACTTGTCATATAAAATATAAGAGTGACAAATAATTATTTTCTTAAGATGTGTATAGTATTTCCTTGTAGTAAGTAATAGTGGTTCTCCACCACTGTACAATCTGCAACACTTAACATCAACAGAACTGCAGATTTAAAATATAAAAAACTTTTCCACTGCCTCCATTTACACTAAGTGCCTTGGTGAATTAGAATCTTTCACTAACAAGCCACATTTTGTTCCTTTGGTACATTACTTATGTTATAGCATTTATGACAGTATATTTTAATCAATATACTTTCTGGAACCACTCACTGACTTTGACAGAGTACAGAACTACTCAAACCACCTGATATTGTGATAAATGTTTATTTTACTGGATAAAAGTTAAGTAATTAACTCACTTTTCTACTTCACTTTTAATCCTATTTCTTTACATGCTTTTGCATATGAAATGAGTTTAAAGAAGGAAAATCAGCTGCAAAGAAACTCCCATTACAGTTATGTCTTAAAAGTGTTTGGCACACATTTTCCTTGAACTCTTTAACTTTTGAAGTGAAGTAGTGACTAGTAAATTCAGGCTAGAACCAATTGCCTTCCAAGGAGTACTGGAGAATATTACCTTAAAATATCACCACCTTCTCCCATATAATGTTATGATAAAACTCTTCAGCAATTAACAGTACAAAAGTCTTGTCAGTACCAATACTGGAAACTGCAGCACAATTTTTAGCTATACACAGGCATGAATTATTACAAGGCTAACACTGCATAAAAGAAGGCTGAAAGTCTGATCTCCCATATGTTATACAAATAAGAAAACGAACGAACATGCTTACTCAAGTGAATTGACACAAGTATTTTAATCTTTTATAATCTCAAAAAAAAAAAATTCACTTGTTTTTTTTTTTTTTTTAAATATGTTTTCCACCAGTAAACTCATCAAGAAAATTACCTGCCTGAAACAATTGTAAGTCGTCTCCTAGTATTATCAACCTAAAAAACATCAATATGCACAATCTGCTCCATTAACAGCAGCAAGCTGCAAGTCCATAAAACTTAGAAGTTATATTCTTGGACTTCGTTCAGTCTGTAGTCAGTCTCTAAGCATCAAGAAACATCAACATCCTTCAAGTTTCCTTTTCTTTTCTAATAGTTGGAAATATCCTTCACTGTTAATAACAATAAATGTTCATTTATTTTTTGATGAGTGGTTTATGAAATCAATCTTCTTCACATGAGGGAAAAGAAAAGTCATAAGAAGAATAACAGTAGTGAGATGTGGAAGTTAAATGACAGGAAATGTATACTTACATAATAATAATTCCACCTTAACCAACAATAAAGGTCTCCTCAAAAATACCTGATCTCTATCTCACTCCATATAACTATGCGGTAACATATTATTCACCCACAGTTATCCACAAAGATATCCTAAGTCTGGTGCCTCATTTACATCAATTCTAACATCATGTTATGAATATGCTTAGAATATTTAAATTCAAGCAATAATAAAAATATAGAATATCACTTGCCACTTCATTAAACACTACACAAACTCTTTGTCACTGAAAGAGCATGATTTCCAGAATTAATGAAGGAAATAAATTTCAGTTTGGATATAACTCTATTACCAGTCATATCTAATCATAACAAAGACAGAAACTTTTAATGGAACTAAATGCCCAATCAATGGACATACATTTCCCTTTATGTTAGATGTAATTCTCATCAAAGAACAAAACCCAAAACATCTTTGCAGGAGTGTAAATTCAACATTTAAATGCTTAGCATATTTCCTTTCTCTTTTTTTTCTTTCTTTGTACATAAGAATCTAGGTGACTGATCCTATTATAATTATGCTGAAAGAAGAATTTGCTATGAATGTATAATTCCTATTAAAATGTTATGTAGCCCAATTCCTTGCCTGTTTAGTCACTGTTCCACTTACTTTTGTAATGCATGTATTTTGCATCAACAATTTAAATACATATTAATTATTATTCCTGAGCATCTTGTGCATTTCTGATGATGACAATGATGAAGGATATAAAATAAACTGTAAATTTGCGCAATCTCTACTTGGTAAACATGAAAAGTTTCTAAATATTTCATATTTCCTCCCTAGAATGTTTCCATTAAAACAAACAATTATGTTAAACTGTGTATAACAAAGAGACCAAAAATACCACATACAGATTTCCCTTTAAGCTATATTCTTCCAATACTCCTTGTCACTTCATAGAACAAACATACCTTCTTTCAGTTGAAAGAAACTAACTGTTCCACAGTCTGAGAATTCCTCAACTCATCAGCAGAGTCTTTTGAAATGATAATGCCGGAGTCATTCTTGGCACTATCTTCTGAGCATACAGTGGCACTTGATAAGTCGCTTAGGGTATTATCGTTCTCGGGACCACCTGTGGAAATATACATTCCTGCTTTAACCCATGACAACAATAATACGGTTATATTCATATAAAAAATAATGTTAAAACTCTCTTTATATTGTAATTTCTCTCATTTTGTAGCCTTGCTGTTATCTATACCAATATTATAAAGAAATAAAGTTAGTTTGTATATGGAGGATAATATCATGAAATACTCAACCGATTTCAGTAATTAGAAAGCTCATTTTTTCCAGATTGTTATAGCCTATGCTAGAATTTTTAAACTGGAGCAAGTCAAAAAAAAAATGTCCATTCAGGAACCTTAAAAGTGAATAAACTACCTAAACTATTCTAGATACATTAAAATTATGTGGGTAGCATTTGTAGCTCTTAATGAAACCTGAAAAAAAGAAGTCTTCAATACATAACTTGCAATAAGCACTTTTGTCTTCACAGTTTATTAAACAGTGAAATGTATGGACCAGAATCACAAAAGCCTTCATCTAATGAAAATTAACCACACTAAGCGAGAAAATGTAATAATGATCTGTAACAGATGCTGCATGAGAATTATATATTAAGAAGTATTTAAGAAATTAACACCCACCACACGCTTCACCTTCTACTCTCAAAGAAGGAAGCTCCACAGGTTTGCTTGGAGCGGTGATGTACTACATTGTCTGATAAGAAGCCCAGCGCAAGCTACTATTTGTTGAAATATTCTTATCTCCTTGGATCACACTATCAGGCCAATGATTGTACCACTATCATGCATGCACTTCTCAATCGGGAAGGTCCTTTCTTAAGCCTTTGTTTACCATTGTTTACTGTATAGTATAAAGCAGCCTTTATCAAACATGATAACCTAAAAGAGGCAAATGAAGCCCTTGTAGAAGAAATCCCAAATAAATTCAATTGAGACTGCTAAGGCTATGGGAGGGGAAATAAGACAGCGTCTGAACCAGAGCATGCAGCTGCAAATGACGTCTGCACCCCAAGTTAGGGGCGGTAAATACATACTCACCAACATGTTTGGCAAGCATGGCATTTTAAACTGCCAAGAAACCTTCCAAAACTATGAAATGTCAGACTCTAAAACGTTGCCCAGCATACGGTGGCATGGAAGAAATTAGAAGAGCTCTATGTTCGGCAATGGAAGTCTGTAGGCTACAGAATACTGCTACGATGCTTAATACAGTTACTTGTAACAAGATTCCATTTATTTATCGCATGATCACCTTAGTCACTAAAGTGGTTAGGATTCAGTTTTAGACTCTCATGCCAGCACTATTGAGAAGGCTTATTATTGGTTGACAAAGACCTTTGTATTCTGTTGCAGATATTTATTAATTGTAAGGAGGTGGTACTCAGAGAACATTTCCATGGTTGTTCTATGAAGACAATCTTGAATTCAATGCTCTTTTTCTTCATGAATACTCATATTTTTTGTTATCTCATGAAGTTAAATTCTAAAAGGATATTTTATTGTGCCTACCTCTATATCAACTATTCATTATTGTAATTTGTTTTTGTTTTTTTATGGGGGGGGGGGGGGGTTGTCTATGTAATGCCCCTGTAACAACTTGGTGATCACGACAGTAACGCTACTGCTCTTGATCACTCCAAAATTCAGAATATACGTGTATGAACTTTGAAAATTCAACCTTCCCCTGGGAAGCAAAGGAGTCTTTGTGTGCTGTGAAAAATTAAAAATGTCTACTTTAAATTGCAACCATTGTTAAAGTGCTGTGTCATCAAGTGATTTTGCTGTAATATCTTCAAAATTTTAACCATTTTGTCTATAAAATTAAATTCTAAAAGGATATTTCATTGTGCCTACTTCAAAATCAACTATTTATTATTGTAAAATTTATTTTGGGTTGTCTACGTAAATGCCCCTGTAATAACTTGGTGATCATAACATTTATCGTTCTATTATCTTTCTTTTCTTCATTTGGGTGTGAAGTTATTGTACGTGCAATTTTTAGTGATAGATTTTTGTACTGGGTTGAGGAGTATGGAGGGAGCACTGCCGGTTCCGGTAATACTGCCAACTGAATGGAAATGAAATCTGAATTGAATCGATAATATGATCGATCGATATGAATTTTCTAAACCTTTATTATCTTACTCCAACAACTGTGTCACACACACACACACACACACACACACACACACACACACACACACACACACACACACACACACACACACACACACACACACACACACACACACACACACACACACACACACACACACACACACACACACACACACACACACACACACACACACACACACACACACACACACACACACACACACACACACACACACACACACACACACACACACACACACACACACACACACAAAATATAATATTATATAACATTTATCGATGCTAAACTTGTTCCTAGCATGTATTCTATAGTTTGGCTTTGCTGTGTAAACAACAGTACGAGTACGTAAAGTGTACGCTAGATGTCGCACAGCAATCATAAGCAATTCTTAGTTTGTGTTTCAAAGGTTGCCAATACGAATCTTGAAGATATCCGAGGTCGACCGATTCAGCACTAGGGTGTCCATCTATCACTAAAAAGTGCACTTACAATATATTTCCCTTTGGTGGTTTTAATGATTTTACTTTTTTGGAGGGGGGAGGGATTGAGTCTACGATTTACTAATGAGATGTTGTACTTACTGCAGTTTATTTTGGTACTGTGACAGTTTCGATAGGCCTGATGGCACGACTTTAAGAGACCGAGTGGTATATCTTTGAGTTAGTGTTCTTTGCATTCGTATGAATTTCACCTGAGGACTTAGTACTCTTCTAATTATTTGTTTGGTCATAATTTAAGCCATAAGACTTCATACTGGTGTTGGCGGTTGAGGAATAAACCTGTTTGTGAGCGAAGAAAGAAACAGAAACGTGCCTACGAGAAGCTTTGAAGACTGTCACCGGCTGTGTCCAACTTGCAAGTAATGAAAATCATTTTATTTTCCGTATTGAAAGAATCTCAATAATAATAATAATATAAAAGAATTTATTGGACTCCAACCTATTCAATACATTACTGGATGTTAACATTTTTAGTTAAACATCGTTAAAATGAAGACATGTTTCGCCCTCCATGTGGGGCATCATCAGTCATATCAAAGCACCTCAAAATTAAACCAGACGTCTGGTTGGAAATTATGAGCAATATATGTAAGAAAGAATACATTAAAAACACGTACAAAGTCCTATCCAAAACGAAATAACAACAGACTAGTTACACATAGTAAAATACGCTAGTGGTTTCTTAATATTAAAATGAGGTTATCATATGCACAGTATAAAAATGGAAGTAATCAAAGTCCGTATGATATTGAGTTTGATGGTAGTTCTGCGTACTATATACAAATGTTGGCAAAATAGTTTATTGTCTCTTTAATATTCACGTGGAATCATGTGAAGACCTATCTGTTGGTAAATTACATTATTGAAAGTGAAGAAATTGTTATTCAATGTAAAATTCAGAATCCGAGTAAATTCATCTATTTTGCCTATACTTAAATTGCTGAACATGGAAAGATTGTTCTTGATCAATTGTACGGTGCTGTTAACGGGTACATTAGCATACATGTTAGTAATATCGGATGAATGAAGAGTGGGTGTTTGGATAAATTAAAGTGTTTAATTTTATTGTAAAATTTTATGGAATTCATTACTGATGTATAGGCTTGAAAACAATAGAGTGAGTTGAGGAATTTGTGAATGAACCAAGATACCTCATAGGTTGGACTGTTTCTGAAGTTGAAAATGGGTCTTATGGGGATGTCCGCTTTACGGATCTTGGGTAGCACTTTTGCTGTGGAAAGCTTCAGATTCACAATAATCATTTTGGATTTTTCAAAGTCGTTAAACAGAAACGAAACGTTGTTGGTGAAAATAATTTGATAGTCACGTGTAATTGAAAGGATGTCCATTCGAGGGGGCAAACGAGAGTGGAAACTTCTAAATGAGTTTCATATAGTTTGTGGTTCAGAGGAGATTTCTTTTTATGGAGGAATTTGTTTTCAATCCAGATTTTATAGGTTTTAAGCTGAGTCTCGCAAGTTTTTGCTGTGTTCCTTGGAATGCTCTTCCAAAAACAACACTTAGCAAACATAACACCCCAAATAACAGAAAGCCAACTGATTTTCACCAATCTGTAGTAAACGTAAGTAAAATCAATCTTGATGCTGATGATCTCGATGTGCTGAGCAAGGGACCTAAACATAACTGGGGTAATCCTTCTAACCATAATAATTTTATTTCCACCATACCTGAAATGGAATTGGCCATTAATAAATTACCCATAAACATACAAGAAGAGATCCAATATGAAGTCAAACACAAGCTATCTTCTATCCTTAATCAACAACAAACCATTCCAACACATAACTCATAGCTAAAGTAAACAAACTAAAGAAAAAAAGTCAAACACGACAACTTAATAATAACAAAAGCTGAACAAGGGAACACTACCGTAATCATGGACAAAAGTGACTATATCAATAAAGCACGTATGGTTTTTGCAGAGAACAACTTCATAACCTCTAAAAAAGGTCCAACTAATAAAATACAAAGACCGGGCAAGTTGGCCGTGTGGTCAAGGGCACGCGGCTGTGAGCTTGCATCTGGGAGATAGTGGGTTTGAATCCCACTGTCGGCAGCCCTGAAGATGGTTTTCCATGGTTTCCCATTTTCACACCAGGCAAATGCTGGGGCTGTACTTTAATTAAGGCCACGGCTGCTTCCTTCCAACTCCTAGGCCTTTCCTATCCCATCGTCGCCATAACTTTTGTCTGTGTCGGTGCGACATAAGGCAACTAGCAAAAAAAAAATACAGAGAGACCTAAAAACCATCATGAAGATGATCTATTCGAGCCACAAATATAAAGGGTTAGCACTAACGCGCGCTACTTGGGAAGCATATCTTCAACAGCTGAACATCAATCTTAAGCTAGAAGCTGTGAATGATTCACACGTAAATGCTGTTCGAAATTTCACAGCAATAAAAACTCGCTGCCTATCTGAACTTCAACTCAATGAAGAGACATCAACGAAATCTGTTAGACAACTGCGCGATATACTTAGAACATGCGAATATGAAGCTTGGTGTGCATATCCACAAAAAGGAAGAGGTGTTGAGTTATTTGCTCAAGTTCCTGCTGCTAATTCTTGGGTTACCAGAAGAGATGGTTTAACTTGTTCGGAATGGAGGGAGATGTTGAAGATGACCGCAATGGTTGCACCAGTACGTACTCTGCCGGGACGTTCTACCAGCACATGCCACTGCAGACACTGCAGTGAGTATGAAACCTTACCACATGTGCTGGGGAGTTGCCCTCAAGGAGAACTGCTTAGGATCAAACGCCATAACATCATCAGAAACCTGATTGCTAATGCTCTTCGTCTCAAAAATCTAGTAGTGTACGAAGAAGTCCACTGCCTCGCCAAAGGAGGCAGTACTCGCATGATTGATATTATAGCGATTGACAGACGGAGGAACGAAGCAGAAATTATTGATCCTACGGTACGCTTTGAATCTTCAGCCTCTCAGCCGACTGACGTAGACAATGAGAAAAAGGATATCTATAATCCAACCATCCCTTTCTTTCTTGAGTCGTATAACCTTAAAAAAATTACGGTGACTGGACTTTTCTTTGGCGCGAGGGGAACAATTCCCAAATCTTTCGTCACATGGCGACAAAAATATAAACTAGCGAGAAGCCTACAAGATGAGATAGTCGTCTCACTCATCAAATACTCCGTTTCGATTCTTCGTCACCATTTATATGGAGTTCATGCCAAATAACATGGTTAATTGTAACCTATCATTTTTTTAAACATTAATCTTTTTATCTTCCCTCAAAATTGTTATTGTGTATTATTCTGTGTCTTATGGCAAATCTAGAGTGTCCTGGATCAGACTAAATAAATAAATAAAACAAGATAAAACAGTCATAAAATCTAGTTTGTGGAAAAAGCAATACTTAAATGCAAATAAAATTCAATAATGAACTTGTCATAGTATTATATGTACATGGAATGAATACTAGTGTTCATCTAAAAAAGTACACGTTAGTTATTTGTAGAACAAGACATACATTTGGATTGTACAGATTGCTTGACATTAATGAAGCGTGGATTAATTAAAAATATCGAAAAATAAATCTTCGAGCGTTGTTGACTGAGAATAAGGTACGTAGAATACAGTAGAGTTGTTGACTCCAAGTGGTTGCGTAATAAGGTCAAAAGGTGCTTGAAGCATCAGTATAGAAGTGTTGTGCCTCCTTCTAGAATAATCTTTGTAATAGATTGTAGTCGCGAGCTGTCTAGCGTAGATTCAACAAATAGGGTATTCAATAAAGCCTTAGATGTGGGAGAATTCGCAATGTAGCGCGTGTTGAAAACTGAAATGTGTAAGAAAATAAATGTAAGTTTTGAAGAATAGAGAACATTCTATTAATGAGTGGAAGTTTAACAACGCTTACCCCTAGTGTTAACAGAGAGGTGACTAGTCTTGTTGGTTGTTTGAGACGATCTAGCAGTTGTTATTCTACTGCTACGTGTATTGTAGGGGTGTGTCTGTGAAGGCGGAGAATGAGTCAGGAGAGGGGAGGTAGGCGGAGCATTGAGGACATTAGGAGTAGGTGGAGGGGGTGTGGCGTGAATCGGTGACTTGGGAGTGGCTACTATTGCGTTATGGAAATTGCTGACGTGTTTATAATTAAATATTTTCATGAAATTATTTGTATTTATGTTGAAGACTGAGTAATTTAGGGATTTGTTCAATTAATGGGCTATTTGTGTCAAGAACATCGTTTAGATTACTATTAATGTTATAATGCTGATCTAGAAAAATGTAAGCGTTTTCAAACTCGGTCATCAGTTTACTCTTGTTGGCGTGTTTCAATTCTTTTCAGTAATTAATAATATCAGCTAAAATTGTATGTGCTTGTTTATGATAAAGCATCGCATCTCTTATAAATATATGTTTCTTTGTTTTTTTCCCCCCTTACTAATTGTACTCGCTTCGGCAGTACATATACTAAATTTTTCTACTAATTATTTTATGTTGCACCAACACATACAGGTCTTATAATGACAATGGGATAGGAAAGGGCTAACACTAGGAAGGATGCTACCATAGCCTTAATTAAGGTAGAGTCCCAGCATTTGGCTAGTGTGAAAATGGGAAGCCACAGAAAACCATCTTCAGGGCTGCTAACAGTGCGGTTTGAACGTACTATCTACTGAATGCAACCTGATAGCTGTAAGATCCAAACTGTACAGCATCTCACTAGGTAATAAGGTATAAAACACCCACAAAGAGACCCTGTGCAAGGCTACAGCTGCAATTCACACCTCTTGCGTGAGAGGGAGCCTTATTGGCTGTTAATGAGACCAGTCTACTGAACATTACCAATCTTTCATGAAGGTTTTAAAAAAGCCAGTCAGCCCTGCAGTGTAGGGGTATCGTGCCTGCCTCCTACCCGGAGGCCCCGGGTTCGACTCCCGGCCAGGTCAGGGATTTTTACCTGCATCTGAGGGCTGGTTTGAGGTCCACTCAGCCTGCCTAATTACAATTGAGAAAGCCAAGGATAACGGCCGAGAGGATCCGTCGTGCTGACCACACGACACCTCGTAATCTGCAGGCCTTCGGACTGAGCAGCGGTTACTTGGTAGGCCATGGCCCTTCGGGGCTGTTGTGCCATGGGGTTTAGTTTAAAAAAGCCAATCACAAAGTTGCATCTCATGAACTACAGTCAGTTTAGCTTCAGTTCTCACTTTGAACATAAACATTTTCTACAACACATTGTCTTCAAAACAAGTTAAGGCGACACTCCAGAGATAAAAAGATATTTTACCTAATGCATGGATTTTCACAAAACTTTGTGGGAATGTCACCTACATAAAAATAGAGATATCACAAACATTTCTTTCATATACAATTACAGCTGAACCTGCTTTATACGTAACTCTGTTCTGCGTAATTCGTATTTGTACGTAATTTCCTTTAGGTCCCGACAAAATGTAATTTAAAAGCATGTTAATTAAACCTTATTTATACGTAATTCGCTGTTATACGTATTAAGTGTCAGTGAAATATAACTGAGTTGTGCGCAATTGTAATGAGCACGTGCTTTTTTAAAAGAAACTACTGTATTTACGAAGTTTCCTCTTTGTCGGCATAGGCGGAAGTAGAGCGGTCAGGTTTCGGTGCTGAAACAGAAGACAAAGAGTTTCGCCGAAAGACATTGTTGACCCTTACTTATTGGCGGCGTAACAAAAGCCAACTCGCTCCTCCTCTACCTTCGTCGTTTTTTACCTTCACAATGCCGCCAAAGATTAAGATACATTACAAGCAAAGTGGGTGGTTTCGGTGCGGAAACAAAAGAAAATACAGTAAATTTGTTTGAATATCAGAATTTCTTTCGTGGGAACAAAGGAGAAGTAAAATGTCCACAGTGCCGGTATCTGGTATTTACTGTTGAACAGTAGTTTTGTCATTCACTTGCTTTTGATTAGCCATGGAGGACAGTAAAAAGGAAAAGTTATACCCTAGATGAAAAAGTAAAATTTAAATGAGAAGTGGACGCTAATCCACACAAAACAAAAACTGAAATTGCTTTAGACTTAGGGATTGCTTATACCACGCTATGTACAGTCATAAGGAAAAGAAACATTTTGGACGAGTTCTTAAAACTGGGTTGAAAATCAGCAAAGCGCAGCCGTAAGCAAGAAGGAAGGTACATAGATTTGGAGAAAGCACTTTTCACATGGTTCCAGCAAAAGCGGTTTGCAGCTCTACCAATTGCTGAAGGCAAAAATGATAGATTTAACTAAAATTATGAGTATCACTGCTGATTTCAAGGCTTCATCAGGATGGTTGCAAGGATTTAAAGATCGTCATGGAATGACTCAAAAGATGTGGACGACGTCACAATGCAACACTGGAAAGAACAGGTTCTGCCAGGTATCGTAAGCGATGATCAGCCTCCAAACATCTACAATTGTGATGAGACCGGCCTATTCTACAATCTCCTTCCTAATGAAACAGTAGCTGAAAAAGGTGACTCATGCCACGAAGGAAAGAAAAATAAAATTCGTCTAACAGTACTTCTCGCCACCCATGTAGATGGATCTGACAAACTTTCTCCACTTGTGATAGGAAAATCGAAGAATCCGAGGTGCTTTAACGGTGCGAAAACTAAACCTACGGAATATGAATCTAACAGAAATGTTTGGATGACTATGCATCTAATGGAACAGTGGTTGAAAAAACTGGACATTAAAATGAAAAATGAACAGAAGAAGATCCTTCTTCTTATGGATCCATGTGCAGCACATCCATCTCAAATCGCTCTGGAGAATGTCCGAGTGGGATTTTTCCCTCCTACAACCGCTTGATTTGAGCATCATTGCAAATTTCAAAGTGCATTATAGAAAAATGCTGGTTCAACATTTAATACCACTGAGTGATGCAGGAAATGAATCTCTCTCCATTAATTTGCTACAAGCCATCGACTTTATTTCGGCTGCCTGGAAGCAGGTGTTATCCTTCACAATCAGCAACTGTTTCCGCAAAGCTGGTGTCTTACTAGAATAGGGTGCCTCTAATGATGGTTATGGAGACAAAATTTTGTCTGGCAATGAGCTAATGCTACCGGAGGGTGTAGAATTAGATACTTTTGTGCATTTCAATGATAATCCGGCTGTACGTGGAGAACTATGAAGAGATTATTTCTGACGTATATCAACAACGCGGTGGTGATGAACCAGCTACAAGCGATAGTGACAGTGATGAAGATGGAGATAATGACTTGAATCTTGAAACACCTGAACTGAGTGAAGTGTAAAGTGCAAACGATGTGCGTAGGCGTTACATTGGTGTAAAAAGTTGTAGTGAAAATGCTTTGAATCCATTACTAATTTTGCAAAAGGAGGTTTATACTCTTAATGCAAGAAAAGTGAAACAAGCCAATCTATCTGAATTCCTTAAGGCTGGACCAAGTTCAAAATAATATTTTCTCTCTTAATGTATTTATTATTCGCAAGGATTTACACATGTAGGTCTATTCCATTGGTTTTTCAGTAAATATGTGATGTATTGTGTAAGTCTGATTTCTAAGTAATTCTGAGTTACACGTAGTTTCTTCTTTTCCCCTTGCTATACGTATAAGTCAGATTCAACTGTAATAGTTTTTCCAATTAAAAAAAAAAATTTAATTCCATTTTTTCATAAAATTTAATTAACATGTTAATGTAAATTCGTTATTAGGTAGATAATACTTATTTTAAAAGCACTACATATCGATTTTTCTGTACATAATTTATATAAGATATATCGTACTAAAGTTTGTGTAATTTTTAAGTTCTGAAATTTTGGACTTAAAAATCCCTACTACTTGAACAAATTTTGCAATCAAAAATTCCATACACAGGTTTCTTAATATATCTGTGATACATATACCATACAAATTTTGTTACATTTGGCAGAATATTATGGGAGAAAAATGGAATTTAAATGTTAAATTACAATTGCCAAACACAAAGCATTACTACAGTGATAAATTGTTTGAATTCAGCGGAATAACTTTGTGACAAGAAATCCTTTCAATTTCAGTCATTAAAAATTTTTACCAAAATGACCAAAATATTGATTTTTATCTCCAGAGTGTCGCCTTAAGAGAACACCCAGTGTTGGGCATTGAGACAGAAGTTTATAATAAATGAAAGATTTGAAAATGGCAAATTGGTGGCCATGGACAGTGACAAAAGTGGCAAGAAGGAAGAGACCGTACCTCGATCCTGTATTCCTTTACAAACCACACGTGAATCAGCTGAAACCCTCATTCAGTTTATGGAGCAGCAAGAAGATGACATTTAATTCTTGGACATTTTACTCTTGAGTATTAGAATGGACATCAGAAAGGGAAATGAAAGGTAAAAGCCAGAAGGAAGTTACACGACTCCTTTAAAAGAATATCAAAATATTGTAAGAACAAGTAGAGTGGATAATCTGTCTTTTCCAATTACCCATTCCTCCCCTCCCTTTCAATAGGACAGATAGCCCACCTGGTAGCCATAATCATTAAAACATCAATTTTATATGATGTGACGCTGTGGCTAGCCGGTTCAAGTCTTTCTGGTGGAAAATCTTTTAACTCAGAATGTTGGCTGGCAGGGCAGGAGAGGTGGTGATATACAATTTCTAATCACTAGATTGCGTGCCAAAAGCCTGGATTGAATTCCAAACCTTTCTGCAGTATTCATATGTAATGCGGGCATATATGAGGGCAAGTCAATAAGTATCTGCAATCAATTTTTATAATTATTACAAAAAGAGTACACACTTTTTACTGATATCAGTTTTCAACATAGTCACCCTGATTTTCAATGCACATGGTCCACCATTTCATAAGCTTTCTGATACCCTCTACAAAAAAAGTTTTTGGTTGCGCAGCAAGCCACGTATGCATCGCTTCCTTCACCTGTTGATCGGAGCTGAATCAACGGCCTCTTAGAACATTTTTAAGTGGCCCAAACAGATGGTAATCGAATGGGGGGAGATTGGGACATTTTTGATAAAAAATACAGGCGAAAACTTCGAAAGCGTAAATTATTCAAGGAATTCAGATATTTAAAAAATTATTCACAGTTCGTTTACATTTAAACACCTCGAAACACAGCATCTGAAGACTGAGCGGTGTGGGCGGCGGTATGTGGACGCGCATTGTCATGCAACAACGGAACTCCTTCCGACAATGGACCTCTGCGTTTGTTGCGAACTGCAGGTTTTAACTTGATTATCAGCATATCGCTGTAACGTTCACTGTTTACTGTTTCCCCCTTTTCCTGGTAATGTTCCAGGATTAGCCTCTGAGAGTCCAAAAACAGTGTGAACATCACTTTTCCTGCAGAAAGTTGACTCTTGAATTTCTTTTTGGCTGGGGATCCGGAATGCTTCCATTCCATGCTCTGACGTTTGCTCTCTGGGTCAAAGTGGTGCACCCATGTTTCATCTCCAGTGATGATCCTTTTCAGAAACGTTTCACCTTCATTAGCACGATGGTCAAGTAGGTGCTGACAGATTCTCACATGATTGCACTCCTGTTCTTCATTGACTTGTTTAGGAACCCATCTCGAACAGACTTTGTGATAGTTAAGCCTGTTATGAATGATTTCATATGCAGAACTATGGCTAATGTGCATAAGGTTTGCCACGGTCACTCGTCTGTTATGCAGGATCATATCACGCATTTGTTCAATATTGGCATCAGTTACGACTGCAGATGGACGCCTGGATCTTTCCTCATCCTTCACACCCGTGCAACCCCTTTTGAACTGGTCAATCCACTGGTAGACACTGCGCTGTAGCAAAACATTGTCCCCGAATTATGCTGAAAGTCTTCTCTGAGTTTCCGCTCCTGGTACACCCTCGGACCACAAAAAACGGATTACGGAACACTGTTCTTCCTTGGTTCAAACAGAGAGTGGCATGGCCATCTTTACGTCGCAACAGCACAAGCTGTACTGATCTGATAACACAGACATAGACAACGGTGCCATCTAGCGGCTGATGAGTGCACAACGCCATAGAGCCAACCTAAAGACAATTAGAGCAAAATTGCAGATACTTATTGACTTGCCTATGTAACGCTGTTGAAGGCAATTCATCCGTTGGATGGAGATGTTACGCCTTGAGCATATCTCTTGGTGTTATTCGACAGGAGTAGGCTATATCCCGACACCTGGTTTCATCCTCTCCCTATATCATCATCCCATATCCAGACACACAGGCTGCCCATGGGGTCAGATAGAAAGACCTGCAGCAGGAGAGCCAAACATGACCCCAAGACAGATAATCAAGGTAAATCAATGTTTAAGTTGGGTGCTGCTTGAAGTGACAATGGTTGGTTTACTCACCTAGGAACAACTTCAATTTTGTTTCTTATAGTTCTTAATATAAGTTAGCAGATCATTTCACAAATTTCAAGAACAATTTCCAAAAGCAAATTTTCCCATGCATGTAACAATTTTCAGGAACGGAAGCCAAGGCTGAAAACCTTGTAAAAAAATGTAGTATGTAGAATTTTGGATCTTCAGTTGATATTCTCTGATGAGGTGTGGTTTAACTGACACAGTTGTATGAATTCTCAAAATAATATACATTGGGCACCTATAAATACTCAAATGACACAAAATTATGCTGCATAACTCTAGAAACTGTATATGGTGCTAGAGAGACAAGAGTTTAAAGAATAACAGCCCTTCATTCCTCCCTTTTTCTTCTTGAAGAAGCTCCACTCTTCCTGGAAAACTCACTATTTATAAGTGACTACACAAGAGAACCTTCAAATGCAGCTCATCAAGCTAGCGGCAGGTCACAAGCTGCGATCAGTTGCAACATATCATCAGTAAACGAGGTCTGGTAGTTGCTGATAAATGAGAAAGGTTGTTGTTGGGTATTCAGCCCGAAGGCTGGTTTGATCCTCTGCAGCTCCGCCAACAGCTGTCATAAATAGTCTAGGAGTCACTGAAGAGGCGTACTAGGGAAATGAGGAGTGAGGTAGTTTCCCATTGCTTTCCTCAATGAGAAAGGGAATGATGCCAATTTAACTGACCTACTTCAAAAGAAGATCCTGACATAGCAGACATACAAAGCAACTGAAGAGAATTTGTCTTACACAGCAGAATACCTGGCAGAATGAACTGACCTGCCCCACCCATCACAGGACCACAAGGCTGGCTCAATCCCTCCCCTTCCTGTCGCTTGCAATGACCAGAAGCACTCAGCGCAGCCATACGCAGTGTGATATTATCTGAACTTGCACTCTGAGCACGAACAGGTCGTCCCACCACATTACCATAGGAACCTGCAGCAAATACAACCCAGAAAATTGCTTGTAAAAAACACAATAATTTCATCTGAAATAAAGGTAATATGAGGTTGGACTGCAAATTTGCCAAAGCTCTCAACCATAGAGATGAGGTGAAAATATGAGTAATTCCGCTATCAATATAAAATACAGATGTCATCAAGCTACACCTAGAAATGTTTGCTTGCTGATATTTTGTCACACCTTCAGTTTTGAGAAGACTGAATGTCCATAAAAGGTCCATGCATCATCACTTATGCAACAGCAGTAGGATGGACAGCAGGAAATCTGTAACTATCTGCACTTGTACAGGACAGTCAAAGTGCTACCTGAAGTCCTGTTTATGCTACTATGTTTCTTTCTATTGGTGGAAAAAGCAAATTTCCTGCACAAGGTAATAGATTTAACCCACTGCAGCAGTTTAAAATGCACAGCATAAATCTCTGTCAGCCATCTTACCTTGTTTATATCAATCGGGACCTGTGATGAAACCTCAGCAAGAACATTTCTGGACACAATTTAATGGGTCAAAGCCTCATGGCAGAAAATTTTATTCATCATTTAATTACCTTTATTAATCACTGATATAGCTTACTTCATTTTGAACTACAAGCATTCAATTATTTGATTTGTTCAAGAGTCAGTGTTTGCAGCTTTCCATACCTACACACACTTAAACAGCAACTTTCAGACAAATATTTCCATCATTTGTGGAATTCTATAAAGAAATTGCATGTTTCTTTATAAAGAAAATGAAATAAAGCACAAAGTGATTAATAAATAACAGATGAGCATGCCAAAACCGAAAGATGTGAAGACAACACCAAAGTTGGTTCTATTAAAACAATTTACAGTATAATCCTTCCCTATAAAACCTGAATATTTCATAACAATGTGTTGAGACATTCAAACCAATATCTCATAATCAATCATTTGAAGTACTACGTCCACAAACCAAGGTTGAACTGTCTAGCTAATTGAGTACAATATTCACTTATTTTTCTGTTATTCCTTTTATGTCGCAATGACGCAAACAGGTTTTATGGCGACGATGGGATAAAAAATGGCTAAGACTGGGAGGGAAGCAATCGTGGCCTTAATTAAAGTATAACCCCAGCATCCGGCTGGTGTTAAAATGGGAAACCACGGAAAACTATCTTCATGGCAGCCAAGAGTGGGGGTTCAAAACCACCGTCTCCAGAATACGAGCTCACTGCTACATGATCCAAACCGCATAGTCAACTTACTCACTCTCTTTAATTTTCAGTACTTTGATGTATTTTTCTAGTTATCCTAAACTCTGGAGATGAAAAAAGAATTCTCAAGGATGCCCCTTCAAGGTGTATAAATTAGTGTTGGCTACCGATTGTATGATTTGAAGCAGTGTAGCTATTCATTCAACTGTCAAAGTGAATCAAATAGCAGCAATGGTGACCTCACGGCATATGATTCAGCTGACTCGCAGCAGACAGTGCAGAGTGACGTACTCACGGATCAGTGAAACACAACACACAACACACACACAGTTCATTACCAGAACACTGGACATTGGTGGGGAGCCAAACTTATGCTGTAGGCGAGACATACAGAGCCATAGCTCACTGAAAGAATCGTACGCTACAGCGTAAGCTCATTTAAAAGTAATACACTCTTCTTACTGGGAGGTTTAAATAATAGTTGGATTTATTTGCAGATTTAAAAAGGAAATCAAAACATTGTTCCAAAGTAGCTAGTGTAGGTAGAATTCTTATTTGTTTAATAAATCTTAGTATGATAACTTAATTGAAATTTGACAATTAATTCAACTCAGCTTTCTAGCCTAACCTATGACTGTGAGTCATGCTTATAACGACTCAAAATTATCTGTTTTATATTGGGAAGAACCGCTCAGCATTCTCTCAGTTCGTATGTCACATCACTGCACAAGACTTCAGTCATCGAATCACGAGACCTCCAATGTACGTGGACAGTGAGTATGTGAGCCAACTGACACAATAGCCTAAAAAGAGGTCGAATCAGAAAACCATGAATACAGTGAAATTTCCAAGTTCTTTGAAATCATTTAAGAAAAGACTAGGCAAACAATTGATAGGGAATCCACCAGCTGGGCGACAGCCCTAAATGCAATCATTAATGACTGTGGGTACAGATATTTTTCATCTAATACTATATACTTACTGTATTTTCTCGCATAATTAATGCCCTTGCACAATTGACGCATCCCAATATTTTTTTTGGTCCAAAGTGGAAAAAAAGAAATGTTTACGTATTTGACACAATCTTCGAAAATCCATCGCTCAGCTCCAGATGCGTTTCGAAATAAAGATGTCAACTACTCAGGTAGCAGGCTTCCTATTGCGAAACCGGCATTGCAATTACCGGGCAACATGCTGTTATCAACCGGGCGGAAATATCACTGCACTAGTTCAGTGAGATAATCAGCGCAGAAGTGACTAATAACGCTCTATTCCAGTCTGGTACAGACGTATTTTATGAGCGTTTCAGGCACGGGAAATGTGTTTTCTATGAACTCAAAATTGTTTGTTAGTCCACAGTGAGCAAGTATTCGAGTAATACTGCATCATATAAACTCGTGGTGATCAGTTATGCGAAACATACGGGAATAGAGCAGTAGGCTGCAAGTATTCAGTGTCGGAATGCAACATGCGCTACCGCGGTAACAGAGAAGTGCACTTCAAGTGACCAAAAAGTCTCCGAAGCATTTTCTCACGGCAAGTTCCCGATAGTAGGAAAGAATCTGCTTAGATATGATTTCATTGCGCAACGTTGGATATGCTGTTTCTCATGAAATGCTGTATTTTAAAGGATGAAAATAGCTCCTGCACATGGAATCAGTGTCTTGGATTTGAAGGTTAGCCGAGGCTTGACGATTAATTTTATGAAGAGAAATGGACTTTCTCTTCGACGAAGAACATTATGCCACAAAATGTCAAATGATTTCATCCAGAAAGTAATTTTCATCACTTTGTGGTTGGGATTACAAGATACTAAAATCATTCCGTATTGACCGTTTTCACTTTACAATGCAAATTTAATATATCCTCCTGTTCAATACATATGTACCGTATATAAAGTTGTGATTGAGAAGCGTAAAGTGAAAGAAATATTTGCTCTCCCAAATAGGAATCACAGGTCAGACGCCAATCAGTTTCCATATGCCAGAAAGTCAAATAATAATTGATAAGAAAGGGACATCGAGTGTTATCGTACGCGCTCCCGGCAGTGAAAAAGAATGATGTACTGCAATGCTTGCTGCAACAGGTAATGGCAGAAAGCTTGCACCGTATGTTCTAAAACTAAAAACAATGTCTAAAGTAACATTTCCGCGAGGGATCCTTGTTCGTATCCAAGAAAAAAGGGTGGATGAACACGTCACTCCTACAAGATTGGATACGAACGATTTGGGGAAATTTAACAGGGTCCCCTCCTTCGATGTCCGGCCCTTCTCGTGTTGGACACTTTTCTTTATTTGCCGGTATATCATTATTATGTGCTTATATGAATTGTACTTTATTAGTATATGTTTATTTTACTTCAGGTCGTATTGTCAGCTCGTAACAGGAAGAATATTTTCCAGTGTTGGTACTTCAAACTCGCATGTCCTACTTACCTGATGTAACCTATTTGACTTCTCAGAAAAAACTCACACACAGGAATTTTACGCCAAATGACAATTAACAGCAAATGAGTTGAACCAATTGCGTGTATATTATATTTGATTCATCCTTTAAATGTAAACAAACTGTGAATAATTTTTTAAATATCTGAATTCCTTGAATAATTTGCGCATCCGAAGTTTTCGCCTGTATTTTTTGTCAAAAAAAGTGTGTGCGAGAAAATAGGGTATTTAATGGAGTTGTAACTGTGGAGGAAAGGCTTTGTAACATCATGACCTGATGCGAAGAGGTGGAAACTTTAATCTGAAAGCTAGGCGATGCATACGAAAGCAGTTCATAGAATGAAAACTAGATGGCAGCAGCGAGCACTGAATACTGTTGCTGCTCTCTATCAGTACATACTAGACAGATGTAATAGGAACGGTGACTCCAATATGTAGTGAACCGGATCACCGCATTGATTCATTAACAAGAACGGAATCAAATTAATCGATTCAGTAAAATGAATAGAATATCCCATCACTAATGTCGATACCCGAACACTTTATGAAGCTGAGAAAGATAAATTATTTTGCCAGGGGCTGAGAAGAAATAATTTGGAAGAAATGAGATTGGTGAGAACCTGTCTACTAAGGCACTGTGTATAAGATACAGATTCAAATCAATAATTAAACAAAATTGTGAGTAAGGCCAATATTTAGTATAATACAATTTCTTCTGCTAAATAAATAGTCATCTCATACTAGTAAAAGATTATTACTTAGGTAGACTTGGCATTGGATTTGAATGCTTGTTCGTACTATCAAGATGATATAGATGTTTATTCCCATAGGGAACATGAAATATTTGTCCTGAATGAGTAATTTGCAATACCAATATAATGGTCCATTATTGGACATTATAAATTTTCCAGCTAACTCATTCTTGGTTGCCTATGTTTCGCCCTCGTGTGGTAGGTGTGCTAAGTACCAACTGATGAGCCCAACTTAGCACACGAGGGCGAAACGCAGGCAACCAAGAATGACACGTAAAATAAATACAAAATTTAATCCACCTTCTCAATACTTTGTATTTATGTATTTTGTATTTATTTTATGTGCAATCTTAATTCAAAACGGAACCAACTATGAAGTTTATAACCTTGAACCAAGAATGAGTTAGCTGGAAATTTTATAATGTCCAATAACGGACCATTAAATTGGTATTATAAATTTACTCATTCAGGACAAATATTTCACGTTCCCTACGGGAATCAACATCTATATCATCTGATGGCCAGGCAGGCATCAATTTTTGGAAGTGAGACATAGTCTCTCATAGTGCATGGGCACTGCTGGTGGCTTCAACTAGTCTATGCACTGGCCTCCACGGTATGCACTAGCCTTGTGTCTTGGTAGGTGTGCTAATTACCAACTGATGAGCCCAACTTAGCACACGAGGGTAAAACGCAGGCAACCGAGAATGAGTTAGCTGGAAAATTTATAATCTCCAATCATGGACCATTATATTGGTATTTTAAATTTACTCATTCAGGACAAATATTTCATGTTCTCTATGGGAATCAACATCTATATCATCTGATGGCCAGGCAGGCATCAATTTTTGGAAGTGAGACATGTCTCTCATAGTGCATTGGCACTGTTGGTGGCTTCAAATAGCCTATGCAGTGGCCTCCACGGTATGCACTAGCATTGCGTCTTGGTAGGTGTGCTACGTACCAACTGATGAGCCCAACTTAGCACACGAGGGCAAAACGCAGGCAACCAAGAATGAGTTACCTGGAAAATTCATAATGTCCAATAACGGACCATTATATTGGTATTATACTATCAAGGTTACGAGTAGACTAGGGAATCTAGAATCCTGAATGTGTTCCACACAGAGCAATCAACAACAAGTTCTCTACCTAAGCCTCGCAATGACATCACATTAAGTCTACTCATTTTGAAAGCAGTAGTTCAACAGAATGTAGTTTTTCTCAGAAAACTCAGGAAAAATGATGATTTTCAGTTTAAGACAGCAGAATAATGCTTTTTGTGCCTTTTGTAGCTCCACTAGGAAACAAGATGTGCTTTGTTTCTTCCACTTCACTTGCTTCACCAAAGTCTTTCTCCACAGAGTAAACTGTTGAGGTCTTCTTCAATAAATCTAAGTGCATGACCCCCGGAGACAGTGGCGGGGTTTCAGGGGTTTCACATCATAATTTGGGTTCACGTCTCAAATATACTAAACTAGAATGCAAATCAGTACAAAATAATTTACCTAAATCATTTAAGTTCTTTGTACGGTTGCTTCTCCACTCATAATATGGTTGAAGCTCTGAATTTATGACCCCAACTTGGCAGGTTCGATACTGGCTCAGTCCGGTGGTATTTGAAAATGCCTAAATATGTCAGCTTCGTGTCGGTAGATTTACTGGCACTTAAAAGAACTCCTGCAAGACTAAATTCCAGCACCTCGGTGTCTCCGAACACCATAAAAGGAGTTAGTAGGATGTAAAGCCAATAACATTATTATTATTATTTATTATTATTATGACTAATACTAAAATGTTTTCATTCCGTACTGTGCTGGTGGGCCTCCTACAGGGTGACGTCCTCTCTCAGGCCAAAGAGATGCGTTGCGGTGATTTAAGGTGCGGAGAAGGTTGAGAGGGGGCCGACCATGGGCTATAAAATGAACTGTTACGCCATTCGCTTTGGTGAGGAGAATGGAAAATGATGGAAAACCATTTTCAGGATAGCCGATGGTGGAGACCAAACCCACTGCCTCCTGAATGCAGTTCTGAAAAGTCACAGTGAAACCGTGGCCACTGTTAGCCGAAGCTACTCAGCTCGGTCCAGCTAAAATTCCCAGCAACTTTGCTACAATGCTGTACTGTAGCGAATATTAAAAGATGCGAACACTATTCTTGGTTTTACATACCATGAAATTCACCTAGCTATGACAACTAACATAAAAATAGTGGGTACTAAAATTAATTCTTGAAACAATTCTCCACCCAGAGTGTAAAGCAAACTGCTTCCCACAATTACGAACACCTGTTCAGAATTACCTGCTAGTGAAATCTTCTGGCGATGTAATGCAACAGTAGCTTCTGGGAGCTCTGGCCAACAGTAACAGGGGAGGTGGCGGACCCTTGTGGTCAGCTGTAATACTATCTCTGCTTTCAGGGTGGTTACAGACGGATAGGCACGTACCTTACCATGCACCTCGCTCATGGCGGTTATCTGTGCTAAAAACCATGACGTCATCTCCATGGGCATGCTCGTAGCAAAATCTCCAATGTGCTACCTGCATTGTCAGTCGAAACGAACAGCTGTCAGTGTAACGGAGCTTCGAAATAAGTCGAATGCTTTCGATCGATTGATAAAATCAGGTTGAAACAAAGGAAACCATTTTGAATTATCCATGAATGTGTGAATATGCATTAGAACTGGGTGTTCACGTGTTGATGTGCTCCTGAGAGCCCACCGCCACTGCCTGGGGAGCATTGAGCTGCTCCACAGCACTATAGCACTAGTATTTAAAATATAGACCGATGACAAGGCACAGTCTCTTGCATACCTGCCAACTTTTAGAAACAAAAAATAGGAAGATTTTTTAATTCCTGGATTTCGGCACATATATTCCTCCACGGTCTAGGTGAAAAAAGGTCAAGATAAAAGGCATACAAATCTACAGTTAAAATACGAATTGACCATTAAATTTAAAATCTTAAGCTACCAAAACATAAAAATGGTTACAAGAAAATATACCTAATCATTCTCATTTATGACACTTAGGGGAATAATAATATTTATGTCACACCGACACACGCAACAAAATGCATAATACCGTATTTTCTTGCGTAATTAACGCACTTTTTTGACGAAAACTTCGGATGCGTAAATTATTCAAGGAATTCAGATATTTACAATTCATTTACATTTAAAAGATACATCAAATATAATATAAACACAATTCGTTCAACTCATTTGCGGTTATCGTCATTTGGCATAAAATTCCGGCGTGAGATTTTTTCTGAAAATTCAAATAGGGCACATCAGGTAAGTTAGACACGTGGGATTGAAGTACTGACACTGGAAAATATTCTTCCCATTACGAGCTGACAATACGACCTGAAGTGAAATAAACATGAGCTAATAAAAGTACAATCCATGTAATATCATAACAATGACATACCGGCAAAAAAGAAAAAAGAAAACGGGCCGATGACCTTAGATGTTAGGCACCCTTAAACAAGCACATTATTGAGGAGTGCCCTCTGAGGAAGTATGGTGGACCAGCCCAAGATGTCATCAGTGCAACACCCCCCCCTTCTTAGAATGGCTACAGCAACTGGACATTGATTTGTAAATGTGAACACTACCATCATTCTTGTCCTTGTGTATAGTGTAAATTTTCTTTTTCTTTTGTATACTTGCCATACGATAAATAAATAAATAAATAATCATCAAAAAAAAGAAAACTGTCCAACATGAAGAGAGCCGGGCATCGAAGGAGGGACCCTGCTACATTACCCCAAACCGTTCGTAACCAATCTTGTACGAGTGACGTGTCAATCCACCCTTCTTCTTCAGGTCTATTCATTTTAATGGAAGTCGTCCTCTATCTGGAAATACAGAGCAATGAGAGTCACGCTGCAAATCATCATCTGCAATCGAAAAATATATATAACTGTATAATGCTGTTATTCTGCTGAATGGTTCATGGCAGAGTAGGTCTGCATTCAAATTGATGTAATTCAGTCCACCTACTAATTCAGCTCTCAACATTCACTGACTATAAAGCTGATAAATGATTGTATCATACAAACAAATCCAAGTTCTGTTAACTAGACCATTCATCATTTCCTGTTTTGGTCCCTTTATTATTGCTACATCACTGTATGCTAATCAAATAATATATAGCCTAGTGCAGGGATGGCGAACCTTTTCCCCACTAGTGTTAGAGATGGGAGTTATATGTTGCAACATGATACTGTATCCTATTCCATCAGTGCAAGCTGTTCCAGAAATATTGTGTTTCACCAGAGACCTTAATACAAAAGTAACTGTCTGATTAAAACCAAGGGGAGGTAGGAGTTTCTGATTGGCTAATGGTTATTAGGAGGCATAGCAGCTCGCTTTAAGGGCACACTCCTGCGCAGGCGCGAGCGAATATTTTGTAACAGTTTAGAAACAGTACTGATATTTCTACCCTGTTACTAGCTGGATTCTAGTTAGTTAGTTAGTTAGTTAGTTATTCGAAGTGCTTTGTATTAGGCTTACAGGTGGCGATACATACAGAACCGCAGTTCCTCGAAACTCTTGCGTGTGGTCTTGCCACTTTGCATCTCGTGTTGCATGCCATATTGTGGACAGAGAGCTAAAGACCCGATACGATTGATGTGGACAAAACTCAATAACACGAAAACAGTTTCTTAGAAAAGTGTTGTGAGAAGGTACAGAATAATAATAATAATAATAATAATAATAATAATAATAATAATAATAATAATAATATATGAAATCTCCGTGGTTCAGGTCGCGGTGCGCCGGCCTCTCACCGCTGGGTTCCGTGGTTCAAATCCCGGTCACTCCATTTATTTATTTATTTATTTATTTATTTATTTATTTATTTATTGTGAACATAACAGGTCATTAGTCCCAATTACAATGTTCACGACAATTGTTTCTTACATGTTAAAAATACATATTAAGAACAAAAACCACTACCTAGTTAGAGTAATCCTAAAACTTAATTACTCTGACACTCATGTCACATTACTAAAATAAAAAAAAGAATAATTATGGTTAATATAACTAATAATACATTACATTACTAATACATTTTAATTAAAATCAGTATAATATTTAAAGCAATTATTTTAACAGGATTTCCACTTGGAATGTAATACATTAAAAAAAAACAAGGTTTACAACATTTATACTAGTTTATACTATTTTTCCTTTTTTTAATCTTCATAATCTATTAAATTATGTTCAGAAGTACAGTGTTACAAGTCGAAATGAATGTAGCTTCGGCCATACTAAAAATATCAACATAAGGATGAATATTGTTGTAGAGCCTCATTGCTCTGTTAATTGGGGAGTTCATATGTATTTCGGTCTTAGCCTTTGATATAAAGAATATATTTCTAGGACGACTTAGTTTATGTGGCACATAAAATGTTATTGATTTCAATATGTTTGAGTCATCAATTACAGAATTAAGATTTGTGCTGGACAAAGCAGAGGGGGGACAGGTTTATCTCCAGGTATTCCGGTTTTCCCTGTCATATTTCCTTCCAGCAACACTCGCCAATATAATTTCATTTCATCTGTCATTCATTAATCATTGCCCCAGAGGAGTGCGACAGGCTTCAGCAACTGGCACAATTCCTATCCTTGCCGCTAGATGATGGCTTCATTCATTCCATTCCTGACCCAGTCGAATTACTGGAAACATGCTGTGGATTTTATTATTATTATTATTATTATTATTATTATTATTATTATTATTATTATTATTTCATATTTGTATGTCTTGGTAGTGACAAGATCAGGTAAGTCTGTTGTGCATGCAATGATCGAAGATTTCATTGGTAATTACCCGTATACTGACATGGAAAGTGAGTATAAGCAATGTTTAATATACGTGCTTTCAATATTTAATAGGATAAACTATGGTAGTGGGTGTAAAGTTCAAGACATTAATATTGTGTGTTAGTGAAATTGCGTTTTTAGGTTACCTAGTTTCGTCATAGAAAATAACAGAGAATAGATATTTCACTGTGACTTGAGTCACGGCCAGCTGGACTCCCTATACAGCATGATGTCGGGAGCTGGAATCCAGTGTGACTGTGGATTTTAATCCAGCATCTATGGAACATGGCCACAATACAACGGACGTGGAGTGCACGCACGATACATGCAATAGTAGTATTGAGCAGAATGCAAAAACGAATTTGAAGCTTGATATCACTCAACAAATTATGGAGGATATGTTAAAAGAGGAAGAACAACTGGAAATCGCCAGGGACCTGTTGAAAAGTATTCTTGCAATTCAGCAGAAAAATATGAAGATTGAAATTCAGCAAGTTTTAAAGAAATTGGAGGAAGCCCTAGATGCGGGATCTACACACAGAAAAGCTTGGAAAGCAACTAGAGCATTAATGCAAAAGGATTTGCCCGTTCAAGAGAAGGTAGAACAGAGCACCACAAACAGAAACGTAGAACAGGATAAATGGAAAATAGCGTTATCCAAGAAGAAGAAGAGGGAACAGAGGCAGAAGAAGACAGATGAAGATGAAGGTACTCGAACTGAACCAGTACCGGTATCTGAAACTGTTAAAAAGAACGAGCAACGGAAACATTCAACTATAAGAAGCCGCCCAGAAGCCGTACTTATTAAACTAATGAATGGCAAGACTTTTGCAGATGTTGTGAAGGATATCTGCAGCGAGGTGAAGCCGGAAGACAGTGGCGCTGGTATTAGATCGATCAGGAAAACTATATCTGGAGCAGTTCTTCTTGAATTTAATAAGGCCACGGAAAAGGAGAACAGAGAAAATTTTAATAAATCACTTAAAGGTGCTCTTGGACATGATGGCGAAGTAAAGGTTTTGACGCCTAGAACTACATTGGAAATTCAGGATATGGATAGTGCCACCACTATTTCCGACGTAGAGGAGGGTGTAAGACAAGAATTAGATAATCTTAATCAAGAATTGAAGGTCTCAATCACAAATCCAAACAGCAGGGGACAAAAACTCGCCACTCTGGAGATAGAAGATAGCGAGGCACAAAAGCTGTTAGACATAGGCAAAATTGAAGTAGGGTGGCTATACTGCAGAGTAAGAAGGTGGGCCGTAGTTCCTCGGTGCTTTAGATGTCTGTCACATGGGCATCAAGCATGAAACTGTAAAGGATTGGACAGAAGTAAACTCTGCTTTAAGTCTGGGGAAGCTGGTCACAAGGCAGTAGGATGCAAAACGAATCCACGATGCAGAACTTGCACAGATACGGGCGTTGAAGAGTCAAAACGACATCATGCTCTTGGCTCAGGCAAGTGTATTGTGTTTTGTGAAGCACTAGAAAAGGCCAAAAAGCAGTGGTGAATGGTACAGATCCTTCAAGGCAATATACGCAGGAGTCTAACTGCCAATGATCTATTAACGCAGATAACCTATGAAATAGGAGCAGACATCTTGATTCTTAGTGAACAATATCAAGACAGATCAACCAGGTTGGTTTTCAGACAAGCTAGGGACAGCTGCGATATGGGTACCAGACTTTGGAAAATATACAGTTATAAATCAAGGATGCGGGGATGGGTTTGTCTGGGTCCAAGTTGAGAAGGTAATTTTTGCCAGCTGTTTACCCCGAATGAAGCTATTTCTGACTTCCAGATGAAACTAGATAGGCTTGAAGATACTCTGCAAGGGATGAACACTAACCTAGTTGTTGCTGGTGATTTTAATGCTCAAGCAGTTGAATGGAACATGCCTCAAACAGATTCTAGAGGGTGGCGTACAATGGAGATGGCCACCAGATTGGGATTAATGGTTATCGACGTTGGTAATGTGACAACCTTTCGGCGACCAGGATGTCAGGGAACTATACCAGATGTAACCTTTGCTTCTGAAGACATTGTGTTTAGGTTAACTGAATGGCGAGTAATTGAAGAATATACTGGAAGCGGTCATCAGTATATCACTTTTCGTGTACTTCAAGAGACTCCGCATCTAAGGATTACCACGCGCAAGCCAGAAAGATGGAACATAGCCACTATGGATAGAGAAAAATTTCATGAAGTAATACAGAATGGAATGGACTGTATGACGGATACATGTCACGCATGCAAAAGAAGCATAATTGCTAATAAATGCATGGAACACACCATGAGACTCCTTCACCAAGCATGTAACGCATCAATGGCTAGAATCAAACATCGGAGAGACAAGCGTCCAGCATATTGGTGGAATGAAGAAATTGCTGAGCTGAGGAAACAATGCCTGCGACTCAGACAAAGGACACAAAGAGCACAACATAACGATGAAGCTCTCTCAGTAGAGTATAAGACTATGAAGAAAAGACTGCAAAATACAATTAAAAAGAGTAAAGCCAACAAGTGGTGGGAAATGTCTAAGGAAGTGGATGAAAATCAATGGGGATTAGGGTATAAAATCGTTATGAAAAAATTCAGGATGCTACCAAGCCCTATCATGGATCCACGCACCATTGAAGAAATAGTACATACACTATTCCCTGATCATGCAGAGAGGACTGATGATGAGGCCGAGAAAGAACTAGATAATGTACCACCTTTTACAACTGAAGAACTGATAACAGCAATTAATTCCCTTAGAAATACGAAAGCCCCTGGACCAGATGGTATTCCAGCAAAAGTACTAAAGGTGGCAGTCGAATTATGTCCTCAACTGCTGTTGAGAATGTATAATCATTGTTTGAAAGCGGGAATTTTTAGCTTTTGATGGGAGATAGCTAGATTGGTTCTGATCAGTAAAGGGAAAACTGGGGGTTACAGACCTCTATGTATGCTGGACTCTGCCGGAAAAGGTTTAGAGAAGCTACTACAGCCGAGAATACTAGCAGAAGTCCGATTAGCTGGTGACCTATCTGACCAACAACATGGATTTCGCAGATGCTAGATGCTAGATGCTGTGATGGAAGTGGTGAAGACAGCAGAACGAGCTCAAATTGGTAATCATTACTCTAGAAAGCTGACGCTTCTTGTGACTCTAGATGTTAAAAATGCTTTCAACTCGGCAAGATGGAGTGATAGAAGCTCTACAAGAAACTTTCAAGCTACCAGAATATCTCGTGTATATACTGCGAGACTATTGGAAAGACCGTACATTGTTATACGACATGGAAGATGGTCAGAGAAGAAAACGGCTTACAGCTGGTGCAGCGCAAGGCTCGATTCTTGGACCACACCTTTGGAATATCATGTATGATGGTTTGTTACAGCTGGAGATGCCAGAAGAAGTAAAACTTGTGGGTAATGCTGATGATGTGGCTGCTCTGATAGTAACCCGTAACCTAGAGCTGTCTCAATTTAAATTGAATCAGGTGATGCGACGTGTTAAAGAATGGATGATAAATCACAAGTTAGAACTCGCAAATCATGAAACTGAAATTGTCCTCCTGACGAGAAAAAGGATTAATACTGTTGTACTGATGCAGATTGAGCAGACTGCCATCGAAACAACTAGGAGCACAAAATATCTTGGTGTAACGCTTGATACTAAGCTTACATATTGGGACCACATCCAACGGGTAACATATAAAGCAGCGAAAACCATGACTGCACTGAGTAGACTCATGGGAAATATCAAGGGGCCGAAATGTAGTAAAAGGCGGCTTCTCATGTCGACTGTCCAATCAATACTGCTATATGGTTTGGAAATTTGGGCTGAATCGTTAAAAATTGCGAAATATTGGACAAGAATTGCGGCTGTACAACGGAGAGCAGCTTTATGAATTGCTTGTATCAGAACCTGCGATTCTAGTAGTAGCAGCTGTGGCTCCTATTGACTTCTTGGCTTTCGAAAGACAAGAAATTTGGCTCACACAAGAAGAACTAGGAAGGAAAAGGGCAAAGGCTTTGGCTCTTAGTCGCAGAATGCAACGATGGCAAACAAGATGGGAAGATGATTCTAGAGGGAAATGGACGAAAAGACTGATACCTTCTCTGGGCGTATGGGTTGGCTGAAATCATGGTGAAGTGAACTACTATCTCACACAGTTCTTGACAAGTCATGGACACTTCCGAAAATTTCTTCATAGACTAGGGCTAGCAACTAGTCCAGTGTGCATATACTGCGGTGATATCGATGACGTATTACATACTTCCTTTGTGTGTGTTCACTGGCTGCCACAAAGAAGATGCTTAGAAGTTATGCAGGGAGAATTGATGCCAGAAGGGATCGTGTCAGTAATGCTACGAAGTCAAGAATCTTGGGATCAGGTGGCAGTCTACGTAGAAAATATTCTGCATCAGAAGAAGAAGGTCCTGGATGATTACGACAGACAGTAAAGCAGAAGAAGGAAGATGAAGCACAAGATGCATTAAGCATACATCCGTCCTGAAGTAATGCGAGAGCGGTTTCCGGGGCGGAGATAAACGTCATGGGAAAAGGGAGTGTGGTTTTTAGTGTGTAAGAATCTCCACACACTTGTTGAGTATGGACCCTCACAAGCGTCTTATGAAAGATTTACCACACTCCCTCGCAAAAAAATAAATATATATATAATTACATGGTACTCAAGTATCAGGTCCTGAAAAGCCATCGTAAGTGCCATCACATGTATCTGTCCCTCCTGGAACATCATCATCGACTGCAACCTGCAAGGCAGTGCAGCAACAGCTATTATTATCATTTTTACCAGTACAAAGGAAAAAAAGTGATATATAAAATAAGATGCTAGACAAGCACTTACACAGTTGTTTACCGCATATTCCCAACCTTCATCCTATGGTGGAAGACAACGATTTTGGAGACTGGATTTCCAGAGCGAGTTGGCTACATAGTTTGCGTCACATAGCTGTTAGCTTGTATTTCGGAAATGGTGGGTTCTAACCCCAGTGTCGGCAGCCCTAAAGATGGTTTTCAGTGGTTTCCCATGTACACATCAAGCAAATGCTGGGACTGTTCTCAGTTGAGGGCACGGTTGCTTCCGCCCTAATCCTATCCTATCCTATCCTATCCTATCCTATCCTGTCCTGTCCTATCCTATAAGATCAGTCTGTGTCTGTGAGACGTAAAAAGACAAAGAGTTCTGGATTCAACTCTGCTTACATCTTGCCCGACAGGACTGTTTCCTGACCTCTTATTCCGGCAGCATCTGAAGAGTGTATATGACACTAATTCATCAACATGTTTTATAATGTCAGGTCTGAGTGCCTGTTTAAATACAGATCCTTGGACATCTAGGAATACACAGAGATACCTAACAAATATGGTGATTTTTACCAATGAAGGTATTAAAGCATTAGTTTTCGGAGTGTATACAGGTCACTGCAAACATTTTCTAGGAATAGTCAAGAATGTGAGTAATGAGCTGATGAAAGGTAGAGTGGGAGAGAAGAAAGGGAGATGAAGATGTAGTATTCCTATTTATAAGTACATACTAAGGTGCGATTAGGGTCTGCAAGAGGCAGCAGGTATAGTGGATGTTCCTCCCAAAAGTTGACTTGCAACATGTATTATGTTACTTTTATATCTTAATACTCCAACCTATACTACACTGTAACGGATATACAGGAACATGATACTGGAAAGTAACCGTTTGTCCCATCCCTAACTAGTGTGCCATTTTAAGTCGGTTTTTTTTCTTCGCGTTTAGGTCATCTGCGGACTACGGTGCTTGTGTTCTAGCTGTGTTTTTGTCGTCGTGTGCCCCTTTTGGCGTACTGGATTGTGTTTTTAGCGGCCTCTTTGAGACTTCCTGTTGGCCCAGTATTCCTTCATTTTCTCGCTGAATTCTTTCCTAACATAATACATGTTGCAAGTCAACTTTTGGGAGGAACATCCACTATACCTGCTGCCTTTTGCAGACCCTAACCGCACCTTAGTATGTACTTATAAATAGGAATACTACATCTTCATCTCCCTGACCAATTCCCGGCTCCTTTGTGGCTAGCTGATGTAAGGGATGTTAGGAAGAGCTTAGTTTTGACCACTAAACGGTATGCATTCCTGTCAGTTATGGCGGCTTGATTAATATTAAGCTCTGCAAGATCTCTGTCCACTTGCTTGGTCCAGGGGAATCCAGTAGCTTTGCCTTTGTTAGCAACCTTGAAGATCTTATGAGATAATCTATTACGATCCCTTCTGTGTACGAGTTCAAAGAAAGTCAGACGTTTTCTTCTGATGGCATCTATGAGATTTTCTTGATGCTGGTAGAGTTTACTGTTGGGTATGTACCATCGCCTTCCATCTGGTAGGATCCTTGGCCTTATTTTTCTCAGGAATTTCCATTCTCGCACTTCCAGGGCTTTCAATGGGGTCTTTTTAGTTAGGGATAGGCATTCTGCTGCATAGAAGACTGATGGTCTGACTACTGCATTATAGTGTCTCAGTTTTACATTCTTTGATAAATGCTTTGAGGCATACAGTTTTCTGCAGGCATGGTAGGCCTTGTCTAATTTGATTTTCTTTGTTCAAGAGCCATTGTTTCGCTTAGGTCCTCTGATATCCACTCTCCAAGGTACTTAACATTTTTGGCTCTCTTCATATGCTTTGTATCACTGACTCCCATTGTTGTAGGGGCATCTTTGACGTTGGTAATAAACTCTTGTCTTTCCAATATTGATCAAGAGACCCACTTTAGCTGCTATAGAGTGCAGTGTTTGAAGCTGCATAGTGGCCTCATGCATGTCGTTTGCTAATAAAGTAACATCAGCAAAGGCCAGGCATGGAATCCTCAAGTTGTCTGCTTTAAACCCCATCCTTAATCTGGTGTTCTCAGCTAATGACCTGGTCCATTCTCTTATGATCTTTTCCAGGACACAGTTAAGTAATATGCATGAGATACCATCTCCTTACCTCACCCCTGTTTTGATTGTGCTCTCTAATAATTGACCTCTAAACTTAACTTTGGAAGTGGTGTTGTGCAGAGTAGCTTGCACCAACCTATTAATTTTTTCGTTTAGTCCCAGTTCTCTTAAGGTGTTGAAGAGTGTGATTCTATCCATGGAGTCATGTGCCTTCTGAAAGTTGACAAAGATAGCTACCCATTGTCAGCATCTTTTCTTGCTGTATTGAAGGATGGTCTTCAGATTTTGTATCTGTTCAGCACAAGACCTTGCAGTTCTGAACCCTGCTTGATATTCTCCTAATTCTTTATCCAGTTGTCTTGTTATGTGCTGTTCCAGAATCTTGGAAAATACTTTATACGATACTGCAAGGAGTGATATTCCTCTATAGTTGCTGGGATCTATTTTGCTTCCCTTCTTGTGGATTGGGTGGATAACGACTGATGCCCAATCATCTGGGAGCCTTTCCTTAGCCCATATGTCCAAGATTACTTTGTGTATGTGCTTGAATGTTTGCTCACCAGATTGTTTCAACATTTCTGCTACTATTCCGTCTTCTCCAGGGGCTTTGTTTTTCTTGAGAAGATGAATGGTCTCTTTTACTTCATAGGTGGTAGGAGGGATGTCTTTGGTGTCCGGGTTAGCCGGTTCTCTAACTGGGAGGCGCTGCGCAGGTTCTTCAGCATTCAAAAGTTCTTGGAAATAATCAGCTAGGGTCTTGATGCAGTCATCATTGAGGCACAGTGATCCGTCTGTTCTCTGGAGGTGTAAAGTTCGGGGTGTGAACTGGGTTGTCTGTTATTTTAGACCTTTGTATAAGTCTCTAGAGTTGTTTCTTCCAAAATCCTCCTCGGCTTACTCAATCAGTTCTTTGTTGTATTTCCTTTCCGCCCCTCTTATGATGCTGGAGGTGTTCTTTCTTTTTGTAATAAAGGCTTGTAGGTTGGCTTCGTTTTTATGATGGTCCCATTTGAGCCATTCTAGTCGCCCGGCTTCTATAGCCCCATCACATTCGTTAGACCACCATGGGTGCTTGTTTCCTTTAGGTCTGTTGGGGATCGTCTTCTGAGCCGCGTCTGTTATAGCATCCTGAATCCTGATGTGGGTCCCATTTTGTAGTGGTGTTAATCCTATTGATGTGTTGGTTCAGACTCTCTTGGTAACATGAATTGTCTTCTTTAAGTTTGGTGATATCAAACCTAGGAATCTTCTTTTTCTTCATAAGCATAGCCTTGATCTTATACAGTGGTTTCAGATTCATCTTAACCATGGACAGGTAATGATAAGAGTCTATGTTAGCTCCTCGTAAAATTTTCACGTTCATAATGTTGCAGTGGTGCTTCTTGTTTATCGCTACGTGGTCAATTTGGAACTCGCCCATCATGCTGTTTGGGCTGCGCCATATCATGGCCTTCCTAGGTAGGCATTTAAAAGCCGTAGACTTCAAGAGTAATCCGTACTTGGTGCGCAGACTGATTAGTCGTTCCAGATTCTTGCTATTCTCTTATGGGCGGGATATCTTCCTACAATCTTCTGGTATTTCTGTTCTCTCCCAATCTGAGCGTTGAAATCTCCTAGCAATATTGTCGTATGATGATGTGCGATGTGGTCTAGGGTTTCCTCAAGGGTGTCCCCAATACTGATCTGTAGTCTCTGGGTTTTTCTTGTTAAGAGTCATTGGTAGGAGCATGGAAGTTAACCAGAGAGTATCCCCTATTGCTAGACCTGAAAGATAGTACTGTAAATCTGTCATTGGGTGAAGAGAAGCCAAGTATGCTAGCAACTAGTTTGTGGTGTACTGCGAACCCTGTCCCCAGGAAGGGTACATTAATCATGACTAGGGCCCGGATGTTTAAGACCTAAAAATAGCCAAAATAAGCAAGCAAATATGACCTCAAAAATGACTAAATATGACCTCAAAAGTGGAAAAATATGACGTAAAAATTACAAAATATGACCTGAAAAATGATTAATCAAAATATGGCCATTTTAACATACATACATACATTATCATTATAGACTGTTATGCCTTTCAGCCTTCAGTCTGCAAGCCTCTGAGAATTTACTAAACGTTGCCACAATCCTCGATTTGCAACTAGTGTTGTGGCCTCATTTAGTTCTATACCTCTTATCTTTAAATCGTTAGAAACCGAGTCTAACCATCGTCGTCTTGGTCTCCCTCTACTTCTCTTACCCTCCATAGCAGAGTCCATTATTCTCCTAGGTAACCTATCCTCCTCCATTCGCCTCACACGACCCCACCACCGAAGCCGGTTTATGCGTACAGCTTCATCCATCGAGTTCATTCCTAAATTAGCCTTTATCTCCTCATTCCGAGTACCCTCCTGCCATTGTTCCCACCTGTTTGTACCAGCAATCATTCTTGCTACTTTCATGTCTGTTACTTCTAACTTATGAATAAGATACCCTGAGTCCAGCCAGCTTTCGCACCCGTAAAGCAAAGTTGGTCTGAAAACAGACCGATATAAAGACAGTTTCGTCTGCGAACTGACTTCCTTCTTACAGAATACTGCTGATCGCAACTGCGAGCTCACTGTATTAGCTTTACTACACCTTGATTCAATCTCACTTACTCTGTTAGCATCCTGGGAGAATACACAACCTAAATACTTGAAATTATCGACTTGTTCTAGCTTTGTATCACCAATCTGACATTCAATTCTGTTGAATTTCTTACCTACTGACATCAATTTAGTCTTCGAGAGGCTAATTTTCATACCATACTCATTGCACCTATTTTCAAGTTCCAAGATATTACACTGCAGGCTTTCGCCACAGTCTGCCATTAAGACCAAGTTGTCAGCATAGGCCAAACTGCTTACTACATTTCCACCTAACTGAAACCCTCCCTGCCATTTTATATCTTTCAGCAGATGATCCATGTAAGCTACGAACAGCAAAGGTGAAAGATTACAGCCTTGTCTAACTCCTGTAAGTACCCTGAACCAAGAACTCATTCTACCATCAATTCTCACTGAAGCCCAATTGTCAACATAAATGCCTTTGATTGATTTTAGTAATCTACCTTTTATTCCATGGTCCCCCAGTATAGTGAACATCTTTTCCCTCGGTACCCTGTCATATGCTTTCTCTAAATCTACGAAACAAACACAACTGCCTATTCCTCTTGTAGCATTTTTCAATTACCTGGCGCATACTGAAAATCTGATTCGGACAGCCCCTCTGTGGTTTGAAACCACACTGGTTTTCATCCAACTTCCTCTCAACGACTGATCGCACCCTCCCTTCCAAGATGCCAGTGAATACTTTGTCTGGTATACTCATCAATGAGATACCTCGATAGTTGTTGCAATCCTTCCTGTTTCCTTGCTTATGGATAGGTGCAATTACTGCTTTTGTTCAATCTGAAGGTACTTTACGAACACTCCACGCTAATTTTACTACTCTGTGAAGCCATTTCATCCCTGCCTTCCCACTATACTTCGGGGCCGATGACCTTCGATGTCAGGCCCCTTAAAACACCAAGCATCATCATCATCACCCACTATACTTCACCATTTCAGGTCTAATTTCATCTATTCCTGCTGCCTTATGACAATGGAGTTTATTTACCATCCTTTCCACTTCCTCAAGCATAATTTCACCATCATTTTCCTCCTCCCCATGAGCTTGGCTGTTTGCAACACCACCAGGATGAATTTTTTTTACTTTGAGAAGATGTTCAAAATATTCCCTCCACATCTCCAGTGATTCTCTGGGATCTATTAAATAAATTATAAATCGAAACGGCAATTCCTCTGATACATATTTGTTAACTAATATCTTTCTTCTTACTTTGATATTACTTTTCTGAATATACATTGACTTAGCAAATGTCATGGGATAGTCACCTAATAGCGTGTGGGGCCTCCTCTGGCCCTGCGAACTGCAGTGAGACGCCGTGGAAGTGAGTCGACAAATCCCTGGTAGTCCACTGGACGCAGCTGACACCAAATCATTATCAGAGCGGCCGCCAATGCTGGTCTGTTCGTGGGTGCAGGATCCATGGCACGGAGCCTGTGTTCCAGGACATCCCAGACATGCTCAATAGGGTTCATATCGGGGATCCTGGGTGGCCATGGCAGTTGTTAGACCTCCGCTGCATGTTCCAGGAACCATTCCCGGGCGACGTGGGAGCGATGTGGCGGCGTGTTATCATCTTGAAACACCGCAGAACCGTCTGGACGCTGGAAGGCCAAAAATGGGTGGAGACGGTCTCCGAGCAGCTCAACATACCGCGTACCATTCAAAGTCCCTTCCAGAACAAGTAGGGGGCCCATTCCATACCAGAAAAGTGCACCCCAGACCATAACAGACACACCAGCGCCCTGGACCACACCTTCGAGGCAGGCGGGATCCATCGCTTCATGTGGTCTGCGCCATACACGGTACCTCCCATCGGCATGGTGCAGTTGAAATCGTGATTCGTCCGACCATATCACGTTACGCCATTGTTCCAGTGTCCATCCCTGGTGACTGGCAATAAATGCGCATCGTCGTGCCCGATGACGTTGGGTTAACAGTGGCACCCGTGTGCGGCGCCGGCTCCCATACCCCATAGAACCCATGTTCCTACGGATTGTCCACTGGGAGACGTGCCTAGCACGGCCTGTGTTGAATTGAGCCGTGATTTGTTGCACGGCTGCCCGTCTGTCACTATTAACAATCCGTCTCAGATGTCGCCAGTCACGGACATCGAGGGTGGCTGGATGGCCGGTCGTTCGTCTGTTGTGTACGGTGACACCCGCATTCAACCATTCACGATACACCCTGGACACGGTTGATCGTGTGAAGCCAAATTCCCGCACCACTATCGAAATCGCATTTCCCATCTGTCAGGCACCGACCACCATACCCAGTTCGAACGGTGTCAGCTCACGACGACGTTCCATGTTACACCTGTCACATGCACAGCCACTGCTCACAAGGTCTCCTATACAACTGCCGCTGGCACAGGGGGCGTGTAGTGTGCAGACAACACACCTGCGCATCACTGCTCTGCTATCCCATGACATTTGCTCGGTCAATGTACATGTGCAGCAATTATTCACAGTCTGTTATCCTTGATTCACTTATCAAACTTTTGTGAATACATACCTACAGAGCACTAAGTTTGCTAAGATTATGAGATCACACAGCATTTTAAAAGTCAAAACATGTTTGCACTCTGCACTGGTGGTTTGAAATACGAGAAAGCACAGAACATTTTAAAAGTCAAGACATGTTTACACCCTGCATTGGTGGTTTGAAATACGAGAAAACTAGAAATCAATCTATTTAAAAAAATATATTTTGGAACGTTTAAGCCCAGATTTCTTCTTCTTTTTTTTTTTTCTTTTGCTAGTGGCTTTACGTTTCACCGACACAGATAGGTCTTATGGCGACAATAGGATAGGAAAGGCCTAGGAGTTGGAAGGAAGCGGCCGTGGCCTTAATTAGGGTACAGCCCCAGCATTTGCCTGGTGTGAAAATGGGAAACCACAGAAAACTATTTTCAGGGCTGCCGACAGTGGACATTAACATTATTCAAATGCATTAAAGTTTAGATTGAGCACCAAGAAACGAATTAAGTAGATGTCTTTCAATACATTATGGTAGGGCATCAGAGTCTATAGTGCAAACTCATATACCCTTTTCATTCTTCTCCGCGAGTGGAACAAGTGTATGACAAGATTCATCTTCAAAACATCAGACGCGAAAGAACTCCAATTATCACTTAACACATTCTTGTAAGAGGGAAGCTCCTTTCTAAGTCACAAGATGTTATTGGTGCATATTTAAATAATGTTAAATCACTGCTGTCGAGTATGTACTCATCCTGAAGTGTACTGGTACCTTCTCCTCTAAGAGCATCATTTATCTTGCACACACGGTGAAAACATCATTTCAATTAAGCCCATTTTGATATTTCCGTTTTACACTGTCAACAACAATTCCATGTGATTGTTGTACTGAAAGTTCAACACTTCTCACAAGGTCAATACTTGCATGAGTCTTGATAGAAGAGGCTTCATCTTTGTTGAAGCCGTTAACAATGTTTTTGGTAGTGGAGTAGTTTTTGCAATAATACACGGCAGCATCGAGCCATGTCCCCCACCTAGTAAGAACTGGCTGTGGAGGGAGTGGTGTCGATAGAGCTAACTCCTTGAAAGTCGCAACACTCAGTGGTTTAAAAAAAAAAAATTGGCCTTAGATTTATTCATTTATCGACTTCAGGAACATTTCCATGAATTTCTCTGCCACTCTATGTAGAGTATGCGCAAGGCAAGTGACGGGAATCATTCTTAGATAAAACAGTTTGAGGCCTTCAGCAGCTTTCACCATGTACGGAGCAGCATCAGTAACAAAGAGAAGAACATTTTCCTGCTTAATTTCATCCTTCCACAAAATTTTTAGTGCATTATCAAAAAGAATTGCAATCGTTGAATGATTTAATCTCTCTAAAACTTTTGAGGTTAGTGGAAAAATATCCCCAGGGCGATCAGCACAGAGTGTTCCAATAATTACATTCCCTATATATCTACCTGCAGTGTCTGTCGTCTCATCAATAGATATCCAAATCTTACTGTCTGCTACACTGTGTCGTATCAATTTAGAGTAGGCCTATCTTCATAACAACGCGATAAATAGTATTTTCACAGTGTTGATTCTGTAGGAACAGATTCTTTTTTTTAGTACACAGTATTGCTCCAGGAAATTCTTGAAATGAAGATTGTTCACCTTATCATCATCATCATCATCTTCCTTCCAAGTATTGGGCCATGTGACCCGTTACGGTCTTGCATTTTACTTTTTGCAAGACTTGAAAGCAATCAAATGTCCTTCCGACGGGTTGCTAGCCTGAAGGAAGTAAGACCATTGGTGGGGCTGCCACCTCTCAGCTAATGGACTAGCTGAAATCACAGCATTTCCTCCATAATGGATGTAACGGTTATACCGCCGTGACTCTGTCAACAGGGCTGGGAACAGGTTTTTCATCTCGGGAAGGTGAGGTTGGCGTTTGGGCAGGAGAGGTTATGTCATAATCATCATCATCATCCTTCCAAGTACTGGGCCATGTGGCCTGTTATGGTCTTGCATTTTCTTTCCATCGCTTCATTGGACGTCCTATAGATCTCTGTCCTCTTGGTTGATAGCGTAGGATCTCCTTTGGTAGTCTTCCAGATTCCATCCTTTGAACATGACGTTTCCAGTTTTCTTGGTAATCATAGATGTAATTAATTACTGATTTCACATTCAGTCCCTTAAGCACATCTTCATTTCTTATACGATCCCATTTCGTATAGCCTGCTGTTCTGCGCATGAATGTCATTTCACGTGCTGTAATTCTGGAAATGTCTTGAGTTCTTATTGTCCATGCCTCACTGCCGTAGCAAAGCGTTGGTCTGGCTAAAGGAATATTTGGAGACACCATCATCTCACAAAGTTCCTTTGAAAAATCCGAACATTTGTCCATCGCTGAAGATGTAATAGCCTTATCGAATATCAATTGTTACCTCTTCTTATCGACATGTTGTCATTTTACATTCCTGCTGTGTTTTGCCATGTTACAATGTTGTTGCACATTAAAACGTTATTCAGCCATGACTTTCATTTCACACAACTTGCAAAATACAACTAAACCGTCTGTACCGATATATTCTTCTTCACATTCCTTAACAAAGCTTCGTAACGTAACACTAGTAGAAGGGTTTTCCTTAGGCATACTGGAATGTGTGCTGGGATACGATTTACTGTAAAATGACGCTTGTGTAAGTGAAAGGAGGTTGAAGTTCTAATATATGAACAAAGACAAGTGAGCAATTACCAGAAGTAATTAGCTCACTGCTGGGACGAGATTTTCCAGATTATTTCTGTCTCTACCTGGGTGACCGGGTTGCCGAGTACAGCAGGTCTGTTATGGTGAGGTTTATGACCTTCATTGTATACAAAGGGTATTCCACTTGTATCAACAGCGTGATACTGAGAAGCAATTCTGTGAACACTAGTTCGCATTCGGTAAGTTGAAGATGATTTTGCACAACTACAGCTGTCGTCAAACCGCCGAAATATGACGTTTCTACTAAAATAGCTAAAATATAACCTTATGGAAAATATGCATTTATGTGATAAATGAAAATCACTTATTTGTGACGATAATCACCTGATCTGCACTGAAATCCAATCAGACAAGAAAATAGAGACAAAAAAATATGACTTTTCCCAAACATCCGAACCCTAATCATGACTCTCTTACCGGGCTTTCCCTTATATATTTTGTATTCTTGAGACTCCATGGCATCTTCATCTGGGAACCTAGTCTCTTGTAAGGCTGCAATGCTGATGTTCTTGTCTTTCAGGATTTCAAGGGTGTGTTTAAGTTTCCCAGTCTTGATCAGGGAGTTAATATTGATCATAGCTAGGTATGTGATGTTCCGTTTTTCTTTTAGTTTTGACTGGGTCACATGAAGGCATAGGCCCCCCAGAATCAGACGACCTATATGCCCCATCATGAACGGGGGTGGATTGGTTACCACCTGGGGATCTAGCATTATTGTTTTCGTACTTCATGTTTGATACAGTCTATCACACAATTATGTATAGTTGGTCACCCAAAAGTGACGAGTTGTTGACTATCAAGTTTGTAAGCCCCGAAGCCCCCAGCACTGATAGGCTCACTGACCCAGCTTCCCACTGGGATTGGTTACCCAACCTTTCACTGGGTTGCTCAGCTTAACAGGGATACCTCTTGTAGGTTACGTACTGGCGTTCGAGTGAAAGAGGCTAGTTGAATTCTCTTGCAAAATCCAATATTTTATGTTCCAGATACCCGGCAACGACGCATTTCACTCCCATTTGCCCGGAGCCACAAGGACTCCTCCTAGGTTAATTCCTGGGTTTATTAAGTCTGGTTTATTATTCTCAACTGCCTACTGTGCCACTTGTTTATTTTCCTTTAAGGAATGGCTACCGACTTCCTTTCATAATTCCCAATTATGTTTTATAGTATTTTTTATATATTAGATATTATATATATTGCAAATACATTTGATTGCACGTTCCGTCATCATATTTTGTAAATACTGCAAAATACACATTTTCTAAATATGTATGTTTTACAAACAGGCTACCTAACATTACTTGTAAAATATATATAATAAGCACCCATTAGAACACACTTCATCACTAAATAATATTAGATATAAAAATCAAAAATATTAATATTGCCAATGGACTTTAAGTGAAATATCTTCCTCTCACATTTTGTATGAAACTTGTTGCTGAATCTTAGTAGCCATATCATTTATGTTAGGTTCATAATTTGTCATCTTCAATAACACATAAGATGCACTTAGCAGAATTTCCAACTGTTGAATTCACAACGTTCATTGTAGAACTGCTCACAGGCATATGATGACCCAAACAAAGTAATTAGCACTGTAGCAAGTTTCTTCATGACCGAAAACTTTTGTGAGAGGCTGCTCCACCGTTCAAGAAGCAAGTTCTCTGGCTTCTCGAGAGAGTATTCATCATCAACAGCACACTCCTGGAGAGAGTATTCATCAACAGCATACACTATTTTCATCCATGTTTCACCAAGTTGTAAAAATTTGTTCACCCATGTACTGCTTTCTTGAAATTCAATCAACTCCATTTCTAAATGGTCAAAATCTAACTAGTCAAGAAAATTGAACTTAAAATCACCCATTTGTGCAATATGAGGTTCTGAAATAAAGTACAATGTTTTCTCCAAATCTCAAAATTCTTGGAAACTACTTGTTTTGAATTTTGTAACACGTCCACATACTTCTTGCAAAAACTTTTTGATTTCAAAAGTTTATTGACCTGAAAAATTATTTTAATCTCAAACAATCTATCTGCAGTATGTCCCTTTCCATGCAGTTCCTTTTTTTTTTTTCTTAACGTCGCACCAACACAGATATGTCTTATGGCGACGATGGGACAGAAAAAGGGCTAGGAGTGGGAAGTGGCCGTGGCCTTAATTAAGGTACAGCCCCAGCATTTCGTCTGGTGTGAAAATGGGAAACCACGGAAAATCATCTTCAGGGCTGCCGACAGTGGGGTTCGAACCTACTATCTCCCGAATACTGGATACTGGCCTCACTTAAGCGACTGCAGCTATCGAGCTCGGTCCTTGCAGTTCGTTATTCACATCATTGTATACTGCTGTAAAATCACGGAGAAACATTAAATTGCACAGCCATATGGGGTCCGTGAGTTCTAGCTGGCAATTACTTAGAGCACGTTCATATATGCACAATTTTAGTTACCACTCAGAGTACACTTTCAAATTACTTCATACCTTCTTTCGTACATAGGGCTCCCTGGTGTAATATACAATGGAACTGTGCAATAGGGTGTTTAACTACTTCTTTAAGAAATTTCATGAACCCATTATGAATATCCACCATATTTTGGGCAGCATCAGATGTCACAGACAATTTTCAGTACATAAAACCCCATTTTTAGAACAAGTTCTTGCTTCACTTCGTTCATTACATCTTGCCCTGTTATCTTAGATCGTAAGCTCAGCAATTTAACTAATTCCTTCCTCATCCCATCTGACAAAAACAACTAACCTTGCCTGTAAGATCATATTCGTGCTTTCATCAAGACATACTGAATACATCTCAGAGTTATTCACATCAGCTTTCAATTGCTCTGAAACATCCTTACTTATTCTTATTATTCTACCCTTGACAGTATTTCTATTGGCTGGCATTTCTTTAATTCTGTTAATTGTAAAGTCAAATAATGTGTCTGACTTCAATAAGAAAGCCCCCTCCAAGAACTCACTGTCAGAAAGCAGTTTCCCATGATGCACTATGCAGTGGGACAGATGAAAACTAGCCACACTGATGTCATTCCTTGGCCTGAAAGATGATACAGAAGAACTAGTTTGTTCTGTTTATCGATCTTTTTTTTTTTTTAAACGAGCTCTCTTCTTTCTTCATTTGGCATGAAACAAACATTTGAATAATTAAATGTGTGGGATACAAGCAACACAAAACTTTACTGTTTCTTTCTTTCAATCCGAATTCTCTTGTCCACTGTTCTTGAAAACTCCGGCCACTGCCGTTGTTAAGTTTCTGTTTGTTTTTTTGACATCGAAAACATGTTTGTGAGATTTGTATACAGAACCACCAGAAAATGATATTCAAAAAATGGTTACACAATAAGAATAATTACGTGCTACTTGCAACCACACAAAAGTCAAACTTCACGGAATGACATGGGTGAGCGAAGGGCTCGCCGTCCGCACCTGACTTCCGGACCTATCAATGTTGCAGTATTGCACTTCTGAATGGAATTAGAATGTATGTTCTTGATATTTGTTTCTTATATGTGAAACACTACGACTATATGATGCACGAGATATATATAGTCTGTAGTACAAGATTTATATAAAAAAGTTAACATATTCATGTGGCGAGCCATCGAAATCGTGTTCGCGTATCACCTGGTGACACACGTGGCATAGGTTCGCCATCCCTGGCCTAGTGCACACCCCAGCTATTTCTGAAATTCAAATGCAGAGTTTTGAGATATTTGTTAAGCTGTTGGTTTTTTTTTTTTTTGTAACAAACATACAAACAAAAATTAAATTGAACCTACTTTCAATTTTGTATACCTAATCTGAGATAGAGCACAATAAATGTACATCCCTAGTTTTGAATTCTTGCTGCTACTTTTGTTTTTCATGTTTCACATCTAGGCAAACCTTTGTCAAATATGTTAATATGTTAAATAATGATTATACTGATAATGAAAATCTGAAATGTCATAAGCTGAAAAGATCAATAATATCTGTAGCTTTCAGACATGAAAGTAATGGATTAATTATATTTTGATTTTCCTTGTACTTCATAAAGTGCAGGCTTTAGGTACATTAGGTTACAATAGGAAAGCCATTACATCACTTTGTACTACAACCAACTACATCTATTGTGCTTACCCCATAAGGAAAGGATGCAATCTGGTGTTGGCACATAGCCTCTCCTGTCAAATAACATCAAGGGCTCTGCTCGAGGCCTAACGTCTCCATCCAACGGACAAATATCCATCAATAGTATAAAAAGCCTTCTCTCCATTTGAGCACTGCGGAGAGGTTTGGAAATGAAATCAAGCTTTTTGCATGCAATCTAGTGATTAGGAATTGTATACTACCACTTATCCTACCCTGCCAGCCGACATTCTAATGGTGATTTATTTATTTTATTTTTTTCTTGTAAATGTGACTTGAACCAGCACACCATGGTGTCAGATCATAGAGACTTGATGCATTAATGGTCATGGACACCAGGTGGGCAGGTGCAGGCTTTAATAAAGTTCATACTTACTCTATGTACTAACCTGATCATCATAAATATTTGGATGAAGAATATGAATTTATGTTACTCAAAGACAAGAAGCTAAGAAGAAGGAACCTGTTTTTGCCTCAGATATATATTTGTACATTTGGTTGTTCCCTTTTTATAACATGTCATATTAAGATATTATTTTGCTGATATTTATACTGAATCTTTTTCAAACACAAATTCCTTTTTCTTTAAGTGCCAATGCGCTTTGTAGACAGGTTTATTCTTATGCAATGTCATGGGATTGCTTGGTACTTTTCAACATCCCTCTCTCTGTTTCTCTCTCTCTTTTTTGTGTGTTGGCCTCTTTTCCAAATTTTTCTGATCTTTTTAGAATTTAACTTGCTCTCGGCCTATATTTGTAGTATGAGCTAAGCTCCTGATCAACTGAAAATTTTCCCATTCATGTGTGTATTTACTTTGACTTACCTTGCAAATAAAAGGGCAGCAAGTGTTCTGCAGAATTATGCGAGTATGTGAAGGCTCATAGATCTTGGAATTGGGAGTTCAATTCTCCCTTATTGATGAAGCTCTGAGAGCTGTAGCACTGTTGTAAAGTCATCATTCTTGTTACTTATTTTTTCCATTATTGTATATCCCCTGCCTTTTCTTTTTAGTTAAATAATTATATTTATTTCCATCTTAACTTCTTTGTTTTAAGTTTGATCCAGATCCTGCACGACTTCCATGACTCATGTCATTTTTTTTATGAAGCCACTAACTCTCTTTTGTGAGGGTTCCAATATCCATGTACTTAATCCTGGAAATTTTCTACTTTATCCATCTGCAGACAGACTTCACTTTTACTATCCTAGTGATATAGGTACTTAGTTCACTGCATATCAGGCACTAGTCTACATCATCAAATAAAAAAATCCCAGAATACCATATATTACTCAAATATTTCCTGAATTCAAAGTCAGTTGTGGTAAGGATTAAGTGCCTTTACCCTCTTGTGTGGTGGTGAATAGCCTTATCCTTGAAGGCTGAATTCTCATCTCAATACCTACCGTCAAAACTATCCACATCATTGGTTGTGAAGAAAGTAATAGCCAAACTGTGAAGGCTGAATATAGAAGAAGCAGCACTAAACAATATTTTTAAAATCCCATGCCTTTTGTCTGAGGCACTTGTGGCCATTATCAAACAGGATGATGTATACTGAAAGAAGACATGAACAGAAGTTTATAGAGTATCCTATGTTCCAGAAATGATCATTCATTTAACATTTTCTTCACATACACTGAGTTTATTGCCTTAGTGTTTATCTCTTTTCACCCATACTGGCTTCATACTGGCTATTAATATACACGCACCACTTGAGGCATATTTCTTACCTTGAGATATTACCATACTTTGTAATTGGTCTACTATCACAAACACTCTAATGGACTTTTCAGCACAATTTTACCAGCACATCACAGCATCATAGACTGTGAGCAGATTCACTCCAAACTAGTTTATATTTAATCTACATTAGAAGAATTGAAACTTCAGCGAGTACAAGTGATATCATGTATCATAATATTCCAAAATACAACATATTCAACATTCTTTGAAAGTTAAATACTTTATACAGTACCCCAAACATGAACTGAACATCAACTGAACGCACCAGTGGTAATATTCTCTGTGCTTCTAGCCTTATGAGAATAGATAAGCTCCTTGTCTGTAACAGATGTAGTAGTCTTTTCAGAGAACAACCCCATTCTGCTACTGCTTGCAGTCCCCGTAGAACAGCCTGAAGAGGAACTGCGGGGATAGGGTGACCGGAGAATTACTTCAGGACCGCCTCCATAGATTCGGTGGAAGAAACACCACAGATCTTCAGAGAGCTGTGCATAATCTGAGCCTGTAAGCAAACATTAGTAAAATGAAGTAATGTGCTATAATCTCAAACTCTGAATAATTACAAACATACAGCCAAAATTATGCTTATTATGAATATTGTACACATCTTGAGATTTTAAATTAATGGACACTTGTACAGAAGAATTAGCGTCAAACTCTGTACACCTTGTCCCGAGCTACGGTCTATCACATGGGTGTCAAAGCTTGCCCGCCATAAGTGCAGTATCCATGCTAGAAATACCTGTGCACGACAGCACAAGTCGCTTCCCCTCAGTCAGCCTGTACTTCCCCACGTTGCTGACTCAGAGCTGTGCACGCCTGCCAGTGATAGGCTCCAGTTACCTATTTTGGTCTACAAGTAAAGTAATGGTTGAAACATTCAGCTGCATAGACTGTGGCATAAGAATTGACACAGTAATTTGTTAGTGGATGTTTGTGTACTTCTGTATCAACATGGTTGCTTGAAAAGATGCTACTTTTGTGATAGCCTATTTTCTTTTGTTTAAGTTAATAAAAGCACAATGTTTCACGCTACAGAAGTGATGTAGTAGCAGCACCATACCCCTTTAAAAAAAAAAAAAAAAAAAAAAAAAAATGCCGTACTGCATTGCTTATGGCAACCTTTAAAGTTGGTTGTTATTTTCCTGGTAGACAGTGATTACAAAGCATGTTCGTGCATTTTATACAAACGCCATGTTGAACACATTTAATTATGTACGTCTTTCTTCTTCTTCTTCTTCTTCTTTTATGCCCACATAGGATCACTTTAGTCAGTCCGTCGTTCAGGTCTCTTTGAAGGGATCGTTCGGGCTTTGCGGTCCTCCCAGTACTTCTTCAGACGCTCCGATCTTCGTGCCCTTTCCTCAGTTGAAAATGTGCGTGTTGTTGGTTTGTTTTGTGTAAGGGTAAAGCGAAGGTTTGTATTCTTGAGTTTTGTATTCAATTTTATCTTATTTTTGGTGTCTTCTGTTGTAAGGCCTATTTCCTTCAGATCCTCTCTTACTTCTCTGATCCATTTACATCCTGTTGTGGTATTTTTTGAGACGAGATTGTGTTGTACTAGTTGTTTCAGAAGTCTCGAGTCCTGCATCCTCATGATATGTCCAAAGAATCCCAGTCTCCTCTTACGCATAGTATCTGTAATGGGTTCTAGCTCTTTGTACACGACTTTGTTAGGTATTAACCGCCACTGTCCATCTTTCTGATATTTTTTGTTGATACAGGTTCTTCCAATCCTCCTTTCAATTTTCTGAAGTCTGTCAGTCTTTGATTGTTTATTCAGGTAAAAGAGTGTTTCTGCTGCATATGTAGCTTCCGGTTTTATAACTGTGTTGTAGTGTTTTATTTTTGTATTTATTGATAGACATTTCTTTTTGTAGATATCCCACGTTAATTTTTGTGCTTTAGCTAATCTATTTGTTCTTACTTGGATGGAGATTTTTTCATTTAAGTTATGTGTTATTACTTCTCCAAGATATTTAAACTGAGTTACTATTTTGATTTTATTACCATTTATGGTGACTTCTTTTAGCTGTGTTGGTTTTTGGGGCATAATTTCTGTTTTTTCAAATGATATTTTGAGGCCAATTTTATTTGCAATGTTTTGAAGTTCTGATATCTGGGTTTTTGCTTCTTTTATGTCCACTGCTAGTAATGCTAAATCGTCAGCAAAACCCAGGCAATTTGTTTTGATTTTTCGGCCAATCTTTATTTTGGGGGGACATTTTCTAAACCATTCCCTCATTACCATTTCTAGAGCACAGTTAAATAATAGTGGTGAGAGCCCATCTCCCTGCCGTAGTCCAGTTTTAATTTCAAATGTCTCTAATGTTTCACCCCTAAACTTCACTTTTGACTTGGTATTGGTGAGAGTCAATTTTATCATGTTTATTAATTTGGGGTGTAGTCCAAGGTGTCTTAAAATTTTAAACAGAGATTCTCTATGGATGCAATCATAAGCTTTCTTGAAATCTACAAATGTTATCACCATATATACATGTATTGTAGGCTACTGAGTTCCATACTTATGAAAGTGAGTGTAATATACACCCCTCCAGGCTTGCACTACCTGATGAAATCCTGGGTTAGCACTTGTGAACAGCTGTTTCTAATGCACTCAGAGCTATCAGTCAGCTAATGATCTTGACATGCCTGGTCTATCATAATAAAATATTACCCAGAAGGGAACCATAATCTTTAATTGATCACAATTGGTTCATGCTGTGGGTTACTGTAGTCACGTCCTAGTTCGTGAACCATGGGTAACAGCTGAGTGGCCTAGTAAGTGGTCCTGAAAGTCGGGATACCAGTTGCTATGGAATGGGAGTGGGCATCTCGGACATACTCCGAGTCATGGCCCTCCTTGTGCTCAGGCGGCTAGGACTACACAATCCATCCGTGGTCCCTAACCCGTTAGAGGAGAGATCCTCTCTTGAACTATATGCAAGTAGTGTAGCATCCTGCTTCATGAATTTACCAAGCTCAGAACATTTTAAGCAAGCCTCGGACCCATTTGACAGGCGAGGGACTCCCTGGGAACGACTTGGCGAACGAAATGAAATTCGATGGGGAGCTATCAATATTAATGGGGCTTATGGGAGAAAGAAAGTAGAACTGGCTGAGTCAGCAAAGAGGATGCATCTGGATGTGCTAGGAGTAAGTGATAGTCAGGTAAGGGAAGATAACGAAGAAAAGATAGGAGATTATAAAGTACACTTGACAGGTGTTAAAAAGGAGAGGGCAGAGTATGGGGTAGGACTGTTCATCACGAATATTATTATTGCATGCAACATAGTTTATGTTAGGCACATAAATGAGTGAATGATGTGGGTAGATTTGGCAGTTGGAGGAATTTATTTTTGCTAGTGGCTTTACGTCACACCGACACAGTTAGGTCTTATGGCAACAATGGAATAGGAAAGGCCTAGGAGTTGGAAGGAAGCAGCCGTGGCCTTAATTAAGGTACAGCCCCAGCATTTGCCTGGTGTGAACATGGGAAACCACGTAAAACCATCTTCAGGGCTGCCGACAGTGGGATTCAAACCCACTATCTCCTGGATGCAAGCATACAGCCACGTGCCCCTAGGTGGAGGAATTAGGACGAGAATGGTCTCAGTGTATTCACCATGTGAGGGTGCAGATGAGGATGAAGTTGACAAGTTTTATGAAGCATTGAGTGACATCCTAGTCAGGTGAACCGCAAGGATACGATAGTGCTAATGGGCAATTTCAATGTGAGAGTTGGAAATACAACTGAAGGATACAAAAGGGTAACTGGTAAATATGGGGAAGATTGGAAGCTAATGGGAATGGAAAGCTTTTGCTGGACTTCTGTCCTAGTATGGGTTTAGCAGAAATCTGTCTGCAAACGAATAAGGGTAGAAAATCTCTCTAGGACGAGGAAATTACACAGAAGTACATGGATATGATTAGTGAGAAGTATCGAACAGTGGACAGTGAGCAGGTTCAGGATATAGAAAGGAATGTGTGGCATACAGGAATGCTGTAGTAAAAACAGCAAGGGAATGCCTAGGAACAACTGTGTGTAAAGATGGGAAAAAGAGAACTTCTTGGTGGAATGATGAAGTGAGAGCAGCCTGTAAACATAAAAAAAAAAAGGCTTATCAGAAATGGCTCCAATCAAGGGCCGAGGCAGACAGGGATTTGTACGTAGATGAAAGAAACAGAGCGAAACAAATAGTTGTTGAATCCAAAAAAAAGTCATGGGAAGATTTTGGTAATAACCTGGAAAGGCTAGGTCAAGCAGCAGGGAAACCTTTCTGGACAGTAATAAAGAATCTTAGGAAGGGAGGGAAAAAGGAAATGAACAGTGTTTTGGGTAATTCAGGTGAACTCATAATAGATCCTAGGGAATCACTGGAGAGGTGGAGGGAATTTGAACATCTTCTCAACGTAAAAGGAAATCTTCCTGGTGGTGTTGCTAACAGCCAAGTTCATAGGGAGGAGGAAAATGATGTTGGTGAAATTACGCTTGAGGAGGTGGAAAGGATGGTAAATAAACTCCATTGTCATAAAACAGCAGGAATAGATGAAATTAGACCTGAAATCGTGAAGTATAGTGGAAAGGCAGGGATGAAATGGCTTCATATAGTAGTAAGATTAGCATGGAGTGTTGGTAAGGTACCTCCAGATTGGACAAAAGCAGTAATTGCACCTATCTATAAGCAAGGGAACAGGTGGTGGTGGTGGTGGTGGTGGTGGTGGTGATTACTGTTTTAAGAGGAAGTACAACTGGGCAACCATCCTCTATATAACACTAATCAGATTTTCAGTATTTGCCAGGTAATTGAAAAATGCTACGAATAGACAGCTGTGTTTATGTTTCGTAGATCTAGAGAAAGCATATGACAGGGTACCGAGGGAAAAGATGTTCCGCATATTGGGGGATTTTGGAATTAAAGGTAGATTATTAAAATCAATCAAAGGCATTTATGTTGGCAATTGGGCTTCAGTGAGAATTGATGGCAGAATGAGTTCTTGGTTCAGGGTACTTACAGGGGTTAGACAAGGCTGTAATCTTTCACCTTTGCTGTTCATAGTTTACATGGATCATCTGCTGAAAGGTGAATATCCAAACATTGACTGGAAAAGTAGAAGAGGTCATAGACATGATGGAAAAAAGAAAACTGGATGTACTAGGGCTGGCAGAGACTAAGTGGAAGGGTGAGGGTAAGAGAGAGCTGCGGAATGGTTTTTGGTTGTACTGGATAGGAAATTATTAAGGAAAGTGAAATGGAGTAGGAGTGGTAGTAAGAAATGGATTGAAAGAGGAAGTAAAAGGGATAAGTGACAGGTTGATAAAAGTCAAAATAACAGTCAAAGGAAAAACCTGGGAAATTGTACAGGTGTATGCTCCACAAGCAGGATGCATGCAACAAGAGAAAGATTACTTTGAGGAAGAATTGGTGAGACAATTGAATGGACAAAATAACGTGGTAATGGGGGACTTGAATGCCCACGTAGAAATGAAAAGGAAGGGTTATGAGAACTTGCTTGGAGCAGAAGGATGGGGAAATAGGAATAAGGAAAGAGAAAGACTACTGGATTTTTGCAAAAGAAATGGGATGATGGTCGGGAACTCATGGTTCAAAAAGAGAGAAAGCCATAATATAATGTGGTATAGCAGTGACTGGTCTAGGAAATCCATTGTAGATTACATGATCTACGCCTGGGAAATGAAGAGGAATGTTATGGATGTAAGGGTAATACCATCAGAGGCCCTACATAGTGACCACAGACTACTGGTAATGAAACTGAGAACAATGACGGAAAGAAAGAGAACAGAGAAGCAGGAAAGACTATCAAAATATGGAAACTGAAGGAAAAGGAAATCAAGGAAGAATAACAGGAAAAAATGAGATTGAACTTACCTACAGATGATACAAAAACAGGAGTGGAAGAATGGGAAAGGTTCAAGAGGACACTAGTAAAAACTGCAGAGGAAGTGTGTGGGAGAACTAGTGCCAGGAAAAGATGCAAGGAGACCCCATGGTGGAACGACAGAGTCAAAGCGGCAGTTAGGGACAAGAATAAAGCTTTCAGAGTGTGGTTTCTACAGAGGACAATGGATACAAGACAAGATTATAAGACCAAAAAGGAAGAAGCCAAAAAGGTTGTAGCAGAGGAGAAGAAAAAATTAATGGAAAAGTGGACAAACATGATGGAAGAGGATAGGAAAGGAAATAAAAAAAGTCTGTATAGAAAAAAAATGGTCAAGAGTAAGAGGAAAGGCATGAGGGAAGATGTTATAATGATAGACAAACATGGAAATGAAGTGCAGGAAATGGAGAAACTCAAAGGAATGCGGAAGGAGTTTGAAGATTTAGTAAACCCAGAAGGATGCACTGAGGAGGAAAGTAGGAGGAAGTAAGAAATATGGAAAAAGAAAAGGACAACATGGGCAGCAGTAGAGCTAGCACTGAACAAGATGAAAGGAGGGAATGCCCCAGGGTTAGATGAAGTGAGTATTGAGATGGTGAAGGCAGCAGGAGAGGTAAGGAAACAGTGGCTTTATCGTGTGTTGAAAATAGTATGGAAGGAAAGGAAGACCCCTGAAGATTGGGGTAATCATACCCATTTTCAAGAAGGGGAATAGAAAAGAGTTTAAGAACTATAGGGGAGTCACATTGATATGCCACTGTGCAAAGGTGTTTGAGAAGATTCTGGAGAATAGAATTAGAAAGAGGGTGGAAGAAAAGTTGAGAGAAGAGCAGTATGGCTTCAGATCAGGAAAGTCTACAGTAGACCTTATATTCGCAGTAAGACAGCTACAAGAGCATAATTACGAATGCGATGGCCTTCGTGGACTTTGAGAAAGCGTATGATCGTGTGTGTAGAAACAAGATATGGGAAGCCTTACAGAGAAAAGGTGTCGAGGAACAGACTGTAGAAAGAGTGAAGGAGATGTACAAGGGGAGTGTCAATTGTGTGAAAATAGGAGGAGAGAGAACAGGCTGGTTTGAGCAGAAAGGTGGATTAAAACAAGGAAGTGCTCTGTCACCTTTGCTCTTTGTAGTAACAATGGATGAGATAATGACAAAAGTGGCAAGGAAAATTGGAGAAGGAAAAATGAAAGTGATGATGTTTGCAGATGACCTGTTAGTCTGGGGAGTAAACGAAGAGGATATCCAGGAACAGTTAGATGCTTGGGTAGATGAGGTGGAACAATATGGAATGAAATTTAATGCCCAAAAGAGTGAGATAGTGATCACAACTAGAAAGAAGGAGAGACCTACGAGAAGGATATTGCTTGGAGGGGAACAGCTTAGGAAGGTAGAGTGTTTCAAGTACTTCGAAAGTATCATAGAGGAAAGTTGAAGAAATGATACGGAAATAATCAAGCGGGGAAGACAAGCAGGAGCATTCCTGAAGTGTCAGAAGCCTGGTCTGGAGCAAGGATGTCCCTCAGAGAAGCAAAAGGGTGATATACAGGATGTACTATATACCTATTCAGACGTACGCAGCTGAGACTTGGGTAATGAGGCAGAGAGCCGTGAATAGAATACAGGCAAATGAATTAAAATTTCTGAGAAGCAGAATAGCGCAGTTGTGATCAACAGAATTCTGTAAGAAGGAAGTCAGCTCCCGGACGAAACTATCTTTACATCGGTCTGTTTTCAAACCAACTTTGCTTTACGGGAGCAAAAGCTGGGTGAACTCGGTATATCTTATTCATAAGTTAGAAGTAATGGACATGAAAGTAGCGAGAATGATTGCTGGTACAAACAGGTGGGAACAATGGTAGGAGGGTACTTGGAATGGGGAGATAAAGGCTAAGTTAGGGATTAACTCGATGAAGCTGTACGCAATAACCGGCTTCGGTAGTGGGATCATGTGTGGCGAATGGAAGAGGATAGGTTACCTAGGAGAATAATGGACTCTGTTATGGAGGGTAAGAGAAGTAGAGGGAGACCAAGACGACGATGGTTAGACTCAGTTTCTAACGATTTAAAGATAAGAGGTACAGAGGAACCTCGATTATCCGTTCCCGAAAACTACGTTTTCCCGGAATGTGTGTTCAAATTACGCGGTCCCGCGAGCATCTTAATTAAATGACATCATAAAAATCCTGCAATATCCTCTCCTCGAAGAAACGATTTCTCGGATCAACCGCCCAGAAATTCCAGTCCCATCAACGCTAAATCCTCGATCAATCGTTTTTTAATAAACTGTATCTCACGAAAGGACGGCTATGGCATACTTATGGATCTTGGCGTTAACGCCCCGTCATTGTGATAATTAGAGCAAGTATTGTACCGGTACTGGAAAAGCGATCGGCGGTGAACTTGCGTAAGGGACCATCTTTATTACAAGTGATGAGCTTCAACAGCTTCATTTCAAGTAATACTAATCCCGTATTGACTATAATGTGATTAGTGACGGGCAGAATTGAATATAATGCATTCGAAAATTTGAGAATCGAAATTTACATTCAGAACCATACTGTATTCTCGAGTTCAACATAACCTTTAAAAGTCGATATAGGCCTAATTTATGCGGTACAAGATTTCCAGAAACTGCCTGCGAACAGTATACCGGAGACCAAATTACAATGAAAGATTAAGAAAAGAAGGGATTTCGCCATCATGTTAGGTGCTTTTGTATCTAATAAGCTTTATTTGATTAGATGAGAGAATTAAAAACTGCGTGTAGTCAATTGTCGTTTGGCTTGGCGTTATTTGATTTTTCGAAGAGTTTGGCAATCAATGTTGCTGAACTGAAAGAAGTTTTTACGGGAAACTGACGAAGATTCCCCTGTAAAACTGAATATAAAGTATCGAGACTTTGAACTCGCGTACCGGTAATTAATTGATGTAGATGTTGATTCCCATAGAGAACCTAAAATATTTGTCCTGAATGAGTAAATTTATAATACCAATATAATGGTCCGTTATTGGACATTATAAATTATCCGGCTAACTCATTCTTGGTTGCCTGCGTTTCGCCCTCGTGTGCTAAGTTAGGCTCGTCAGTTGGGACTTAGCACACCACCCAAGACGCAAGGCTAGTGCATACCGTGGAGACCACTGCATAGGCTATTTGAAGCCACCAGCAGTGCCAATGCACTATGAGAGCTATGTCTCAATTTCCAAAAATAGATGCCTGCCTGGCCATCAAATGATGTAGATGTTGATTCCCATAGGGAACCTAAAATATTTGTCCTGAATGAGTAAATTTATAATACCAATATAATGGTCCGTTATTGGACATTATAAATTATTCAGCTAACTCATTCTTGGTTGCCTGCGTTTCGCCCTCGTGTGCTAAGTTAGGCTCGTCAGTTGGGACTTAGCACACCACCCAAGACGCAAGGCTAGTGCATACCGTGGAGGCCACTGCATAGGCTATTTGAAGCCACCAGCAGTGCCAATGCACTATGAGAGCTATGTCTCAATTTCCAAAAATAGATGCCTGCCTGGCCATCAAATGATGTAGATGTTGATTCACATAGGGAACCTAAAATATTTGTCCTGAATGAGTAAATTTATAATACCAATATAATGGTCCGTTATTGGACAATATAAATTATCCAGCTAACTCATTCCTGGTTGCCTGCGTTTCGCCCTCGTGTGCTAAGTTAGGCTCGTCAGTTGGGACTTAGCACACCACCCCAGACGCAAGGCTAGTGCATACCGTGGAAGCCACTGCATAGGCTATTTGAAGCCACCAGCAGTGCCAATGCACTATGAGAGCTATGTCTCAATTTCCAAAAATACATGCCTGCCTGGCCATCAAATGATGTAGATGTTGATTCCCATAGGGAACCTAAAATATTTGTCCTGAATGAGTAAATTTATAATACCAATATAATGGTCCGTTATTGGACATTATAAATTATCCAGCTAACTCATTCTTGGTTGCCTGCGTTTCACCCTCGTGTGCTAAGTTAGGCTCGTCAGTTGGGACTTAGCACACCACCCAAGACGCAAGGCTAGTGCATACCGTGGAGGCCACTGCATAGGCTATTTTAGGCTATTTTAGGTTCCCTATGGGAATCAACATCTACATCATTTGATGGCCAGGCAGGCATCTATTTTTGGAAATTGAGACATAGCTCTCATAGTGCATTGGCACTGCTGGTGGCTTCAAATAGCCTATGCAGTGGCCTCCACGGTATGCACTAGCCTTGCGTCTTGGGTGGTGTGCTAAGTCCCAACTGACGAGCCTAACTTAGCACACGAGGGCGAAACGCAGGCAACCAGGAATGAGTTAGCTGGATAATTTATATTGTCCAATAACGGACCATTATATTGGTATTATAAATTTACTCATTCAGGACAAATATTTTAGGTTCCCTATGGGAATCAACATCTACATCATTTGATGGCCAGGCAGGCATCTATTTTTGGAAATTGAGACATAGCTCTCATAGTGCATTGGCACTGCTGGTGGCTTCAAATAGCCTATGCAGTGGCCTCCACGGTATGCACTAGCCTTGCGTCTTGGGCGGTGTGCTAAGCCCCAACTGACGAGCCTAACTTAGCACACGAGGGCGAAACGCAGGCAACCAAGAATGAGTTAGCTGGATAATTTATAATGTCCAATAACGGACCATTATATTGGTATTATAAATTTACTCATTCAGGACAAATATTTTAGGTTCCCTATGGGAATCAACATCTACATCATTTGATGGCCAGGCAGGCATCTATTTTTGGAAATTGAGACATAGCTCTCATAGTGCATTGGCACTGCTGGTGGCTTCAAATAGCCTATGCAGTGGCCTCCACGGTATGCACTAGCCTTGCGTCTTGGGTGGTGTGCTAAGTCCCAACTGACGAGCCTAACTTAGCACACGAGGGCGAAACGCAGGCAACCAAGAATGAGTTAGCTGGATAATTTATAATGTCCAATAACGGACCATTATATTGGTATTATAAATTTACTCATTCAGGACAAATATTTTAGGTTCCCTATGGGAATCAACATCTACATCATTTGATGGCCAGGCAGGCATCTATTTTTGGAAATTGAGACATAGCTCTCATAGTGCATTGGCACTGCTGGTGGCTTCAAATAGCCTATGCAGTGGCCTCCATGGTATGCACTAGCCTTGCGTCATGGGTGGTGTGCTAAGTCCCAACTGACGAGCCTAACTTAGCACACGAGGGCGAAACGCAGGCAACCAAGAATGAGTTAGCTGGATAATTTATAATGTCCAATAACGGACCATTATATTGGTATTACCGGTAATTAATGCGGTTTCGTGGTCTAACATGCCTGCCTCTCGATTCCAACCAGGTCAGGCAGTTTTACCTGGATGTAAGTCTGGTTCCAGGTCCACTCAGCCTAGGAGCATCTAATGGTGAGATGGCGACCCCGATCTAGAGAGCCATAAATATCGGCCGAGGGGATTCATCACACTGACCATGCGTCACCTCGTAATCTGCAGGCCTTCGGGCTGAGCAGCGGTCGGTTGGCAATCAAAGTCCCATTGGGGCGGTAGTTTGGTTTGGTTTAGGAGTTTTTTTAAGATTATAATTATATATATTTCATTTTTTAATGGTTAGCCAAATTGTTGATGGTTTTCATTCATTCCCGGATTTTCCGTTTTCCCGTGTTGTACGTTTTATTTTCATGGTCCCTCGAAAAACAGAGAATCGAGGTTCCACTGTATAGAACTAAATGAGGCCACAGCACTAGTTGCAAATAGAGGATTGTGGCATCATTTCGTAAATTCACAGAGGCTTGCAGACTGAACACCGAAAGGCATAACGGTCTGTAATGATAATGTATGTACAGTATGTATGTATGTACAGTATGTATGTATGTATGTATGTATGTATGTATGTATGTATGTATGTATACTAATACCAATTTTGGCAGTAAACAGAGGAGAGGGGGAAAAGCAATTTACTCTGTAAATTACAACAAAACACAATAGTCTAATAGGTGTTGGCTGTCCTGCACATGAGGTGCACAATTTTTCACAAACTGCTTTAGACTGTTTACCTATTTACTATCAATTAATTGTGAATAAAATCTATCAGCACTTCTACCGAGATGAAGGTGGATGGATCAGATTTGGAAGGACATTAGAGAAGCTGGATTGGATGTGGCGGAAGTAATGGATCAGGAAAAGTGGAAGGATAGAAAGGAGTGGAGGAAGCTTGTTAACCACACCCGGGCGACTGGAGTGGGACATTGATGATGACTTCTACATATACACAGTAAGGGTTGAATCTCTCAAATCATTCTGTATTTTCACTGAAAATGAATACAAAACTGTGCTTGGGCACAGCTAGACTAGGTAGCTATCCTTGTTATAGCAGAGGAAAGAATCGTAGAAATATTTCCAGCTTTGAAATCTTATTTTCTGTCCATCGATCAACGTCCTGTTAGCCTCAAACAATTCTTTGAGAACCCTCTTTCTATTACTCTTCTACATCTATTTGCTGGTCAGCTAAAACATTTCGCCATTACATTTAAATGTACTGAGAAACAAGAACATACCGGACTGGAAGTCTATGAAGAAATAAACAAGTTATTAAACAAATTACAATGCAGAAATTCCGAAAGGTTTCCCACTTCTGTGTGCATGATCAACTAAGAAAGCTGGAAGAGAAGGGGGAAATTACTTCAGAAAAATTTCACAGTTGTTCTGGCATTTTTCTATGACACTTGCACTGAGTATATTAATGAATAATGTTTATCGTTTCTCAGACCTTTTAAAGCATTTGAATGGGTGATTTCTGAAAATGAACAGTTGAAAAGGAAGAATATTCAAGATGGTTGCACTTTTGTTAAAAGTGTTGTAGCCTGTTTTTCTGCTGACGACGAACTGTTTGATGAATTTTCATGCGTACTGAACCACCTACTTAAAAAGTGAAACTGAAAGCAGTGATGCAAGAAATAATGAAACTATTTCTGAAAAGTGATGTAAAATGATTGCCTATTTCAATAGTAAAAACAGTGGTCCCAGGAATCAACCTGGGAGGAGTCCATGTGGCTTTTGTCATCACATGGCTCTGGGCAAATGGGAGTGAAACGCGTCGTTGCTTGTCATCTGCAACCATAACATATTGGGTTCAGCAAGAGAACCCAACTTAGCCTCTTTCACTCCAACTCCAGCATGTAACCTACAAGAGGTGCCCTGTTAAACCGAGCAACCCAGTGGAAGGTTGGGTAACCAATCCCAGCGGGAAACTGGGTCGGTGAGCCGATCAGTGCTGGTGGCTTCAAGGCTTATAACCTTGATTGTTAAAAACCCGTTACCTTTTAGGTAACCACCATTACGACTTTCATAATACTCGAAACATGGAGACAAAGAATATTCAGAAATGTACCCCAGGTGGTAAACAATCCACCCCCACACAGTCTGGGGCAAGCAAGTCATCGGATTCTGGGAAACCTGCACCTTCATGCTTCTATCTAATTCTGCTAAATGACAACCAAAGAGAAACATAGAGTACTTTGCAACGGTAAACATTAATTCCCTACTGAAGGTAGGCAAGCTCAAACAAACGCTTGACGTGCTGGAAAAGTACAAAGTTATGATAGCAGCGCTACAAGAGACTCAGTTTACCGATGAGGATGCAATAGAGTCTGGAGTGTACAGAATCTACAAAGGGAAACCTGGTGAAAGAGTTATCAAGACACTTCCACAATTTGGTACTGGGTTTGCAGTACACCACAAGATGGTTGACCATATTTTAGATTTCACTTCACCTAACGGAAGGTCCTCCTCGTTATCCTTCAGGTCTCGTAATAGAGCATACATAATCGTAAATTTCCACTCACCCACGAATGACACAAACCGTTCAAACCTGGAAAATGTAGAACAATGCTGGGCCACCTTAGAAGAAACTCTAGATAAGATACCTTCCCACCATTCCATCATACTCATGGGAGACTTCAATGCACAAGTCGGTAAGGAGTGGAAATACCGGAAGATAGTAGGCCATTATCCAGCCCATAAGAGAACAAACAGAAATGCAGAACGTCTCATTGAACTCTGTGATAAGTACAACTTAGTCCTGAAATCAACAGCCTTCAAACGTCTACCTAGAAAGGCCAAAACCTGGAAGAGTCCAAATCCTATGCTTGGTGAATTCTAGTTGGACCATGTTGCTATAGCACGGCAACATCATACGGACATACAGAACGTCAAGGTATTACGAGGAGCCAACATAGATTCTGATCATTACCTTTCACTTGTCAAGATTAATATGCAACCCTTTAGAAAAACACCAACTCTCCAAAGTAGTTATAAGATACCCAGGTTCAACACTCTGAGACTGCGCGATGAGGATTGTGATTTTCAGGATACCCTCAGGAAGAACACACAGAAAGAAGGATGGCCTGCCTTACAAAAGGCCTTGCTGGATGCCGCTTAAGAAACTATCCCTGCCTCATCAACCAAAGGCAAACACCCATGGTGGAGTTCAAAGTGTGATGAGGTTATAGAAGAAAGGCGTAAAGCCTGGACTAGGTGGAACCAACATAAAATTGAAGCTAATTATGAAGCCTTCCTCATGCAAAGAAAAGCTACAGCTAACACCATCCGCAGTGCCAAGACAGGAGCCTAATGCAACAGGCTGAAAATAATTTTCAGGGAAACAACTCAAGAGACCTGTACAAAGGACTTAAAAAGCAAACGACCCAGTACACAGCTCCTGCCCTCATCCTCCACGGGCCAGATGGAAAACTTCAACTGAACAATAAAGACTGCACCAAAACTCTTGCAATTATTTCCAGAAGCTACTAAACGCATAGGAACCTAAAGAAAAGCTTATTTTCCATGAGCCTTCACACAGGAACCCTGATTCTCAACCACCTACAAGAAAAGAAATAAAGGACATCATCGGTGGTCTCAAGAACAACAAGGGTTCAGGTGAAGACGGCATAGTTGCCGGGATGTGGAAACATGCAGATGACCAGTCTTTGCAGAGCATCCATCAAATCATAAAGGACATATGGACAACAGAGTCCCTACCCAAAGCGTGGACGTCTGCCGTGATTTATCCCCTCCACAAGAAGGGAAGTAAGACAGACCTCAACAATTATAGAGGTATTTCCTTGTTACAAATTACCTACGAGATCCTCTCTGTAGCCCTACTCAATAGAGTCATCACACAGCTAGACTCACAGTTAGGAGAATACCAAGCTGGTTTCCGTAAGACTAGATCTTGTCCAGAACAGATACACAATCTGAAGACAGTTCTCAATTACAAAAGCCGAGGTGGACATCCCTGGGTGGTGGTCCTAGTAGATTTTCAGAAAGCTTATGACTCTGTGGACAGAGACACCCTTTTCTCCATACTATGGGAACTTGGTCTGGATGGGAAGACCCTACGATTGGTTCAAGCCACTCTGAGGAACACAATGTCCAAGGTCAGGTTCAGAGGTGAACTATCTGAAAACTTTCCAATCAGAACAGGAGTTAGGCAGGGTGATGGTCTCTCCTGCATTCTCTTCAACTGTGTCCTGGAAAAGATCATTAGGGAATGGAGAACGATGCTACCACCGGAAGCTGGACTGAAGCTTGGGTACAAGAGAGACAACCTCATTGTCCCATGCCTAGCCTTTGCCGATGACCTCATTCTACTGGCAAACAATATGGAGGAGGCTACCTACAACTTGAGTCTTTATAGTGTAGCGGTTAAGACTGGTCTGAAAATCAGCATCCAGAAGACTGAATTTATGACCAATATCAAGGAGGCCCCTTCTACAATTCCTCTCACAAATGCTACCATATGAAAAGTACCTACAGTTAAGTACTTGCGAGAATGGATCTCTGCGAATCAGAGCGAGAACCTAGCCATAGATGCCAGATGTACCAAATTTGAAAGGGCTTATCACTCATGTCATAGTATCTATTCATCTAAGTGCCTCTCCAAGAACCTCAAACTCAGACACTACAACTCGGTCGTCAAACCATCTGTTCTGTATGCTTCCGAGTGCCTTGTAATGGCTAGGAAGGGCCCATTCAGACAGCTGGAGTTAAAAGAGAGGAAGATCCTGAGGAGGATATTAGGACCAATCAGAGAGAAAGGAGGCACTTACAGAATCCGCCATAATGATGAATTGTATGAACACCAGGAGGACATCGCCACATCTATAAAGAAAAGGCGCCTGACCTTTTATGGACACTTGGCCCGTCTGGATTCCAAAAGATCACCAACAGGATATTCACAGTGACAGGAAGAGGCAAGGCTTCTAAGAACAAATGGATCACATCAGTTAAGTTGGATATGGAACAACTAGATATCCCACTGGGACAAACTCATGACCGACTACTGTTCCGTCGAGCCATCCGACAGAGAATTTTCCCAACGTCCCTTACAAGTAAAAAGACTACAGGAACTAAGTGGACAGAGGAGAGAAAGCTGGCTCATAGTCAGCAAATGAAGGAGTATTGGAAGAAGAAGAAAGCAACAACTTTACCGAAGAGTAGATACGAGCCCCGTGGTCCTCAGTAGGCCTAAACGACAAAGAAGAAGAAGAGCATAGGCCAAATTGCTTCCTACATTTCCACCTAACTGAAACCCTTCTTGCCAATTTATACCTTTCAGTAGATCCACGTAAACTGTGAACAACAAAGATGAAAAATTACAGCCTTGTCTAACTGCTACAAGTATCTTGAATCAAGAACTCATTCTACCATCAATTGTCACTGCAGCCCAATTGTCAACATAAATACCTTTGATTGCTTTTAATAATCTACCCTCAATCCCATAGTCCCCTAGTATGGCAAACATCCTTTCCCTCAGTACTTTGTCATATGTTTTCTCTAGATCTAGGAAACAAACTAGTCTATTCCTCTCATACTATTTTTCAATTGCATGATGCATACTGAAAATTTGATCCTAACAATCCCTCTGTGGTTGAAAACCACTCTGAATTTCATCCAACTTACTCTCAAACACTGATTGCACCTTCCCTTCCAAAATACCAGTGAAAACCTTGTCTGGTATACTGATCTATAAAATACCTCAATAGTTGTCGCAATCCTTCCTGTTATATTGCTTTTATGTGCAATTACTGCTTTTGTCCAATCAGAAGGTACCTGACTAACATTCTATGCTAAAGTTATTACTCTATAAAGCCATTTCATTTCTGCCTTCCCATAATATTTTACAATTTAAGGTCTAATTTCACATATTCCTACTGCTTTATGATAATGGAGTTTATTTACCATCCTTTCCACTTCCTGAAGTGTAATTTCATCAACATCATTGTCCTCCTCCGCATGAGCTCAGTTGTTCACGTCCCCAGAAAGATTTCCTTTTACGTTACGAAGATTTTCTAAATATTCTTTCCTTCTGTCCACTCATTCCCTGGAATCTACTGAGAGATCACCTGTTTTACCCAAAACACTAATCATTTCCTTTTTTCCTACCTTTCTAAGATTCTTAATTAGTGTCCAGGAAGGTTTCCCCTGTTTTCAACCTAGCCTTTCCAGGTTACTGCTGAAATTTTCCATGGGACTACTACTTGGATTTAAAAATTATTTGTTTAGCTGATTCCTTCATCTACATACAATTCCCTCTCTGCATCGGTTCTTGTTTGGAGCCATTTCTGATACGCCTTCCTTTCATGTTTACAAGCTTCTCTCATATCATCATTCCACCAAGACGTTCGCTTTTTCCCACCTTTACACACGGTTGTTCCTAGGCATTCCCTTGCTATTTCTACTACAGCATTCCTGTATGCCACCAATTCTCTTTCTACATCCTGAACCTGATTACCGTCTATTGTATGGAACTTTCCATATGGTGAATACATTGAGACAATTCTCATCCTAAGTCCTCCAACAGCCAAATCTACCCACACCATTCAATCATTTACATGCTTTACAGAAATTAGGTTGCATGCAATAGTATTTTTGATGAACAGTCCTACCCCACACTCTGCCCATCCCTTTTGATCACCTGTTAAGAACACTTTACAAACTCCTATCTTTTCCTCATTATCTCCCATTACCCAAATATCATTAACTCTTAACACTTCCAGATGCATCCTCTTTGCCAACTCAGCTAGTTCTATTTTCTTTTTTTCCATAAGATTGATTGTGTCATTAAAATTTTCTTGTTCTGTCAGTAAATATTTGAAACTTTAATCTATTTGCAGAGTTGAAAATGCTAAACAAGATTAATGTATTTTCTACCCTGGAAGACTATTAATAAACATAAACTTGTGTGGTTATTGCTAGTCTGCAGCAAACTGTGGAATTACAGATAATAAGAGAGGGAGGCTGTGGAAGATCCAAATTACAATGAATGAACCTGGACTGAAACATGGTGAAGGAATGGATAATAACCATATTTGTCCAATCCAACTGTATCTCAAAAAGGGGACATGATTATGTTGTTTTGCTGTTGTCGTCATTGTTGTATGGTACCCTCAGTGAAATATTGATTATTTTTATACATAGCTGTATACTTCTGAGTATTGTGTTTAGAAGAGCTATTCACATCATCCTAGGATCCAATAATACTGGCTTGATTGTTGCAAAGTTAGATGGTACCCTATTCATAACATTCAAATTGGTATTTGTATCATGCTACCCTCGTAACAATATATTCTTACCCATTTTCACTGTGGGTTGACCATTCTTCATGGTGATAATTGGGGTGTTATCAATAGCTCCTGGAGCTTCTGGCTCCTTGCCACGGACAAAACTCTGCCACTGCCTAAACCAACTCATAGACATTGCCATGATAACACTTGGGCTTTCATCCGCCTGAAAAAGAAAAAGTCATTTATTTTAATATTCATGAATTCCCATACAACAGGACACTACTTAATATTATAGTTTATTTGTAAAGCTCATAGATTCTTCTCATCAAATATCTGAAGGGAGAGTAGAAGGAATTTAGTGCCCCTGGAAAGATAAAAAGAACCAATCTCAAATAATGATGTTTTGTAGCAAATTAAGCCAGGAAAAGCCCCTGGCCCAGGCGACTTTACAGTAGAGCTGTGGTGTTTTCAAAGTTGGGATGCATTAGGCTGATTGAAACTGATCAACAGAATCTTCACTTCCAATTTCCTTACGATAAATGCTCACAAAATAAATGTGATGAACTCTGAATTGAAAAGAAAAGAATTTGTAATGATAAAAGTACAGAATAGCATGTATCTTCAAATGTTGGATTCAACTAAATTTTTAGGTTATTGTTCTAGACAGGCGTTTTGGAAGGATTACGTTAATTATGTTTGTAAAAAAATAGCATCTGGAATAATTTGGTATGGAAAACATTGACAGAGGCACAGATTGGGAATGAAACAATGCAGATGGCAATAGCATTGTATCAAAATTGCAAAAGCTGTGTTAGAACCGAAGTGGGTCAAACTGAATGGTTCAGAGTTGAGACAGGCTTAAGACAGGGAAGTGTATTGTCTCCCTTACTCTTCATTATCATCACGGATAGAATTCTACATAATATCAAGGAAAAGATGATGGACGAGCAAATAAAGTCTATGCTCTTTGCTGATGACATTGTAGTTTGGGGAGATAATGAAGAGGAAGTACAGACAGGTTGATTTATGGAATGAGAAGATAAGAAATTTTGGAATGAAATTAATACTGCAAAAAGTAAGACTTTGATCATGACAAGAGGTAACAGAATATCCTGGGGAGTGATAAAAAGCAGGAAATGAACCTCTTGAAGTAGTGAAAATTTTTAAATATTTGGGCTGCATAATATCACAAGATGGAAATTTGGATGGAGAAATTGATTTAAGAATACAGCAGTCTGCAAGTTTCTACCAGCGTGTGAGAGACATTGTATGAAACAAAGATGTGCCACTGAAGTGCAAAAAGGTTTTATACTCATCCTATTATAAACCTATACTGACCTATGCTTCAGCAGCCTGGACGTTAACTAAGCGGAACCAAAGTTAGATACAAGCAGCTGAAATGAGGTTCTTGAGGAGCATACAGGGAAAGACAAGACGAGATAGAATACGAAATGAGGAAATAAGGAGAAGCGTGGGAGTGTGTAAACTTCAAGAAGAGATTGATATAGCAAAGCTAAAATGGTTTGGACACATGATGAGAATGCCAGGAGAGAGAATACCAAAGAGAACATTCATGGATACAGAGACTACTAAAGAGGCCTAGGGGACGTCCTAGAATGAGATGGAGGAGCTCTGTTGTGGAGTATATTGCAAATAGAGGAGTCGATAGCAATAAAGTACAAGAAGAGGTATGGTGGTAAGATCGAGTAAGGTGGAGGGCTTTGGTACACTACCCTACCCAGGGAGAATCTGGAAAAGGGAATGGATGAAAAAGAAGGCTATCAAAAATTGCAGATAAATGTATTTCTGGAAGTGTACTATGAGATGATATATCCTTGGAAGTGTACAATGAGGTGATATATCCTTACTTTTTATTGAGCTATGGGACAGACATCTATGATTGGGTGGCAAATTAATATTTTAAACAACTATTTTACAAAAGAGAGCTGTATGGATAACTTTCTTGCATACAAAATCAAAATACGTGTGCAAAATTCTTTTATCACTAATAATATTATGATACTTTGTTTTCTAATAATAATAATAATAATAATAATAATAATAATAATCATAATCATAATCACAATAATAATAATAATAATAATAATAATCATCATCATCATCATCATCATCATCATATGGCCTCAGTACCATGTACAGGCATTTTAAAATTTGATTTCATCTGGCTGCCTGCTCATCAATTTCAACATTCTGTTTTACTCTAGGCCTACTAGATGGCAGAGTAAACCAAATCTGTTTTGGGTGTCCATGGCCAAGTTTTTTGAATTTCACAAATCTATTCTCTTTATTAAACAGAATAAAACATTAACTACAAGTAACAGTAAAATTCACAATTATAACAATAATTAACAGGTGTCGACATTCCTCAAAGGAGCTGAATATCAAAATGTAAGCTTTTATTGCATATAATTAGAATCTACAGTATGTTTTTTGTTATAAAATTAAAGCTCTCTTTAGCCTGCTGGGTGGCCATGACTCTTAAGCTGTGAAGTCCATATGGTCTGACACCGTGGTTAGGTGGTCTGAGTCCTGCTGGTTGAGAAAATTTTCACCATCAGAATGTTGGGCAGTGGTAGTATACTGGTAAAATTTCTAATCACGAAATTCCACTTGTTTAAGCAGACACTTTACACATTCCAGGATACTTTATTTTGTACCAGGCTGTGTCATCCTTTATTTTAAAACCATTCTGTAGACATACGGGAATTCATTTTGAATGTTTGTACTATTTCGATACCAAGGGAATGAGATGCGGCTAGAATCCCGAAACTGGCCAAGAATCAAACCCAAGCCAAGAAACTGGACAACTAAATAAATAAATAAATTAATTAATTAAATAAATGAGATCATCATTAGAATTTTCAGAGAATAACAATAATCTATTTATTTCTTTTACCTGAAATTCTTTATTAAGCATCACAAACTCATCCAATTCTTGCTTAATCCGTCTTTGTAGAGCTTCTTGTTCCTCTTGACAAGTTCCACAAGCATAGAGGAAGTTACATGCTGGTCCACCACCAAACCTACAAAATTGAAGTAACAATACTTTTAAAACAGCAACTAATGATTAAAACTTCCCTTTTAATATAAAATTTGCATTGAGCAAATCACTAAAATAATCACCTTAATAACAAATGTACCAGCAGGATACTCTATAATAGGGAACACATTACGGATACAGTTTGACAGAGACTTTCATGAATATTCTAATACATCAAAGACAGCAAACAAAGAAACATTTGCATACATAAGAGAGATGCAGTTAAACTCAACAATTCATCACCATCATAATTTTACAGTTCCAGTTTCCCAGGTACTGTTGGCGACCTCTTCCACTCTGTCTTATTGAGATACGTTCTGTTGTTAATGTCCTCAGCAATTAAAGAAAAAGATTACATGGCTGAAATGATTTGGCCACATAAAGTGGATGCAGGAGATATGGATTTCCACACTGTGATGCAGGGACGAAGACCAATTGGACGCCCTAGTAAAAGGTGGTTAGATCAGACCTAGAGAAGTGAGGGGAAACATGGGATGCCCTAGACAGTAAAGAAGCATACCAGGACCGTAATAAATGGAGGCATATTGTTCTTAGACATCCCACCTGGATCGCTGGAAGGAATTCATGATTATGATGATGATATCTGGAAAAAATTAACTGGACACCCCAAAGCAGGTGGTTGGACCCCATAAAAAAAGTGCTAGGGAAAAAGGAGACAATGGAGGATATGAGAGAAAAAAATGTATAGACAGAAACAGATAAAGGAATATCGTTTGTACAAGTCCAATCCAACCTGCTAGAAGGATCCACAGATGACTAAGACAACAACAATTCTTGATTTAATAGTATCTGTTTTGGTGGTCACCCTTTTTTAACAGCTGTCCTGGTAGTCAAGAAATATGTGCAGCTTGCTGGGATGACCTAACCATATTTTGAAGCATCTATCATTTCAAAGAGAGAACAATCTTCAAAGTTATTTTGTACCTACCATCAGATTTTAGTCAGGCTTCCCCTAAAATCAGGTACTGTTTGAAGTTTCCTTTAACCTGCAGAGAAGATGCTGCATGATGACTTTCAGTGTTGTTATTTTTACTGGGGGCCCATCATCTCAAAGTAAGAGACTGCCTATAGGGTTGAAGTACAACAGGGACTGGTGTGTCCTGAGACCATTATAGACCATTATAGTAACTTATAGGAACCTTGAGAACTAATGGCTAATGATGTATGAAACTGGTCACCCATTTTTGACAGCTGTTCTGGTAGGGTTGTGATACTATATATTGAACACTTAAGGTTATCTCCATGAATTACTGATCAGTATTTTTTTCCAGTGAAGAACAGGCCTTTGAAGTAATTATAAAACCTTAACGGAACATCCCCTGGTTTCAACTAGCTTATTCTGACTTTTAAAATGTATAATTTGTAGGCTCGAGGCACCCTTAAATACAACAGTTGTATTTCTTCATATATCAAATGGTCTGAGTTATATATCGATCAGTAACTTATCAAACGTAATTTTTATATATCGAACGGCAAGGTTTTAAATATTGAACAGAAATAGGTATTTACTTTACTTTAGACAGTATATGTTTGTAATAACATGAGCAAAATAGAATAGTTCTTAAATATTGTTTCACGTGTTGCATTGTACCGAGTTGTAACACTTTTCCAAGAAGCATACAAATCTGGTTCACCATCATTCTGTTTTCCTCCATCACATCTTAGTTTGTCATTGAACTTATCGACAATACGAGGAGGAGGCAAGAATTCTTCCAGGTCATCAAGCACAAACTTTAACTTCTGTTTGGAAGTGGATCCGTGGTAGAGTGTCGGCCTCCGGTTCCCAAGATAGCGGGTTCAAACCCGGCAGAGGTAGTCGAATTTTTGAAGGGCGGAAAAAAGTCCATTCGACACTCCATGTCGTACGATGTCGGCATGTAAAAGATCTCTGGTGATAAATTTGGTATTTACCCGACAAAATTCATTAAATCTCAGCCATAGACGCCCAAGAGAGATCCGGTTTACTCTGTCTGCCATCTAGTGGGCCTAGAGTAAAACGGAACGTCGAAATTGACGAGCAGACAGCCAGATGGCATCAAATTGAAATGTCTGCACACGGTAGCTGAGGCCATACGATTATTATTATTATTAAATGGCTGCCTTCGCCACTCTCTTGCTGTTGACTTTCCACTGGGGTTTTCAAAATATCTGCAACACATTTTGTGTAATCCACAGTGTCTGGATCTAGTGGATAGAGAACACACTTACGAAAGGCGCTTTTCAAAATATCTGGCCTAACAGCATCATCCCAAACTTTCTTTAACATGGGTGCAAAATTTACCTTGGTTACTGATGCACCAAGAGTTCGTATTTTCTCATCTTGAAGAGCATTTTCCCATGCTCTCTTTAGAGGTGCAAATACCCCCACATCTGCTGGTTGCAGAAGATGGGTGGCATTAGAGAAAATGCAGTAATATTATTCCATGGTCATGACAATATTCACTGACTTGCAGGAATACGTGACTGCTGTGTCCATCAAGAAATAGAATAACAGGAAGTGTAATTTTCTCTACCTCTAGCCATGACCTAAAGTGTTGAAGGTAGTTCAGGAACGTTGGGGCCTTCATTCAGCCACTTTCAGTTTTCTCGTAGATCCAGGACTCAGGTACACTATCTTTGATAATTTGATGAAGTCGTGTGTTGCTGTAGACGATCACTGTTGGGGCACAACACCCGTCAGCACAGAAATTTCCAAGCACTGTTATGCCTTCTTTCTTTTTAGAGGTTGCCGTAATTTGAAGCTGTTCCTCTCTGACTCCAAGGTACTTTCCTGAAACCTCATGGAACAGAAAATTTGTCTTATCTGCATTGGAGATCCTGCTTGGGTCTTCCATAACTGATCTTACATCCTCAGACTCCAGGTAGCACGACAGTCCAGCAAACCAACCATGTATTCTCTCTTCCGAGACAGCAGCCCTGCCCTTGCTAATGGTTTCAGCCTTCCTCTGAGACAGGGAAGGATGCCGTCCCATTAAACATTTGAACCAGGTTTTATCCAGTCTTCTATGCTTAAACAGTGTGCTCTTTCCTGATGACTGCACAATTTACAGTGTAAAGTAAATTCATTTTCTTCAAAAGAAATCCTCTCTTAGCCATGCTGATTACCCATTCACTAATGCCTCTTCTTCTCGTGGACTCAGGAAAGGCTTCCGACCAAGGGCAGTCTGAATCGTCTGACATCCAGATAGTTTGACGTTTAACATTGTTAAAGGGACCTGGTATGTTTTAGATGCCTGCCTTTGCGACATCATGCCGGACTTAACTTGTTGAACAGCTTCAGTCAAGTCAGATAATGAATACTGACACCGTTTCATTTTTTCAACACGTTTAACTTCGGCTTTTGGGACAATTCCCCTGATGGGCGTCTTAATTTTGACCACTGTCAAACTGATAAGGAAATAAGCAAGAACTGCAAACACTATCATTTTCTGCTTTCTAGTTTTAAATGGCTAAAATGTAATAAAAATGTATCTTTTTCAAACAGTGCGGGGTAACTGCCCCGCACACCCCCTCTTGTCAACGCCACTTTATTTGCCGATGACGAGAACCCTTGGAAAGTGACAGAATTGTTAAAGTGATCAGCACAATATACGGCATCAAACAGACACAAGACACCATAAACGAAATCGATGAGGTTCAAATTCAGGCACCGTCAAGTTACAGATAGACACCTCAGTGGTCACAATCACAGAAATCCAAACTTTGGTGCCAAAGAAAACAATACTACAAATTAAAATCATAAATAGCCCATTAATTTTCAGTGGCGTTTAATATTAAGGGTTGTTTTTGTATTAAACAAACCTCATTTATTGAACGTCCTTTCGATATTATAAAATGGGAGTCAAATATCGAACAATATTTTATTTTGGAAATAAATATGAAGATAGATGAAAACTCACAATACAAGAAATTAATGAACGTACATGTATGTTAATACAACCTATTATTTATAGGATACCTTCTGAAGACACTATTTTACCGGCAAAAACAGATAATCACAGGGACACTGCACCTTAGTAACAATATAACGATCCCATCAAAATCCTACCAACTCCAAAGTTCTGAGACTTTCCCGTGCTCCCCAACACGGTAACGACTTCGACCTATCGATTGACATAGAGCTAAGTTTGGAGGGGTGAATTTAGAAATCTCAGATGTTATGTAAAGTTATCGACATCCTTATTTTGCGATGTGATGTGTTTTTTTTTTTTTGCTAGTTGTTTTACGTCGCACCGACACAGATAGGTCTTACGGCGACGATGGGACAGGAAAGGGCTAGGAGTGAGAAGGAAGCGGCCGTGGCCTTAATTAAGGTACAGCCCCAGCATTTGCCTGGTGTGAAAATGGGAAACCACGGAAAACCATTTTCAGGGCTGCCGACAGTGGGGTTCGAACCTACTATCTCCCGAATACTGGATACTGGCCGCACTTAAGCGACCAGCTATCGAGCTCGGTGATGTGATGTGTGAAGTGTTTGATATTGAAAGGGAGTGCGATATATAGTGCCATTACCCTAGTCAAAAAATATGCACTGCTTTCTGGAAAGTCCTAATCATTTTCTGAATCATGTGTAATTACAAAGAGTTAATATCCTTCAAAGGCTCTGAAGATAGATGAGATTAATGTCCAATGGCTGAGAAGGAAGCAAAAGAACCAAACTCTTGTGGTTAGAGCTACCCTAAAAGGCCAAGGGTGAACTACCTCAAAGAAAAGCTCCAGCAAATCCAGAAGCTGTAAAGACACATTAACCCCCATTGGCCTAGTCCATGGTGGGTCTAATAAGCCACATGAACAAGAATACAACATTCAGAGACAATGTGAAAGAGAAGCTGGACAGATTTCAAGTCTTGAAATAGGACAATGAGAATCGGTATGTGGAATATCACATCACTAACAGGACAAGAAGTCAAAATAAAACATGAAATGGAGAGACACAATTGCAAATATTAAGAATTAGCAGGACCAAAAAGAAAGGGAATGGAGATTTTCAGCTGGGGGGAGGATATATTTTGAGGTACTCCAGAGTATGCTGGGATCAGAGAATCAAAGGAGGAACTGGTATCATCCAAAAGCAGCACCGAGCACTAAAGTTATATTCTGCCAAACTGTACGCCTTATAATATAAAGAGTACACCTTCAAATGGAGGAGAGAGTCTCATGGATCCAGATATATATTCAAATGAGAATTCTGATTGTGATGTAAATCCATCATGGATCCAGATATATATTCAAATGAGAATTCTGATTGTGGTGTAAATCCAATCATTTTAATGTTTTTCAACAACAGCAAAGGCGCATGAGGCATCAACAACAACAATCCCATAGCTGATCACTGTTTTGAATTCTAGTGTCCTGCTCATCAGGTATCGAAGTCAGTCAGAACTTCTGTTGCTGCCAAGTACCTCACTTTCAAAATTGATAAGATATGATATTCTTACTCTCGGAAAAGGAGAGGGGGGAGGGGGAGGAGAGGGTGGGGGTGGGGGGAGCAACCCATTCAGGAGAGCCCATGGTTCCTATGCTTACCACCTAGTGGAGAGTTATTGGCAAAATAATCTACTCCATTACTGTAGCAGGAACCAGGCATGTTAGCAAATGCAAATACCAAACATTACTACAACTACAAAAATTACACATGGTATGAATGAGTGAACGAATGAATGAGCACAAAATATTAGCACATTAAACTATATAACAAACACCAGCAGGATTTTTTCTGAGACGGTGACTTATTACATTAATCTGAAAGAGAGGCTAATATCTAGTGTCACTACCAAACTTTCCCACTGTTACAAAGGTATAGTGCCCATCTTGCTATCATTTTGTCTTGATAAGGGCTATTGCACAACAGATGAAACATCATTTCTACAATGCCAACACAGCCTAATATCCCAAAAGAAGACCATCACAGGCAGAGGGAAAGCGTCCAAAAATAAATGGATCACCACAGTGAAATCTGACTTAGAACAGCTGGGCATTTCAGAACAAACCATACAGGATCGTGTATTATTCCGGCAGTTGACCTTTCAAGGTGTCTTTCCAGAGTCTGTCATCAGCAGAGTACAGGCACCACCCGACCGAAGTGGACGAGGAAAGGAAACAAGCACACAGCCAGAAGATGAAAGCTTTCTGGGCGAAGAAAAAACAGAATTTCCATACAAGGAGTCGAAATGAGCCCTGTGGTCCTCAGTAGGCCTGAACGACAAGAAGAAGAAGAAGAAGAAGAAGAAGAAGAAGAAGAAGAAGAAGAAGAATGATAATAATAATAATAATAATAATAATAATAATAATAATAATAATAATAATAATAATAATAATAATAATAATATGGCCTCAGCTACCTTGTGCAAGCATTTTAATCCAATGCCACCTGGCTGCTTGTTCGTTAATTTCAACCTTCCATTTTACTCCAGGCCTGCTATATAGCAAAACAAACTGAATCTCTCGTGGACATCTGTGGCTGAGATGTAATTAATTTTGTCAGGTGAACACCAAACGTGTCACCAGAGATCTTTTACATGCCGACATCGTGTGACATGGAGCGTCGAATGGACTTTTTTCTGCCCTTCAAAAATCCCACTACCTCCGCTGGGCTTGAACCCGCTATCTTGAAATTCAGAGGCTGACACTCTACCACTGATCCACAGAGGGAGCTCATGAAAGACTATAAGATTTTAACTTAATTATTGTTACACAGGCTACAGAATCATGACTAAAACATCACTTACGTTTCATACAAGTACTCCCAAACAGGCTGAGAGAGAATGGTACACAGTTGATCCACATGAGCTGCTTTGGATGGCTGCACACCCCCATGGACACACAAGAAGTCAGAGTTATCTATAGGGCCAGGCTCCGCAAATGTGTTGAATTTATTGACCCACTGTTTTGATACATAAAACTGGAGACTAGGTTCATTTAGTGAGAGTTGTATCAGTTCAACAGCTCTTTGACGTTTCTTGCTGATGATATCACATGATTTTCTGAAATAAAGGGGAGAAAAATACCAGAATATAGTTAGGTTCCACTTTTCCGTTCATCTTTGAATGAACTAAAGAACAGTAAGGAAAACTAAAAAGTAATATGATAAAAAGAGTATTCTTTGGCATAAATGATGTATTTACAGTTCAAATGAGAAATGTCATCCCAGAAATACTGATATGGGGTACTTTATATCAAAACCCTATTTAGACAGAGAATCATACAGCTGTATCATAATTTGTATCATTGGTGGAGTTATGAATAAGGTTTCATTTACATTAATGGAACGTGTCAAAACTGAATTTTTTCTAAGCTCATATGCAGAGAAAACAATGTTTTCAGTGTGTTTCTGAAGTATATTCTAAGATTTGAATGTGCAGTACAGAAAAATAAAGAGTAAAACAATTCTAAGCAAAGGTGCAAGCATTTTAATCTAGTGCCACCTGGCTGCTTGTTCGTTAATTTCGACCTTCCATTTTACTCCAGGCCTGCTATATAGTAAAGCAAACTGAATCTCTCGTGGCCATCTGTGGCTGAGTTGTAATTAATTTTCTCGGGTGAACACCAAATGTGTCGCCAGAGATCTTTTACATGCCGACATCGTGTGACATGGAGCGTCGAATGGACTTTTTTCTGCCCTTCAAAAATCCCACTACCTCCGCTGGGTTTGAACCCGCTATCTTGGAATCCAGAGGCTGACACAATACCACTGATCCACAGTGGGAGTTCGTAAGAGTCTATAAGATTATAACTTCATTATTGTTTCACAGGCTAAACCCTGTTTAGAGAGACAATCATATAGCTGCATCATAATCTGTATCATGATTATAAAGTTTTAATGCAAACTAATTGTTTATAGAATGGTGTTCCATGACCAGATACACATTTTTTTTTTTTTTTGCTAAATGTGAATTTTCTCAGTAAGGAAAACTAAAAAGTGATATGATACAAGAGTATTATTTGGCATAAATTTAATTATGTATTTACAGTTCATATAAGAAATGTCATCCCCGAAATACTGATATGGGGTAATTTACATCAAAACCCTGTTCTACGAACAACCCAGGTGTTGTTTCGATGGAGGGCTTTTCAACCTAGCAAGACTTCACTCCCGGAGGCTCATCCAGGTTACAAAGGTAACCAAAATGCTGTATGCAGATGGTACTGCATCACCTACACTCACACCAGACGAATTGCAACAGTCACTTAACTGCTAGAAGAGTGCATGTCATTGTTTTGGTCTCACCATTAACGTTCAAAAGACCAAGGTCTGGGCACAACATTCACCGGCACAACCCTTCCACATTTCAACTCTCCATCTCAGATACTCCACTGGAGCAGGTAGACCACTTTCCATACTTTTGTAGTATCTTATCTGTGCGCTATAACTGTGAGCAAGATGTGGGGAAGCGAATTGGTGCTGCCCATGCAGCATTTGGACGACTATCACACCGGGTGTTCATGAATAAAGACCTGATCGTGAAGACGAAACTCATGGTGTACCACGCTGTTGTCATCACAACAGGGTTGTGAAACTTGGACCCTTTACTGACGTGACTTGAAAAAGCTCAAGCGTTTCCACCAGCAAAACTTCAATCCATCCTTGGGATCAAAAGGGAAGACCATGTCACCGATATTACTGTTCTCGAGAAAGTGCATGCCAAGAGCATAGAATCGTCCATCATTGGTCATCAGCTTAGATGGATTGATCATGTCCATCGGATGAGTGATACCAGATTTCCACGCCAAATCCTGTATGGTGAATTTTGTTCTGCCACCAGACCTCAAGTATCCCTCATGAGATGCTACAAGGACCAGCTTAAGCACACTATGAAGATGACAGGTCTCAATCCACAAACCTGGGAAATGCTTGTTCAAGACCATACAATTTGATGCCGGACTATCCCTGCTGCTGTCAATCTGTCTGAAGGGGAATGACACAGATATGATGAGGTCAGAAGGGAAGCACGAAAACATCGTGCAACACAACCATGCCCTCCTCCAACAACTCTGTGCAATCTGTGTGGACGTTTATTCCATGCTGGAATTGGTCTGTTCAACCATCGAAAGTACATTCACAGACAGAAGTGAATTTATTTGAAGAAGTTAAATATTCGAAAATGAGTTGAAGCCGATGACGACGATAATGTACAACCTCAGATAATCCAAGGAAAAAGCTGGCTTTGTCTTGAGCAATTGTTTTTTTTTTTTTTTTTGCTAGGGGCTTTAAGTCGCGCCGACACAGATAGGTCTTATGGCGACGATGGGATAGGAAAGGCCTAGGAGTTGGAAGGAAGCGGCCATGGCCTTAATTAAGGTACAGCCCCAGCATTTGCCTGGTGTGAAAATGGGAAACCACGGAAAACCATTTTCAGGGCTGCCGATAGTGGGATTCGAACCTACTATCTCCCGGATGCAAGCTCACAGCCGCGCGGCTCTATGCGCACGGCCAACTCGCCCGGTGCATCTTGAGTAAAGGATCATGTGAGCAGATTTTCAACCTGAGGCAAATAATAGAAAAAGCTTGAGTTTTGTGTACCTGTCTTCATCTCCTTCCTCGACTACAAAAAGCCCTTTGACTGCATTGCTTGGGAAAAGTTTGGTATTCCTCCCCATCTTATATCATTTTTGAAAGGTCTGTATGACTGCAACAGTGCAGCTAGAAAGGTCGAGGGAGAGACCTCAAAATATGTCAGTATATCCCATGGCAACAGACAAGGTGAATCTTGTCCCATCAACTTTACAACATCTACGGTGAATATATCATAAGGCACTTCATGATTGGGTTGCAGGCATTTCAATTGACGAAAGAAAAATTAACAACTTGTGATTTGCTGACGACACCAGCGTGCTTGCCAGCAGTACAGAAGAGCTTTCAGATATGATAAACAAGAGTGAAGAATGTGAGTCTTGAATATGGACTGGAGCTCAACCTCAGCAAGATCAAATTCATTATGATTGATAAGAGCAACACAGATTGAGCTCCCAGGCTGTTTGTAAGAGCTGGAGCTAGCGCACAATTTTGTATACCTTGAGTGAACAATCAGTGATACGGGAAATTCCATGAAAGGATAAGAACGATTTTGCTAGGATGAGTCGCTATGATGAAATTAATGAAAATTTGGAAGAACAGAGAAATTACCGTGTTTAGTCGTGTATTAGACCCCTTTTCTCCACTTTTACAGCCAAAAAAGTACGAGGGGGGGGGGTCAAATCTTGTGCAGTGAACACATGGCTTCTAGGCTATTTATGTATGTTGGGTATTCAGCCCGAAGGCTGGTTGGATCCTCAACAGGTTCACCATTAGCTGTCATAGATGGCCTAGGTGTCACTGAAGAGGCGTACTAGGGAAATGAGGAGTGAGGTAGTTTCCCGTTGCTTTCCTCACTGAGCCAGAAGGTGCTATTGCACATCAGTCTCCCAAGCCTACTGAAATGCGTGCACCAACCTACCCTATGAGCGACATCTTCACACCATTTAAAGATAAAGATTTCATTATTCCGTATTGAAAAGTATCACAGTTAAATTGAAATAATAAATATGGTAGTTCAACCTATTCAATACAAGTAAATAAGAGATGTAGAGATTACATTCTTAATTAAAAGTGGAAATGGTACCAGTTTCGACCCCAGTCTGGGCCATCATCAGCCGATTATAACTCGAAAAACAATGCATAAGTAAGAAAGAAGTTAACGGTCAAGTCCACACAATATTAATTGAAGAGGCAATATAAAAATGACGAGGGTAGGCACTGTAAAATTCAGACGAAGTGGAATGTAAGTCACTTAAAAGAAGTAATGTGTAATCTTCCGAGCAACAGCACGGCACACGCGATGTTTGGCACTGTCTCACAAAGTTCACGAAAAGCAGGGAACAGTTAAATGAGCCAGACTGCATACACCGTCAGGCACAAAGTCACAACACAATCCAAATATGAAGATCTAAAGTTATGAAGAAGCCGAAGACGAGCAACTCAACCGAAGTAACTTGCAAGCTCCAGAAAATCAGCGCGGTGTTTACAACGTCAAGTGCTGTAGTTTCATACGCTGACGGAGATTGAAGGATAGATTAATGATCAAGTATTTGCTTAATTCATGAAAATGTACCTATATATATACTTATAATACGATTCAATATAATTGAATAATATAATTGAATCGTATTAATTCGTGAATTAAGCAAATACTTGATGATTAATCTATCCTTCAATATCCGTCAGCGTATGAAACTACAGCACTTGACGTTGTAAACACCTCGCTGATCTTCTGGAGCTTGCAAGTTACTTTGGTTGAGTTGCTCGTCTTCGGCTTCTTCATAACTTTAGATCTTCATATTTGGACTGTGTTGTGACTTTGTGCCTGACGGTGTATGCAGTCTGGCTCATTTAACTGTTCCCTGCTTTTCGTGAACTTTGTGAGACAGTGCCAAACATCGCGTGTGCCGTGCTGATGCTCGGAAGATTACGCATTACTTCTTTTTTTTAAGTGACTTACATTCCACTTCGTCTGAATTTTACAGTGCCTACCCTCGTCATTTTTATATCGCCTCTTCAATTAATATTGTGTGGACTTGACCGTTAACTTCTTTCTTACTTATGCATTGTTTTTCGAGTTATAATCGGCTGATGATGGCCCAGACTGGGGTCGAAACTGGTACCATTTCCACTTTTAATTAAAAATGTAATCTCTACATCTCTTATTTACTTGTATTGAATAGGTTGAACTACCATATTTATTATTTCAATTTAATCTTCACACCAATCACAGCAGGGACTGGCTGCATAAGGAATGGCATTACCAGTGTCACTCATACCTCAGCCACTTTCATATTGTCAAAGCCAAGTGTATAAGACTGAGACAGGTCAATGAAAGTAACAATTTTATTCTAGCCCATACCAGAAGACTAAGGAGCTATAAATTATACATGTAACATCTATAATAGATATGATGAGAAAAAGAAGAATTGCCTTTTTCTGTCATCTTTCTAGATTAAATGATAATAGGATAATAAAAAAACTATTTAATTACTTTTGGAAAATAATATTATTATTATTATTATTATTATTATTATTATTATTATTATACATGAGAATTCGAGAACAACTTGACTGTGAACTTGGAGAATACCAAGGAGGCTTTCGTCCAGGGAGAAATTATCCAGATCAAATTATCAGTTTAAAGTGGATTATGAAGCATCATAGGGTTAGAAACAAAAAGTTAGTTATCACTTTTGTTGATTTTAAAAAGGCGTATGATAGTATCCATCATGAGTCATTATTGAATATCCTAAAAGAATTTGGTTTACATCCAAAACTTATTCGCCTTATTGGAATTACCCTTAAGAACACTAAATCTAAAGTCAGATTTAGAAATGAACTCTCAAAGCCATTTGACATTAATACTGGACTTCGGCAGGGAGCTAGACTCTCACCATTATTGTTTAATTGTGTGTTGGAAAAATCATGCGGGAATGGAATAAGATGTGTCAACCTAACATCAAGATTGGCAGAAAAATAAGACTCAACTGTTTAGCATTCGCTGATGATCTTGCACTACTTGCTAATGATATGGAAGAAGCTAAATTGCAAATAGAAGAACTTGATAACATAGCAAGAAAAGTTGGATTGCAAATTTCATATGAAAAAACAGAAATAATGCCACCCTTCCCTGTTACAGCACCAACCATTACCTTAGTCAATACCAAACAAATTAAAATTGTGAATAAGTTTAAATATCTTGGTGAAATTATAACTTGGAACACCAATGAAAAATCATCAATAGAAAGTAGAACATTTAAGTTAAAAAAAGCACAACGAATTACATGGCCAACGTACAAGAAAAAAATCTCTTTCAATAAATGCTAAACTTCAACATTACTGTTCCGTCATTAAACCTGAAGCGACTTATGCTTGTGAAACACTATTTAAATTGAACACCAAAGCAACAACTGATACACTGCAAAAGGTTGACAGAAGGATACTCAGAACAATCATTAATAAAAAACATCAGGTGGATGGATGGAGATTATTGGTTAATGCAGTGGTTTATAGGGAAAGTGAATCTATAATAAATACGATGAGAAAAAGAAGAATTGCCTTTTTCTGTCATCTTTCTAGATTAAATGATAATAGGATTTAAAAAAACTATTTAATTACTTTTGGAAAAGTAAAACAAAAAATAATTGGTTTAAAGAAGTTCAGAATGATTTAGAAGAGCTGAATATTACAATGAAGCAAATTGAAAATAGAGAAGAAAAAAGGATTCTCAAGAACAAACAAATAAGATTGTCATTAAAAACTGTACAACACAAACAATATGTCATCTGATGAAGAAAGGGCAGCCAGGTCAGCCAGAATGAAGAGGTTTTGGGAAAGGAAGAAGATGATGCAAGCTAAATCTTCAGTTAATTCTTTGTTAACATAAATGTATTTTGGTTTGATTTAAGTGCTCCAATGTGGGCGTAAATAATAATAATAATAATAATAATAATAATAATAATAATAATAATAATAATAATAATAATAAAAAACCTCTGGCAATACGGTACCGGAAATCAAACTCAGGCTCCCGAGAACAGCAGCTAATTGTGCTAACCATGATGCGTGCTTGCAATGCGTGGGTCAGACACGGAACTATTCACCTATATGTGTGACGCCAGCAGAGCTGCAGTAGGCCTATGCTACCGAGGCGGACATTTCATAAGTACGAAACACAGATGTACCGCATGATTTTGACGAGTGTTTTCACTGTGTGGGTCGAACGAACGATACTATTCTCAAATTTGTGCCATGTCATCAGAGCTGCAGTAAAGCTTGTACCCACTTGAAGCGGAATCAATGTTCTTCTCTGACGAATTACGTTGGGGGTGTCTTGTATGCGAAATTTATTTTTTTCATTTTCTTTGTCTTGAAAAGCCAGGGGTCTAATATGCAAGGGGGTCTAATACACAAGTAAGTACGGTACTAATAATACAAAGATCTGTCTCATTGAAATCCTTGTATTCCCTGTTTTCTCATATGGCTGGGAGACCTGGATCATAAAGGCTTTAGACAGAAAACGCATCAATTACACTGAAATGTGGTGCTGGCATTGAATGCTACATATGCCTTGGAAGAAAAAAGGAGCCAATGCATCCATTCTTCAGGAACTGAAGATTTTGCAATGCCTTTCTTTTCATATCAATGAAAGAACACTTCAGTTTTTTGGACACATTGCGAGATGACCTGGAGAATATCTAGAAGTTGATCATGCAAGGGAAGGTTGAGGGCAGTAGACCATGGGGAAGGAATGCAACCAGATGCCTGGGACAAGAGAACAATATCACCAGTTTATCTTTCTGATGTGCCCTGAGGAAAACCGAAGATTGTCTGGGATGGCGACGCTACAGCAGAGATGTGAAGAGCAAAACTACAAACCAGTGGTGTCATGACACTCAGAAATAAGTAAATTGGGTAGTGATGATGATCATCGGTGAGAAAAAAGGTGCATTGTATCTACATAGGTAAGGCACTCTTCTCTTTGTCCCTAATTTTTCTTTCTCAGCTTCACTATGTTGCTTGCGTACTGTCAATTTCTCAAGAACTGAATTATTATTTGAATTATCAATCTGAACTACATAGGGCAATGCCACATACTGCTAGATCATTACACCACATCTACCTTGTCATTATGGATTTACATTTGCCTTCCAATATGATGACGAGTAAAAATTAAAAGGAGTCATTTCCAGTAGTAGCTTCCAATAGGCATCATTTGTTTTCACAATACAGCATACAAGACAAAAATTTATAACAATACCATAATTTTAATCTTTTTCTTTCATGAGCACCATACTGACACATTTTCATACACAAGTATAAATGCTGGATCAAATGCAAAACAGCTAAAAATTAAGTGTGCTATTTCCTTTATTTATTTTTTTTCATGGATGATAAAGGTTGTATGAAAGTTGTCGGCCATGGCCATGCTTCTTGGTCATTGCTAAGGCTGAACTATGTACTATTCTTTTCTGATGTTTTTGATCACTTTATGTAAATACTCCCAGAGATCTTTCCTTAATAATGTATATAACATCTCAAGTTTACTTCCCATCCAAGAAAAAACTTCCACCATAGTAACATGTCCTTTGGCTTCCCCCTCCCCTTTTTAAACTCCATTAAGCAAAGTTTCCAAGCAATCATTCAGCTAGTCTTTATCACTTACAAAATGTGGTTTATAGTTTTCCTTGAAATATTATCAAGAATCAAACATGTTTTTCAAACATACAGTATACTGTATATTAAATATCCTCTACTCAATTCACCTTCAATATCATTCGCTTGACTTGCAACAACGTCCTTATGTACAAACCATACTGACATACTAACTGCCAAATACGATACAAGAAAAACATTATAAGACATGCAGAAGCTAATGTTTCAATGTCAAATATCGGTGCCCACAAAACCAATACCGTATTTCTTACCTTCCAACACCACAGTGATGTCAGTTAGGAAGAACCCTAAGATATGGTGAATCTAATTATTGCTTGAAAAGGAAGTACAACTAGGCAACCATCCTCAGCCTTACAAAGAATGAAGTGAGCTTTCAGATTCACTCATTCATTACAGTATCTAAATCAAATAACATTTTCACAGGCAGTTCAACAATTTCCAAATTCCGTATAACAAGCTGTGACTTGGTGAAAGTTTCTAGCACCCCTACGACTACGGTTGTGGGTTGGGAGGGAGTGACAGGTAAATCATTGAAAACGGCCAATATTAGTGTCGAATCCATACTTCTTGGGGTCACAGATAAATTGTGACACTCTGAATGCCATCCATTTTCAGCCTCCACAGCGTGCGGGTCATAAGGGATGAGAAATAAAATGTCCAAAATGACCGAGATCAGTACTCTGAATTTATAGTTTTGGGGTAGAAGGAAGACGACCCGTGGGAAGGCCACGAAGGAAATGGATAGATTTAGTTAAGAGCGATGTACTGCTGAGAGGTCATGATTGGGACAAGTTGGTGGAGGAAGAATGGTACAAGGACAGGATGAGATGGAGGAGGCTCATATACCACACCCGGGAAAATGGAGATGGTTTAGGATTATGATGATGATGGGGTTCTCTAAGCTGACTGGTGACAGTCCCAAGCCCAGTTGGAATAGCATACATCATATCTATAGCGAGACATGTAAATACATACAGTTATCAATTATTTTTCTTATTTGAAAGGATCAGTTACTTCACAGACAATCTGGGCTGCAATAAGGACAAAGTTCCACGTGAACCAAAAACTACAACTTTAAATTACATGCATAACAATAACTCTAAGGGCCGATTGTATAAACCGTTTGATCTTAGATCAGAGAAGAAATTGATCTTGGTTCACGCAAAACTCGGACATTTGTACTGTATAAACATTAATCTGAGATCAATTCGCACTGAACTAATGTCAACTAAGGAGTTGTCTTCTATTTGAGTACAAGAACAGCTCATTGTTAATAAAATATTACCTGTGTTGTTACGATAAATAGTTAAAAAATACACTGAAGTCTAACCTTATACATTGCTAGCTGTAGTTGTTGTCCTTATATAGGCAATATTACGCTTCTTTTACTGCAGGGTAATGTAATAATTCTATAACATAACCTCGATAAAGTGCTTACGTTATTATCGTATCTCATTTGTATTTTACAGATGTCTGATTACTCTGATTTCTCGGATATATCTTCTTATGACGAAAAATATTAATTTTGTCGGGCTCCCTGTGTGTTCTGTGAAAGAGGGAATCCGATGAGAGAATTGAGTGATAAGAAGTTTAAACTGAGGGATCGCTTGGGAAAAGATACTGTGGAACAGCTAGAACTCGGGTTGCATTATATTCTAGTTAAAACTACCAAGAGAAACAAACTTTTGTCTCCAATGCACATGCTATTACTAACTTTGAGATTCTTTGCCACAGGAAGTTTTCAGTTATTTGTTGGTGATTTACTGCATGTAGAAGCAGCGACAGTCTGCAGAGCCATTCTAATCTTATTGCTGCACTGAAACAAGAGTTTATCAAAATGCCTTCCGAACAAATTGACATGAGGGAGATCATGCGTGATTTTTTCAATGTACAACACTTCCCTGGTATTCTAGGCACTATAGATTGTACCATTGTACCCACACACTTATAATATCTCCTGGGGGTGATAATGCAGAAGTTTATAGGAATCGTGATGGATGGTTTTCGTTAAATGTTCAAGTTGTTTGTGATGCTCGACTGTAACAATTTGTGAATACTGATAAATAAAATCATGAATAAAAATATATAGATAAATAAAATACTCAAAAACTTAATAAAATACTTGAAATAAATTAAATTAATAAAAATATTTAATCGAAATGTCCGTAGTATGGGCACCAGAGTTCACCAGAATGGATCCCTCAAATTTAGATAGAGCATGATAATTCTTTATCTCCCAGGGCGTGTACATAATGCTGCGTACTGGTACATCTGCTACAGGCCTTACCTAACCTTCTGAAAACGACTAAATAGGTAGGAACTGCACCTACGTTCATCAATAACTCCACTGATTCTAAAATATCTAACTATATTCTCAATAAAATCCGTGCATGAGCACCTCATCAACACACCAAAATACACTTATAATACATAAACAAAAGATTGCTGGAAGACTCCATATTTACAACAACAACAATGAAAACAGTGGGAAAACGAAAGCGAGAACTATGCCACCATTTGCAGATAGTCTGTTGAACAATGCACATATATGTAGATAAATACCCTTCACTGTCTCTGTATTAACACGACTTGCCGATTCTCATAATCGGCACTTATAATATCACACAGATACTGTACCTCGTAATACTGTGTTCACTGACTTTAACACTTGTTGTAAAGATATATACATTTAAGCAACAAACGCTTATTGATCCTGAACATAAATTATGGAAAGTCTGAGATAGCTTTCACCAACATATAATGCCAAGCCGCCACAAGTGCTACAATACTTAATGTGTAAGCACAGACAACGTTCCACGAACATTTGAAGTCCAGTCCAGTATAGTGCAGCAGTCTCACTCCAGTACCGTACATCCAGTTTCACTTCCGTGTGTGTTAAGGCGGGTACAGATTTGCGCGCCCAACTCTGTAACGTAACCTCGTCGTGCACCAAGGTTAAACGGGGCACTCTTACACACCGCGCACTGCAGCCCGTAACGCGTAACCTACTAACGTTCCAGCAGTTGAGCTAGTGCAACTTTCAAACACGGAGATAGCTGCAGCAACCTATATTTACTATGTTCGCATTATGAAGCAAATCGAGAAGGAAACACAGACGACGGTGCCAAATTCAGTTATATGCACATACAACTACGCATGGTGGTACACATTTGCTGGCTGACATGAAGTTTATAATAATAATGCTATTGGCTTTATGTCCCACTAACTACTTTTACGTTTTTGGAGATGCCGGAATTTAGTCCCGCAGGAGTTCTATTATGTGCCAGTAAATCTACCGACACGAGGATGACGTATTTGAGCACCTTCAAATACCACCGGACTGAACCAGGATCGAACCTGCAAAGAAGGCCAGCACCTCGAGCATCTGAGTCACTCAGCCCAGTGACTGAAGTTTCAGACAGTTGTTGGGCATTATAAAAATTTAACCAGAATGTCACCTACAGTCTGATACCATATTTTATGCGTAATATTATATAGTTTTATTTGTACGCACCTGACCCTGCTCTTCTTTATCTTTCCTTTGTCGCTCCGGAGTGAAGAAAGCAAGGGCGTCATTTTCTTCCAGCTTTCCTTGGCCGTTGTGTTCAGTGCCATCGCCAGCTCCTGCCACACATCATTCCTTAAAATTTTGTTGACATGCCTGGTATGACCAGCTAGCCACAGAATTTCCTTACCTCTGTACATTTCAATAAAATTCAGTGTGTTCTGCTCGGTCAACTCTATGTTTACTGATCAAGCAGACAGATGCAAATGCGTGTCGAGGTTCTGTGCAGGTACGTCCAAGCTTCCGCGCGCGCAGTTCTTTGATATGACGCGGAAAAACCGACAAGCAGTGGAACGCAGCAAACCTCGTTCCGTATCATTCATGTTGCGGGCTATGGTTACGCGACTAAATTACGCAGTACCGTCCAGACAGGACCGCGATGCAGTTACGTTGCGAGGTTCTGTTGCAAGTCTGGACACGCCTTTAGCACTACTTCCTTCCCGTAAAGTCCCTCTGGTTATAGTTCTCTTCTGCTGTGCTGTCGAAGTATATAAAGACCTGAGCATTCCCCTTCCTCTGACATGATATGCCTAGATTGATCCTTGCCAGCCAATCATGAGTGATCCTCTTGTCAAGACCACGCCATGAACTCATTCTTGGTCCCAAGACATAAACGCTGGGGTGTTTCACATGAGTCATAGAACTTTTCTGAGTACAACAACAAGCTCATCTCATCAGACTGGGATATATACATGACTCATAGAACTTCCCGACGACGACAACAACAAGTACCTCTCATCAAACACTGGGGTAGACACATGACTCATCCAAATTACCAGAGTTCAACATAGCAATGTTTTCCCAGCCGTGGTACAAAACAAATTACTCATACTACATATATGGAGACCTCTCAGGTTACAAATATTAGTGACAAAATATACAACTGAAATACTGACGATGATAATAATAATAATAATAATAATAATAATAATAATAATAATAATAATAATAATAATAAAACATCCAATGCTGACAATAATATCTCTCACTTCTACATATAGTGCGAGGGTGTGATATATGTACTATCACATGGCTCAGGTCCCTTAATATCATAGCAAGAAGGCTAGTATCTGCTCACGATAGCAATATCCTCATTAATTTATGAGTACATGCTCAGTTCGAAACAGGAGACATTCCAGAAGGCATATACCTACTTCTGGGAGACCATGGCTATCAGTGTCGTCGTTACCTGCTGACTCCCATACTTCGTGCCGATACAGCTGCAGAGCGAGCTTATAATTGAGCCCATAAAGCAACCAGGTCAGCAATAAAAAGAACATTTGGGGTTGTGTAAAGACGGTTCCCTTGTCTCAGTATGGGGCTAAGAGTGAAGTTACCTCGTGTTTTCTTTAGAATTGGCTTTATGTCACACCGACACAGATAGGTCTTATGCCAACGATGGGATAGGAAAGGCCTAGGAGTGGAAAGGAAGCAGCCATGGCCTTAAATAAGGTACAGCACCAGCATTTGCCAGGTGTGAAAATGGGAAACCACGGTAAACCATCTTTTGGGCTGCCGACAGTGGGGCTCGAACCCACTATCTCCCAGATTCAAGCTCACAGCTGCGCGCCCTTAACCACACGGCCAACTCGCCCGGTACGATTTCAACTAGGGCATCCTTGTCCTCCTTGGAAAAATTAGAACGGTCCTTTTTCTGCTTCATTTTAGTTATATTTTGTTTGTTTGTTTGTTTCTTTCTTTCTTTCGTTTGTTCGGCACCCAGAATACGAAAGAAAAGAGATTCACACTGCTCAATGCAACTCGGATACTCAGCTGTTTCTGCGATGTTGCCAAGCGCTCACATATGAACTGGGATCAAAATTGAACTTCGGTTAGTTGATCTTGGATCAGTGTTATACAATATGACACCGGTCTGATCTCAAATAATTTTCTGAACTTAGATTAAAACTGATCTTCAGTCAATGATGTTTATACAATCGGCCCTAAAGCTATATAATAGTTTGTAAAAACCAAGCAAGTGGCTGTATGGTTTGAGTCACGTAGCCGTAACCTTGCATTCAGGAGATGGTGAATTCGAACTCCACTGTCGGCAGCACTGAAGGTGGTTTTCTGTGGTTCCCTATTTTTGCACCAGGAAAACACTGGGACTGTACCTTAATTAAGGCCACAGTCGCTTCCATCCCACTCCTACCTCTTCCTTATCCCATCGCCGACACAAGACCTATCTGTGTTGGTGCGATGTGGAACAAATTGTAAAAACAAAATTGTAAATTTATGATTAACGTCATAGTAAAGAAGTCTACCAAAAGAAATATTTTACACATAATTAACAGGTAATAAAATTCCTAAAAGTAAACGTTCAAGCGCATGGAGCAATTTTATAACAAGATGTTATCTGACCTACGTATAATGAATGAATGCTGTGGAGCAGCATGAGTCCTCTAACACATACATAACAGATTTGTATTTCTCGTATTTTTAGCGGCAATGTGAAAAAATATTTCAATAATGTAACAAGAGGTATGATAAAACAGCAAATATTGAATAGTTGACTTTGAATAAAATACATAATATATTTACGGAACTATTAAACTGGGCAACAGAATAGCACATCATATAGAGAGACGAAAATTGATAGAAAGTATCACCACAAGAACAACAGAAAGAGGAACAAACAGGAAAAACACACAGTAATCAATCATTTGATACTTATGGGGTCATCGCATGTGAAATGCCCCTCGAAATTTGAGAGAGAGATTGTGCACCTTCACAGAAATGTGTATATGAAAATAAAGGTTGTAACTACCGAGTAGTAAATTAATATTTAATTTTAAATTACACTTAATTTATTAGTATTATCAGCATTCCAATTTATACAGTAAACTTAAACAGAGGTGGACTTTGACAATTGATTAGGTATTGTTGACCTGCTGATATATTAAGCCATCAAGAAAATTGTGGATCCGACCAATCAGAATGGATCTTTAACACAAGGATATGTTTGTGATCATTCTCAAAGTAAGAGTACCAAAATGAATTAACAACAGAGGTTAGTTTTTATGAAATTCTTCTCCAAGTTGTTGTAAATGTTCAGTAGATAGTGATTATATGTAAATAACATTAATAATTTTAAATTCACATTTAATATTACTAATCTTGTCTTGCCACACCACACACATTTTCAAAACAGTCCTTTGGCTACAAAAATGTAAATAATGTTTAAACTTTGTAGTTATTTCTGTCAAAAGACATCTTCCCCAGTTAAAAATAATAGCTTTGGTCCCCATGAATAGCTTCAGAACACAGATTTTATTTTTCTGTATCCATATGTAATATGGTACAATGGAACCTCGTTAAGACTTTTCTGCAGGGGATAAGGATAAAGAACATGTTAAGCGAGAAAACGTACCAATGAATATAAGAATAAAAACTACCTAACAGGGATACGGAAACACTAGCTACGATTTTTTCCGACATGAGGGAATTTGCAAGTGATAAATATCATTATGGTTCCGTATTGAAGATTACTATACTTGTAGGATGCCTATTAATTTATTATTTAACCACCTGTATTGAATAGGTGGATAAATAATACATTAATTAGCATCCTACAAGTATGAGGGCATTTTACGTTGAGTATCCACAGGTACAGTGAAAACTATAGACCTATGTAACATTTCTAAAGATGGGAGGAAAAGATTAAAAGGTGTGAAAAACATGCGAGAACAAATATGAAAACCTTTTCTGCTGCGGATTATAAAATAACAAGTAGCAGTACACTGAAAGGTGTGATAAACACCAGACAACAAATATGAAAACATGTGCACAGGGGCCAACAAAAATATTGAAGTATTATTGCAGATCACACTCTTTCTAAATCAAATGTTAGTAGTAGAAGCCTTTTATTTTGGAGCACTGGGTTTTTAAACATTATTTTCTCGTCATAGTCTTAGACGATGAATTGGAGGTTATACTCATCCAAGTGCACCTCCAACTAATGACTTTGGATGCCATTTTGAATCGAACAAAATTTCGACTTCAAGCTTCCGACGTGTTAAGCAGGAAAACATGTTAATGAGGAACGCACTAACAAGGTTTCACTGTGGTCACATCTAGAACAGTAAGCAATGTGTTTGTAGTAAATATACAAATCTGAAATTTTGTGAATACCACCACTAGGAGGTCAAACGTGCATACAAGAATTGTCAAACTATAGATTTGTTAACTTTTGAAATGTAAAGATATAAACTTTTAAAACAAGCTCAAACGTGCCACATCCAGAAATGAAAGTCTATCTTCATTGGCAAGCTGGTTTACTTCAAACACTATTTCAGTTTATTTTCCTTTCCTTTTAATCCATAAAAATTAACTACCTACTTCCAATAGTAGAGAGAGAGAATTAGGTATACATACTTGTAAAACAAGACGTATGCTTCACAATTCTGAACAGTCTCCGGTGTTACTTGGGTCACATACTGGTCGTCAAATTCAAACCACTGGTCACTAATGCAATTCAGTGAATAGCAAGTGTAATGGCCTCCACCTGCTGTTCCATGGTGGCAGATGACAGATACTAGGTCATAGCTCGTCACTTGTGATGTGCAGTCTAAACAAAAATGCTTCTATTAATTCTTATCAAAATGTAATTTAACAAAAGCCCAGATTCCTAAGCAAAAGGCATATTCTTTTCCACACTTCTAAAGATAAGCAGAAAGGTTATACTTCATAAGGTGCATCTTTAGCAATTTTAACAATGTTTGTTAGTGCTCATAAATGGTTATTCTGCAGGAAAAGTGTTTTGCTTGCTTATTTTATGATTTTAGATTAAAATTGCATATTTTACCCAAAAATGTCATTTTTAAAAGTGCATATTTCACTCCCACCTGCCATCCATTACCAATTTCTATTTTTATTGGCTAATAAAAGAGACTCTTCTGTGAAAGCCCAAAAAGCCAAAGCCAGGGTATGAGTGTAAAAGGATGTGAAATAATACTGTATAGTTAAAATTAGGAGATACTTGGAATTCCATGCTGAGCTACTTATGCGATTAAGCGGTCAAATCAGGTACCATCATGTTGTCACATGCTTCGTGATTCTCCGAGTTCCAAGCAGTTAGGTCACCCAGTTTCAGAGTATTAGTAGTGCATCATGTGTTGGTTCAACAAGGTGAATGTCATTCATTGGTCTGTGATTAAGGGTGTCCTCTACAAAGCCTTCCCAATCAGCATTTATGCAAATACAAAAATGCGTTTGGAAGTAAAACTTTTCGTGAGGATGGCAAAGTCTTATTTTGTTTAGTGTGTAAAAAAGTGTGCTTCTACAAAGAAAAAATATGACATTGTGCAGCATATTAATACAGTGCAACAGAAGGAGAGGGCTAAGAAGAATCTCTAAGTTAAATCAGCAACTCATTACAAGCAATGTAAGTGAACAATTAAGTTCAAGCGATACATTTTCCAAAGACTTGTGAGCATTAGTGAACTCTGACATTCAGCTGTGGAAAAAGAACAGTACAGCTTTGGATACTATTAGAAAAAGACACTAACAAAAAGGTACTCGATAAAATTTTGCAAAAAATATGTGCTACAGTAATTTGTAATAATCTGTTCACTGTGCTGGTCATAGTACAGTAGCTTACCTGCTGCCCTATTTTCTTATTCATTATTCAATGAACTCCTGCATTCCTCTTTGATTTTGTGTTGATAATCCTGTAGTTAGTTGCCTGACCAAAAATCCTGCTATTCTTGCCTACATAATTCACTTATACCATCTTAGTCTATCTATTTCCCTTTTCAGATTCTCTAATGTCCCACAATGATTCAAGCTTCTAATATTCTATGCTCTGACTCAAAGAATGTCAGGATTCATCTTCCTGAAGATTGCTCCCTCTCACTGTCAAGACAAACAACATGCCAATGCCCACCACAATAGTGTAGGTCTAGATGCCTATTAGTTCAGCGGATGATGAAGAAAAATCGGGATAATTAATACATTAACCGGAAGGGAAGGAGAAGTGGTACAAAATCGGGAGAGTTGGCAAGTATGTAATAGAATTTCAATATAATCGGGCAATTTTATTTTTTCTGGGAAGCAATACTATTTTTCTCTTATTCTGATGTGATAAGAACTGTGTCATAATATAGTAAACAATTCATGTCACTTACCTTTATGAAGGTAAGGCCTCATATCAAGACCTTCTAAAGGAAAGGACACGTAACTGCTTATCTTTGAGCTAAACATCAACTCATGACGAAACCGTTTCAGATGTATACAAAGTACTTCTGGTAACTCTAATACTTTTGAGTACTTCACTCCATTTCTCAGTTTGTTACATTTTTCACAACTGAAACAGAACAAGTTATCATAATACTAGAAAATCCCCAATAGTATTTTCGAAACACAACAAAACAAATACTTTATGAACTTATTTGACATATTTACCTGTACATGTTGTCACCTTTCAACTCATCAGCACTGAAAAATGCAGCTAGACAGTCATGAAGGCTAACAGTAGGGCCCCAGAACCAGCTGCGAACCCACTCCAGAATCCACGTAACCCAGCCCTAAAACCAATCAGGTTAATTTAGGTTAATTTCATCGAATTATAAACTTATACAGCAATATTTTAAAATTCAGAAATTATCAAACACTACTTGAATATACAGCGTTGACCACTAACCTATTAAAATTCATGAACATAAGCAATCCATTAAACACTGCAAGTCCTTAAGGTCGATATTGCTCTGATTGCACCGACAATTCAGCAACATAAAACGTGTCAACCTTGCACAGGCAAAATAACTATATACAATCTTTGGGCCAAGACGAAAAGATGTGTGAACACACACATACCGTTTACTGTGCGTTGTTATAATACAAGTACAAATAGAACGATCAGGTCCGAAGGTTATGCAAAGTGATCTGTTATGAGAGAACCTAATGAATGCTGTAAAACATGAATCAGAGTTATGACAGAGTAATTAAATGTCAAAGTGAAAAGCGTGTGTATACGGAGCACACTCTCGGAGAGCAAGGAGTGTGTCATCATTGTGGATGAATAAGTAAGGTCTTCTGAGATCAGAAAACAGATCCATGGTTCAAATTCTGCTCTCTGCAGATATTTTTGAAAGTATTCTATGTATAGCAGAATGTCTCCTTTGAGACAAAAATGCAGTGTTATGTTAAACATATAAATGCTTGTTCTCCACAGCTATTAAAAACTAGACTCTACAAAGCTTATTCATTTGCTAAAGTGGTGGGGGGAACCTAATTGGTTTGCTAATCTATACTCTTGATATATTCATTCCACTGACCAACAGAGATACAGGTCAATAATGAGGTTACTGATTTCAGTGGTTTTAGGTCCCACAAAACTACTCTTACAGTTTTTGGAGATGCAGAGGTACCAACCAGAATTTTGTCCCACAGTATTTCTTTTACATGTCAGTAAATATGAAGCTGGCATTTTTTAAGCACCTTCAAAATACCACAGACTGAGCCAGGATTGAACCTGCAAACTTTAACTCAGAAGGCCAGTGTTCTACCATCTGAAATACTCAGCCTGGCAATATACATGACAGAAGTCAATACAGTTGCAATGCATGTATCATAAGCAATTTCCTGAGAGAAATAAGGAACCAAGTTCGAAAGTTATTGAACAATGTTTGTATCCAACTAAGGCACTTGGAAGGAAACCTCCTATCAGAGATAATCCTCTAACATCTGGACATAATGAAGTTCTTTTAGACACTGTCTGAAAAGTCCCCTATATTTCTTGGTATACATACACTTATAAGAGCAGACCAACATAAGCCAGTCATCTGTTATGCGAGTATTACCCAGTTGCACTTGCTGCCTCATAAGTATTGTCAGCTATTTTACACATATGCTTATTGTGGCATTCATTCATGAGGTACAGGCCAGCAACTTTTATGTGATTTTTTGAGATTTTTTGATATTAAAGTGTAGTGTACCTTTTGAAGGACCAAGTACTTTTGACAATCTTCTTGTGCTGGTAACTACGAAATACAACACAGTCCTCAAAATAAAGGCTGTTTGAGCCATCTGTCACCCAGTGCCATGATTCCATGATTGTATCAGTCTTCATGTTGTTGTTTGTTTATGCAAAGATCTGCAGATACCACCTTCAACATCTATGATGTTCTGGAAGTTTGTTTTGCAAGAAAAATGAGCCATGGATCTGGACAGATGGTTAATCAGAGGGTGCAAAGTCTGGACTGTATGCTGGATGTGATAGCAATTCTACTCCACCCAGTTCCTAGATTTATTCTGTAGCAGTATGAGCTGTGCGTGGTCTTGCGTTATCCTGCTGCGACAGTAATTTTCAGTGCTGGTTTATGACAATTGTTTTTATTTAAGCATCCTTTCCACTTCCTTAAGTGTTATTTTGCCAACATCATTGTCCTCCTCATGAGTTTGGTTATTTACAACACCACCAAAAAATTTCCTTTTACCTTGAGAGAAACCAAAGTAATAAATGGTATTAGTGATCATGAAGCTGTTTTTGTCATAGTTAAAAATAAATGTGATAGAAAAGGAAATTTTTAAAATTAGGACTATTAGGCAGTACCATATGACTGATAAAGCTGGCATGAGGCAGTTTTTAAAAAGTAACTATGATCGGTGGAAAACGGTAAATAAAAATGTAAACAGATTCTAGGATGGGTTTAAAGCAATTGTTGATGGATATGAAAATAGGTTTGTACCTTTAAAGGTGGTAAGGAATGGTAAAAACCCACCTTATTATAATAGAGAAATTAAAGAGACTAAGGACGAGCTGCAGATTGGAAAGAAATAGAGTTAGAAATGGCTGTGGAAGTAAGGAGACATTGAAGGAACTTACTTTAAGGCAGAAACAGGTTCAAAGAAGGACAGTCCCGGAATCATTAATGAACAAGGGGAGTGTGTATGCGAGGATCTTCAAAAGGCATAAGTATTCAGTCAGCAGTATGTAAAGATTGTTGGTTACAAGGATAATGTCCAGATAGAGGAGGTGACTAATGCTAAAGAAGTATTAAAATTTACATATGATAACAATGACATTTACAATAAGATACAAAATTTGAAAACCAGGAAAGTGGCTCGAATTGATAAGATTTCTGGGGATATACTAAAGACAATGGGTTTGGATATAGTACCGTATCTGAAGTAGTTATTTGATTATTGTTTGGTTGAAGGAGCTATACCAAATGAATGGAGAGTTACTATAGTAACCCCTGTGTATAAAGGAAAGGATGATAGACATAAAGCTGAAAATTACAGGCCAGTAAGTTTGACATGTGTTGCATATAAGCTTTGGGAAGCCATTCTTTCTGATCATATTAGACACGTTTGCAAAATTAATAACTGGTTTGATAGAAGGCAGTTCGGTATTAGGAAAGGTTATTCCACTGAAGCTAAACTTGTAGGATTTCAGCAAGATATAGCAGATATCTTGGATTCAGGAGGTCAAATGGACTGTATCGCGACTGACCTGTCTAAATCATTTGATAGGGTGGATCACGGGAGACTACTGGCAAAAATTAGTGCAACTGACTAGACAAAAGAGTGACTGAATGGGCTGCTATATTTCTAGAAAATAGATCTCAGAGAATTAGAGTAGGTGAAGCTTTATCTGACCCTGTAATAATTAAGAGGGGAATTCCTCAAGGCAGTGTTATTCGACCTTTATGTTTTCTCATATATATATAAATGATGAGTAAAGAAGTGGGATCAGAGGTAAGGCTTTTTGCGGATGATGTTATTCTGCATAGAGTAATAAATAAGTTACAAGATTGTGAGCAACTGCAACGTGACCTTCATAATGTTGCGAGATGGACAGCAGGCAATGGTATGTTTATAAATGGGGTTAAAAGTTAGGTTGTGAGTTTCACAAATAGGAAAAGTCATCTCAGTTTTAATTACTGCATTGGAGTGAAAGTTCCTTTTGGGGATCATTGTAAGTATCTAGGTGTTTAATGTAAGGAAAGATCTTCACTGGGGTAATCACATAAATGGGACTGTAAATAAAGGATACAGATCTCTACACATGGTTATGAGGGTGTTCAGGGGTTGTAGTAAGGATGTAAAGGAGAGGGCATATAAGTCTCCGGTAAAACTTCAACTAGAGTATGGTTCTAGTGTATCCGACCCTCACCAGGATTACTTGATTCAAGAACTGGAAAAAATCCAAAGAGAAGCAGCTTGATTTGTTCTGGGTGATTCCCAACAAAAGAATAGCGTTACAAAAATGCTGCAAAGTTTGGGCTGGGAAGAATTGGGAGAAAGAAGACTAACTGCTCGACAATAACATACTGGAAATACACGACGCTTGAATACTAACAAAACTTGGCTATCGTTCCTTAGTTCGTGTAGAGGACACCTAGGTGGTGTTAACTAACACAGTATACCTTTCGAAAAGGTCAAGGAGAAATTTTACAATCAACGAAAAACAAGAAACTATAACAAGATGGCTGCTGTCTTGTTCACAACTTAAGAATTTAGTGGAAACATTGTCATTAAAAAAACTCAGCCATGGAAGACAACACAATCACATATATAAAACACACTAACAAACTTTGCAATCAGTCGGTGAACCCCAAATGAAGCACAATTTGGTTGATTTCAATACAGAGATTGCTTGTCTGAAATCAGTGGTCAAATCCACAGCCAACTTGATCAACCACTTACACATTATAATTCTCATGTTAGGTCTGTATTGAAATGTACATAAATACAAAGTATGTTACAAGTGTTATTTTAATATCCACCTATTCAATACAAAGAGATCTAGTAAATTAAGAATCACTTCTTATCATAAAAAGTTACAAGGGACATGTTTTGCCCATTTTAAGGGCATCATCAGCCTCAAACTCAAACCTGTAAGGTGAATAATCAGGATCCTGATTGTTCTTACAAATCGTAAAAAAGAGGATATCAATGTAGGTGTTTGTCTAACAAAAAATTATTAGAATGTGTTGTTACAGAGGTGCAGAGATACGAATGTTGATGTCTATGCATGTTTCATAGACTATAAGAAAGCTTTTGACTGTCAGGCACAATAAGCTGATAGAGATTCTGAGATCAACAGGTACTGACTCTGGTGACCTACGTATAATCAGTAACCTATACAGGAATCAGTTTGCAGAAGTCAAAACTTATCAAGGAACTTCAGAAACAGCTTCGATCAGCAAGGGCGTCCACCAGGGTTATTAAACATTTACTCAGAGGCAATCTTTAAAGAAACCTTGGCAGACTATGATGGGATCAAAATTAAAGGGAAAATCATCAACAACATCAGGTATGCAGATGATACTGTTGTCATAGCTGATGACATGCCTGCCCTTCAGTGCATGATAAACTCCTTAGTTCAGCACAGTGAAGAGTTTGGATTATATGTTCAGTGTTGCCAACTTAGCGGATTTTCCGCTAAATTTGGCGGAATTGTAAGACTGTCGGCGGAGAAATATATCATTTAGCGGACAGCGGAATATTTGGCGGAATTCTAGATTTATTACAGCAGAATTAGTGTTTTATCCATTTTACGTTCTTTTTAATTTGTACTCCAGTCTGTCTCCAAGCTATTCTGTATTTCTTGTCAGGAGCTAGCAGTCACATGAGGAAAACATGTTATTTGGATATGATGTTATGAGATCATGGTATCATAAACTTCTAATGCGTGGAGAAGGGTACTTACTTATCTCTTAGTTGACGAATTATGACAGATAATGAAACTGTGAGAGAGTAGCATTTATTTTATGCTATGAAGGTTGACCCGTTTAATAAACGGGCCTGTTTTGTTTGTGGTCCTTGAGGTAGGGGATTCGCCTAGTTTGCACCCGGCACTAAAACGCCTACAAGTTTTAGCTCGCCGGCTCGCAAGCAAAGGGTTAATCCCAGTGAAAATCACAGATCAGGTGAGTGCAGATATTTACTTTTAGTATTATTATTATTATTTTTTTTTTTTTTGATTCGTTGTGCCCAGCTGTGGAGCGCGTTTGAACTTATTTTGCACAATGTTTCTTCTTCTTTTCTTCCCAATATCTCTTCATTTTTTCACTGTGTTCCTTTCTGCGTGTTTCTGTCCAGCCTGTATTTTTTCTTGTTGGTTTCTCTGCAAATTTATGTTTGTTTACTAAGCTTCTAAATTTCATTCTATCTTGAATGGTTTCGTCCTCGATACCCATTTCTTGTAGATCTTCATGTATTTCTGCTAACCAATTGTTGCGGATTTTCAGGGTTAGAGCTAGGTTTAGAATTTTCTTTGTCAGCCTGTTGTTATCCATTCTGTGTAGGTGTCCGTAGAATTTTAGTCGTCTCTTTCTGATGGTATCTGTGATTTTTTCTGTGAATTGAAAAATTTCGTGTGGTTTCTTTTTCATCCAAATTCCATTTTCGAACTTTGGTCCTAGGATTTTTCTGAGAATTTTCCTCTCTTGTTTCTCAATGCTTTTCATTTGTGACCTGCCGCCAATGATCAGTGTTTCAGATGCATAAAGTGCCTCTGGTTTGATGACTGTATTGTAGTGTCGTAATTTTGCATTTTTTGATATACATCTTTTGTTGTATCTGTTCCATGTGATTTTGTAAGCCCTTTGCAGTTTAGCAGTTCTTTCTTTGTTAGCTTCCTGATTTAACCCTGCTGGCTGAATAATTTCACCTAGATACTTGAATTTGTCTACTTGGGAAATTATTCCACAATTGGTGATTAATGGTTGATTGTCGAATCTTGATTTAGTTCCTTCCATAAACTGCGTCTTTTCAAATGAAATTTGAAGTCTGGTTTTTGCGGCTATTTCATTCAATTTTTCTATGGATTGGATTGCTTCTTGTCTGTTGTTCGAAAGGATCGCAAGGTCATCTGCGAAAGCTAAGCAGTCAAGGTGAATTTTGTCTTTAAGAAGTCTGCCAATGTTTATACCTTTAGTTTCTTTTCTCCATTCACGAATCACTTTTTCCAAAACTAAATTGAATAGTAGTGGGGATAGTCCATCTCCCTGTCGGACGCCAGTTCTGATTTCGAACGGTTCAGAAATTTCTCCCAAGAACTTAACTTTTGATGTTGTGTTGGTCAGAGTTTGTTTAATCAATTCCCTCGTTTTCCTGTCGACTTGAAATTCCTCTAGTATGTTGAACAGGGTCTGCCGATCTATGGAATCATACGCTTTTTTGAAGTCAACAAAGGTGATTACTGTTTGTTTGGTTTTGCGAATCTGTAGTATGGTTTTTAGGTTTAGGATTTGTTCTGCGCAGGATCTCCCTTTTCGGAATCCAGCCTGATAATCTCCGATCAGGTGGTCTGTTTGTTTCTCTAATCTATTAAGTAGAGCTTTAGAGAAGATTTTATATACGAGTGAGAGGAGAGAAATTCCTCTGTAGTTATTAATATCTGATTTGTCTCCTTTCTTGTGAAGTGGGTGAATCAATGCACATTTCCAATCCTCCGGAATTTCTTCAGAAAACCAAATGTCCTGTAAGATTTTTTGAATACTCTGGGCCAGTTTGTCACCACCAATTTTCAACATTTCAGCGATTATTCCATCTTCTCCTGGTGCTTTGTTGTCTTTTAAATCTTTGATTATTTGTTTGACTTCTTGTAATGTGGGGGGTTCTGAATCTGGATTAGGTGTTGGTTTTTCATAGGTGAATTGTTCCTTTGGAGATTCACAGTTTAAAAGGTCCATGAAATGGTTTGCTAGGAGTTCACAATTTCCCTTATTACTTGTTTCTAAAGTCCCATCTGTACGTTTGAAACAGAGACTAGGTGCCTGGTAATTGGATAATTCTTCTCTGAATGTTCTGTAGAAGTTCCGTGTATTGTTTTTCTTGAAATCTTCTTCTATTTCTACCAGTCTGTTTTGATCATATTTTCGTTTTTCAGATCTGATGATTTTTGAGGTTTGTTTCTGTGTTTTGAAGAATTCATCACGATTTTGATCAGTTTTATGGGAACTCCAGTTTAGCCAGGACCTAATTCTGACTTCTATGGCCTTGTCACAGGTGTCATTCCACCACCTGTGTTTGCGTTTCCTTGGGGGATTGCTGATGTTTTGTGAAGCTTTCAAGAGTGTGTCCTTGAGTTCTAGCCAGTTTGAAGGAGCATCGTTGGAGATATTCGCAAGGAAATTGTCTGAGTTCTGTCTCAGAAATTCAGGGTCGATTCTTGGGTTTCTGATTGTTTTGGTTTTCTTCCTGTTGGGTTGAAACTTTACTTTAACAAGAGATAGGTGGTGGTCGGAGTCAATAATTCCCTTTTTGACTTTAACGTTCATAATTTCTTTTTGGTTTTTCTTGGAAATAGCCACATGGTCTAGTTGAAATTCTCCTAAATGCATGTTCGGGGATCTCCATGTCATTTTCTTTTGTGGAAGTGCCAGGAAATGAGTTGACATCAATTTTAGATCGAAATTCTCGCAGAAGCCAATTAAACGTTCTCCATTTTTATTGGTTCTTTTGTGAGCAGGGTAAAGTCCTACAGTGGTCCTAAATTTCTTCTCTTTGCCAATTTGTGCATTGAAGTCCCCCAGCAGAATTTTGACATGATGTTTTGGAACTTTGGCTGTAGTTTCTTCTAGTAATTCCCAGAAGTCATCTACCTTCTGTGGGTCTTTTTGATTGTAATTGTTTGTAGGTGCATGTGCATTGATTAGTGTATAAGCTTTGTTTCCTGATTTGATTGTCATTAGCGAAATTCTTTCAGAAGGAGATGCAAAGTATAATACCGAATTTGTGATATTATTATTATTATTATTATTATTATTATTACTATGCCTTTGCTGGCAGGACCTAGTGTTTACAGTGCACTGTGTCTCCTGGTATGGGCTAAAGCAATTTTGTTACTTTCATTGATCTGTCTCTGTCTTATCCTTGGCTTTGACAATATGAAAGTGACTGAGGTATGAGTGATGCTAGTAATGCCATTCCTTCTGCAGCCAGTCTCTGCTATCAATGGTGTGAAAATGTTGCTCATAGGGTCGGTTGGTGCATGCATTTCAGTGGGCTTGGCAGACTGATATGTAATAGCAACTTCTGGCTCGGTGAGGAAAGCAACGGGAAACTACCTCACTCCTCATTTCCCTGGTACGCCTCTTCAGTGATGCCTAGGCCATCTATGACAGCTGATGGCATAGCTGTTGAGGATCCAACCAGCCTTAGGGCTGAAGACTGAACACATACATACATTATTATTACTAGCAGTTTTCTGCTGGCTCCGCCCGCAATGTACAAAGTATGGTGTTGTTCGTTACTATCCTCACGGATGTACTTGCAAAGTTTCGAGTTATGAAATAAAGCACATGATCTACTGTGGTAATAGAATGTAATATTATGTCAACAATACACTTGAAAATACATCACACAAAGAAATTGAATTAAACGATCCTTGGAACAACACTACGCGCCGAACTGTTAAAAAGTCCTTCTAAGATCTTCGTCGGAGCCGATGACCTCGATGTTAGGTCCCTTTAAACTACAAGCAAGCATCAAGATCTTCGTCATGGAGACAAATGTACTCATAACTTTTCTCAGAATCTACCAATTTAAGTAGTTATCACCTGAAAATAAATCGCTTGATCCACTGAGTGTTTTTAGAGCAAAACGAACTCCGTACCTCAATTAGAACCAAAGATATGATTGCTTCAAAGAGACAAAAAATTGAAAAAATCAAATAATTTGAGGAAGGCGGAAGTTAAGTGATTTATAGTACCTGATGACAAATCTTTGCATGAATACTTTTCAGTTAAAAAAATATGAAGGAAATCGACTGGATAGAATGGCCGGACTGTGACTTTAGTTTTCATAAAAAAATTAATATATAATAATAATTATTATTATTATTATTATTATTTGATATTGGATTTCTTGGCGGAATTTTAGCGGATTTTAAGTAGTATTTAGCGGATCTTGAAAATATAAATTGGCAACACTGTATATGTTAACCACTCAAAGACGAAACTGATGGTGTTCTCTAAAAAGGCAATTCGGACAAATCTCACAATAAAAGATAAAATAGTTGAGCAAGTGTCTTCTTTCAAATATCTGGGTACCATCTTGGACGATCAATCTAACTCGAAACGGGAGATAATATCTAGAATTGAGCAAGCCAGGAAACAATTCATTACCATGAAGAAATTCTTTGTGAGGTCAGACCTCAGTCTCCAGCTACAAATTCGTATGATACGCTGCTATATATTTTCTGTTCTCCTATATGGATGTGAAAGCTGAACTCAGAATCCAATCACAGAAAAACGTATTGATGCCTTTGAAATGTACCTGTATCGCCGTCTCTTGCAGATATCTTGGGTAATGAAAAATCTCAAATGTAGAGGTCCTTAGTCGGATGAAAAAGCAAAAAGAACTATTGCTCACCATAAAACAGAAGAAAACATAATACCTAGGACATATCATGAGAGGTGAGAGGTATCGGTTATTACAGCTTATTATCGAAGGAAAGATACAAGGGAAGATCTGTTGGTAGAAGAAATTCATGGCTGAAAGAACTTCGAAGATGGCACTGCTGTACTTCAGAAGTGGCATTCCATTCTGCGCTGTCAAGATCAGAGCTAGGTACGTGGATCACCACCCACCGCTCGGAGACGTGTCTTAAGAAGAAGAAGAAGAAGAAGAAGTGGTATGTTTAGAGCTGTCAGCGGAGAGATGGCGTGGAATGACATTAGTAGAAGAATAAGTTTGAGTGGCGTCTTTAAAAGTAGGAAAGATCACAATATGAAGATAAAGTTGGAATTCAAGAGAACAAATTGAGGCAAATATTCATTTATAGGAAGGGGAGTTAGGGGTTGGAATAACTTACCAGGGAGATGTTCAATAAATTTCCAATTTCTTTCAAATAATTTAAGAAAAGGCTAGGAAAACAAAAGATAGGGAATCTGCCACCTGGGTGACTACCCTAAATGCAGATCAGTATTGATTGATTGATTGATTGATTGATTTTTAAAATATTCCTTCCACCTGCCCAGTGCTTCCTTGGAATCTATTACAAGTTCACTTGGTTTGCCCAAAACACTATTAATTTCCTTTTTCCCTCCCTTTCTAAGATTATCACTGTCCAGAAAGGTTTCTCCCTGCTGCTTTACCTAGCCTTTCCAGGTTATTACCAAAACTTTTCCACAACTACTTCTTGGATTCAGCAACTATTTGTTTCACTCTGTTTCTTTCATCTACATAAAATACCCTGTCTGCATCACTCTTTGTTTAAAGCCATTTCTGATATGCTTTCCTTTTATGTTTACTCGCTTCATCATTCCACCAAGATGTTCACGTTTTCACATCTTTACACCCAGTCACTCCTAGGCATTCCCTTGCTGTTTCTACTACAGCATCCCTGTATGCCACCCATTCCTTTTCTATCCTGAACCTGATTAATGTCTGTTTGGAATTTTTCACTAATTCTATCATGTACTTCTAATTTCCTTGTCCGGGAAATTTTTCACCCTAATTTCTTTGTAGACAGATTTTACTTTCTCTACCCTAGGCCTAAAGATTTTTAGTTCACTACTGATCAGATAGCAGTCTGTAGCATAAAAAAAATCCCCAGAATACCCACACATTGCTAACCGATTTCCCGAATTCGAACTCAGTTATGATATAGTCTATTATGGATCTGGTACCCCTACCATCCCATGTGCAGCAGTGAATAGCCTTATGCCTGAAGAATGTATTCATAACTGCTAATTACATATTTGCACAGAAATACAGTAAACTCTTCCCATTCCTATGAGCTTCCATATCTTCCCCACATTTACCCATCAACTTTTCGTATCCTTCAGTCTATTTCCAACCCTCTCATAGAAATCACCCATTAGCACTATCCTATCCTTGCTGTTGACCTTGACAATGTCACTCAGTGCTTCATAATACTCGTCAACTTCATCTGCATCTGCATCTGGATACTCATATGGTGAGTAGACTGGGACAATTCTCTACCTAATGCTTTCAACACCTAAATCTGCCCACAGAAATCGCTCATTTACATGCCTAACAAACTACATTGCGTGTATTAGTATTCCTGATGAACAGTCCTATCCCACACTCTGCCCCTCCCTTTTTAACCCCTCAGCCCTGACCTCTATATGTGGTACAGACCCTCTTTTCTTCCGTAGCTGCCAACCTCTATAGGGGGTATAGACCCATAAATGGTTTCCCATTTACAACCATAGCACGAAGAGTTTTGGAGTTATGGATATGCAAATTGTTTTGTTTCCAAGAAACAAAATTTGGGGTTTATCGGTGTTGTAAAATAAGAATTCAAGATCGTTAAAATGTAGTTGTTTTTGCAAGGATAAATATTTGTCAAGTAAGTCTGAGTACTAATCTCTGTTTTCTTTTTTTAAGTCTGTTTGCTTCATTCTTTCCCAGAAATGATGATCTGAGAAGTTTGTCTTTTCGTGCAATGTTCTTTGCTCTATTTGTACATTGAGAGTGCAGTTTATTTATTATATTTGTCTTTATTTCTCGGCTTGTAATATTTTCGTAACTCTCCACCAGCACTCTGTGTAGGCATCAGTTAGTCCTGTTTTCTGTCATACAATACGAGAACCGGTTGTGCATGGTATATATCTTGTTTGAAAGACGATATATCGACCTGTTATCTGAAATATGTATTGAATTGGTTTGTTTCATCATAAATGTTATTCCCCTCTTCAGTTTCATCCTGCTGCTTTCGGTCTTGCTGCAGCTTTATCAGTCCGTGTGACGCGCCGCACTCAATGGCTAGCTCCAGCCGTGGTTTGACTGACAGTAACGTGCTTGAAATATTGTATAATTCAGATGAGTTTGTCGGGAGCAGTAGTGACAGTATTAGCAGCAGTGATAATGAAATAGATGATGTGGCTGCGGCTGTGGGAGATGCAGTGGTAAATGACGAGAGTGACGATGAGGAAGAACAAGTACTTGGAAATTTCGTGTGGGAGACTATGGATAATTATACAGGTCAAAGGGAAGTTTTCAACAGTGAATTTGGACCAAGAGGTGGTGCAAAAAATATCAGTGAAATCGTTGAATGTTTTGAAAAGTTTTTTGACAGTAGTGTAGTAGAATTAATTGTGAAAGAAACTAACAGGTATGCGGAGCAATTTTAAAATGCTCAGGGAAATCTTTTTTTTGTTTCGGTCATCCATTCGATTCTGGACACCTGTCACAGTAAATGAAATTTATACTGTGTTAGGTTTATTTCTGCTGATGGGCACTGTACAAAAGCCAACATCTCTGTCTTATTTTTCGAAGAGCAAGGTCATATCGACACCTGGGTTTTCAGATGTCATAAGTAGGGACAGGTTTGAAATGATCTGTAGGTTTTTGCATTTTATAGACAATAATAGCTTGTCTACATACCAAGGACCTCCAAACTGTTCAAAATATATCCTATTCTGTGAATAACAAATTTCAGTCCCTGTACTTACCACAGCAAAATATTGCTATTCATGAATGTTTGAATCTGTGGAAAGGGCGCCTCTCGTTTCAGCAATACTTGCCACTAAAGGCCTCAAAATTTGGTACTAAAACATTTGAATTGTGTGAGTCAAGTACTGGTTATTTGTGGTGTTTTCTTGTATACACAGGGAAAGGCTATTTGTTTAACGTTGCACCGACATAGATAGGTCTTATGGCGACGAATGGATCGGGAAGGCCTAGGAGTGGGAAGAAAGCGGCCGTGGCCTTAATTAAGGTACAACCCCAGCATTTGCCTGGTGTGAAAATGGGAAACCACAGAAAACCATTTTGAGGGCTGCCGACAGTGGGGTTCGAACTCACTATCTCCTGGATGCAAACTCACAGCCGTGTGCCCCTAACCGCATGGCCAACTCGCCCGGTCACAGGGAAAGGAACTCTCATTGAATCAATTCTTATCACACCAGAAACCCCAAAAACTGCAGCAATTGTCTTGAAATTGTTAGAACCTTTGTTAAGCTGCAGACACACCTTATGGATGGACAATTACTACAACAGTCCAGAATTAGCAAGGGCTCTAAATCATCATCATTCAACAGATTGTGTTGGGACACTGAAACTGAACAGAAAAAACGTTTCCAAGGAAGTAAAAGAAAAAAAACTTAAGAAGCGGGAAATAATAGCTAGGCATTCTGGTCCCATCACTGTGCTAAAATGGTGTGACAAAAAAAATTTTACGTTTGTGTCCACATACCACAATGAAGAAACAAAAAGTGTTACTAAGCAGGGGAAAGAAACAGTAAAGCCTTCATGCACGATAGATTCCAACTATGGCATGGGGGCGGGATGTTGATCTCAAGGACCAGTTACCACATATCGTCCCTTAAGAATGAATACCGCGTAACTGACAAAACTCAAAGTTTACAGGGGAGACAAAAATCCGTTTATTTTCAAAATAATAGGAAATAATAGAGTTATTTTCTGATATTGTGATATAAATGAGTCACTGGATACTCAGTGCTATTAAATTATATTTTTATTTTTTTAATTCGTAGCGTCAGTTACGCGGTATTGGATACGTTTAATTTTTAGAAAACGGTGAGTTAATGGTATTGTATTCTGTGATAAAATTGATTAAACCTAATTGTTTAAAATGATTTTTGTTCCAATTTTTACCATTACATTTAAAATATAACCTTAAAATACAAAAGTTCAACATCCTTGATTTTAACATTTAGACTTTCACGGCCCGTGATTTTTATAGTACCCAAATTAGGCCACATGAAATGAGTCATCAATTATGATCATGAATCACAATTAATACCTTGTCTTCATTCTTATGAGTGTGGAATGTTGTCGTAATAGGAGTGGCAGTCTTTAGGAACTACACTTTTGAGTTGCTGAAGATGATCCCATTTGGTATTCTTGATCTGTAAGCACTCTTGGTAAGGTTTAGGAAGCTCTTGTTTACTTACTACCTCTAGATCTTCTGGGCATCTCCACAAAGTCATCCTCAAAATCCAGTTTGTAGAAAATAACTCCCGTCGGATCGTATTTAATTACTCTAAGATCTGTAACAGTAGGGTTATAAGGTCCGGGACGAATGGAGTCGTAAATCCATGAATATTTTACAGCATACTTGGTGAAGAATGAGTAGTCGAGATAATCTGCATTGTATGGTTGCGGTTTTCCTCGTGCTTCTTTTGACACTGATGCATACTGGCTAGGAAGTATGATTTGACAGTTCTTTAACTTACATTCAATTGCACTATGGACTGAGTCACATTCCATTTGGGTGTGACCCTTTTCCAAGAATTTCTGGAAAATCGCAATCCCAGTTTTCTTTAACAAAGCGTTAGACATTACAACGTTCCGATTTTGGTAGGCGCATCCGTCGGAATACAAGATGATAGAAACTCATGACTTTTCCAGCTGCTTGCTTATTGTATCGATTATGCAAGAGGCAAAGACTGAAGCCACCAGCTCAGCTTGACTCATCGAACCAATAGCATGTTACATTTTGGGTTCTTAAGTTATATACAATAAAGTTATGTACTGCAAGCTTTGTTTCTTAATATAATGTGCTAGCCCTCAGAAACGGAGCTACCTTTACCGCCTGAAGGTCCATGGTGAATGCTGCACATGCTCCGGCTTCTGCATCCTTTTTGTCCTTTATTTTTTCATTTCTGGCTTTGTCCTTCATAGCGATATGTTTTAAATAATCGTACTCATTTATATTGCCAACTCTGTAGCCAACACATAGGTCACATTCATCTTTTCCTGGTCTGCACAATCCTATGTTCAAGTCAGAGAGAATGGTTTCGAAGGTGTACCTACTGACAGTCTCATTATTCCTTCCTTTGCAACTCTCTTTGAAACTACATTATGTAATATTTAACATGCAGGAAACAAATTTACCGGTACTTGATTTTGCATTTCTTCTGGGAATTGAAGCATTTGCAAACGAGAATCCAAGTTGTGCTATTATTTCTTGTTCCGAGAACGTATTATCCTCAACATCATCGGAGTTCTCAAGTAGTATTTCCTCGACACAGAAACATGTCTCATGACTGAGAGCAGAAGAATAATTTTCCTCTTTTCCTTCTGAAGCCATGTATATCAGTGGCTTTAATTCTGATTTTTCAAGATAACTACCACAATTATTTTAACAAAAGTACCATTACTTTAACACAAGCACTGTAGGGAACGCAAGACAAACTTCTCCTCCCACCAGAGTACGATTATTGTAGACCTGGGCTACTGACTGACAGTCACAGAGTTGGCTGTCGGCAACAATACTGTGCTAATTTCAATTCACTACACATGAATCGGCAGGAATTATAAAAATGCGAGGGAAATCCTCTTAATTCACAAAACCCCGCCAAACGAGACATTGCAGTTACACGGTATTTCAAAAATATATGAGTCACTGTACTTATGCGGTATTGTTTCACTTCCAATTTGTGGAAAACAATGCGTAACTAAGAAATTTCCACTGCTGAAACAGATGAGGGACATTAAGTATGTCAACAGTGCCAAAAGGTCATTTTCACCAAAAATGTCAGTTACGCGGTATTCATTCTTAACGGACGATATGTTTTTAGTCGAAAGAATGAGAACGACTAAATGGTATATAAAGCTGTTCAAAAGACTCTTGAATGCAACCGTCCTAAATTCTCTAATAATATTCAGACAAGTCAAAGGGACAAACCTGGAGCAGTGATCTTATCGGGTTCAGCTGGTGGAAGGTTTGTTTACAAAATACACTCGCTCGGGCAGGAAGCGAAATATGCAAGGCTGGCGCACATCAGATAATACAGTTCCAAGGTTGCAGGAAAGACATTTTATCAGGAAATTAGCACCCGAGAGTGAGAAATCCAAACCTCAGAGACGTTGTATTGTGTGCTCAAAACACGGCAATTAGAAGACGTCTGTGTACTGCGGCCAGGAGTGTGACGTGGATCTCTGTCTTGAAGAGTGCTTCCAACTCTATCACATGAAACTAAATTACTAAGGTAATGTGAAACAATTATGTAATTATCTACATGAACATAGTCCTATTATAAGGAATTCCAAATTTTGTGAATATTGGGCTACTCTTATACTTGTAGTAACGCTTTAAGAGAATCAATCTATTTCAGTCGCGCGTAGTTCAAATCTCATCTGGCCGTGGGGTAGGAAGCTCTTTAAATGGCTGTGACGCTGAGGAGTTACCACCTGTTAAGTATGATTGCAAAATATAAATTTCATGACTATTTCATACTAACTTATTAATTCTTAAATGAATTTGTATTTGTGGGTTTTCAATACAACTTAGGCCAACCACTTAAACTGAGTGCTGAATTTAATCATTAAAAAAATGACAACATGTTTAAACCCTTACTGGACCATCTTCAGTTAGTTAAAATATACTTTATAATTTCTTATCTCTAACACATCCCTTATCTGCAGCAGACCATGCTAGACCATTATTCAAGGCCATGTTTCCAACTCGTAAATTGCTAAAACGTATGGAAATGGTACAACCAAAACAACTGCAATAGTGAGAAGCATATCTGAGTCATCAGTATCTGAAATATTCAACAGTCTTCAAAATGCGCCTTACACATTGTCTACTGATGGTAGTAATGATAACAATGACTGCAAATTGTACCCACTGGTGTTTATTATTTTTGTGAGAAAAAAAAAAAAGATCTGATTGTTACTCTACTGCTTGTTTTAGTGGAAAGTGATGATTAGGGACAAGAAAAAATTGCATTTGCGATAAATGCGAATTTTTGAGTCTTGTACTGAATCCAAGCCTACGGTAATTCTAATGTGAAATAAAATCATTTTTACGCATAAATAGAAGTGCGACAAAATGCGAATTGTGACCCAAAATGCTAAATTAGTATGAATATGTGATTTTGGTGCGAATTCTGCAAAAACGTGCTATTTTACTGGCGAAAACAACATATTTTGGCAAAATTGTCACAAATACTCAAAATATGATGCATAAATCTTTTGACCGTTCTGATCGATGAAGAAGAGTAGCCGATCGATTGCTGCTTGCTGACTTTAATCGATATTTACAATGGGAATAGCAAGGGGAATAAGATCTGTATCGATTATTATTGAAATGTAAATCGAGTGTCACGGAAATAACGAGATAGATGCAGCGTCGTTTTCCTGTTGTTCAAAATTGAAACTAGTGAAGAGTAGAAAGTCGAACTCGGTCGAGCTATTGTTTAGATTATGGGGCGCATGACAAAAACTGCACACGAAAGGGCTCAGCAATATGCAAAGGATGGTTTATATGCCACAGAATCAGCGACAGTGTTTTGCAAGTATTGTAATTGCCGAGTTGGGTGGGAAAAAAAGGATAGCATTGTGAAACATGTTAAATCTGAAAAACACATGGGTATGCGACGCGATAACGAAAGTTCAATCCCTGCTGCTAGTACGTCACAAGGAAAGCAATCTTCTGTGCTTACACAGTTAGATAGTTGTAAAAGACGAAAAATTTCCAGAGATAACTTCTCGAAAAGCACAGCTGAAGTATTTGCCAAAGCAAATATACTTCTAGAAAAGCTGGAAAGCAAAGAGCTAAGAGCATGGATCACTGAGTTTTCAAATGAAGAGCTGCCATGTGAGAACTCTACGTGAAGTATATTTACCGGGTAAGTTTCAATTTAGTTGATCGGGTACGGTTTAGGTATTATGACATCGAAACCACGCGCAAAATTGAAGGATACCGAATTTGAGTGCGATTTCCATATCGAACTATCTTACCCGTACCCAATTGATCCAGTAATTTTAGTTTATTTTGTTATAATTTGAGGTCTTTCTTCCTTTCTAGAAGTTGCATCTGACCACCAGAAAAGAACAGCAGAGGCTCTAGTGGGGAAGAACATCAACATACTCTATGATGAAACTACAGATAGAATGGGCCGTTGTGTTTTTATCATCATATTCCAAGTCCCAGCCGGATCGAAAAAAGAGCTGCACGTTGTTTCTGAGAACTATCTTGATGCAGGAAATGCTACAAACTACTCTCGTGCTGTTTTAGAAGCTCTGCGCAGTTATAGTGTACCATATGATGCAGTTAAAGTGTTTGTTAGTGACAGTGCCCCGTACATTTTTTTTTTTTGCTAGGGGCTTTACGTCGCACCGACACAGATAGGTCTTATGGCGACGATGGGATAGGAAAAGCCTAGGAGTTGGAAGGAAGCGGCCGTGGCCTTAATTAAGGTACAGCCCCAGCATTTGCCTGGTGTGAAAATGGGAAACCACGGAAAACCATCTTCAGGGCTGCCGATAGTGGGATTCGAACCTACTATCTCCCGGATGCAAGCTCACAGCCGCACGCCTCTACGCGCACGGCCAACTCGCCCGGTGTGCCCCGTACATGACCCGATGTTATGGAACATTAAGTGTGGTCATAGGGGATCATTTAATGCATGTACAGTGGTAGGCACATAAGATCAGCTTGGCTGGCAATAGTTGGGTCACAGTGATGACATATTTAAATCATGTGGTTGCGATGGTAAAGTCTGCATTTTTGAACACAAGAAAGCGAAAATATAATTATTTACAATTCTTAGCATCGAAGTATGGTGCTTCAAAGGAAGCAAAGCTTTTTCCTGCACCTGTCATAACCCGATGGAATAGCTGGTTTCAGGCTGTCTTCTATTTGAGTGCTTACTTAACTGATGTTACATTTTTCAAAATGTCTGACATGAAAGACATCAACAATTGTGGTAGTAAGTACCTGACTTATCTGAGTGACTGAGAAGTGAATAGGCTTCACTCCCACATGGTTTTTCTCACAGATCATGCAGCTGGATTGGTTGACCTCCTTACTGAACTTGAAGGGTCTCTGTATCCTACCTCTCATCTCCTTTACCCCAAACTGCAAAACCTTGACGCCAGTTTTATCTTAATTTGTGAGGGGAATTTTTCTGTGGCAACTAATGATGCTTTGATTAAGCTCACTCCTCTACAGCAGGCTACATGTAGAGACATATTTGTCAAAGCTGCTCATTCTTCACAGTGCAAGCTAGCCACATTGAAAGCTAAAGACCCCAACCATAAGCATTTTGTGTCAATTTCTCAAGCTTTGTATCCAAAAAATATAATTTTGAATAACACTGATAAATTAGATGAGCTTGAGAAATTGTTTGGAGTAACAGATCTCTCACGAAACGATATCTGGTCTGGTTACTGTTCTCTGAAACATGCAATTCAAACCCAGATGAAAGTGAAAAATATGATGTCATGCTTGCATTAACTGCAGTTCAGACAGATTTCAGCATATTTGCTAAATACTGTCTTGAGTTGTTGTGGACCCCAACGAACAATATAGATAGCGAGCACGTGTTGTCTCATTACAACACAGTGGTTAAAGACAGACGGTGCAATTTGAAAAAAAGCAATGCCCAAGTACTGACAATGCCTTCGTTTGAACAATGAATTTGTATTGTGTGTGAACCAAGGACAATAATTGCACTTCATAAACTTGGAATTGTTAAAATTAATAATACCATGTGATTGTAACTTTGTAAATAGATGCTAATTTTGGAAAAAATAGATGCTAATTTTCCAGGTCCCTAGTGATGATTATAATGGGGAAAGGATGTTTCAGGTGTTGGACAGAGAAATTAAGATCACGCTACTGAAATGGGAAAACTGTTTATCATCAAGTTGTAACAATGCAAGCACAATGGGAGTGTCAGCATTTTTAAAACAGCACAATCCTTCTACAGTTACATGAGACTGTATCTGTAATCTACTTCACTTAGCTGCCCAGAAGGCTACTAAAACATTGGAAGCAAGTGCAAATATGAGAACATTGTTAGTAGACATATTTCTTTCTTGAAAGAAGCTCCAAATGAAAATGAACAAATGAAAAGAAAAAAGAAACCATTGAAAATGTAATCAGGAAATGACTGGACCTGAGCTCAAAAGCCAAAAAATCTTGAAATATGTCAGCACAAGATGGTTCTCTCATTGATTCAATAAACAGGGTATTAAAACAGTGGGAGTCATTGACATTGTTGTTTCATGTTGGTGAAACCAACAATAGCAAATTTCTTGTGGTGAAAGCAGTAATGGAAAATCATGCCAGTAACTTTCCTTGTTACAGTATTTCTGAAGAACACAAACCCCATTTTCACAAAGTACATAGTCATGTTGCAAGTAGAAGCTCGCTCCATATATAAAGTAGTCAGATACATGAATGGATTGTTGATTGATTTAATGGCGAGGTTTGTGAAAGCTGAAAATATTGGAAAGCAATTAGAAGTACTTTTAAAATGAGTTACTAATTCAAAGTTCAATAGCAGAAGTAAAGTAAAAACAAATTAACAATTTTGCTGCCTCAGGCAATACTGTTTTCTGCATTGTGCAGGCAATACAATGTTTGTCAATTTGTTTGTCCAACCCTTGTCCAGTTTCTCTACGGGGTCATGTATGAGGCGAGATGAACATGTTGTGGCGGTTTCATATGACCAGGTGCCCTTCCTGGTGTCAACCTCATCAGAAGAGTTAGAGAGATGAAATGAATGATGTGATATATGATAGTAGGAAGGGAGAGGGTGAAACATGGTGCTGGCACATAGCCTACTTCTGTCAAATAGCACCAAGGGGTCTGCTCAAAGCTTAACATCCCCATATGCAGACAATACAATGATTGACCTAAATGACAAGGCATGTCAAGTCAGGCCACTTATGGAGATGAGAACACTCTTCAACGCCAAATAACTGTACCATGATTCAATCCTGGAACCCTGGGTGAATAATCTATGCTACGTAGCCAGTCTATATATTATTGGTTATAATTACCTGATCACCAGTGTACACATCCGAACAGGCTGACAAACCTCCCTTCTGTGGAGTCAATGAGCCTTGATGCAACATGTGGATGTGATCCCGGCTAGGAATTGGCAATGACAAGTCCTGGAATGTCTCCACACGAGTCGATATCTGAAAATATATTGAAAAATTTCCAATGAAAATCTTAAACAACTCTTAATGGGGTTAAAGTATGACCTACATTTACTGTTCTTTAGTTTATCCATTTCCAAATATAAATGTTCACAATTTTCAATGAGCTGCACAAGAATGACATACTACTGCTCTCTGTTCTTCCAGTCAATGTTTTCACATTTACATTACCGTAAACATTTCACCTTGTAGCCACTTTATGGGATATTTTGAAAAGAATATTAACCAACCTGAGACAGTGCAGATAAACAGTTGAAAGGGATAGTTAAGGTTCCACAGCCCATTGAACAGCCAACTTATACTGCTGCTACTAAACCAACAGCCAAATGGTGTAAAAACATTCCCAGCAATTTGTTGCTGCCAGTCTCCAGTAGAGGATACAAGTTACCCGTTGCTTTTACTATGCTTCATCCATTAACACACTGTTGATCACTACATGGGCATTTTGCTCAAAATGACTTTGGAATCACATTTTCACAGAAATGGTAAAGGTCACAAATTTGCATCTCCCTTCCCCTGACTTTTGTAGTGTCGTCTACCTGTTAAAAAGGATTTGTCTCAAAAGTAAATAATTTATCGCCAGTTTTAGCTGGAGCAGACGTGCAAGCATTTTATGTCAAATGTATAATTTATAATAATATTTTATGTATTTGAATTTATGAATGAGTCCGTATGGAAAATTCTTTTATTAGCCCTAGAGGAACAAAACACTGATAAGTTCAAGATTAGTTTTAACATTTTAAAATTAACAATGACAAATATTAATAGTAATATTTACTTTGTGTTACATACTTTTAGCCAAAAGCAGCTGTAACTGATAAATCTAGTAAAAGTCAGGGGCTGTGAAAATTCACACGCAACCAAAGCATTAGACACAGTAAGCAACAACAGGTTAAAGCAAATAATAACAGCCACAGTGAAGTTCCGAACACTGCGACAATTAATATGATAATGGTGATTTGAACTGTTTCTTTTCCCAGTACAGTCCTGTAATCATGTTTTATTTCTTCAGGTAGTTTCTAAATTTATTTATTCGTAAATTAGTTTTGACAGACTGAAGAAACCAACATTTTTTAAACAGCAGTCTCTCTCACTACTAACGTATCTGTTACTTCCAGCCTATGAATAAGCTATCTTGAATCCACCCAGCTTTCAGTCCTATCTAAACAAAGAACTGTGTAAAGATAGCTTTGTCCACAAACTCAGTTTGTACAGAATACCGTTGATCACTACTGCGATCTCACTGTGTTAACTTTGCCACAACTTCATTACATTTAACTTCCTGTACTTCCATCCTGGGAGAGTACATAACCACAACATACCTGTACATATATACATGATCATTATAGACTGTTATGCCTTTCAGCGTTCAGTCTGCAAGCCTCTGTGAATTTACTAAACATCTCCACAATCCTTTATTTGCAACTAGTGCTGTGGCCTCATTTAGTTCTATACCTGTTATCTTTGAATCGTTAGAAACTGAGCCTAACCATCGTCGTCTTGATCTTCCTCTACAACTCTTAACCTCCATAACAGAGTCCATTATTCTCCGAGGTAACCTATCCTCCTCAATTCGTCTCACATGACCCCACCACCAAAACTGGTTTATGCGTACAGCTTCATCCATCGAGTTCATTCTTAACTTAGCCTTTATATCCTCGTTCCGAGTACCCTCCTGCCATTGTTCCCATCTGTTTGTGCCAGCGATCATTTTTGCTACTTTCATGTCTGTTACTTCTAACTTATGAATAAGATATCCTGAGTCCACCCAGCTTTCACTCCCGTAAAGCAAACTTGGCCTGAAAACAGATCGATGTAAAGATAGTTTAGTCCGGGAGCTGACTTCCTTCTTACAGAACACTGCCGATCGAGACTGCGAGCTCACTGCATTAGCTTTACTACACCTTGATTCAGTCTCACTTACTATATTACCATCCTGGGAGAACACACAACTTAAATACTTAAAATTATCTACCTGTTCCAGCTTTATATCACCAATCTGACATTCAATTCTGTTGAATTTCTTACCTACTGGCATGAATTTAGTCTTTGACAGGCTACCAGGCTTTCGGCACAACAATCTGCCATTAAGACCAAGTCGTCAGCATTGGCCACACTGGTTACTACATTTCCACCTAACTGAATCTCTCCCTGCCACTTTATACCTTTCAGCAGATGATCCATGTAAACTACAAACAGGAAAGGTGAAAGATTGCAGCCTTGTCTAACTGCTGTAAGTAACTTGAACCAAGAACTCATTCCACCATCAATTCTCACTGCAGCCCAATTGTCAACATAAATGACTTTGATTGATTTTAATAATCTACCCTTAATTCCATAGTCCCCCAGTATGGCAAACATAATAACAAGAGTAGTATAAAATTAATGCCGAAAACAAACATTTATGGAATTGGAATACAAAGAAATAAATGTAAAAGCTATTGGCTAAAAGTAAAAAATTGTGACCTTCTGCATATAAAATAAAATGTTCTGAGAAACGTGGAATTAGAGCCACACTTTCTTTTAGAAAAAAATATTCATATTTCATCTGCATGGTCCAGGGTCCTCAAGGCATTATAGCTCTGGGCACTAAATATTTAGGAATTCAATTTTATACTACTATTACTCCCTATGCTGCTGCTCCTGCTGTACAAATTGAAGAATAGACATGACTTGCGGAGGCAGCTCGTAAATAACTTTAACAGGACCGATTTACTGAATTTTCAAGTTACATACAAATCAAAATGCAGTAACTGGGCTAAAATGCGAACAAAGCAACTGAAATTTCAAAACAAAGTACACAATATGAATGAATGAATGAATGAATGAATGAATGAATGAATGAATGGATGGATGGAATAATCTTCTCTCTTACTCACAGATGAGCACCAAATGGGCAGAGTTACATGTAATGTAATTCATATTTAGCCCATAGTGTCAATTTTGAACAGTTTTATGATATTATCAGTAAAACTGGGGAGAGAGTTTTGTAATCACAATTAATACATGCAATTAATTTTTTTAATAATATACACAATATTGATCATGAACCTGTTACGGTGTCATAATAGGTGGAGAGGTGATACGCCAACGTGGCACGTCCCAGTTGGCGGATAGGGGGGGGGGGGGGTCCTCACCACTATAACGGCGGACTTGAGGGAAATAAAATAGCTCTTGTGGACCAAACCCGCACTTCACAACCTCATTAATCATCAATTCATACCTCCCCAATCGCCTTTCCTATCACGTCTGAAATTGTAAACCCTGACCTCGGTAGAAGTGTTTCGACCATAATGATCAATCAGCCAATCATGAAGAGTCTTCTAACGAATGAATCCACCAGCTCAGACATACAACATCGTGCTGAGCAAAGGTGCCATTCGGATACGGTGGGGTGTCACGTACAAGATCAAGTTGAGTTGGAGCGCCTGGAAGCCCAAAGGAGCATGCAGCCACAGCAAACTAAGAGAACACTTAAATTCAACAAGCCAGGGAAATTTTCATATTCTGAAACACTCAACATAAACTCACTAATGAAACTCAGCAAGATGAAACATTTAACAGATATAATAGATCAACATAAAATTTTACTAACAGCTCATCAGGAACTTAGGGATACGGATCAACATCCAATCGAATCTGGACGATATCGCCTTTACAAAGGCCCACCAGGAAAAAGAGTACTGAAGAATGTTCCCCAATTTGGAATGGGATTCCTAGTCTATAACAGTATAATAGATTCGATCAAAAATTTCTCAGCAACCTCTCCCAGAATAGCAACATTAACAATTAAAGTGGGGGAAAAACATTTATAATGTGAAAGTCCTCCGGGGGGCCGACATTGATACAGATCATTATACATCCAAAATAAAAATAAGTTAAAACCTAAACGTAGACAAACTTAAACTCTGATAAATTTCCATGCCCCAACAAATGACAAAAATGCCAAGGAAAAAGAAGAAACTAACAAATTTTGGGAAGAACTGGACCATCGACTATTAAACATCCCTGATGTAAACATTTAACTCTTGCTTGAGGTTCCAATGCAAAAATAGGACAAGAAAGAAAATATCGTACAGCAGTGGGAAGATGGGGAGCCTCCGTGGCTCAGACGGCAGCGCGTCGGCCTCTCACCACTGGACACCGTGGTTCAAATCCCGGGGACTCCATGTGAGATTTGTGCTGGACAAAGCGGAGGCGGGACAGGTTTTTCTCCGGGTACTCCGGTTTTCCCTGTCATATTTCATTCCAGCAACACTCTCCAGGATCATTTCATAGCATTTATCACTCATTAATAAATCACCTTGGGAGTGGCGACCCCATTGTAATAACAGCCTATATATGTTTCATTCATTACATCCCTGACCCGGTCAATGACTGGTTTTGTAGGTTTTCATTCATTTTCAGTGGGAAGATGGCCAGCTCATAAATTGACAAACATAAATGGACGAAGATTAATTGAACTTTGTGAGGACCATGCACTTATTATGGATAACATAAGATTTAAGAGACAACCACACATATTAATGACTTGGAAATGTCCTAATGTAAAATTGGGGGAGTTTCAAATTGACCATGTAGTCATGGATAGAGATTACTACAAAGAAGTTTATAATGTGAAAGTCCTCCGGGGGGTCGACATTGATTCAGATCATTATACATCCAAAAATAAAATAAAGTTAACACCTAAACGGAAACAAAAAAATCTCAATCTACCAGGTGAAGAAATTATGATCCCAGTTATTTAATAAATAATAAAATACATATGAAGATATCTAAAACACCCCTCACTGACAAACTGGGGATGATAATTAACAAACTGAGGAAGCTGAAGAAATTGCTCCCATTAAATGGAGAAAGAAACATACCTGGTGGAATGAGGAATGAGACAGTGCAATTCAAGAAAGGCATAAAGCATGGTTATCTGACCAACAACAGAAAACCGAAAAATCCCGCGAAGAACTCATCAATGCCAGAAGACAAACAAGCAAAAAAATTAGATGAAATAAAAGAAATTATCAAAAAGAAACATTGAATATCATAGAAGAAGCATTTAGTCAACATAAAACAGGATTTATTTATTTATTTACAGAGTTTACGCCCACATTGGAGCACTTAAATCAGACTACAACAAATTTGTCTTCCTTTTCTTCTCCCAAAAAGTCTTGAGTCTGGTTGACCTGGCTGCTCTCTCCGCATCCGTTATAACATATTGTTTCCTCTGTACAGTGGTCAGAATATTACAAAAAAATCCAACAATATCAATCATAATACACTCCACCTACATTTATGATGAAAAATAAAAATGGGGAAATGGCACACAATGATAGGGATAATGCTAAAATTATGGCCAAATTACTTAACTGTGAAGATCCAAAAAACAACTCAATTTTGATACTTCCCCAAAAGATAAAACTCCACTGGAAAAGGTTATACCGCCATGATGAAGTGATGAAAGCAATAAATTCCCTCAGGAACTACAAAGCAGCAGGAAAGAATCAATTGGTAGCAGAACTATGGAAGAATGCAAACAAACAAACCCTTCAAAATGTACATAAACATATCATAGATATCTGGAATACTGAAGAAATGCCCAAGGAATGGACTACAGCAATAATCCAGCCACTGCAAAAAAAATGGTGATAGATCAGATCCCAGTAATTATCAGGGTATATCTCTGCTTGATGTTACTTATACGATTTTATCTAAAATTATACATACAAGAATTCAAGAACAACTTGACCAGGAACTGAGAAAATATCAAGGAGGATTTCGACCAGGACGAAGCTGTTCCAATCAAATCATCAGTCTTAAGTGGATCATGAAACACCATAGAGTTCAGAACAAGAGATTAATCATTTTTGTTGATTTAAAAAAAGCTTATGACAGTATCCATTGTGAGTCACTACTGAAAGTCCTTAAAGAATTTGGTTTACACCAAAAATTCATCAATCTTATTTGAATCACTCTTAAGAATACTAAGTCGAAAGTCAACTTTAGAGGTGAATTATCTGAGCCATTTGAAATCCACACTGGACTTCAACAGGAAAATGGATTCTCACCGTTATTGTTTAACTGTGCCCTGGAGAAGGTTACGTGAGAATGGGTAAAGATATGTCATTCAAACATCTATGTAAAAACTATGTTAAAAAACATTGAAAATAATCCAATTAAGAAATTTTTTTAAAGATACTGACTAGTATACAGTATATTCCAGAATAAGGATGGTTGCCCAGTTGTACTTCCTCTTAAAACAATAATCACTAGGGCCCAGATTTTTTAAAAATGCATCTGCACATATGCAATTGCATATTTTGACATATTTTGAGGGTTAGTGCATATTCTAGACGTAACAGCATATTCCGGTATATAATGTCTGAATTTAAGGACAATTATAAGAACTACTAAAATAAATCTGTTCTGTACATCCCTAGCTAGTTGCCTATTTTATGTGCATCCCTCGCTAGTTGGTATTTTTGACTGTCTGTGTAACGGCACTTTACTTTCACATCTGACAACCCCAGATAGCTTAGGTGTGGGTAGGCAGGCTGGACTTCCCTGAATTCCTTTCTCTACCACAGCAGATAATAATCTCGGGGGGCTGGGCACTTGGTCAGGACAGAAGTATCTTCAGTTCACTAGTTACGTTCCATTTTAATGCCCTGCATCTCATTTCTAAAAGTGTTAATTTTTAAAAAATGCCTAAGGAAAAGAGCATCAGAAGAGATTTACTAAATCAGTGGGTGTCGGGTAATAGGGACTATTCAACAGATGGTGTCATCGTGTACTGTCAAGTTTGCTCAAAGGAAGTGAAATGTGAAAAGAAATTTCAACTTGAACAGCATTCAAAAACAACTGCACATATTAAAGCAAAGGAGGAGAAGAACAGCACACCACAACTACTTCTTACACAGGTAAAGCCCAAGTCCTGTAGTCTTCATACATTTTCAAATGATCTTTGCAGGGCTTTCGTATGCAGCAACATTCTATGGAATAAATTAAACAATCCAGTTCTGCGATCATTTCTCGAGAAATATTGTGTAAATCAAAAAATACCAGATGAATCAACTCTTAAGAAAAATTACCTACCTCCGCTATATGAATCTACCTGGAATTGATCCGTTCTGATATCGGAAGGAACTGTCTGGATATCGGTGGATGAGACAATGGATTCGTGTGGCCGTTACATAGCAAATTTCGTGGTTGGTAAATTACATCCAGACAAACCCGGTAAGCCACATCTTCTTGCTTGTAAAGTACTAGAGAAAACCAACCAAAGCACAATAGCAAGATTTGTAAATGATTCTCTGCGACTATTGTGGCCATCTGAAATTGAGACTAACTGTTGTAAAGTGCTTGTATTGCTCACAGATGCAGCTTCATATATGCTGAAAGCAGCAAAGGCCCTCCAAGTATTTTATCCAAAACTCATACACGTAACCTGTTTAGCGCACGGATTACACCGCGTTGCAGAAGAAATACGCGCACAGTTTCCAGCTGTTAACAATTTAATTGGATATGGGAAGAAACTGTTTCTGAAAGCACCAGCTCGTGTCCAGTTCTACAAAGATTGTCTATTTGAAGTTCCTTTGCCACCTGAACCTGTCCTGACTAGGTGGGGGACATGGTTATCTGCAGTATCATTTTATCAGGAACATTTTATTGAAGTGAAAGAAGTGGTTACAAAACTTGAAGATAAACATATTGCGTGTGTCCGTGATGCAAAAGTTGTGTTTGAAACCGCTACTGTTTATCAAGATGTGAATTTCATTCATGCACATTTTTCTAGACTTCCAAAAGCCATTGAGAGCTTAGAATCTTCTGGTACTCCCCTCCATGAATCACTTGATCTCGTAGAAAAAGCTGCATCTTCGTTGAATTACGCTCCAGGCGAAATTGGAGAGAAGATTAAATGCAAGTTAGAAAAGGTGTTGAATTCGAACCCAGGACTGAAGAAGATTAAGTTAATTAGTCAATACTTGAGTGGAACTAGGGTATCCTTACCAGATGTATGCTCCGAAACGTTGGTGCCCATGTATAAGTACTGTCCAATTACGTCAGTTGATGTAGAACGATCATTTTCAGCCTATAAACTCATTTTGACGGACAACAGACATAGTTTGTCTCCAGAAAACATTGAAAGACTACTAGTTACCTATTGTGATGCCTCTTTTTGCAATAAATGATACCTGTAAATAGGTAAGTGAATAAAATTGCATGTTTTTAAGAGCATATTTCCTTATTTTCCCTGCATATATTCTAACTTTTTAGTGCATACTTGCATGCACATTATCAGGTTTTTTAGTGCATATAAATCCGGGCCCTAATAATCACCAACCAAGCACTATATCCCCGAAATACTTCTTAAAGATACCTTTAACTAACGATTAGACAAACTTAGCGTTCGAGATACTTCAAGTCACAGAGTCAAGGATAAATCGACATATATATCTTTACTACCAAGTACATGCATCTTCCCTATCTTAATCTTTAGTTTTCCTTTCCCACATTCCTCTTATAATATTATATAGTTTTGCTTTTCTTTTTAACAAGCTGCTTTACATCGCACTGACATAGACAAGTCTTGCAGCGACGATGGGCTAGGAAAGGGCTAGGAGTAAGAAGGAAGTGGCCATGGCTTTAATTAAGGTACAGCCTCAGCATGTGCCTGGTGTGAAAGTAGGAAACCACAGAAAACGACCTTGGGGGCAGCCGACGGTGGGGTTCGAACCCTCTATCTTCCGAATGCAAGCTCACAGCTGCACACCCCTAACCGTATGGCCAAATTTTTGCTTTTCTCTTTGGTGTCTTCCATTCTCTGTTTAATAACTTCACAACAGTAACATTCAGATTATTTTTTCTCTCTCTTTATTTTTTTTCCCTTCTCACTTTTACCTATCTCCTCCTCATCTACTTAATTCTCTCTGATCTTTCTTGTTTCATTAGTCTTTTAGTAAGTGTGTAACTTTCATATATATATATTTTTTCTTTTTTGTGCATAAAATGCATCGATTTTCCTTATGTTTTTGTGAAGCTGATTCCTGCTCATGGTGCCAATGCTAAGGGAGTTGGAATTAAATTCCCATTACCGAACTGAACGTCAGCATTCCAGAAACACTAAAAAGATATACAGATCCAATCATGGGACCTAATAAACTGTTCTTTTCAGAACCTACTCTGACTGTAATCTCAGTGAACATCGAAGGCTTGTCATCACCGAAACAACAATTACTATACGAACTGTGCCAAGACAGAAATGCATGTTTTATGCATTCAGGAAACTCATAAAGATAACAGTTACGGAGTTATCCGTGGTAGTTAGAGGTGAAAGAAGGTGCTGGGATGAACAGGTCTCAACTTACAAAATTAAAGTTAATTTAAAAATTAACAAAGCTTATATTTTCTTTTCGAGATCAAGAAATAACAAGTACAACAGGAACTCAGTTATATATATATATTAACAAGTTAAGAATGTACAATTACAGTTTATTAATGGCTTTTGGGCTTCGAGCCCCAGAATCACAATCCCTGAGCAATGAGCCCAACTTTACTTATACACAAGGTTCAACAAAGGGGCAGAAAACCCCAATCATACCAAGGAGCTCTAGCTCCCAATTACCCAGTAAAGCCTGCTCGAGGCACACAGAAACCAAATTTAAGAAAGAGCAACCCGCTCTCAAAGTTCAAGCCAATTCAAAGGCCACTCCAAACTCCACTTTCAAGCTGCCCTCCAGGCACACAAGAACAGGGGTAAAAATACCCAACCTACTGAGGCCTATTCCATAAAGAAACAGGACAATTACATGGTCCCAAAATACCAATTTGAGTGGAGGCGTAACTTGCACTCCTAAAACACCATTTTAAAAACCTATATGGCTCTAGGCCGCTTATGCAAGGGCTAATCCCATACTACGGAGGTGACACAATAGGAAAACTTTATTACATTATGAAACGAAGGAAAACGGTTGAGAAAACGTAGTCACCTCAAAAACAATATGAGAGGGAGCTCGAGAGGGTTAGGCACTCTCTATCCTGATCTGTAGTCAAAGAGACAGAATTTTATACCAAGTGTCTTTTACATTTTAAAGGAAAGTTACATGATAAAAGTTTCAAACCTGCCCCGAGGGTTAAACTGCTGAGCTAGCAAGCAAAGAAGTTATTAAAAGGCCATTACCTGATGGATGAACTGCTGCCCGAAGAAAGAGGCGCTTCCCGCCCCCTGCTACATAATCACACTAGGAAAGATGTTACTGAAGTGGCCCCGAGACCAGAAAATCAGCAGTTTATATACCCTCGCGGAAAATTCGAGACATTTCATGAATGAGAACCCACACCCCCCTCAACTTTATTGGCTAGGATCAAGCAACATATCCATATCGGAGAAGACACACATTATTGGTTAACAATTAATTAAAGAAATTCGGGATTGGCTAAATTCAAAACAAGCGGAAAGAGAAGGGTTATACTGCCAACCCAAAAAATGACAAAGAAATTTAACAAAGAACAAACTTATGAACACAAAATTTCTCAAAAACAGTTCCTTCACTTCGCACCAGGGTGCACAATTGTAATTCTTCAGTAGTGCCATCTAGAAGAGAATGGTCACACGTCCCACTACAGAGAAAACAAATATAAATCGAAAAAGACACAGTTCAGAAATCTTCAAAATTTAGAATAGCGACATCTTCTGAGAAACTTTAGAGTTAACATGGTTGTTAAAGTTCAGGCTTCCTCCAGTAGAGGAGTTCCAACTGGCGCAATGTTTGAATTAGAAGCGTGGAGGTGTACCGCCCGGTACAGACCTCCACCCCCAAAAGTCCTTCCAAGGGGAGACACTGAAGAACACCAAAATATGTTCTTTTTTTTTTTTTAAAGGGCCAAGTTTTGATGTTGATATAGAAATTAATTGCAGAAGGATTTACAAACAAGTTTTTTCTAATTGATGGGATCCAGTTTCAAAATTCTTTGTAGTAACTTTTGATGTAATGTCTTTATGCTTGTAGAAGTTGAATTCAGAAGGAAAAACTTTCAATTCTTTAACATACATACATACATTATCATTATAGACTGTTATGCCTTTCAGCGTTCAGTCTGCAAGCCTCTGAGAATTTACTAAACGTCGCCACAATCCTCGTTTTGCAACTAGTGTTGTGGCCTCATTTAGTTCTATGCCTCTTATCTCTAAATCGTTAGAAACAGAGTCTAACCATCGTCGTCTTGGTCTCCCTCTACTTCTCTTACCCTCCATAACAGAGTCCATTATTCTCCTAGGTAACCTATCCTCCTCCATTCGCCTCACATGACCCCACCACCGAAGCCAGTTTATGCGTACAGCATCATCCATTGAGTTCATTCCTAAATTAGCCTTTATCTCCTCATTCCGAGTTCCCTCCTGCCATTGTTCCCACCTGTTTGTACCAGCAATCATTCTTGCTACTTTCATGTCTGTTACTTCTAACTTATGAATAAGATATCCTGAGTCCACCCAGCTTTCGCTCCCATAAAGCAAAGTTGGTCTGAAAACAGACCGATGTAAAGATAGTTTCGTCTGGGAGCTGACTTCCTTCTTACAGAATACTGCTGATCGCAACTGCGAGCTCACTGCATTAGCTTTACTACACCTTGATTCAATCTCACTTACTATATTACCATCCTGGGAAAACACACAACCTAAATACTTGAAATTATCGACCTGTTCTAGCTTTGTATCACCAATCTGACATTCAATTCTGTTGGATTTCTTACCTACTGACATCAATTTAGTCTTCGAGAGGCTAATTTTCATACCATACTCATTGCACCTATTTTCAAGTTCCAAGATGTTAGAATGCAGGCTTTCGGCACAGTCCGCCATTAAGACCAAGTCGTCAGCATAGGCCAAGCTGCTTACTACATTTCCACCTAACTGAATCCCTCCCTGCCATTTTATACCTTTAAGCATATGATCCATGTAAACTACAAACAGCAAAGGTGAAAGATTACAGCCTTGTCTAACTCCTGTAAGTACCCTGAACCAAGAACTCATTCTACCATCAATTCTCACTGAAGCCCAATTGTCGACATAAATGCCTCTGATTGATTTTAATAATCTACCTTTAATTCCATAGTCCCCCAGTATAGCGAACATCTTTTCCCTCGGTACCCTGTCATATGCTTTCTCTAGATCTACGAAACAAACACAACTGCCTATTCCTCTCGTAGCATTTTTCAATTACCTGGCGCATACTGAAAATCTGATCCTGACAGTCTCTCTGTGGTCTGAAACCACACTGGTTTTCATCCAACTTCATCTCAACGACTGATCGCACCCTCCCTTCCAAGATGCCTGTGAATACTTTGCCTGGTATACTAATCAATGAGATACCTCGATAGTTATTGCAATCCTTCCTGTTCCCTTGCTTATAGGTAGGTGCAATTACTGCTTTTGTCCAATCTGAAGGTACCTTACCAACACTCCACGCTAATTTGACTACTCTATGAAGCCATTTCATCCCTGCCTTCCCACTATACTTCACCATTTCAGGTCTAATTTCATCTATTCCTGCTGCCTTATGACAATGGAGTTTATTTACTATCCTTTCCACTTCCCCAAGCATAATTTCACCAACATCATTTTCCTCCTCCCCATGAGCTTGACTGTTTGCAACACCACCATGATGATTTCCTTTTACATTGAGAAGATGTTCAAAATATTCCCTCCACCTCTCCAGTGATTCTCTGGGATCTATTATGAGTTCACCCGAATTACTCAAAACACTGTTCATTTCCTTTTTCCCTCCCTTCCTAAGATTCTTTATTACTGTCCAGAAAGGTTTCCCTGCTGCTTGACCTAGCCTTTCCAGGTTATTACCAAAATCTTCCCATGACTTCTTTTTGGATTCAACAACTATTTGTTTCACTGTGTTTCTTTCATCTACGTACAAATCCCTGTCTGCCCCGGCCCTTGTTTGGAGCCATTTCTGATAAGCCTTCTTTTTACGTTTACAGGCTGCTCTCACTTCATCATTCCACCAAGATGTTCGCCTTTTCCCATCTTTACACACAGTTGTTCCTAGGCATTCCCTTGCTGTTTCTACTACAGCATCCCTGTATGTCACCCATTCACTTTCTATATCCTGAACCTGCTTACTGTCTACTGTTCGAAACTTCTCACTAATCATATCCATGTACTTCTGTCTAATTTCCTCATCCTGGAGATTTTCTACCCTTATTCGTTTGCAGACAGATTTCACTTTCTCTAACCTAGGCCTAGAGATACTTAGTTCACTACAGATCAGATAATGGTCTGTATCATCGAAAAATCCCCGAAAAACTCGTACATTCCTAAAAGATTTCCTGAATTCAAAGTCTGTTAAGATATAGTCTATTATGGATCTGGTACCCCTAGCCTCCCATGTGTAGCGGTGAATAGCCTTATGCTTGAAGAATGTATTCGTAACAGCTAAACCCATACTAGCACAGAAGTCCAGCAAACACTTCCCATTCCCATTAGCTTCCATATCTTCCCCACATTTACCAATCACCCTTTCGTATCCTTCAGTTCTATTCTCAACTCTCGCATTGAAATCGCCCATTAGCACTATTCTATCCTTGCTGTTGACCCTGACCACGATGTCACTCAATGCTTCATAAAACTTGTCAACTTCATCCTCATCTGCACCCTCACATGGTGAATATACGGACACAATTCTTGTCTTAATTCCTCCCACTGACAAATCTACCCACATCATTCGCTCACTTACGTGCCTAACAGAAACTATGTTGCGTGCAATGGTATTCCTGATAAAGAGCCCTACCCCAGACTCTGCCCTTCCCTTTCTAACACCCGTCAAGTACACTTTATAATCTCCTATCTCTTCCTCCTTATCTCCCCTTACCCGAATATCACTTACTCCTAGCACATCCAGATGCATCCTCTTTGCTGACTCAGCAAGTTCTACCTTCTTTCTTCCATAAGCCCCATTAATATTGATAGCTCCCCATCGAATTCCATTTCGTTCGCCAAGTTGTTTCCAAGGAGTCCCTCGCCTGTCAAATGGGAGTGGGACTCCATTACTCCCATAGGTCCGAGGCTTGCTTAAAGTGTTCTGAGCTCGGTAAATTCATGAAGCAGGATGCTGTCCTACTTGCACATAGTCCAAGTGAGGATCTCTCCTCTAACGGGTTATGGACCACCGGTGAACTGTGTAGTCCTAGGCGTGGAAATCTTTATTTCATTTTAATTAGCCACTGTGTGTGGTTGAGCAGGAGACGGGAGCGTGGTAATGGCCATGGCAAGGACAGGATGGCAGTTTAACTGTTCGGGGGAGGTTGTACAACGAACATTAGGAAAGGAAGGAAAGAAAGAACATAATTCCAAGGGCAGAAGGCCTCATACAGAAACTAAAAATATAACCTTCAGATTTCTTTCCAAATGTAAAAAGAAATAAAACGAGCTAAGTTAGTGTGGAAATTACACAGGTTTCACCTGGGACAGGTGAACCCTAAATATCCTCTCGGTGGCTGGATTGCTTAATAACAACGTAACCGGCGTAAGAAAATCAAGAATTATGCATGGCCCATGAAATCTGGGGGCAAGCTTGCCCGCGGGAACAAAGTTTTTGACCATCACCTGGTCACCTACCTTCAAATTGGTGGGTCTCCGTCCATGATCACATCTTTCCCTAACCTTTTCATGAGACACTTTAAGATTGGCTTTAGCCTTCTTCCAAAGATCTTTAATATTATCTGGATCTATTGTCTCAGGTAGAGTATCACTAAGAGACCAAAGGTTAGAGAGCGGCGTGTTGGGAACAAATTTGAACATCAAAGAAGCTGGAGTAAATTTATGGGATTCATGAACCGCCAAATTCAAAGCAAAAGCTAACCAATGCAAGGACGTGTCCCACCTAGAATGATCGTCGTGATGATAGGCAATAAGGGCCGACCTCAGATTACGATTGACCCGTTCAGCTAGAGATGGTTGAGGATAGTAAGCAGATGTTGTTACATGAGATATGGACAGATCAAAACAGAATTTACGAAATAGATTAGATGTGAACGCCTTATCATTGTCAGACACAATATATTACACGGACCAAAAGAAGCAAAAATGGAATTTAAGCAAGTAATGGTGGACTGAGCGGTAGCCAGCTTAGTCGGGAATAACCAAGAAAATCTAGTAAAACCATTTACACATACAAGGATGAACTTGTTGGCATTCTCCTTTGATTGGGGGAAGGGTCCTACGTAATCGATGTAGAGACGTTCCATGGGGCGTGACGCTTGATGAGAAGACAAAAGCCCTTGCTTAGTTGACATGGTGGGTTTACTTTAAGATTTACAAGATTTTACCAATTCACGGATTTCTCCGTCCATACCCTTCCAGATGAACATTTCAGGAATCTTTTCACGGGTTTTGAAGATGCCTAAATGCCCCTCTAATGGGGTCTCGTGATAGTACTTGAAGATCATTGGTACAAGAACAGCTGGAACTACAACTTTCATTTTTTGATCATGCCTCGACGGGCAACATAAAACACCATTCCTCACTGCATAAGGGACGACATGTTCCCCAGAAGAAAGGGTTTCCATGATCGGAGCCAGCGTCGGATCTTCACGTTGATATTTCTCAATATCCCTAAAGAGCATGGGAGCATCTGTTAAGATGGCATTAACCTCAGATAGTATGGACACGGGAGGTGAAGAACTATCATCCAGATCAGGGGCCTCCACATCATTGGAAAACATACGGCTTAGTCCGTCAGCAACCACGTTTTCAGTACCTCTGATATGCCTAACATCAAATTGGAAGGCCGAAATCCGGATGGCCCACCGGGCTATACGACCAGTACGATGCGGCCTACCTAAGACCCAACTTAAGGCTTGGTTATCAGTTTCCAAGTCGAACTTGACATGTTCCAGATAGAGACGGAACTTTTCTAAAGCAAATAAGACTGCCAAACCTTCGAGCTCATAGATGGAATATTTGGCTTCTTGAGCCGATAGAATCCTAGATGCATAGGCGATGGGTCGCCTCCCTAGTTCAGTCTCTTGAAGGACTGCAGCTACCGCCGACGACAACGCGTCGGTTTGGACGATGAATTTCTTGGAGAAGTCTGGCATGGCCAGAACAGGGGCGTTACAGAGAGCTAATTTGAGATCTTCAAAAGCGGCTTGTTGAGAAGGTCCCCACTCAAATTTGACGCCTTTCCTACGAAGTAAGTTCAAGGGCGCCGCTCTATTGGCAAAATTTGGAATAAATTTCCTGAAGAAATTCACCATACCAATGAACCTAGCAATACCTTTGATGTCCTTGGGAGGCTTGAAATCACAGATGGCCTGTGTTCTAGAGTGATCGACTGCGACACCATCGGGCGACACAATATGCCCTAGGAATGACATGGAGGGCTTAGCGAAGGCAACCTTGGACAACTTCACAGTTAACCCAGCCTTACGGAGGCGATTGAGAACTTCTTTCGAAGTTCTCCGAAAATACGACGACATCATCAAGATAGTGGTACAAGTACTCGAATCTGATGTCGGAGAAGACCCTATCTAGCAGTCTAGTGAGTACAGCTGCTCCCGTGGGGAGCCCGAAAGGCACGCGGTTGTATTCATACAAATTCCAATCCTTGGCAAACGCTATGATTATAGGCCTGATTCAGATCCAATATGGTAAAGAACTTAGCCTTCCGAAACCATGAAAAACAAGAGTGAAGGTCTGGAAGGGGCACAGATTGTAACACCACCTTCCGATTGAGAGCCCTATAAACAATCACAGGCCTGAAGCCACCTTGGGGTTTCGGGACTAGAAAAATAGGCGAAGATTACGCCGACTTAGAGGGCTGAATAATACCGTCCTTCAGCATCTGATCAATGATTTCTTTCAGCGCCTTCATTTTAGGTGGAGATAGCCTATACGGTGGAAAACGGACAGGAATCGAATCCGTAACCTCAATCTTGTATTCAATAAGGTCAGTAACACCAAGAGTATCCGAGAACACCTCTGGAAACGACTGACACAACTTACGAATACTATCAGCCTGCTCCTCAGGTAGATGTCTAAGGTCTAACAACATCTCATCCTGGGTAGGCGAAACAGATGAACATGATACAGAATTACATTTTAACAAAGGGATTTTGGAATTACTATCAAATTTGAAAGAGCACGACTTGCTCTGAAGGTCGAGCACTAGACCGGTGTGAAAAATGAAATCAGCTCCCAATATAATGGGGCAAGACAAGTGCTTGGCCACAAACAGTTTAAATTTCCAAGTAAATTTAGAAATCCGAATTTTGGCACATAAGAAACCTAAAATTTCTAATGGAGAAGAAGTTGCGGAAACATACTGAACCGAAGTCGAACAAAAATCAGGAAGACTACAAACAGTTTTCAATTTGGAATACCATTCAGCCGAAATAATAGAACAAACACTGCCTGAATCTAATAAAGCTGTTAGCGGTTCATTATTTAATTCAATTTTGAGAAAAGGAACAGGTGCGGGGGTATCCGCCGCAATCCTAAGACATTCTTTAGGACCTTCAAAAGATAAATTTGAAGACAGAGTTTTCCCTGAAATTTCGGCATGATTACTTGGGGCTGAGCCTCGAGGAGAAGGGTTCGCCGACTCTGCCGAAGCCCCTAGTCACTTATTATTATTGGCTTTGGTGGAAGTTGCACCAGAAGTTGAGCAGGAGGGAGTGCTGTTAGCATTAGGGCAATTCTTGGCAATATGGGAGAACGCGCCGCATTTAAAGCAGCCTTGGGATGAACTTGCTCCATTATTTGTCCTACTAGATTTGATCAATGGACATTTATTGCGAAGATGGTCAGGCGACCCGCAAGCGTAACATTTACGGGGTGTGATGGTTCGGCGAGGTGGAGGCCGAAAACTATTAGAGGATGGAGGGGGTTCTTTCGCTACACGCAAGGTATCGGCGTATCTGACTCCTTCGGCTGAGACAGCCATAGCCTCTAACTCAGCGAAAGTTTGCGGACGCGACGCAAAACACAAGTATGAGCGGTATGATGGGGAAATACCTTCCACTATGGCCTGAACAATTTGATCTTCGGGAAAATGAAGGGCAAATACCCTAGTGTAAAACTTAATGTCTTGGATGAAGTCTGCTAAATTTTCATCCAACCATTGTACTCGGTAGTAGTACTTTTGAATGAGCGAAGACCTAGCTCGGGCGGGGATAAAATTTGCCAACAGATGGACATGGAAGTCTTCTATGGATGACTGTTCAGCAATTGCCCTAATTATTTTGTCGGAGAGAACACCCATTGCATAGGGATAGATGATTTGCAAAATCTGACACGCAGAAAGAGAAAAAACAAGGGTATGATCCTGAAACTCAACTAAAAACCTTAAGAATTGTGCCGGTTGGCACACGATTTTCCCTTTCCCTACTACATTTTAGGCCTGGGCTAAATGCCATTGAAATCTATGTTACTTGGAAATCTTTTCCTATTTTCTTTAATTTTGTGTGGTGTGCGATTTTGTCGCTAACTGTATCTGTATTTGTCACTCCGCAGAGAGAATTTTAAATGTTTTGTTTGTTGGGCCTCTCCATTTTCCTCTTTGTCTATTGGTTCGCCTCAAATTTGCTCGAGAGCGAGTCCGGTTTTAGGCTCGTTGACTGGACGATCTGCTTCTTCTGCGAATCGTGTTGGAAGGCGAGTGAGTTGATTGTCGCCCGCCATGAGTGTTGGAAGCTTGATGTGGTGGCTTCTCAGAAGAACGTGTATTTATCTCAACATGCCAGGATAGTGTGTAATGGATCAGGGCTAAAGCCCTGAAGAGTTTATTTATCTTATTTTCTTTTCCGGAGTGGACGTCCGCTGCTTATTCTGCCTAATTTTATCTCTATGGATTTGTAAGTAATCTTCTTTCCATCTGGGGCCATGCGTTAGATTCTACTTAAGGACAAAATGTAAGTTACCTACTTCAAGATATTATTATTTTCTTTTTCCTGGAGCTGGATTGCCTCGTCTCAAAATCTTAATTAAGTTTGCGGATATTATTCTGTCCTACGAATAATCTTTCTGATTGATTTTCGACCGAAAGAACTTGGAAAATTTGGTAAAGTGAAAAGTGTTTGGAGTATTTACTGCACCTTTTCTAACTCGGTACTGCAGGAAGAGCTCTATCAAAACCTTATTATCTCTGCATTATTCTGCGAGAAACGACTACTTCGTAAATCTTAATTTTTTGCATCATGTAAAGAATTTGTTAATTTGAAGTGAAGGTAAATTTACTAACTGATAGTCATTTGCTGTAAAATTGAGACCACGCGATTTCCTCAGGAAACCCGAATCTTTTATTCTTTAATTTGCATTCTCCTATTCCCCTTTTCTGATAGCTATATTTATTCTATTTATTAAAATGGTCTGGTTTGACTCTTGGTCTTGTTTGTTTCTATGGCAACCGTTGCCCTTAGTGATGTGTTGTTGGTATGATGCTGATGATTATTTTAAAAAGAGAAAGAGGTGATTGAAGTTGTAATTTGGCTGTTGCCTCATGTTGGAGCTGATGCCTTTTCCCCTTGTTATTAAAACTTGGAGTGCTTTCGCTCTGTACTAAAGATATTCGAGCTTGTGTAGATTTAACCCGTGTTTCTGGTGTTTATGTGTTTTACCGTATTTCTTCTGGGCTTGATGAATTAATTGCGAAGGTTGTCCCCCGCTTTTGGTGGTACTTTGCATCCTTGTGATGTGCGGTGAATTTTTGGGTCCTGTTGGTGACCTGTTTGACTTTACCTTTGTGTTTTTTTTTTTTTTTTTGGGGTTTTGAACTAGTACCTTTTCCCTGTCTTACTCTTTTCCGGATTCGCCTTGTGTTCTGGTTTCTTCGGGAGAATCCGTGGCTTCTCATTATTTAATCTGATAATTAATTAAAGGAGAAGAAAACCTGTAAGACTTCGAAAATTAACCTGTTGGAAAACTGTTTATTTTAAGGGCCTACTGCCAGGAAATAATTCTTCCCTTTAATTGTTTCTTTCTTAATATTAATGTTATCTTTTAATTTTGAGGGCGTCCCTCTTCTCTGTGGAAAACATTTTGATTTAATCCATTCTATTTAATTTTATTTCTAACTTTTAAACTTAAATTTGATTTACACGGTGCACCGTACCTTTAGGGAAGATTGAAAGGTATTCTTTCAAAAATTGTAAGGTTCTTACAAAGAATTATTAATTAAACTTTCTTTTGGTTCAAAAAGATTCTTGTTTTTTTTTCTTTCACGTTCTCTGACATTTACCACTACAAAAACCGCGAGTAACGATCTGTGTTGCCTCTGTTACATGGTCCAGTTGGTGTTCTTGTGGTAAGTATTTGCTTCCACTTTAAATTTTCTCTTTATGGCTTAATTTTTTGCTTGTTAACTTGTACCGGTCATTGCCGGTATGGCTGGTATAGAATGAAATTACGTCACTGGTAGAGTTAACCGAAAACTTAGAAATACCTCTGAGCAACATTGCTAAAGGATGGGGCAAACTGCTGAAACCCGGAGATGTAGTAGGAAGGGGTCTAAGTGGCGGAGAAGCAGATTCAGAAGGAGCATTATTTAATACAAAGGGTGGAATGGACGTGCGACGATCGGACTCGGTTCCTGATGGGGCAGATGTTCGTTGTGTAGTCGCCTCAGTACTACTTCCTTCCTCTTTAGAGGAATCCTCCACATTTACAATATTTACTACCATAGGCTGGTCGACTTTAGGAATAGCGGATCCAGATAACAAATGGCTAACTTTACTAGACATTTGGGACAAGTTTTCGGCAAGGGCACTAGCTTCCTTACCCTGAAGGTCATTTAACTTCAGAAACAATAGATCACACACCCTATTATAAAAGTGGTACAACCTACCCTGTACTCTTTTGAGTTGATTAGGAGATGGATCACTTACTTCAAAAAAACTAACTACAGATGCTAGCTCAGTAGTATTATCATTGATCGTGGAGAGAGCGTCGTCAATCTCTTTCTCTCCCAAAGTCGGGATGGTAATAGGCAAATCAAGGGAATCTTTTAGCTTATTGGAGTCGACTGCAACCGTGCCTCCAGACTGAACGTTTCTGAGAGATAGTTCATAGATTAATTCCTCTTTACGCAAATAGAAAGGATGAAGAACCTCGCGAGGGCAGGACATGACAGAAAATTTTTAGAAAGAAAAATCAAAAAAAGTCCAGCAACTGAGAAAATTGTTAGAGTTCGAATCAAAGCAATGTTTAGCCGTCAAAAGGGGCTAAATTGAGACCCGTTCAACCACGCTCTGCTACCACTTGTTACGGAGTTATCCGTGGTAGTTAGAGGTGAAAGAAGGTGCTGGGATGAACAGGTCTCAACTTACGAAATTAAAGTTAATTTAAAATTTAACAAAGGTTATATTTTCTTTTCGAGATCAAGAAATAACAAGTACAACAGGAACTCAGTTATATATATATTAACAAGTTAAGAATGTACAATTACAGTTTATTAATGGCTTTTGGGCTTCGAGCCCCAGAATCACAATCCCTGAGCAATGAGCCCAACTTTACTTATACACAAGGTTCAACAAAGGGGCAGAAAACCCCAATCATACCAAGGAGCTCTAGCTCCCAATTACCCAGTAAAGCCTGCTCGAGGCACACAGAAACCAAATTTAAGAAAGAGCAACCCGCTCTCAAAGTTCAAGCCAATTCAAAGGCCACTCCAAACTCCACTTTCAAGCTGCCCTCCAGGCACACAAGAACAGGGGTAAAAATACCCAACCTACTGAGGCCTATTCCATAAAGAAACAGGACAATTACATGGTCCCAAAATACCAATTTGAGTGGAGGCGTAACTTGCACTCCTAAAACACCATTTTAAAAACCTATTTGGCTCTAGGCCGCTTATGCAAGGGCTAATCCCATACTACGGAGGTGACACGATAGGAAAACTTTATTACATTATGAAACGAAGGAAAACGGTTGAGAAAACGTAGTCACTTCAAAAACAATATGAGAGGGAGCTCGAGAGGGTTAGGCACTCTCTATCCCGATCTGTAGTCAAAGAGACAGAATTTTATACCAAGTGTCTTTTACATTTTAAAGGAAAGTTACATGATAAAAGTTTCAAACCTGCCCCGAGGGTTAAACTGCTGAGCTAGCAAGCAAAGAAGTTATTAAAAGGCCATTACCTGCTGGATGAACTGCTGCCCGAAGAAAGAGGCGCTTCCCGCCCCCTGCTACATAATCACACTAGGAAAGATGTTACTGAAGTGGCCCCGAGACCAGAAAATCAGCAGTTTATATACCCTCGCGGAAAATTCGAGACGTTTCATGAATGAGAACCCACACCCCCCTCAACTCTATCGGCTAGGATCAAGCCTTATATCCATATCGGAGAAGACACCCATTATTGGTTAACAATTAATTAAAGAAATTCGGGATTGGCTAAATTCAAAACAAGCGGAAAGAGAAGGGTTATACTGCCAACCCAAAAAATGACTGAAAGAAATTTAACAAAGAACAAACTTATGAACACAAAATTTCTCAAAAAACAGTTCCTTCACTTCGCACCAGGGTGCACAATTGTAATTCTTCAGTAGTGCCATCTAGAAGAGAATGTTCACACATCCCACTTCAGAGAAAACAAATATAAATCGAAAAAGACACAGTTCAGAAATCTTCAAAATTTACAATAGCGACATCTTCTGAGAAAATTTAGAGTTAACATGGTTGTTAAAATTCAGGCTTCCTCCAGTAGAGGAGTTACAACTGGCGCAATGTTTGAATTAGCGGCGTGGAGGTGTACCGCCCGGTACAATAACCATCAGAATTGACCATATATACCAGGTCTTAAGTTAGCTGCAGAAATACCACACACTAAATATGGCAGTGCCATTTTTGTCAAACCAGATATCCAAGTTGAGAGTGTCCACCGTACAATCAACCAAAACATCGAGATAATCTCCCTAGAACTCAGCAACTGTGTAATCACTTCTGTTTATAAGCCTCCTTCAGAAAGATTCTCCTTTGCCCCACCTAACAATTTATATTCAGAGAAGACATCTGTAGTAATAGGAAATTTCAATAGTCACAGCCACGTGTGGGGATACACCTATGAAGATGAAAACGGAGAAGCTGTTCTTTCTTGGGCTGAAAGTAACCACCTCTCTCTCATCCATGACAGCAAACTACCTCCATCCTTCAATTGTGGAAGATGGCAACGAGGATTTAATCCACACCTCCTCTTCATAACCGAGAGTATAGCACAACATTGTCATAAATCTGTATGGTCACCGATCTCCAAAACACAACATACACCAATGTGTCAGCTACTTCCTGTAATAAAACCTCAAGAAACTCGCTTCAGGTGACGATACAACTTTAGAAATGCTAACTGGTCTAAGTTTTCCGAAATGTTGGATGAGAAAGTTCGGACTATCCCAGCTGTACGTGAAGAATATGAATGTTTTGTTGATATTGTGAATCTATGCTCTCGGACATGTATTCCAAGAGGCTAAAGGACAAACTATCTCCAAGGGTTAACTGCAGAGACAGCAGTATTACTAGATGAATATTACAAATCATATAACGAAAACCCATTTAGTGAGGAAACCTCCAATGTTGCAACGTGTATTCTCTCTTCAATCTCTGAGGCAAAGAGAGACCAATGGGAGAAACTGATGGCAAACTGTGATATGAGTAGAAGCAGCCAAGGGGCTTGGAGATTACTACGGCGCCTAAATAATGACCGTTCTCAAAAAGTACACATGTAAATATCAAAGCTAATGAAATTGCACACCAGCTCATTGAAAATGGAAAAACTACTAGAACCATCAAGACTAGTAAGAATACATTTGAGAGAAAACCTGACCATGAAACCAGCATTCTAGATCAACCTTTTACTCAGGCTGAGCTTGATTATGCACTGCGTAAAACTAAGAATGGTAAAGCTGCTGGCCTTGACGACATAAGAGTTGAGCAAATTAAGAACTTTGGTCCAGCCACAAAGCACTGGCTAGTAGAGCTGATGAACAACTGCATCCAATCATGCAAGATCCGAAAATTATGGAGGAAAGCCAGAGTTATAGCTATTTGCAAGCCAGGTAAGGATTCAAATGATCCAAAGAGCTATCTGCCTATCTCGCTTCTTTGTCATCTGTACAAGATCCTTGAAAGAATCATACTCCATACGCTAATGGATAAGTTAGAGGCAATCTTCATACCACAGCAAACTGGATTCAGAACTGGGAGGAGCTGTATATCTGAAGTGTTGAAGCTAACGCAGCATTTCGAAGATGGTTTCAAAAGGAAACAGATCACTGGAGCTGTATTTGTCGACCTTACAGCTGCATATGATACAATCAACCATAGACGACTCCTTATGAAACTATACAATGCTACTTATGACTACCAGCTTACCTGTTTCATAAGGAACCTCCTTGGAAATAGAGAATTTTTTGTTGAATTTCACGGGAAAAGAAGCAGGTGGAGATCACAGAGGAATGGATTACCTCAGGGAAGTGTGCTCTCTCCATCATTGTTCAACATCTATACCAATGACCAGCCGCTACCCGGAGGAACAGAAATTATCTAATGCACTTTCAGTGCTGTCTGCTTACTACAAGTAAAACTCAGACTTGTGCCTTCCACCTCAAAAATAAAATGGCAAACAGAACTCTCAAAATCACTTGGGAAGGAACCACACAAGAACATTGCATCACACCAAAATATCTTGGAGTTACTCTTGATCGTGCTCTCACTTACCAGAAACACTGCTCTAACACTAAGCAAAAGGTGGCAGCCAGAAATAACATTATAAGGAAGATAACGGGTACTACCTGGGGAGCATATCCCAATACTGTGAGAACCTCTTCCATTGCTCTATGTTACTCTGCAGCAGAATATGCATCCCCAGTATGGTACAAGTCAAGTCACGCCAGCAAGGTAGATGTTGCTCTAAACGATACCTGTCACATCATTACCGGCTGTCTAAAACCTACTCTGTTGGACAAATTGTACAGTCTTGCTGGTATTGCCCCTCCTGATATCCGTCAAGCGGTTGCAGCAAAAAATGAGAGGAAGAAGGCGAAAACATCTGAAGCTCACCCTCTGTATGGATACAGGCAGTTACTCCAAGACTCAAATCAAGGAAAAGCTTCCTCAGAACAACAGAGGCTCTTAACGGGACACCTCAGCAATACCAATATAAATGGTCCGTTATTGGACATTATAAATTTTCCAGCTAACTCCAATGTCCAATAACAGACCATTTATATTGGCATTATAAATTTACTCATTCGGAACAAATATTTCAGATTCCCTATGGGAATCAACATCTTTATCATCTGATGGCCAAGCAGGCATCAATTTTTGATAATGAGACAAAGTCTCTCATAGTACATTGGCACTGCCGGTAGCTACAATTAGCCTACGCAGTGGCCTCCATGATATGCACTATCCAGCGTCTTGGTAGGTGTGCTAGGTACCAACTGATGAGCACAGCCTAGCACATGGGGACGAAACGCTGGCAACAAGAATGAGTTAGCTGGAAAATTTATAATGTCCAATAACGGACCATTTATATTGGTATTATAAATTTCTCATTTGGAACAAATATTTCAGATTCCCTATGGGAATCAACATCTTTATCACACCTCAGCAATCCCGAATTGATACGTGGCACGCAAGCTGCACTCGCTCCGAAGAATGGCTGACACCAAGTGAAGAACTACCACCTGGTAACATGGAGAAATGGAGTACTTGGAGATCACTGAACAGATTATGGACAGGTGTGACAAGATGTAAAAGCAACCTGCAGAAGTGGGTTTTCAACATCGAGTCCTCATTGTGTGAGTGTGGTGCAATCCAGACGACGTCTTATTTGTTGCAGTGTAGTAGGTGCCCTAAACCATGCACAGTACAAGATCTACTTCAGGCAACTGAAAATGCACTGGTTGTCGCCAATTTCTGGGCAAAAGTAATATAGACCTTTTTTTTTTTTTTTTTAATAAGTGTGACTTTGTCTATAATGTATATAATTCAGTAAAAGTATTTATGTATATGTATTTATAGGATTAATGTTTCCTGATATGAATAAATAAATAAATAAATAAATAAATAAATAAATAAATAAATAAATGGCCATTTCAATTTTTTGTAAACAATTCAGTCCTTACTGCCATATTTTAAAATTATTTTACAAAATTCTGCAAGTGACCTCTTACCATTACACTCTGTCCTTATTGTTTGTCTTTCAGTGTCTTTCACTCTTAGGCCCAACATACACAACCCCGTAACATTGCCTGATACTTTCTCAGTGGTACCCCATTCCTATGTCATCCAGTAGTTTCTTCATCCCATCCATCTTCATCCAGTAGTTTCTTCATCCCATCCATCTAAGTACACAGAATACATCAGTTTACTGAAGTGAAGTACACAGTCTGTCTCTCCCCTACCACTTATTTAACACAGGGCTTCACAGAAGTTGGTGCCTCACGATAGTCATCTATGCAACAGAAAGACGTTTTTAATATAACAATAACTTTATACCCTAGCAGTTAACACTGGGAATCACTTAATAACTCTGGGAGAATTTGTCACCTCCAGCAATTTCAGATACTCCTTTCTTATTGTCACCCTCATAGATCACTTTTATCATAAATTTAACTTTATCACACGCCTCAGTGTTGACTAAAAACATTCCACCACTGTTGTACAGAGAAAGAGTGTAACACATTCAGTTGTTTGAAACGTTGAGAGGAATATGGCAGCTGCACGAACTTGGTCACACTGTATTAATATAGTCACTGTAGATGAAACTAAACATGCCAGAAGCACTCGTTCACTTACTAGCCAGCGACAAGACTACAGCTGATTTCATCATTTGTCTTTGAGTGAAAATTTACTTGGCAAGGATTTCTAAGTTTCAAGTGTCTGTTTACTCAGAGAATCTTCATTGCCTTTTTTTTTAATGAGATTTTTATTTCAAAATCAAATTTGTGTTTTCTTTTCTCTCTTTAGAGATTTAATGGTTAATTTCAGTTGAATTTTATTTCTTCCTTTTTAGCCATTGAATGTTTTAAGAGGGTTGTTAGTCCCATTCTCCTTAGGAGGCATGACAACTGGAAATTTCACTGGTTTCTCATCAAGGCAACTGCGATTCAAATCCTGCCCAATGAATGGAGGATTTTTTAAATGGAAAGTTGTGTTCATGTTTTGGATTCCATGTAAAACTGGAGATGCCATGGCTATGATCATTATATTAACACATCATCATCATCATCATCATCATCATCATTGAACAACTCCAGTTTCCCAGGTGTGGTATACGACCTTCCATTTTGTTTGGTCCATGAACCATCATCTACATGAAACATCAACTACAACATGCATCATTTTTCTTTTAACACAAAATGATTCTTAATTACTGATAAAACAGAGAGAATAGAAATAAAAGTTCCTTGTGAAGCACTTACAAAATTCGCACCTTTGGAGCCATTTAGTATTTAGAAAGGGATTTTAATGCCATCCTTGCGTAGAGGTGTCGATTTGGTGGATAGCTTTTCCTGAAGTGGTTGTTCACACGACACATTATTTAGTTCTTGCAGGTTGAGCTATAAGAAGAACTAAATACCTTGACACTGTTCGCATCTAAGATACGACACATTATGTTTCAATGTAACAGCAGAACGAAGAATGATCAGAAATATTCATGAATCTCTATTAATCACCAATTTGTAGTATAGGGTTAGCATGCCTGCTCTTATCTGGAGACCACATCTTCGATTCCCAACCAGGTGAAGATTTTAATTATTGTTTGAGGTTTTGAGGGTCCACTCAGCATCAAGCTAACTCAGGAGCAGACTATGCAGTTTCTACATGGTCTACAAGCCTCTGTGAATTAACCGTGTACCTCCACAATCCTCTATTTGCATCTAGCTCTATGGCCTTATTAAGTTCTATGCCTCTTATTTTTAATTCTTTAAAAACCAAGTATAAACAGCATAGCCTTGGTCTCCCCCTGCTTCTCTTACTTTCTGCGGTCGAGTCATTATTCTTTTAGGTTACGTATTCTCCTCCATCTGTCTCAAATGGCCCTACCCTTGAATTGTTTTACAAGCACAGCTTTGCCTATCGAGTTCATTCCTAACTACTGCATGCCTTAATCTCCTCATTCTAAGTACCATCCTGCCATAGCTCTACCTTGTTTGTACAAGCAGTCTTTTGTGATAATTTGAAGTCATTTCTTTTCAGTTTTGACTGAGTAACTGTTAAGGTTCTTCAGTCTGTCAAAACTAATTTATGAATAAATACATTTCCAAACTACCTGAAAAAGTAACAATAATGTTGACAGTAGTTGGTAGTTATAATACACATTCACTTTGTGTTGCATACCTTTAGCCAGAAAAATGGCTGTAACTGACAAATCTTGTAAAAATCAGGGACAGTAAAAACTCGCACACAACGAAGCATTAGACATACTGAGTAACAATGCTTAAAGCATATAACAACAGTCACACTAAGGTTACTACCACTGCAACAATTAATATAATGATGGTGATTGTTGTTTGAAGGTGCAAAACAATGGAATTAGCAAGCAAGCTTGAAGTTTTATGTGTTTTATCACATGGCTGGAGATAGAGAAGAGCCTTAAAAGTATGAAGAAAGGGAAAGCTGCAGGAATAGATGAGTTAAGTGTGGACTTGTTGAGAGCAGGAGGAACCCCAACAATCCAATGGCTATATAGACTCCTAAATGTAGTACGTATGTATGTTGGGTATTCAGCCCGAAGGCTGGTTTGATCCTCTGCAGCTCCACAAACAGCTGTCATAAACAGCCTAGACGTCACTGAAGAGGCGTAATAGGGAAATGAGGAATGAGGTAGTTTCCCGCTGCTTTCCTCACCGAGCCAGCCGTTGCTATTACGTATCAGTCTGCCAAGCCCACTGAAATGCATGCACCAACCGCCCTATGAGTGATATTTTCACACCATCCATAACAGGGACTGGCTGCATAAGGAATGGTATTACTAGCATCACTCATACCTCAGTCACTTTCATATTGTCAAAGCCAAGGATGAGACTGAGACAGGTCAATGAAAGTAACATATTTGATATAGCCCATACCAGAAGACATTCTGCACTGTAAACACTACATCTCGCCAGCAAAGGCCTAAATGTAGTATGGCAGCAAAATACCATCCCAGAAGACTGGAAAAAGGTATAACTGTACCTTTATTCAAGAAAGACAGCAGACTGAAATGTACCAACTACCATGGCATCACTCTACTCCCTCATGGACTAACAATTCTGGAAAAAATTATAGAGGATAGATTACGAGAAATTGTAGAACCACTTTTAGAAGAGGAACAATATGGCTTTAGGCCTGGAAGATCAACAACAGATCTTATATTTGCTGTCAGGATGCTAATGGAAAAACATTGGGAAAAAGGGAAGCCTTTATATCTACTGTTCCTTGACATCGAAAAGGCCTATGACTGCATACCAAGGGAGCTTATTTGGGAGTGCCTGAGAAAGCTCAAAGTTCGAGACAGTCTAATTTCAAAAGTTAAGGTGCTTTACAAGAAAACCAGAAGTTGTGTACAAGTCTGTTTTGGACTGTCAGACTGGTTTGAGACAAAAAGGTAGTGCTTTGTCACCCCTATTATTTATCATTGTAATAGCTACCATATTAAAGGTGCTAAAAGAAAAGGGGCAACAAGACTTAAAAGCATTTGCATTTGCAGATGATGTAGTAATTTGGGTAACTCAGAGAAAGATGTGGAAGAGAGACTGCAGGGGTGGAGTCAGGAGTTTGAGAGATATGGATTAAACATTAACAAGGATAAAACGGTGGTGCTGAAGGTACAGAAGGGTGACAATCGGCCAGAAATCATGCTAAATGATACTAAGCTGGACAGTGTCACAGAATGTAAGTACTTGGGTAGTATAATGTCCAAGGATAACTTAGCTAAATATGAAGTAAACAGTTGAATCAGCAAAGCAATACATTTTTAGCTCCAAGTAAGACAGCTACTATGGGATAAACAAATACCACTCAAAAACAAGATGACACTGTATAAATCATACTACACCGCTATCCTCACATCTAGCCTAGAAACCGCTCCATTAACAAGAAAGGACAACTCGAAACTCCAAGCAGCAGAAATGAAGTTCCTATGCACAATGATCCAGAAGACCAGGAGGGATAAAATCAGGAATGAACAAGTCAGAGAAGACGTAGGACTAGAAGACTTCTTACTCCAGAAGATCCAAAAGGCAAGACTGAAGTGGTTTGATCATGTGAAAAGAATGAGCGCCAACAGGTCTGCAAGAAAGGAGTATGAAAGAGAAATAAGGGGAAAGAGACCAGTGGGCAGACCTAGAGAAAAATGGACAGACTCAGTGAAGAAGGATGTAGAGGAGAGAGGTCAGGATTGGGAGCGAATTGCGAACAAAGATTGGTTCATGGACCAAACAAAATGGAAGGGGCTCGTATACCACACCTGGGAAACTGGAGTTGTTCAACAATGATGATGATGATGATGATGATGTGTTAATATAATGATCATAGCCATGGGATCTTTAGTTTTACATGGTGTTCTTTTGTTACCTTCACAGGCTCATATATATCATTGTTTAATTTAGTGTACATGTAGTGATTTGCTAATATAATAAGAATATAGTGTCTGTTCATGGGCGTCAACCAAAAGGACCTGCACCAGGCCTCTGCGAAGGCTACATATCTATCAATCACTGTATTGACTGCAAGGCCAATTGAACTTTAACATCCTTCATATGTGCACTGACAACAAGATTTGTCCTTTTTAATCACTGCTTCAGTGAGAACATTGAATTTAATTTCTTTTCACCCAACTCATGATAACTAACCAGACATAAATTGTTGTGACACTTCAGCATTAGTGATGAAACAGTTCAAGGCTTCAGTTTCAGGTTTCTTGACAACTGAAGTGTTATATGATCACTCTCAGCAATCTTCTATAGGTTGATTTCATTCCTTTATTCTAAACAGTTCTGAGCGTGAGCTGGCAAACGTCATCGAAGCCAGGAAAAGAGCTTATTTAGGCCACGTTCTATGAGGTAGAAAGTACGGGCTTCTACGCCTCATATTACAAGGAAAGACATAAGGCAAGCGAGGAGCTGGTAAACCACTGATGACATGGCTCCAAAACATCAAAGACTGGACTTGCATCAACAACACCAAACAACTCTTCAAATTAGCTAAAGAAAGAGGTGCTTTCTCCAGGGTGATCGCCAACGTCTGGGGGACTGGATATGGCACTTGAAGAAGAAGAAACAGTTCTCGTAATTCATATGGAGTCGGCAAAATAATTTCATTTCTTTTTCAACTTCTAATCAATGGATAATACAAGTTTACATTGATCTGGCCGATTGTGATGTTATACACCTACCTGCTCTCAGTACTAGAGTTGATTTACAGTACGCGAACCTTTTCGTGATACCTGAGTTCCCTCGTTGTGCACTGGTAGACCTCGGTTATCTTCTTGATTCGTATTGGCAACCTTTGACACACAAACTATGAATCGCCGTGAGACATCTGGTGTACAATTTATGTAATAGTACTGTTGTTGTTTACACAGCAAAGCCAAACTATAGAATTCATGCTAGGAACAAGATTTGCATGGAGAAATGTTATATAATATGTGTGTGCGTGACAAAATTGTTGGCTTAAGATAATAAAGGTTTAAAAAATTCATATCAATCGATTATATTATCGATTCAATTCAGATTTCATTTCAATTCAGTTGGCAGTACAACCGGAACTGGGAGAGCTCCCTCCTTACTTCTCACCCTCGTAAAATTTAGTATCAAGAAAAGGTTCGCGTACTGTACTTTGTTTCCAATACAGTACTAGTGATTGGCAATCTCAAGCATTTTCAACAACTAATCAGGTGAAAATTAACATTTGAAATCATTTTGCTAATTGTAGTGATAGGCTACATATATTTCCTCAGAGCTTCTTTTCGAGTCTATTTTATTTTTCTGTAACAAGGCCTTATCTTGATATGCAATATTTTTGTTTTGTTATTCTTCATTACGCCAGCCCCGTGGTGTAGGGGTAGCATGCCTCCCTCTTACCCGGAGGCCCCGGGTTCGATTCTTGGCCAGGTCAGGGATTTTTACCTGGACATGAGGGCTGGTTCGAGGTCCACTCAACCTACGTGATTAGAATTGAGGAGCTGACGGTGAGATAGCGGCCCCGGTCTAGAGAGCCAAGAATAATGGCAGAGAGGATTCATCGTGCTGACCACACAGCACCTCATAATCTGCAGGTCTTCGGGCTGAGCAGCAGTCGCTTGGTAGGCCAAGGCCCTTAAAGGGCTGTAGTGCCATGGGGTTTGGTTTTTTATTCTTCATTACAGTAACATTCTTAACTCTTTGTCAAGAAACTGCCACAAAAAAAATTAAGTTACAAGTTAGGAAAAACAGAAAATGTGAAGAAATCCAGACTAGTCGGGGTGTCAACCGAGACTGAGGAAAGGCTTCATCATGAATACCATGATCTTTGTACCTACTGAATTTTGCCCTGATAGAGAATGGCATTTGATGTTAGATCGCGAAAGACATAACAGTACTCTAATTATGTCTATATAGTCTAATTACTGTAGAGAATGACATTTGGCCTAAAATCACAAATGACATGTTTTAAATCATTCTATCAAATCTGATTCAGATAAAGAACAACGCTTGGCTTTCGATAACGAACAACATGCTTTAAACAGAATGGACATGATCCAATACTAAAATAAACCTTTTGGTACAATGCTGTATGACTCTGTGACAGTTACAGACAAATATAATGATGCTTGCATTCCAAAATGTAAGCAATACGAAACTTTGGCACTAAACTTTGGACGTATCCAATAATTAACTGAACGTATTGGGATCATAAATGAAATGTGTACAAAACCTCCACATGAAATCATGGCCGGTAGGGAAATGCATTAAATTGAACTGAGTGACAGAACAAAAACGTACAAAATTAAACCAGATATCAGTATGGAAATGTTTCAGATTCAGTTAGGCAGTGTTTTTCCAGGCAGCCTGGATTATTTCAGAGTTCTTTTGAAACCTGGCCCCCACCAATGTATATCAGGGACAATGACAATGACAACAAAAGCAACAGGGTGGGAGGAGTCCTAGGGCATAGACATTCCAAGGCCAACAGAAAAATGAGATAGGAAATATTCTACGTCACATTTACAATGAGGCAAAGCTTCAACAACATTGTAATGTTTGCAGTTAGACTCAGCAGGACAAACTTAATTAACTGGTTAGATGCATTTAACAGTCATCTTATTCCATTACAGAAAGCATGATCTTTCCCAGTTAGAAAATGCATATTAGTGAATATATTTACCTACTAAAACCTGAAAACTAGTATAAACAAATTAGTGCTTTCACCACTGTGCCAAAAGACAACATTTGATACTTATGGAAAAAAAAAACTGCCTTAACCTACACACTTTTTGAAAAAATAATTAGTAACAGACAGACTTGATGAATGAAGTGAAAATAACTGGCCCTATATTTCACGAACAATACCCAAATTAAAAAATTATATACTTTAATAGTACTACGTGAAATATATTTTGGCTAAATGTAACTTTGCAAATTCGAAATACTATAAAAATTATAGACAAATTAATTTTTTAATGCATATAAAAACAATTCTGTAAGTGCAAGTTCTGTAAACATCTGTGTTTTTGTGTAAAAAAGAATATTGGCTTCTTCCATTTTTAACCAAATGACATACCTTTGTTTAGACTGCTGTGACTAACTTCCTACTTAATGCGTTGAATTGTAAATGATGCTACTCTAAAAATGTCTCAACATTTTTATTCGATTAAATCTATTTCATAACTAAAAATATAGCATTTTTGTTTGCTGATGGTTGCGGTTATTGCTTTAAGAGGAAATTCAACTGTGCAACATTCACCTTCATAGCATAACTCTTAGTACTACTAGCTGCCGTCATCACAGGTCCGATGCTGCCAGAGATTTAAGACAGGAGTTTTGTCCAACTTCATGGCTAAATTGTTAGCATGCTGGCCTTTGATCCTAGGAGTCCCACGTTCGATTCCCAGCTGGGTCAGGAATTTCAACCTTTATTGGTTAATTCTTCTGCTTCCGGGGTTGTGTGTTTCTGCCACCTTCAGCATTAGAATTCATCTTAGGTACAGACCCATCCTCACAGATATGTAGGTCACCTACAGCACGTCATCTCAAAAGACCTGCACACCACGCCTTTCTGAAGGCCATACATCATCATCATCATCATCATCATCATCATCATTATTATGTAGCCAGCCTTTATTAACAGTAATCAGAAGGAATGTGGAAGATGCCTAACCTTCAAGGGGAAGTTTGATGAAGGTTGTGAAAATCAAAGACTTTGCAGACCTTGCAAACCTAATAATGTTGAGGTCAAAAGAAAACAAGTGTTGACCAAGGGTAGACAGATAGGGAAGATGAAAGTGAGGAGCCTGACACAAGTATGCACTAGCCATGCGTCTTAGTGGGTGTGCTATTTACCAACTGAAGAGCCCAACTTCGCACACTGGGGCAAACGCTGGCAAACAGGAATGATGATGATGATGATGATGATGATGATGATGATTGTTGTTGTTTAAAGGGGCCTAACATCGAGGTCATCAGCCCCTAATGGTACGAAATGAAATAATAAAAAATTCAAATTCATCCACTGACCAAAATAAAATAAAAATTGTCATGAAGAATGAATGGATGGACAGGAACCCAAGAAAAACAAAAAAACCAAACAAACAAACAAAAACCAGTGGATCAGAGTAAAAAAAAAAGATCGTAAATAATAGTATTACTGATCAAGGAACCACTTATAAAGCACAATGATGCATGATGTCTAAAGGGGTGCAAAATCCACGTCTAAGGCCCCACAGAATGGTACATGTCGCGAGTAAAGTAGAACCATGGTATTTGTCATGTTGGGGTACCAATCAAAAGTAGCGAAGACTCACGGTGTTCCACACAAGATGGTACTACTCACAAGTATTGCACTTCGTACAGAAAACGCAGACCTATGGTGTTTCTCACACAATGGCGCCACTCATAGCCAACGCAAATCGATAAGGTTCCTCACCTAGGTGTACTAACCTCAGGGACTCACACTATCCCGTGGTGTTCCTTACATAGTGGGTACTAATCACAGGCAACGCAGACCCACGGTGCCGCTCATATAGCGGTACAACATGGGTACGACGGACGGGTACTGGAAAACCCCAGGACAGACTTTTTAATGCTACTAATCACAAACCTATTTTGTACCTAATTTAGTGGTACTACTCACAAGTACAGGCAACCCATGGTGTTCCCCTCATGATGGTACGAATCAAAAGTAGTTTCATGGTTCTAATTCAATCATCTCTTGGTCACCCCTTTTAGTCGCCTCTCACGACAGGCAGGCCATACCGTGGGTGTATTTTTCGCCTGCGTCCCCCACCCACAGGGGGTAAAGAGAGAGGAAAAAGAAGAAAGAAGGGATCCGTCACTTCGAAAAATGAAGTAACGGACAAAGAAAGGCAAGGGCCACGAAGGGCGTGAAAATGAAAGACTCCCTAGGCCTCAATGCACTAATACCATCGGGGTCGGAAAAGAACAAGAGTTGATCGAAGGAGGTCGGATAGGATAAATGAAAGGGAGGAGCCTGGCACAAGAAAGTGGAAGCAATGCCAAAACTCAGCTAAGGACCCCATGGTCACCAATCCACACTCCCAAGTTGAGAGCCCCTTGGGCGATGTATTCTACATGTGCGTCCCCCACCCGCAGGGGGTAGCGTGTTTGGTCCGCGGGAGGTATTTTATTTCCCTCAAGTCCGCCGGCAAGCCAGTTAAGACCCCCGTATCCGCCACCTGGGATGCACCACGTGGGAGTATCACCTCTCCCCCTGCTACGCCAGCGTAGTAGGTTCGTGGACCAGGAATGAGTTAGCTGGAAAGTTTATAATGTCCAATAATGGACCCTTTATATTGGTATTATAAATTTATAAATTATAAATTATAAATTTACTCAACTGGGACAAATATTTCAGGTTTCCTATAGGAATCAACATCTATATCATCTGATGGCCAGGCAGGCATCAATTTTTGGTAATGAGACAAAGTCTCTCATAGTGCTTTGGCACTGCCGGTGGCTCCAAGTAGCCTACACAGTGGCCTCCATGGTATGCACTAGCCATGCGTTTTGGTGGGTGTGCTATTTACCAACTGATGAGCCCAACTTAGCACATTGAGGCAAAACACTGGCAACCAGGAATGAGTTAGCTGGAAAATTTATAATGTCCAATAACGGACTGTTTATATTGGTATTACAATAATAAACTTGGGCTGCCGTTTCGTTTCGTACAGCCGCACGTAACCAAACTCTGGTTGATGTTTAGTTTTGTGTCAGCGAACAGCACTTAACTTACGTCAACGTTCTGTTCAATATATTATTATTACAATTTAATTTGGCAATGATGGGATAAGAAAGGGATACGAGTGGGAAGGGAGCGGCCGTGGTCTTAATGAAGACAGAGACCTGGCATTTGCCTGGTGTGAAAATGGGAAACCACAGAAAACCATCTTCAGGGCTACCAACAATGGGGTTCAAAACCACTATCTCCCAAATGCTTGTTCACAGTTGCACAACCCTAACCGCATGGTCACTTGCTCAGTCGTTCAATACATCAGTAGCACTAAACAAGTTTCATATAGTTTCCGATCACATCCGTGCTGAACAGGTCTATCACATATGGTTCTGATAGAGGCATTAGATTGCGAACGACACAATCTGAAAAGTCTTAGAATAGAAAAACGTTCCATAAGGCTGCCGCAACAAAGAGACGGTTGTGCTTCAGCTAGATCTCTAGAAATGACAAAGAATGAGAAAGTCTTGCCGCTTCAATCGGGCTCGGCGACAGGGGGTGGGGGGTGGGGGGTAAATGCCTGGGGGCCAGGCCCAAAAAAAATTGAAAATACAAATTTCAAGTTTATATAAATTTAAATGCCAATAAGAATACAAACTTTTGTTCTATAAAAAGTGAAAAAACAAATCAAGGTAGAGCGTGTGTCAGCACCAGAAATATACCACATTTGCACCGATTAAATTTTTTTTCCATTTTACACCATTACTACGCCAATTTCTGGTGCAAACTCCGCTGCCAGGGGCCGATAATCAGATAAGTCTTGGTTATAAAATAACCTGCAAGTTCACAGCTCTGGTCTAAATTAAGTGAGAGGGCGGGGGGAGGGATATACCGGGATTTAGGAGCCCGGACCACTCAGTTGCCCAGAGGCCCAAGAATTCTGTCACCAGGCCTGAATTCAATCAGCCTACGTCGACCTGCAAAAACTAATCCGTTAAAGATGGGTACACACAGCTATTAAATAAAATTACACCTCTTTAGCCAACTTGGAAACTGCAACCCAAGTCCTCCCTTACTTCGAAATATTATATATAACCTTAATGCAGCCAAATAACCATACCATGTAAGAGAGAAGATTAGTGTACTACATAATTACATTTTAGTTTGACTTGCACACTCACTTATTGATTTTGATCTTTTAACACACAATTTCAGATGATAGCATCTGCAACCTTGTCCACAAAGTTGACATTCACACGTCGCGTTTGGTTCGTGAAATGATGTGGTTTTATAGATGAGGTGATGGAATCCACGGTTAGTAGACTAGACAGTAGGGGTCATCGGTAGGATGCGCAGTAGCAAGCCACGCCTTCTGACGTCATGCGGTCCCCAAGTTCGCTAAACCAAGCAGAGCGCCTTTAGTCTAGTGGTGGTGTTTACCTTCGTAACAGTGTAAGAGTTTCATTTTTCTGTGCTGTGCTGTACCATGGTGTGTTGTGCTGTCGCCGGTTGCTCTAACCACTATAGACACCAGAAGGACTTAGACATTAAATTTAATCGTTTTCAAAAATACAGTGGATTAATACCTGTAAACGGGCTGACTCGTTTACTAATACCAATATAAATGGTCCGTTATTGGACATTATAAATTTTCCAGCTAACTCATTCCTGGCTGCCAGTGTTTCACCCCTGTGTGCTAGGTTGGGCTCATCAGTTGGTACCTAGCACACCCCAAGACGTATGGCTAGTGCATACCATGGAGGCCACTGCGAAGGCTATTTGGAGCCACTGGCAGTACCAATGCACTATGAGAGACTCGTTTACTGTTGAGAATGCTCGTATGTGCTCTGTTCACTTCGACAACTCGGACTACATAAGAGACTTGAAGAGAGTTATTAAACCTTCCAATTAGACATGATTTAAGGCCTGACACAGTACCACATTTAAATCTGCCACTGAGTAGTAATGATTTAGCAAGTCAGTCCTGTAAAGATTGTGAAATAAGGATATAAAAGCGAAATCATAAGGAGGTACGGCAAATTTTACAATCGCAGGCACCCATTGAAGCAGAAAATGTGCATAATGCAATCTTGAGGAAAGAATTAAGTAACAAAAGTAAACATCAATGTTTCTGTGATGAGAAAATTGCTGAAGTGACTGCAGAATTGGTGTTAATTAGACTAGAAAATTGTGACTTAACCCATTAGAAGTTAAAAATTTCATTGTTCCGTATTGAAGAATATCACAATTAAAATTGAAATAATTGATAAGGAGATTCCACCTATTCAACACCAAAGAATAAGAAATGTAGTGAATTACATTTTCATTTAATAATAATTAGAAATGGTACCAGTTTCGACCCTAGTCCAGGTCATCATCAGCCGATTAAGAAATGGAAAACAATGCATAGGATCAGTAGAAGAGGCAATATGAAAAGGAAATGAACGGGGGTAGACACTGTAAAACTTGTATTTTACTTCTTCTAAGTTTTACAGTGTCTACCCTCGTTCATTTCCTTTTCATATTGCCTCTTCCACTGATCCTATGCATTGTTTTCCATTTCTTAATCGGCTGATGATGACCTGGACTAGGGTCGAAACTGGTACCATTTCTAATTATTATTAAATGAGAATGTAATTCACTACATTTCTTATTCTTTGGTATTGAATAGGTGGAATCTCCTTATCAATTATTTCAATTTTAACCCATTAGTGCATAAAGTTAATTTTTGTGTTTATTTCAATTTATCTACACATTTCCACTCTTAATAATTGCAGGAACACATTCCAACAATCACAAAGTTCATACAAGTGATAGTTTTATTTACACAGGCAGTCCGATATATCAGATGCTATGCACTCAGGTCAGTACAACAACACTAGTTACTCAGCATTAAATTGTACAATAATGTTGCAAGCTAGGTAGTGTTAGAGAGTTGGATTTTCTTATCCAATTTGCACTGTAAAGTAGATCTACAACTTCTACTAAAGGCTTATCACAATACTGTATACGCTATTTACGGTTATGTATTTACCAATTATAATATCCACAGAAGCATTTCAGGTGAAGTCCAAACTGGTCAAGCTGATCCACTCTTTGGATGCCACTATAGGACTTGAACAGCTTTCATTGCAGTACAGACACTTTCCATACATTTTTACGCTGGACCACCTTGATGCACTGCTTATCTCTATCTGTTTGTAGTTCGTACCAGCAGTGGCAACACTGTTATCATTCCAGTCCACCAGCAACGCACCACCAAAACTCCTGCAGTCGTCTGCCTTTCTTTGAAGGGGGCACTTCTGTCTGGTTTTCTTGAAATGTCCCTGTTGCACTTATTCCGTTTGAAGCCAGATGTCTTACCAATTTGAATAGATATAGTTTTTTAAGTAGGCTAATTACGTATTCATTCTGTCTCATTTCAGCAACCCATTAACCATCACATTGTTTTAATATCATTTCAATTCAATTTATATTCAAATAGTTTTTAAGAGGAACAAGGTACCTGAAAATAATGTACTAAAAAACTCAGTGATTCACCTAAGCTAGCTGAAGATGTTCTCAAATAAGAATGAAACATGTACTGTTTTAATTAATTAATTTGCTAAAAAGCAAATATTAAGTATCAAAAAGGTGGAAGATTTTCAATTACTGTAAGTCTCTGTAATTAGAATTTGATACGGAAAATGAAGCTGATTACTTGCAATCTTAAGGCCAACCAGGCAAATAAACAAGCCAACATCTATTTTAATCTAAAGGTGAAAGTACCTAAGTTAACTAAGGACACAGATTTCCTAAAGAATTGTCTCAAAGATAACCTAGTTCCTAAATTTTTAAGTAAAACCCAAAAGAAACACGTACCCTCTAGGTACCTCTATGAAATACAAAAAAGAGTTAATTGAATATGGCTAAAAAACGAAATAAAATACCTTTATAGGAAGAAAGCATTTCTCAATGGTGAAATGTATTTGGCACATCTCCAGAGTCCAACACTACTGTTGCCCTTGGAGTGGGATTCATTTCAAAGATACACCCATGAAAAAATTGAAATCATTTTAAGCAAAAAAAACAAGAAACCCTTAATAATAAATTAATATCATTAAAAAATGCCAAGACAAACAAAGAAAAACCCAAGGCTTACTCTTCAAATTCAGAAACAGAATTTAAAGAATATCCCACTCCCGTTAAGAACATTTCTAAAGTTAGTCTCACTGAGGAGGAAAAGAAAACCCTACGTCAAGGCCCTAATTTCAATTGGATAGGAAAGAACAAAGAAAAAGAGCTAATAACCACCACTGCGGAAGTTGAAACAGCTATACAAGAACTCCCTAACGAAGTTCAAAATGACATCAGACACGAGGTAAAAAAAGAAAATTCCATACCTTGAAAAAGGCTGAAAAGTTTCCCAAAAGAGAAATAAACACACCTTAAGTTTATCACAAAAAATAAAACAAGAAGAAATAGTAATTACCAAAGCTGATAAGGGGGGGACAATAGTAGTTTTAGATAAGGAGGAATATATCAGGAAAACAGAAACTTTTTTCAGTAATAGCACTTTTTCGGAAATAGATCGAGACCCTATTATTAATACTCAGAAAAAGTTAAAAACACTACTAAGAAACGCAACCTTCATTTTAAGTGAACAAGATCTCCAGAAACTGATTAATATGAATCCCGGTCTTCCAACGGGCCTTACCCAAGTTAGACCCTACACAAAGAAGGAATACCCATAAGACCCGTACTAAACTTCCGCAGCAGTCCTACTTATAAAACATCGCAATGCGTACATACATTCCTAACCAATCATTATGTATTTTACAACAATAACACCAATAAAAAATTCTGTAGATTTCTGCAAAGTACTCAAGAACTTTAAATTAACACCACAACAAGTAACATGCTCCTTTGACATCAAGGACATGTATACAAATATTCCAGTGGATGAAACAATAAAAATTATCAGGAAGAATCTAATAGAACACAAGCAACTCAGCCTACCAGAAATAGAAGATTTCATTAATATACTTAAATTCATTACGAAACACAATTATTTCACTTTCAGTAGGAAGATATATAGACAGGAAGGCCTCCCTATGGGAGCTCCCGCTTCGGGCATTTTAGCCAATATTTATATTGATTATCTTGAACATACCAAAATAACAGGACAAATAGAGGGCCTCAATTTATGGATACGCTTTGTAGATGACACTTTTGTAGTAACAGATCGTAGAGTGAACAACAGTGAAGATATCCTCAATAAAATACATTGGATTCTAGAATAAAGTTTACAGTAGAAAAAGAAAAAGAAGGTTCCATAAATTTTTTAGACAAAAATATAACACGGAAAAAGGAAGAGTTTGTTTTCAAGATACACAGAAAAACCCACGTTTACTCCCATTACAATAAAGAACTACTCATTGCACCCGGAATCACAAAAAAGGTCAGGTTACTACAGTTACATATATAGAGCATTTAATATACCCCTTACACACACGGAACGAGAAAAAGAACTGCTCTTTATCCGTAAACAAGCCCAATACAACGGATTTGAACTAAATATGGTAAACAAAATAATCAGAAAATTCAAAGAGAAATCACAAACTAATCTAACACCCGAAATAAAAAAGAAAGATAAATACGCCAAGTTCACGTTCAAGAACCCTAACTTATATACAGTAACGAATTTGTTCAGAAAATATAACTATAAGATCGCGTATTCAACCCCGTGGTCCTCAGTAGGCCTAAACGACAAATAAGAAGAATAGTGTTAATTCCCTAGGGAAAAACAAACATTCAGAATCAGGAGTTTACAAATTGCAATGTCATCAATGTGAAAAAACTTAAGTTGGGCAAACAAGGCGCAGTTTTACTGTAAGATACTTAGAACATGTCAATGCTGAAAGGCAAAAAAAATTTCCGCGATGGGCCAACACATGAGTACAACCGGACATCAGTTCACTACTATAGAGCAGGATTTAACTATATTACGTAAAATAAACAAAGGAGCTCTTCTAAATACATTAGAAAATCTATATATTTATTTAGAACAAAAAAAAAGTAATCAGGACAATAACGTGAATGATATAATTGACAATAGGAACCGTATATTTGAAGGAACATTATCAAATCTTGAAACTTTAGGCAAAATAAACAACACAGACAATAAAAGGATGAATAAGAATGAGCCTCTGCCATTTTGTACATCCATTCCCCCCACCCCTTCTAAAGCCGAAGCTGTGACAGTAAAGGCGGAAACACACTGCTGTCACTACACGTGAGTTTGCGCGTATCGTGACGCAATCGAACCTGTCAACAAAGATGTGCTATGCCTTTTCCACACTGTATGAAATGTAGAGTGATCACACTACGCTCATGTCACGGCTGTTGACGTCGGCTGACGTCATTGTGACCTAGAATCTAGTGACAGCGCTCTTCACACGGACCACATTTTTCTGCTCTTGCACATCTCTGGCAACCTGAAGTGTGAATAGAAGCAATTTCTTTTAGCGATATGGAAGAAATGTTAATAGGGAACATGCATGACCCGGGGTTTTAATTAAAAATATGCTAATCTGATTCAAAATTGCATGCAGAATTCAAAAATGTGATCAGAATGTACAAATAATAACTCCAAACATGATAAAAATCTACGAAAATGTCACGTCGTGCAAGTACGCGATCTCATTAGCCTGACGTCATCGTACAGGTTGACTGAATTAGCAGACGAAATAACACATAGTGTGCTGTGAGAAGCAGGATACACTTCGCGTATTTCTACTTTACGTTAGTGTCTAGTATGGTTAAATTCGAGGTCTATACATTGGATAATAATCTGAGTGGTATATTTTAGACTTAAAATGAATCCCGCGCAGACAGTGAGGCAGAAAACTTATAAATGGTGTAGAGTTCCGATGTGCAATAGCACATCGCATACCATACCAAACAAATTGTTTATAAACGTTCCAAAGACGCTAAAACTAGGGAGAAATGGATTTTGGCGAGCTGGAGAAATGCTGGTGATATATCAGAAAAGTCTAGTTTATTTTTTTGAAGATTTTAACGTAAGATGAATTTGTTTGAATTTTCAAATCACTTTTCCATGTCAGCTGTTCTAGTGGTAAAACTTTAAATTTTAATGTATGATGCTTTATTTAAATGCTTCAATTACATCTTGGAATATGAAAGTAATAAACAGTGCATTAAATAATGCTGATTATTAAAGTATTCTCCAAACCTAACCTATGTTTCGGGTGATCCATGTCAAGATAATAAATCAAAGGGGTTATGAACCATTTTGACAGCTCTAATTCTACCAATATATCTTGGCATGGGACAGTTATGTATGTCTTTACTGAAGAGCTTAATTGGTAAAGAAATTTAGGCTATATCTAAATACTCTATAATGTAACAAAGAATAGGCGTGTACATCATGAAAGGAAACAACGTGAATTTAACAAATGTATAACTCTACACAAAACCAATGCTTGTCTGTTGGGGTCTTATAAGTTAACAATGCTCAATTTTAATAATTATCATAATATTAATGAAATAAATAACATAATTGCACACAGGTGAAAATAGTGATGTAGGTGTTTAAAATATTATCCAACTTAGCCTAAGTTTTAGGTTATACAAGCCAAGTCAATAAACCGAAGGGTAAAAATACCGCGCGAGTTGGCCGTGCGGTTAGGAGCACGCAGCTGTGAGCTCGCATCCAGGAGATAGTGGGTTTTGAACCCCACTGCCGGCAGCCCTGAAGATGGTTTTCCGTGGTTTCCTATTTTCACACCAGGCAAATGCTGAGGCTGTACCTAAGGCCATGGCCACTTTGTTCCCATTCCTAGGCCTTTCCTGTCCCATCGTCGCTATAAGACCTATATGTGACGGTGTGACGTAAAGGAAAAAAAAAAAAAAAGTAAAAGTAAAAGTCACAGCACCCAAAGACATTCCTGTATTGAGCGACTAAAATGTCACCAGGACACTTTTCTTTCCTGATATGCTCAGCTTGTTAAAAGCCAAATGTAATTAATGTTATTGGCTTCACGCCCAGCTAACTACTTCTACGATTTTCGCAGACGCCGATGTGCAGGAATTTAGTCCTGCAGGAGTTATTTTACGTGCCAGTAAATCTACCAACACGAGGCTGACGTATTTGAGCACCTTCAACTACCACCGGACTGAACCAGGATCGAACCTGCCGAGTTGGGGTCAGAAGGCCAGCACCTCAACAATCTGAACCACTCAGCCCGACTTTTGAAAACTAGATGAAGTCATATTTACCTTTATCATGTTTAACTTTTTCCCTCCACAAAGATATTTAATTCTCTTTCATGGGCCCCGGAAGTGGGTAGGCCAGTTGTCCCAATCGTAAATATATATATTTTTTGGGAATGATAGATTATAGCCCTATAGTACTATGATCTTTCTTCCTTTCCTTCTTTCTTTCTTTCTTAATCAGTTTATCCTTCAGGGTTGGTTTTCTCTCGGACTCAGCGAGGGATTTCACCTCTACCACTTCAAGGGCAGTGTCCTGGAACGTGAGAATTTGAGTATGGTGATGAAACTGGTGAGGAGGGCCATTACCTCGCCCAGGCGGCCTCACCTGTTATGCTCAACAGGGGCCTTGTTGGAGGATGGGAGGATCGGAAGGGATAGACAAGGAAGAGGGAAGGAAACGGCCGTGGCCTTAGGTGCCTGGAGGAGAAGTAGGAAAATACGAAAAACCACTTCGAGGATGGCTGAGGTGGGATTCGAAACCCTTCTACTCAGTTGACCTCCCGAGGCTGAGTAGACCCCGTTTCAGCCCTCATACTATTTGTTTTCAACTTTCATGGCAGAGCCGGGAATCGAAACCGGGCCTCCGGGAGTGGCACACATTAACCACTACACCAGAGAAGTGGACTAGTACTATAATGCTACCTATATGTTCGTGTTAGTGCTGAAATCCGATTTCTTACTTTACTAAAGCTGAAAGCCCGAAAATGTAATGTTACTCTTTAATAGGGGAATCAGTCTAGAAGGAAATGTTGAAAGTGATGTGATATCTATCCAGGTTCGTTGTTATCCTAATACTATGGGTTACAGTACATTGCACGTATATAAAAGACGCCACTTACAAACTTGCTTGTTATCCGCGAATTTCTGCGGCCACGAAAGTCACTATTTTTCAAGAATGATGACATTTACACATGATAGATTGTCTGATTGTCCTGTTTTGAAACTTTCTTCTGTCATTTTGAAGTTATTCGCGATCATGAATAATAAACAATCGGCTTTTAGCAACGGCTGATGCACAATGGCTGGTAGAGCTCCATGCGGTACTGGATCGTGACGTCACAGCGCGCCGCTTACGTCAGAGGCCGTTTCACTCGCCTTGCGGAAAGGCACTATTAAATATTTTTTTAATGGTAGAAAACAAGGCAACATACCACAATGTAATACGTTTACGTACTATTTCATTGGTGTACTTTTCAAAAAAAATATTTTTGAAAATGATGCATGTTCCCAATTGAATTGGTGCATGTGCATGAGAATCTGTATGACATAGATTCGATTAACTATAGAAATCAGCAAATGTGGCACGAGGCATGGTACAAAATAGGAAAGGAATTAAAATATCGCACGTACTAATTTTAATAGGCATTCAGTCCACAATTGTGCTTATGATTATTATCCCAATAATAATAATAATAAAAATGAAATGGCGTATGGATGTTTAGTGCCGGGAGTGTCCGAGGACAAGTTCAGCTAGCCAGATGCAGGTCTTTTGATCTGACACCCGTAAGCGACCTGTGCGTCGTGATGAGAATGAAATTATGATGAAGACACATACACCCAGCCCCCGTACCAGCGAAATTAACCAATGATGGTTAAAATTCCCGAACCTGCCAGGAATCGAACCTGGGACCCTTGTGACCAAAGGCCACCACGCTAGCCATTTAGCTTCAGAGCCGTACATAATAATAATAAATTAAATCCTACACAAATTACAAATTATCCTGTTGAATTAGAGATCGGTGAATATATATTTGTAGTACGATCCATTCTCTACCGCACAGTTCTTTTCTTCTTTGTTCAATTTATTCTTCCATGACGAACTGTTGGTAATTGCCATGGCACAGAGCCTTCAAACGAGTTGAAGTAATTTTTGAAATTTTCTCTTTCCTGTAAAGCTTGTGTAGGATTCCTCCGAATAAGTTGCAAATCCAAAACGTACTTCGGCCGACAATTGCATCCTTGATGAGATTATGTAAGTAGTTGAATTAATTTTTTTTTTTTTCCAGCCTGAAGTACATCTGAAATTTATCTGTATGCCCATTTAGCTCCCTTACTAAATTGTGGTATTCACCGCAAATTACTTTCATGTACCCACAGTCGTTTGTGACAGACAGTACTCATGGCAAAGGAAACATCACAGGCAATTAAAAGATCAGAATCCGATGAACTGGATGTACTATCGTAACTTACCATCGGACGAAGTATACTGTGATCTGTGAATGTGAGGACAGTGTGGTTCCTGTCTTCATGCCGCATGAAGTGACATCATCAACCTCCCTTCCACACTGACTCAGCTCAGACATAGTTCAAGTGAAGTGACAGCAGTGTGTTTTCCACCTTAAGTGACATGCCTCCTTCCCTCTTAGCCTTGCCTCCCCGGAAGGAGGAGCAAACATCGGAACACACACATCATTATTATACAAGACGTAAAGCAGCTTCAAACATAGCTCCTCCAGGGCCGCAGTAGAATTGGACTTAACAACAGTAAGGTATGGTACCATTTTATACATTAAGTTACTTTATAAAGACACATGTTTTCATTATAAAAGCAACTCCCCATTTTCCTCATTTCATTTCAGAAAATGAGACGAAGCTCCCTTCTCAATTAGTGAATGGCAATCAGCTTCAAAGTTCCGCATTAAACTAAATTCAAGACACATTAAGTAATGTCAAAAAAATAATAATAACAACAGCCAACCTGGAAGGAGTGATAGAAGTGAACATTCAACAATATTTAGAACAGCATCAAGGAGTCATACATTTTAAAAAGCCTTTTAACTGGAAGACAAACAGATATTTTTTAATGTAACAGAGTGTGAAACTTTTAACAACAACCATTCAAATGAATAGATATAGTTTTTTAAGTAGGCTAACTATGTATTCATCCTGTCTCATTTCACCAACCCATTAACCACCACGTTGTTTTAATATCATTTTAATTCAACTTATATTCAAATAGTTTTTAAGAGGAACAAGGTACCTGAAAATAATGTACTCAAAAACTCAGTGATTCACCTAAGCTATACTACCGCTGAAGATCCTCTCAAATAAGAATGAAACATGTACCGTTTTAATTAATTTGCCAAAAAGCAAATATTAAGTATCAAAAAGGTGGAAGATTTCCAATTATTGTAAGTCTCTGTAATTAGAATTTGATACGGAAAATGAAGTCGATTACTTGCAATGTAAAGTAGTTGTCAGAGAAATGCGCTTCACACCTACAGCATGCGGCAACGCAATAGTAATTACGCCAGTCCACAATTTCGCTCTGGATGAAGGCGATATGTATGCAGAAAGAGACTTTTGTGACAGTACATACATCACAACCTCGCACTATATGTAGCAGTGAGAGATGTTATTGTCAGTATTCGATTTATTATTATTATTATTATTATTATTATTATTATTATTATTATTATTATTATTATTATTATTATTATTATTATTATTATTATTATTATCCGTATTTTAGTTGTATATTTTCTCATTAATATTTGTAAGCTGGGAGATCTCCATATATATAGTATGAGTAATTTGTTTTGAACAAACAGTGGTAAAACATTGCTATATTGGACTCTGGTAATTTGTATGACTCATGCGGGCATCCCAGTGTCTTATGAGATGTACTTGTTGTTGTCGGTAAGTTCGATGAATCATGTGAATAGCCCAGAATCATATGAGCTTGTTGATGTTGTACTAGGAAAGTTCTATGACTCATGTGAAACACTCCAGAGAGTTTATTTATGTCTTGGGACCAAGGAGAAGTTCAGGGCATGGTCTTGACAAAAGGATCTACCATGATTGGCTGGCGAGGATCAATCTCAGCGTATCACGTGAGAGAAGTCTTTATATACTTCAAGATCACAACAGAAGTGAACTACAACCAGAGAGACTGTACTAGAAGGAAGGAGACCACACACGGTACGGGAATGAAGTAGTGCTGATATGCGGTGCTGGAGTGACGCTGTTGCTATATACTGGACTGGACTTCAAACGTTCGTGGAATGTAGTCTTGTTATGTTCGTGGAAAGTGACTGATCGACAAATTGTGGAGTGATTACGCATTAGGTATTGTAGCACTTGTGGCGGCCTGGTATTATATGTTTGGTGAAAGCTATCTCAGACTTTCCATAATTTATGTTCAGGATCGACAAGCGTGTGTTGCTCAAATGTATATATCTTTACAACAAGTGTTAAAGTCTGTGAACACTGTATTACGAGGTACAGTATCTGTGTGATGTTATAAGTGCCGATTATGAGAATCGGCAAGTCGTGTTAATACAGAGACAGTGAAGGGTTCTTATCTACATATATGTACATTGTTCAACGGACTAGTTACAAATGGTGGCTTAGTTCTCGCTTTCGTTTTCCTACTGTTTTCATTGTTGTTGTAAATATGGAGTCTTCCAGCAATCTTTTGTTTGTGTATTATAAGCGTATTTTGGTGTGTTGATGAGGTGCTCATGCACGGATTTTATTAAGAATATAGTTAGATATTTTAGAATCAGTGGAGTTGATGAACCTAGGTGCAGTTCCTACCTATTTAGTCATTTTCAGAAGGTTAGGTAAGGCCTGATGCAGATATACTAGTATGCAGCATTATGTACACGCCCTGGGATATAAAGAATTATCATGCTCTATCTGAATTCAAGGGATCCATTCTGGTGAACTCTGGCACCCATACAACGGACATTTCAATTAATTATGTTTAATAATTTAAATTATTTCAAGTATTTTATTACGTTTTTGAGTAATGTTAATTATTTAGATATATTTTATTATTATTTATTATTATTCTAAAACTATTACACTTTTTCAATAACAACGAAAACATTCAATTTGTGAATCACAAAGAAAATATAGCAGGAAATGCCATTCAGCGAGCTATTATAAACGATTAATTTTCATGGACCTGAAAACCAGTCAATGCATTTTTCAATGTTCCCTTATAAATATAGACAGTATTATGAGAAAATTTTGCTCTAAATTAAACTAAATAAAAGGATAATATTTATTTGTAGATAAACATACTTTTTATGAAATTACTTACAAAACTGGTAAACGATATAGGGTGAAAATATTTACACATTATTTATTTATTCAGGATCAGCAACAGCATAACGCCGAATTACAACGATCTGAGCTATCTACAATAGATATGAATCTAAAATTAAAGATATATAAACATTTAAAAAGGACACAAATGTACACAATGAAAACTCTACAATTCTATATAATACATATTTACATAAACAACGTTCTTAACAAAGAAAAATACATTTACAGTAAATACAGGAGCAGAACGGGAAAGAACAAGAAGGAAAATTAAGTTATATGATAAATATCATGACAGAAAGAAGGAAACGTTACGAAGAGATCTAGGTTGTTGTTGATAGATAATGTGTTAAACATTGCTGGAATACGTACCGAAAGGGACCTTTGGGTGAGAGAAAGCCGGGAGTAAGGAGTATGGAATAGGGTCTTCATTCTGGTATTACGGGATGGGACGTGGAGGGGGAATAAGAAAGCTAAATCTGGAGACCTAAACAGACCATTAACTGCTAACTGCTTTGTATAGCAGCTTTAGGTCGGCTACTTTCCTCCGAGCAGAAAGAGTCTTGAGGTTCAGTTTCCCAAGCACTTGAATAGTGCTTAGATTGCTACATGCAGGGACCCTGGCTCTGACGATAGCACAGAAAAAAGATAGTACACGGTCAAGGTGGCTGAGGTTTGAAGAAGCAGAAATGGACCAGACTGGAGAGGCGTATTCAACAATAGGTAAGATACAGGAGACGTAGAATGCTCTGAAGGCATTTACATCTGTGATGTCAGAAAACCTGTACAGTAACCCAAGGAGTGACATAGCATGTGAGGTAACTCTGTTTATGTGCGAGACAAACAACAATTTACTGTCAAAATGCACTCCTAGGTCTTTTTGATTGTCAACAAGAGCAATCGGTTGGTTCTTGTAGAACGGGGGATTTACGAAGTGTGAACGAAATGGTGGAACACTTGAATGGATGAGGTTTAAGACGCCATGTAGTACACCTACGTGATAGTGAATCAAGTGCATTTTGCAATTGGAATGTATCTGTAGAAGAATCGATCTGCTTGAAGATTTTACAATCATCAGCAAAGAGCAGTATTTCACATGAATGGTGGGAAACAGTATCAATAAGGTGATCAATAAACAGGGCAAAAAGAAGTCGACCAAGGACACTACCCTGCGGGACACCAGAGAGGGTGGTGGTGAGAGAAGAACTGCATCCATCAAGAACAACGCGCTGTAGTCTTTCGCTCAGAAAGCTATTAATTAGTGCTAGGAGTCTGCCATGCACGTTCGATATTTCAATCCACCGTTTCCGATACAATTTCACATACTTCACTCGCGTGATCTAAATAAGTCACACAGTTGACCAAGTTTTCTGCGGGCATTGAACATAGTTTGTTCTTTAATAGTTCTAAAACGTTTACTTTCATTCTGCGTACTTCCTCTAGCATTTCTCTCTCTCTCTTCATTATCGACATCATCTCTTCGTGTCCTGTGCGAAGGAAGTCCAGACGCATCTTATGTAGCTCCTCATGCCGCTCATATATCCCATCGTCCTGTCTGCTAGGGAGTCTTCTAATTCTGTCAGTACTTACAAGATCTGCAATACAACAAAATACCTACCACAGCATAGCCATAAGAATGTCAGCACATACACTTAAGAGGTTTATAAACAATTTCAACAATATTTTCTTACCGAATTAGAGTTCATTTTACACTTATCAACTTTCGGACTTCCAGCAGTATCAGTGATAGAAATTTCAACGTCACGATCCACCAGAATGTCTAGACTTGGGCCTACTTCATTATACAGATCATCAGCGTGTCATCAGCTCCGCTTATAGGCTTAATATTGTTGTTGTCGTCTTCCATGTGATTAGCAGCTATCGCATCATCGTCATGAACTGAATTAATACCATCGAAAACCTGGGGCATTATTTCAATAATTATTTTTGATACATCAACTAGCGTTGTCTGTGGACCACCGCCAGTTTTAATTTTTTCCCGCGTGTCCGTGGCTTTCTGCTTCTTAGCCTTCGCTTTTATGTCCTTCCACAGATTTTTAAGTTGTTCTTCACTGCGTTTACCGTCACTCGAAGCATTGATTCTTCTGTCACGGCTTCCCATGCATTTCTTTTTTTCTATTCAGTATCTTTACATCGTGTTTCTTAAGGGCCCCATACACGCGCAGACTTAGTCGGAGGCAAGTCGTTGCAAACCAGTCTCTTCAGCCATGCCTCTGTGTGTATGGCCGGTAAGTCTGCAGGCAAGTCTCTGACATTCTGGCGCTGGTTGAATTCAGCCGGAGACTTTGCAAAGAAAGCGCTATCTTAGAATTGCGGCGGAAAATATAAACATGGTAACCTACAAATATAAAATTGCAATCCTTTTTTATGCGTCTTCTTCGTGCAGGGCGCTACATTATGTCCAAGTAACAACTCATCTATACCGACTATCTAATTAATTTCAATCCGTATACATTGTTCAACCATCCGAATCCGAAAACAGCCGAGCGCGTCGTATTCATTTTCCTTGGTAAATAATCATTTAGTCTGAACGTGTGTGGGCCACTGCATACTTCCGATGTACCTCCCAGAGACAAGACTGTGCAGGTAAATATTCCAGAAGTTTGCACGTGTATGGGGCCCTTTACACTCTATATCCTTCTCTACTAACAAGCATTTATCTTTTTCGCTTACGTTTTTCCCCCGTTTCCTATCGCACATAACCTTATCCATTTAGATTTCTTTCTTTCTTTAAACACTACTCCGCGAGTAACTATAGTAGTAACTAAAACCAAACCCCATGGCACTACAGCCCTTGAAGGGCCTTGGCCTACCAAGTGACCGCTGCTAAGCCCGAAGGCCTGCAGATTGCGAGGGGTCGTGTGGTCAGCATGAAGAATCCTCTAGGCCATTATTCTTGGCTTTCTAGACCGGGTGCGCTATCTCACCGTCAGATAGCCCCTCAATTCTAATCACGTAGGCTGAGTGGACCTCGAACCCTGACCTGGCCGGGAATCGAATTCGGGGCCTCCGGGTAAGAGGCAAGCACGCTACCCCTACACCACGGTAGTAGTAACTAGAAGAGTAAATTGTACTTCAGCTCTCCGACGTTACTTCCGGAGTAAATAACTACCGTAGTAGTTTACTTCTGCAGTATAGACTTCTTTAGTAGACACTACTTCCGGAGTAATTTACTCTAAGGGTCGTATTCATGAACGAGACTTTGACTTAGACTTAGAAGGCGCTAAGTCGCCATTTCCATTTCATAATCGCTACTTGGAGGTAAGTAAACTTAGATGGCGACTTTACTTCCAAAAGATGGTGCACGCCGCCCTAAAGTGATCTAATATAGCCTATTCTATTCATTGCCAATATTGCCTAAGTTGCCTTCTCTGCTACATGTCTTCTGTAACATTTACCACTTGTCTGCAATGTGATCCCTAAATATTTAAAATCTGGCATAATTTTGATTTTCCTTTTCTTGATAAAGATTTCTGCCGGCGCAGGGGCTTTCCCTCCATTCCTAAAAACCATCATTTCAGTCTTAGTTACCGGTATGTTTATTTCAAATCCATTTTGACACACCAGTCTTCCATATCGTTTACGGAGTTTTGAGGTTGTGTGATGTCTGTTGATCCTATTAACTATATCGTCAGCATAAGCATGTGATACAACACCTTCCTTTTGGGCTATTATAATTTCTTCAGCTGCGAGGATGAAAAGTAGAGGACTAAGACGATCACCCTGTAGTACTCCATCTGATTGAAGTAACGGTCCTGAACGTGAGATTGTCCATTTTTTTCAACTTGTTTTACGGCACACCGGTACAGATAGGTCTTATGGCGACGATGGGACACGAAAGGCCTAGGAGTGGGGAAGGAAGCGGCCGTGGTCTTAAGGTACAGCCCCAGCATTGCGCTAGTGTGAAAATGGAAAAAACACGGAAAACCATTTTCACGACTGACAACGGTGGGGTTCGAACCCACTATCTCCCGGATGTAAGCTCACAGCTGCGCGTCCGAAATTCTTATTTTGTTCCATTCTAATATTGATCTAATGATATTTGTCCGTCTGTTATTTTTACTAGATTTTATTCCAGTTTTTTCGTTGTTAATTTTCTATTTATCAGGTCAAACGTTTCGAAATATTATAGGACTGGGCAAAACCTTCGGAGTAGAGAAAGGGGGCGGGGCATGCTCTCATTGCAAGCTCGCGATTCTCGTGAAGTCAAGACACTTCTCGAGTTTATCGATTCAATATATCTCGCTCGGCTCACTGTGTTCTGAGATACGAAGAATCGAGATGTCACGAGTGGGTCACGGAGTCGGGTGAATTTCTGGTTAGCACCTATAGGAAAACTTAATATATATAACATAAAAATATTTTTGATCTCTGCTTCAGATGTGTCTGACGTACAGTTGATGAATGAGACTTCTGAACACAACGTACTGCAAACTTTAGGTAAGTTGAAAATAACCGTAACGGAAAGGAAGATATCACTGCGAAACTTATGCATTAATCAGTCACACGTACAGGTTATGTTTTGTGATTTATGCCTATTTATTTCGACTTTCCCCACTGTAGATTACCCCTGAGGACACAAAGTATACAAAAAGCAAGATGAATATTAAAAGTAGTCGTGAGCTGACTACATAACGGTTGGTAAGCACATATGACATAGGCCTATGTTGTTGCATGAAGTTTGGGGGATTTAGATGGGATATTTCAAGGCATCACAGCAACTTCCCTTATTAATGCCTGATCGAGGTTAAATGAATAACAGATACGGTGATCTTTAGGTCTAAGCAGTGTGAAACGAAATGAACTGCACAAAAACTTCGTTTCGCTACCACTTAGCCCTGCTTCTGTAGAAGTGATCTATTCAGGTTTTTTTTATCTCTGTCTCTATTCGTTTCTTGGCATCAGCTGTGGCCGTGGTTGTTTAGACGTTGACCTCCTTAATTCAAGTTTATGGGAACGAATCCCGGCACATTCAAATGATATGTAGTACCCAGAGACTTTCGTAGAATTTCGGCGTCTCTTAGAAACTATTCCAAATGCAGGAATAAATTATGTAAATACAAGTTAAATGGTATAAGCCCTAAGCCTATAATGAAAATGCTTTGTAGTAAAGAAAGTTAAAATGTTATTGGTTAATAGTACAGAAAGTTGCGTTTGACGTCCCACTAACTACTTATACAGTTTTCGGAGAGTATCGAGTGTGTCTGTAGAAAAATATTTCCTTGCCAGAGCACATAACATTTTCACACAAATATTTTAGTACTGGTAAAACTTTTTTTTATATTTTTAATAGACTGTTGATATCATGATAAGAGACTTAGGACCTCGGTTTTATGTGGAATCCGAACCATGGGTGTAGGGCTTCATTTTTACAAACCCACACGTAATTTAAGATGCCACACACTTCTCCTCATAGTCGGAATTGTTTTACATGCACACTCCACTGTAGGATTGAATAGAAAATTAGCGAACTGGTAGGTTAGAAGTATAAAGACAAGACCTCATGGTTCAGGAAATTTATCATGCAAGAATCACTAATGCATACTCGTTTTGATTTGAATGATACTTAGGCCTACTAGTACAATTTACGAACTTCATCGTGTAGATCCGTCTTGATACAGCTAAAACGAAGAAATAATGGTTACAAATTTCCGTATTGACTGTTATCAGTCACAAACTAAAATGTTAATTAAGGTAAACCTAATCAATAGGCCCTATTTGTATTACTCGTGATTAGTTACAATTGGTCAATACACATTTCGACTTGTTTCAAGCCTTTATAAGCTGACAAAGCACAGTAAAGAATATTCTCTTATAGAGTAAAATACACATTAAAAACATATGAACCTTCACGAGGATGACTTTAAATTAGTTATGTTAAAAAAATCAGAGTACATGAAATAATTGACCCTTCTTAGGAATTCTTAAAATTAATGTCATGTTAAAACACTGCACATGAATTTGGTAATGAGTGCATGAATGCTCTGTTGTATTTACTTTAAAATGTAGATTGGAAACTCACACAGAAGTTGGCCCTTCTGAACCAGGATTCGCCCACAGCTTGTGAATGTGACAGTTTTGAGTGTTACTGTTGTCAGGTTTTGAACTGCATTTTTATTGGAATGGCAGGGGGTAGGGGAAGGTTTTGAGCAGATTGCATCATTCAAATTATGAGATGGGTTACAATACTGATCCACATGAATATGTGTTCTCCAATATATTGAGAACGATGCCCTTTGTGAAATGTGTAAAACTTCCACGTTCTGTTCTATTGTAGTAAATTCATGATTAAAACCTATTGTATTTGTTGTATCTAATTGCCTTTGAATGGTCAACATACCATGTATTAAAATTTCTCCCATTTATAGCAATTAAGCTTATAGACCCCCAAATTTGATGATGATGATGATGATGATGATGATGATGATGCTTTTTTTGTTTAAACAGCTAGGTCATCAGCCCCTAATGGTACGAAATGAAATGACAAATTAAAAGTCTAAAATCTTCCACTGACTAGAATTCAAAACGTGAGGACGAAGAATGGATGGATGGATGGATGGATGGATGGATGGATGGATGGATGGATGGATGGATATGAATTTAAAACAATCAGTGGAACTGACCAACAGTGCCTCACATGCACAGAAGCTGGCGTAAAACAATAGTATTACTGACCAAGAGACTGCTTCTATAGCACGATGTTGAATCGATGTTGCCTGTAGTCAAAAGGGGTCCAAAATCCAAGTCACTGGCCCCTTATAATGGTACTTATCGCTAGAAAAGTAGAACTATGGTATTTGTTATGTTGCGGTACTAATCAAAAGTAGCATAGACTCGCGGTATTCCACACATTATGGTACTACTCACAGGTAAAGAAATTCGCACATGTAATACAGACCTATAGTGTTTCGCACATTACAGTGCCATTTGCAGGCATCGCAAACCTGTGGTGTTCATCACATAAGTGTACTAACCACAGGGACTCGCGCTATCCTGTGGTGTTCCTCATATAGTGGGTACTAATCATAGGCAAGGGCAAGCCAGAACCATGGTGTTCCTCATCCCATGGTGTCGCTCATATAGTGCTACTAATCACAGGTACTGTAAAAGGCGTCACACTCTTTTGCTACTAATCACAAACCTATTCGGTACCTAACATAGTGGTACTACGCACACGTAAAAGCAACCCTTGGTGTTTCCCGCATGGTAGTACTAATCACAAGTAGTTTCATGGTTCTAATACAATCATCCCTTGGTCGCCCCTTTTAGTCACCTCTTACGTCAGGCAGGGGATACCGTGGGTGTATTCTTCGTATGCATCCCCCACCCACAGGGGGTTGTGTGTTTGGTCTGTCAGAGTTATTTTATTTCCCTCAAGTCCGCCGGCAAGCCGGTTAGGACCCCCCTATCCAACACCTGGGAGGAGCCACGTGGGAGTATCACCTCTCTCCCTGCTATGCCAGCATAGTAGGTTCGTGGACCCTCGAATTTAGTAATTTGTCCGTACTATTGATTGTGTGAGAGTTATGGAATAAAGTGGTGTTGTTATTGGTAGTCCGGTAAGAAATGTTGATATGTTTTCTGAATTCATTCATATTGGTAAAAGTTATTAGTGAATGTGAAGGAGGAGTAAATTGTCTTGGGTTTGGTGTCCCTTACTACAGTGGAGTTTGGTGTGGATTTTATTTTATTTATGATTTTGTTGACAAAAGATTGGGTAACAAGCTCTGCATTCAGGAGATGGGTGGGTTCAAACCTTACAATCGGCTGTCCTGAGAATTGTTTTCTGTGGTTTCCCATTATCACTTCCAGGCATTCTCCCAGGATGGTAGTAGTATATTAAGAGAGATTGAATCAAGGTGCAGCAAAGCTAATGCAGTGAGCTTGTAGTTGTGATCAACGACATTCTGTAAGAAAGTCGGAAGTCAGCTCCCAAACGCAACCATCTTTACAATGGTCTGTTTTCATACCAACTTTGCTTTACAGGAGTGAAAGCTGGATGGAATCAGGATATCTTATTTATAAGTTAGAAGTAACAAACATTAAAGTAGTGAGAATGATCACTGGTACAAACAGGTTGGAACAATGGCAAGAGTGTACTTGAAAAGAAGAAGTGAAGGCTAAGCTAGGAATGAACTTCATTGCTGAAGCTGCACACAAACCGGCTTTGGTGGTGGGGTGACAAGAAGCAAATGGATGAGTATAAGTCACCCAGGAAAGTAATGGACTCTCTCATAGAGGGTAAGAGAAGTAGAGTGAGATCAAGATAACGATAGCTGGACACAGTTTCTAACGATTTAAAGATAAGGGGTATGGAACTGAATGAGGCCACAGAGCTTGTTACAAAGATAGGATTGTGGTGGAGTTTAGTAAATTCACAGAGGCTATCAGCCTGAATGCTGAAAGGCATAACAGTCTATAATAAGGTATGTATGGCTTTGATTGCTAATTTACATAATTCAGACACTTTCGTAAAACTAAGATTTAATATTCAGCTACTTATAGGGGAACGTGTCATCAGAAACATAACATACAAACATCCACAAGACAGCATATAGGATAAATTACCACAAGAAATCATTCAATTTCCCTTCAGGCAAGGTATAATTTATATTGAATTCAGTATAACTTATGAGTGCTGTCACTAATTTTCATCCATTTCTTCTATTCCACTGAGACTACCACTTGGTGATTCACTGTCACTTTCCTGAGAATCGGAAGTTTGTTCGTATGCAAAAAGGTATGGACTTTCCTATACCATCTATATATATAAAATAACTTGTCCTGACTGACTGACTGATTCATCATCGCCGAGCCAAAACTACTGGACATAAAGAAATGAAATTTTGGGGATATATTCATATTAAGATGTAGGTGCTCGCTACGAGAGGATTTTTGGATATTCCGTCGCTAACGGGGTGAAATGGAGGGGTGAAATTTTAAAAAGTGTGTATCTATTATATCAAAACCTTAAAAGTTTACACATGTAAAAATTGGTATTTAGAATCTTCTTTAAAAATAAGGAAACACACATTTTTTCAGAAAATCCCAATAGGAGGGGTGAAAAAGGGGTTGAATGCCTTTAATCAGGATACCGGTACTTATATCTCAGAAACTGAAGATATTACAGACCTGAAAGTTGGTACTTTTGATCTCTTTCAAAAATAAACATGTCCTTTTTTTGTTTTTGGAAAATCCAATTAATGGGAGGGTGAAAAGGGAGTGAATTTTTGAAATGAGTGCATCTGTATCTCAAAACTTTGAAAGTTTACTGATGTAAAAATTGGTATTTAGAATCTTCATTAAAAATAAAGAAACATGTATTTTTTTGTTTTCAGAAAATCCCAATAGGAGGGGGTGAAAAAGGAGTTGAATGCCTTTAATGAGGATACTTATATCTCAGAAACTAAAGATATTACAGACCTGAAAATTGGTGTTTGGGAACTCCTTTAAAAATAAAAGTTTAAACCTTGGTATTTAGAAACTCCTTTAAAAATACAGAAAAACATTTTTTTTGTTTTTGGAAAATCCCAATAGGAAGGGTGGAAAAGGGTGAAAAAGGGGTTGAATGTCTTTAATGAGGCTACTTATATTTCAGAACCTGAAGATATTACAGACCCAAAAATTGGTATTTAGGACCTACTTTAAAAATAAAGAAACAGGTATTTTTTTCGTTTTTGGAAAATCCATATAATGGGGGTGAAAAGGGGGGTGAATTTTTAAAATGAATGTGTCTACATCTTAAAACTTGAAAAGTTTACAGATGTAAAAATTGGTATTTAAAATCTCCTTTAAAAATAAAGGAACTCATATTTTTTTTTGTTTTCTGTAAATCCCAATAGGAGGGGTGTAAAAGGGTGAATAATGGGTTGAATGCCTTTAATGAGGATACATATATCTCAGAAACTGAAGATATTACAGAACTGAAAATTTGTATATGCGATCTCCTTTAAAAATAAAGAAACACGTATTTTTTTGTTTTTGGAAAATCCAATAAGGCAGTTAAACAGGAGTGACAAATTGGGGTGATTTTTTGAAAGACTACATCTACAGAACATCTGAGAAACGTAAAATGTTAAAGACGTAAAAAGTGGGTATTTGGAATCTCCTGTGAATTTAAAGAAACATATGCGATTTGTTTTTGAAAACTCCACTTAAGGGGAACTAAAAAGGGGTGAAATTTTAAAATAAGAATCTCAAAAAACTTGACATGTTACAGAAGTGAAAAAGGTATTTTTTATTTCTATTAAAAATAAAGAAACATGTATTTTTAGTTTTCAGAAATACCACTTGCGCGGCGGGGGGTAAATGTGAGTGAAAATGGTGTTGAATTCTTTTAATTAGGCTAATGTTATCTCAAAAATGAAGATGTTACAGACATGAAATTTGATATTGGAATCTGCTTTAAAAGTAAAGAAAAACGTATTCTCGGAAAATCCAATGAAGAGGGGGGAAGAATTGAAACATTAATTGACTTCATTGTATGAGAATACATACATCTAATAAAAACTAAAGTTGTTACAGACGTGAAAATTGGTATTTGGAGCTCCTTTGAAAGCAAAGAAAACGCGTTTCGGGGGGGGGGGGGGGGGGACCATCTTGGGGGGCAGGAGTTAAAAGGAGTTGAATTCCTTTCATGAGGACACAAATAAAAAACTGAAGAAGTTAAGAGTCGTGATAATTGATATTTAGAAGATCCTTTACTATTAAAGAAACGCATATATATTTTGCCGGAAAATTCACTTAGGGAAGAGGGAGGGGGAGGAGTGTGAAAAGAAGTTAAAAAAGTGAATTATTTTTATGGGGATACTTATATCCCAAAACTGAAGGTAATAGACGTGAACATTGGTGTTTGGAATCTTCTTTAAACAGAAAGAAACTCGCCTTCTTTTAATTTTTTTTTTGGGGGGGGGGGTAAATAAACTTAACAGTGTTGGGGTGTAAAAGGAGGTAAAACCAATTGATTTTACTGTTCATGATATACTTATAAGGAGCCTCCGTTGCTCAGGTGGCAGAGCGCTGGCCTCTCACAGCTGGGTTCCGTGGTTCAAATCCCGGTCACTCCATGTGACATGCTGGACAAAATGAAGGCGGGACAGGTTTTTCTCCAGATACTCCTGTTTTCCCTGTCATCATTAATTCCAGCAACACTGTCCAATATTTCATTTCATTTGTCATTCAACGATCATTGCCCCAGAGGAGTGCTTCGGCAGCCGGCACAATTCCTATTGTTGCCGCTAGATGGGGTTTTATTCATTCCATTCCTGACCCTGTTGAATGACTCGAAATAGGCTGTATATTTTTTATGTACTTATTCTGATCATAAACCAATCATTTTTAATCTTTCCTGGGTTCGTTTTCAACAGCCATCTTTTTCTTTGGAGAACCTTCTTAGATTACAGTAGATTCTCCTGGCATATAAATAAAAATTTAAACACATTTGAAATAAACTACAGGAATGAGTTTGACCATAAAATTGTTCACCTCTATAATAAGGTCAATAATGATGCACGGAAGAATGTCATTCGTATCGCCAGAAATCCCGCACACTTGCCTACGCGCGACAATGGTGCTGGTCACATTGTCAACAATGACAATGGCAGGAGATGTAATTTACTGCCAAGTAGTGGTCTTTATCTTGCTGTGGGGTCCAGAACATCTATAATAATAATAATAATAATAATAATAATAATAATAATAATAATAATAATAATAATAATAATGTTTTGGACCGTCGTCAAATGTGCGTACCGCGCTGGAAATGGGTCCTGGACGGGTAATGACTAAGAATGCAGTCCGGCCGCTGGTTCAGTACCGCCAAGGCACCCAAGATGACACCATACCGGATCTCCTGAAGGATTTGATCCATATTAAAAATGCTTATAGGAAAAGATGGCAAAGATGTAAGGACCCAACCGACCGGGTGGAATACCTGGACCTAGCCCAGGAAGTACAAAATCGATTGCTGCAAAGAAAGATTAAAAAATGGGAGGAAACTTGCCGTAATCTATTAGAAAACGAGTCAGATCACAAATTTTGGCGGATTCTCGCAGAAAACGAGTCAGATCGCGAATTTCGACGGATTTTATATCTAAAACAATAAGCATTCAATTATAAATTTCAGTATAATACCGTAGCGAAGCATGGGTGTCTTGCTAGTTTAGAATAAAATAAGAGTATTGTGACACACAAACTCTCTTCCCCTTATACACTGGAGTCTTAAATTTTTCCATGGAGTTTAAATCTATGCGAGTCATGTAAACATTGTTCGTAGAAACACCGATCAGAGCTGCGGTCTTATTCGCCACCTCTTCCACAGTCCATTCTGGATTTTCGTCGTTAAGCTACCATACACGTTCAAAACAATTTGCTTCGACTTCTTACTTAATTTATCCCCACTTTTATTGACTTCAAAGTATTTTTACATGTGACTTAAGCGTTACAGCAGCATGACCCACAAGCAGCTGGAGCAGCATGACCCACAAGCAGCTGGCAGCCATTGTGAATAATGAACAGGCTACAGCCAGTAATTGGCAACAGTTCTCTTTGATCCATCTTCACCATTGTAAAACTCAATGCAAACTAGTCAGTAAGTTCTAACAACGGAATGAACTCTAACAAAACTTACAAGTATGCAATGCAATTAGATACCAATATAGTTGGTCCGTTAATGGACATTATAAATTTACAATGCTAGAAAGATTATAAATTTGCCAGCTAATTCCTGGTTGCCAGCGTTTCGCCCTAGTGTGTTAATTTGGGCTCATCAGTTGGTAAATAGCACACCTATCAAGGCGCATGGCTAGTGTACACCATGGAGGCCACTGCGCAGGCTACTTGAAGCCACCGGCAATGCCAATGCACTATGAGAGACTTTGTCTCGTTTTCAAAAATTGATGCCTGCCTGGCCATCAAATGATATAGATGTTGATTCCATCGGAAACCTGAAATGTCCCAAATGAGTAAATTTATTACCGGTCTACCAATATAGTTTGTCCATTATTGGATATTATACATTTTCCAGCTAACTCATTCCCAGTTGCCAGCATTTCACCCCAGTGTGCTTAGAAAAAAATAATTACCGTATATTCTCCCATAATTAACGTCCTTGCGTAATTTACATATCCCAAATTTTTGGATACAAAGTGTAGAAAAAGAAATATTCATGTATTTCTAAAGCAGCAGAACCTGTAACTTCACCAGTGCTAAATCAGATACTTTTTTTACCTCTCCAGAACTTTTAATGTAACCTACAATATCCATCTTAAAATTAATCTGTAAGGATGCATGTATGGGTAAAAATTACGCAGGTGAAACTGCAATACATATTTCAGTTATTTCTAATGTGCTCTTCAGGCCTCCCCTCTCAGTATCTTATGAGTGGGCCCTTTCAAATGTCATGACCTTGAATCAGCTGCATAGCTTAGTTAGTTCTGCTCATAATATGAGAAAAACATTGACTGGGTGAATTTCGAGCGCGTACGCATTCGTACATTTCAGAATGCCATTCTTGTTTATTGTTAACTACTTTGTTTTTACAGATAAACAGTGCAGTAATTAATAATTAGACAAGTGTACTTTATAGTACGTGCGCATTTTTTTTCAGCAAGATTACAGAAAAGTTTAGTGAATTTCAGGAATTGAAGATTGATCACTCTATGATGCAGAACGAAATTATAAACCTGTTGCTCCCGAGAAAGATTGCAACATAAAGGCTAGCGATGACTTAGAAATTGACCTTGTCGAAGAAAGTGATCGGGCATATTCCTAATATGTTTATTTAAGTAAAATAATGTTACTGGCTTTTACGTCCCATTAACTATTTTTTTGGTTTTTGGATACGCCGAGGTGCCGGAATTTTGTCCCGCAGGAGTTCTTTTATGTTACCGACACAAGGTTGACGTATCTGAGCACCTTCAAATACCACCGGACTGAGCCAAGATCGAACCTGTCAAGTGGGGGTTTAGAAGGCCAGCGCCTCAACCATCCGAGACACTCAGCCCAGCATATGTTTATTTCCTCTATAGGGATTAACAATTTTATCCTATTTCAAATGCTCAAGTCATCTCTAAAGCAAACAATCTGAACTCAACTCTGAACCTACATTCCGTTGAAAATGCTGTTCTTGGATCTCACAAAGGAACATTTTGCATCGAGAACTAAAATACAGTACTGACTCCACCAACAAATCTCCGAAGTCGTGCTCAGTGACTTTCTGGAAAAGCTGAGGGAAGGGAAAGTAGTCCTCAGAAAGCGTCAAGCAGGAAGATACGAAAACTGTAGAAGTAAGAAAGGACAGAAAAACCAGGTATTTTGTAATGTGCTAAAAACTAATTTGCCAAGAACATGTGAAGCCAGTCTGTGGAGAATGTGTGGAACAAGTACCAAGCAACAGGAAGTAATGGACCAGGAATTAAATGTAATCAAGTCTGATCTTTGAACATCCTCTACAGTTCTTACCCTCTGCTCATCCCTCTCTGGCAAAGGGTGTTTATCATATGCAACTCTTTAAATGCAATATAAACAACTGAGTGATGCCAGTGTATGTGCAAGCGTTATGAGAAGATTAATATTTCAATATCCAAGATATACTTCCCCCAAGTGGCCAGAAATAGTTCCCATGCAGTATCCAAAGAAACTTGTTATCCAAACTTGCTCCACGTCCTTTATTTAAGATAAACATGAGCATTTTATGAACCTACTTTTTTGTGAAGAATGTGGCAAATTACTTGAAATTCTTAGTTACCGACTAAATTTACAATTATGGGGAAAAAATCATTTTGAAAGTTCCGAAGTATCATTTCTAGTCTTACTCAGCTACTCTATGCTAAAGAAAAGAAAATGTATATTTCCTTGCAAACTTTGGTATCATTTCAGTCCCATACAAAAAAAGAAATGTTGGTAATTACCTTACGAGTGGTTGGTAATTGTGCAGTAGAACCCTGTTTATCTTAAATGAAGGAGGTGGAGCAATTTTGGATAACAAGTTTCTTTGGATACTGCATGGAAACTATTTTTGGTTATGAACGGAAGATGTATATGTAATAAAACATAAATTTGTGTAAAATGTAATTAAAACTTTATTAAAATAAATATAGCATACAGTACTTTACATTTATCTTGCATACACTCATCACTTATATTTTGTTTTCTTACACCATTGGTGAGCATCTATAGCAAACCACCGCTTGTTGAGTAAAATATTGGCAGGCATCGATTCACTACTTCTTCAGTGAAATGTAAAGCACAGTAATCTGAAACAACATAGTGATTCCTTAGTTGCTGTGCCGAAATTACTACACACTTAGGTCAAAACTACATTATCTGAATGCAGCCACTTGTCTAATTCATTTTCAATAACATCCTTGCCTCCTGGAATTGGTTGGACTATATCTTGTAACTTGTCATAATCATTTACGTCTTCTTCAGTAGTGAGTCCATCATGAAGTTTGTTCCATGATTTTCAAAGACAATGAGGAGTAATTTTCCTCAGCATTATGTACACCTATAGATAACATGTTTCATTATTGATGTTGAAGAGTTGACGACTCCCATTCTTGCAGTATAAACCTCAATAACAATCCATGGTAATAACTAGGGTTCAGATGTTTAGGAAAAGTCGCATTTCTTTCCTGAGCTCATTTTACCCGAAATCTGAAGAGTAACTGAGAAGGATGGGTCCCTGACTCCGTTTAAAGCAATTTTATGCTGCATATAAATGCATATTTTGGCCATTTTTAAGTTTTGGTCATATTTTACTCATCTTATATTATCTGCGTTGAGTTTTAAACACAGGATTTCAAAATACTGTAGTAGATGTATTTTTCATTCTTTTCCCAAAACATACAGGAAGCAGATTTAGAAGACATTATTCTGAGAAAGGGATTCTGTACGAGCATACACTGGCAGATACCAAAAACCATGCTAATACTTTTTAGGAACACAGAATGAGAACTGCCTCTCAAGGCTATGATACTGAATGAATGTATAAAGGTGTAACGTACATACCTATTGTAGCTATGTCAGTTTGCATGATTAAATGTGTCTGCTGTATTATCGCTGATAACTTTTTGACATGTTTAGGCCCGGTTTCATCAACACATGTTAAATATATACTAACAAATAGTTAGTTAATACTGAGTTAAAAATTTAACATCTTGTTAGGTTTCTTGCGTTTCATCAAACTTTTCCTGTGAAATGTTAAATAATCGACTGTTAACTCTCCCAACATTGCAAACTGGTGTGAATCAAGGAGGCAGTGGTAAAAACCTTCTGTTTTACAACGCGCTCCGGTGCGCTTTTGTTTGAGTACAGCTGTTAAATATGGTACGTGAAGTGAAACGGAGTCGTAGTTCCTCCTTCGAAAAAAGAGTTGTTAATTTAATTAGTTAGTAAATATAGAGAAGTTATTGAGTGCGAGCGCACAGATGGCTTGATAAAAGGATGAGGTGTGGGAGAAAGTCTGCAAGGGTTTCAATGGGGGTGAACAGATACTTTCTTAGCGGGTATCCACTATCACCTAACAAAATCCCTTCATTAATTGTCCCCACTTCAAACTGTGCTCTGATATGGGAGTTATTAAATATTGCAGTGTCGTGTACAGAACCAGGCCACCTAGCATCTATATCCCTGATTTGGAAGTTAGGACCACTAATCACCTGAACATTAACAGAGAAATATCCCTTCCAATTACGTTACATTTCGGCCTTATTGCCTCCAGGTGATTGGATTCTTACATGTGTGCAATCTATTGCACCTAGAACACCAGGAAAAAGACTTATTTCATAGAAGTCACGGATAATTTGCTGACCTTCTACTGAAGGGAATGTTGCATATCTCTTCTCATGGATGCTATTGCTGCAGACACTCGACAAACATCTCTACTAACATGGCTTTAGAAATTCCAGCCCTGTCTCCGACCATTATGTGAAAAGAACCAGAAGCAAAAAGTTGTAATGTTATCAGTACCTGCAACATTGCAGAAAGAGGTAAGTTTCTCTTCGTAGGATATTCCAACCTCACTCGAATTTCGTCAACCTTAGCAACGACTATTTTCGATAACCTGTATCTATGAAGAAATTCTGCATCCGTCAAATATTCAAAGTCATTACATCACTGAACTCTTCTTCGATCAGGATTATTGTGTAAAAGATTTAAATAGACAATTCTGCATCTAAAGGGAGATTCACAGCTGCCATTTTGGAACAGGTTGTTAAATGCTTTGAAATCATGTAAGGAAAGGCTAGGAAAACAACAGATAGGGTATCTGCCACCTGGACGACTGCCCTAAATGTAGATCAGTATTGATTGATTGATTGATTGATTAGCCATTTAACATGGGAAATGGCTGATGTTAACTTTAATACGCAGTTTAACATATGTTAACGTTAACAGTTGTTGATGAAATGCAAATTTTCTTAAATTGTATGTTAAAATGATTTAACACCTTGTTAAGTACTAATATGTGTTGAAACCGGGCCTTAATGTTAGTAAAACGGTACTCTAATGGCCGGTTTACACGTAGACAGTGTTTAGTAAAGTAGCAAGTGGTAAGTTATTGCTTAGCTCAAGTTGGCTAGTTTAAACGTAAGACAGCGTTTAGTACAGTGACAAATGGCAATTTGTCACTCAGGTCAGTTGATTCAGTCATTCTTGCGTCGTCAACCAGATCAGTGATAATATGATCGGCCATGAACAGCGAGTAAAACTTGTTAGTGACGTTATTCGTTGTGTGTTAGATGACGTTTTAGAGGAAATTGAGGATTATGTGACCGAAATTAGGAGTGAAAACGGATAACCAGAAGGAATTATGTCGGAACAAGTACAATTCCTTTTAAATAATTAGCCAAGGAGGGTCGACAGGAATATTTGTTAATAGCCGGGCTGAACAGCTCAGAGAGTAGAGCACTGGCCTTCTCACCAGAACTTGACTCAGTCCATTGATATTTGAAGGTGTTCAAATACCTCACCCAAATGTCGGCACGTAAAAAACTCCTGCAGGACAAAATTCCTGTACCTTGGCTCTCCGGAAACAGTAAAAGCAGTTGCTGGGACGTACAGAGAATAACATTATTTATTTGTTAACCTTGCGAATGTCAGAAGAAACATTTAATGAGTTACTGCATAAAGTTGAGCCTTTGATACAAAAGAGAGATACTATCATGCGCAGCACATTTTAATATTCCAAAGCTACTCGTGATGAAAGTATTTACTAATGAATTTTAGAGTGTTACAGAGGCTTGCAGACCGAACGCTGAAAGGCATAACGGTCTATAATGATATATGCATGTATATTATGTCCACAAAGCCATTCTTCTCAGCAATTAGAACGAACGATCAAAAGGAAAATGAACTTGCAGGGATGATCACTCCATAATTTCACCCACAACTTATGAACTTTACCAAATTGCGCCTGTTCACACGGGGTAAGTTGCAAGTACAGTGCTTGCCCCACTACTTTGATGGGTGCGCGCATCTTGTGGGAGATCTACTAGGAAAAATAGATGGGATTCTATTCCACTTGACTAAATTGTTACTTAATCATTTACTTACCACTAAAGTCACAGTTCACACGCTGCAAGTCACTTAAAATTAAGTTTAAAATTTAGTTGCTACTAAATTACTGCCCAGGTGTAAACAGGCCTTTTTACTTGCTACCTATTCTTAGAATGCCATGTTTTACCTTGTTCTAGATCATATTTAGCTAGTTTCTAGGGCGTATTTGCTAGCATATTTTGTACTTCTTTAGGTCATAAACTTCCTAACTTCCTAACATTTGAAGGCTTCTAGGGAAACTTCAGTGAACAAAATGAAAAAAGAATAACATTATCTGGACTTATAATGCAAGAGAAGGCAAAATTAGTTGCAGGGATGATAGGGGTAAATGGAAAAAAAAATCTTCAGTACTAGTTCCGGCTCGTGCATCACTTTAAATGAGTCGAAACTTGTGTTTGGTAAGACAGTGAAAAAGAACATGTTTTTGCAGAAAAATATTAAATTTGGTTGCACAAAGCCAGGAAAAAATTGTACCTATAAGGTGAACAAATGGTCTAATGGAGCATTCAAAATAATGTACCATCCAGTAATGTTGTGCTCTTCATGGATTTCTTTTCCAGACATAAATTTGTACGAAATGAAGATCACGTGCAGCTGGTTATGATCCCTTCTGGTGCCAACAGTGTATGTTTATAGGATATTTTTCCCTTGTTTTAGTATGAGGAACCAGCCCCCACCTTTTGTCCAAGTATTTCTGATCCACTCTATATTGCAGTTGGTAAGACTGGCAGTACAAATGGCTGTTGTAAACCAAATTGTACACATGCACTGAAATACTGTTTTAGATGTAGATAATTTAGTCTTTAAAATGTTAGAAATGGTGCAAGCAATGTACAACAACTGTGTCAGCAGGGTACTGACGCCAGTTGGAGAGACAGAATGGTTTAGGAATAAGACTGGACTAAGACAGGGGAGTGTGCTGTCACCTCTTTTGTTTATTATGGGTATGGATGAAATTGTAAAGGAAACAAGGGAAGCCTATGGAGATACAGAGATGAAGATTCTGCTATTTTGCAGATGATGATGATGATGTAATCTGGGGAAAGAATAGCAAAGAAGTGCAAAAACGACTAGATGTACCGAACGAAAAAAACCGAGAAGTATGGCATGAAAATCAGTACAGATAAAAGCAAGACTATGGCGATGTCAAGAGGGGAAAAGCAAGGAAAGGGCACTGTGAAAATTGGAAGTCAGAGTCTGGAAATTGTGGACAGGTTTAAATACCTAAGAAGTGAATTAATGCAAAATGCTAGGGTGGACATGAAGATTAGCAGGAGGGTGCGGGAGAGCAATGCATTTTATCTCAAAGTGTAAGAAAACATTGTTTGGAGCAAAGAAGTACCAAGGAAAAGTAAAGAGAGAATGTACAAAATGTACTAAGCACCCATACTGACTTATGCAGCTGAGATTTGGACTTTGACTAGCAGGCAAGAGAGTAGAATTCAAGACAGTGAGAAAATTCCTAAGAAGTATGATAGGAAAGACGAGGAAAGAGAGTGAGAAATGAAGATGTTAGGAAGTTGGGATAGCAAAGCTAAATGAGAAAATTGAAAAGAATACACTAAGGTGGTTTGGACATGTAAAGGGGATGGAGGAGAATATAATTCAAAGACAGATGCTGGAGGCAAAGTGCGAGTGCAAGAGAGCAAGAGGAAGACCTAGAACAAGGTGGATTGAATCAGTGAAGGGCGGCATAAGAATACAAAATTTAGACTGGGACAAGATCGTGGAAGAGGAATGGTGGAAGGAAAGAGAGAAGTGCCATAAATACCCCGATCCAGCAGGAGCTGGATAAGGGGAAATGATGATGAAATTCACAATTAATGAGTTTGAATTGAAATTTAGTTCCTCTTTTGGTGACTGCATATTGCAGATTCAGACAATCACTCCCATCGGTTTTATTCCACATGTTGCGGATTTTCACTGAAAAATTATACCAAAAGTATAAAACAGTACTTGTCTACAATACATGCTGAAACAGATTTTCCCCCATCTCTATTAAAAATTATATTTTCATCTCCACTCTTTCAATGAAACTACCAAACTTAGGAATCATCTGGATTATTTTGGTGTATGTTATAGTGGAGGCATCCCTTACTTTCACACTGCTAATTCAGGTTCCTGTCTACAATTTTTCATTTCAAAAAATTGTAGAAGAATTATTAAATATTATTGCATACTGAATTGTAATTATTGTAATTGTAAATAATAAAAGAGCAAAGTTCAGTTGGCAGTGAGAGCATGCTCCATTTCAATGACAAGAGTGCAACTTCACTATCTCAGGAACGAAGACCCATTGTGTAAAACCCTTCAAACCCTAACTAAGGAGATGCTTTTCTACAATATGCACTCATGTTCATAAAAAACAGAACACCTTGATAGACTAAAGATAGGAAGTTCATATTCACAGAACATGTTCATTAGTATGTTCTGCAGAAACAATTAGCATTTTAGTCAGCTAGGTTCAACATGTGTCCTGTTGCCTAGTAGGCACTGGGTCCTCCATGAGCACGGATAACTTGTTCTATGCGTGATGGCATCGAAGCATATAAGGCGCGAATGGTGTCCTGGGGTATAGCCATCCATGCTGCATTCACCTGGTTCCATAGTTCTTTGGTGGTTGGCATTAGGCCACAGCACCGCACCCGTTGTTTCACCATATCCCACACATTTTCGACTGGCGACAAGTCCGGTGATCGAGCAGGCCAGGGCAACAGTCTGACGTTCTCTGACAACAAGAAGGCATGTGGTCACTAATTTTCCTGCTGAAATATGGCATCTCGGGTGTCGTATAGAAAAGGTATGGCTACAGGTCGCAGGATGTCATTCACGTAGGTCAAACTGGTCACAGTTCCCTGGACACGCACCAACTATGATTTGTGGTTGTACCCAATAGCACTCCACACCATAAGACATTGAGTTGGCGCTGTATGTCTTGTGAGAATGCAGTCAATGTGATGCCTCTCCCCCGTCTGCAGCGAACCAAAATGCGGCCATCGTTTTCAAAAAAACAGAACCCGGATTCGTCCTAAAATACTATCTGCTGCCATTCCTGTCCCCAGTGACGTTCCATACACCATTGCAGCCTAGCATGTTTATGCACATTAGTTAAAGGTAGGTGGAGACGAGGACAACACGCCGCTAACCCAGACCGCAATAAATGGCGACAGACTGTCACTCCTGATTGCGTACAATGTGTTACACTGTTCCGCCAGAGCCGAGGAGGAAGCAGATCTGTCCTGCAATGCCATTCGGATGAGGTATCAATCTTCTCGGGGGGGGGGGGGGGGGGGGGATTGGGTGGTGCGACCAGACCCATCTCATTGTGTTCTACAGCCTTCTGTGAACCATTCTGTACACACCCATTGCACTGCCGACACTTCCTCCCACGCGAGCAGCAATTTCCTGGATGGATGCATCACATTCCCTCATGCCAATAATGTGCCCTCTTTCAAACTCGCTCATTTGAAGGTACAGTTCTCGCATACATCTGCGAGGCATCCTCCACATCTGCTCTCAAGTCACACTGATCTATTACCTTCGGTTTATAGCAACAACAAGAGCAGCAGGCACATTTTACCGATCGTGGTGGTGCGCCGAGATATCGTTGTGGACCTTGAACCTGAGGGCCGACATGGTTCAAACGCTAATCATTTCTTCAGAACATACTAATGCACAGGTCCTGTGAACATTTACTTCCTATCTTTAGTCTTTCAAGGTGTTCTGGTTTTTATGAACACGAGTGTACATCAAAATAATCCAAACTCGTGATTCTCAAGGTTAAAAGCATGTACAACAGAATGCCAGCTTTATACAAAACCTTAATCCTAGTTGTTTGTTTTTATTTTATTTTTTTATTTTATTTTTTTGCTTGTTGTTTAAAGGGGCCTAACATCGAGGTCATCAGCCCCTAATGGTATGAAATAACAAAAAATTCAAATTCATCCACTGACCAAAATAAAATAAAAAATTGTCATGAAGAATGAATTGATGGTCATGAACCCTACAAAAAAAAACAGTGGATCAGACTCAAAAAGAAGGTAGTTAATTAGAGTATTACTGATCAAGGGATCATTTATAAAGCACAATGTTGCTTGATGTCTGAAAGCACCACCAAAGGCTATGCAGTTATAGGGAAACCGCAAAAACCAATGGCAGAGCCCAAAATGAGGCGTACTAGGCAAGATGAGGAGTGAGGTCGTTTGCCATTGCTTTCCTCACTGGGCCAGAATGTGCCACTGCAGCACAACTGACCCTATGAGCAACACCTTTCATAACACTCGGACACTATTTGTGCTCCGAGTGTCATTACTCAGCACCACCCATACCCCAGCAGCTTCCATATTGTCACAGCCATGGATGAGACTGGGACTTCAGTGGAAGCTACACTTTGCTCTGGCCTGTGCCAAGAGATGGATACAAAAGTACTGCATCCATCAAGGAATGGCAATAGACGGAGAACCATGGTATTTGTCATTTTGGGGTACTGATCAAAAGTAGCAAAGACTCACGGTGGTCCACACAAGATGGTACTACTCACAAGTATTGCAATTCGTACAGGGAACGCAGACCTATGGTGTTTCTCACACAATGGCGCCACTCATAGCCAACGCAAACCGGTAAGGTTCCTCACCTAGACTAGTCACGGGCGCCGGTATTCCCGTGGTGTTCCTCACATAGTGGGTACCAATCACAGGCAACGCTGACCCACGGTGCCGCTCATATAGCGGTACAACTCACAGGCTACGCCCAGACCTGCGGTGTTGCTCACATGGGTACAACGCACGGGTACTGGAATCCACCAGGCCAGGCTTGTTACTGCAACTAATCACAAACCTATTTCGTACCAATTTAGTGATACTACTCGCAAGTACATGCAACCCATGGTGTTCCCCGCATGATGGTACGAATCAAGAGTAGTTTCATGGTTCTAATTCAATCATCCCTTGGTCGCCCCTTGTAGTCGCCTCTTACGACAGGCAGGGGATACCGCGGGTGTATTCTACATGTGCGTCCCCCACCCGCAGGGGGTAGTGTGTTTGGTCCGCAAGAGGTATTTTATTTCCCTCAAGTCCGCCGGCAAGCCGGTTAGGACCCCCCTATCCGCCACCTGGGACGCGCCACGTGGGAGTATCACCTCTCCCCCTGCCCCTGTGTTTGTTTTCAACCCATTGAGCCCTGCATATTTGTTGGATTGAAACTGCATTGGCCCTGGGATTATTTTGGAGGAAATATAGTGCCGCTTCATATCATGAGAAATTTCTTAGTTACAAGACCATTAAAGATTTAAATATACATGAACACAAAAGGCTTCCATACCACAAACTGTGGAACAAGGAATACAGTAAAACACTATTTTATTAGCATCACGGGACCGTAGGCCTGCTGAGCTGTAACCCAGTTTTCTCTTTGCACTTTCTCTTCGATTTCCACATCTATTTGTTATTCAGGAGCATTGCTCACACTAGTACTAATATTACTACTAATTTCACTGAAAAAATTACATTCCTAATCATCATTACTTCCTAAAAGGGGTTATATATCTGTAAATATCAGTTCTATACTGGCAGCCATCTTGTTTACAAGCGAATCTCAAAGGTAGAGATAACCCACTTCAAACTAATATTACCAAGCACACCATCGATATATATTACCAAAGAGCATATAACATTGCAAAGAAAGAGTCCCTACACAAATCACAAATGCAACTCACTCTGCCATCTCTTGAGGAAAAGTAGAATTACGTAGTAAAATGAGACAACGGAACAGTTCCGTGGTCCGGCGCTTGGTCCACCGAGACGAAGCACGGAACGGTTCCGTGGCTCAGGCCCAATGAATTAATTAGGTTAGTTTATTGGTGTTACAATCACACTGACACTAGAGAACAATATTTTCTTCTGCCAAGGACATCCAAATAACTAAATTCATTTCTAACTTTTGTCCTCTATGCCAAATTCAAGTTTTAAGCCTAAAACCCCATACAAGTCACTACAATAAAGGTTCTTTTACTTCATCTGATTTTTAATAATGTGATGTGGAAATGATTTTATGCACTGATAAATCAGTCATCATTTTATTCTTGTTAATTAAATCTTATATTCCATATGATCTAATGACTTCTTTTCTTTTCTTTCAGTTAATTTCTTCCACATAACTATGGCAAATTCATCAGGAGCAAGTGAAATGCATCTCAACAATGAGAAAGTACAGAGAACTCTTGAGCAGTTACAATGTCCTGTGTGTTACAAGACAATGATTTCCAAGATATTTTTGTGCGTCAATGGTCACAATATCTGCTCAGATTGTAGAACCAATGTTAACAAATGTCCTAACTGCCGAGCAGAATTTTCAGGAGCTAGGAACTTTCTTGTAGAACAACTGTTACAATGTTTAGAGTATCCATGTGAGAATTTTAATGAAGGTTGTCAGGAAAAGTTAACAATAGAGAACGCAGCAAAACATCAATTAACTTGTTTGTACAGGAAGTACCAGTGTTTCTCTCGGGAACTAAAGCCATGTGATTGGAGGGGTCTATACCCAGACATTCAGCTCCATATTGAAAAGGAGCATAAAAATTCTTTGTCTTCTTCCACAGAAATTCTTTTTTGTGATAAGAATTATTCTAATATTTCAGCTGGTCACAATGACTACTTTTTCATCAACAGGTATGATGATTTGTTTGTGTATTATTACAACCGCCTTCCTAACACTGGGAAGATGTACTTTGTTGTTCAATGTATCGGTCCAACCGATTATGCTGCCCGATACCAATATAAGCTAACATTTTCAAATGAAAATAGGAGTAAGGAAATGATAATCAGGTGTGATGTCCACATAGACAGTGAGACAGTGGAGGAAATACACAAATCACAAAAGTGTGCAATTCTGAATTATGAAATGGCTGAACAGTTCCTAAGATTTGACAATACATTGCAATATTTTCTATCAATTGTGAAGAAAAAGCTGTGAGTACAACAGACTTTCTGGAAATAAAATTGCAAATAAAGACTGCTGAACTCACAAGTATTTAGATCTAGACTTGTTTGAAAAGAGCATATGTAGAATGTATATATAAGCATTGATGTAAAAAAGAACTCTTCAATATAAAGTTAATATAAATTTCTCTCAATCACTTCCACACACTCCTTTGCACCGTCAAGTTTACTAAGATCAGAACATTAACATTTTTAGTACTATGTGTATTATCACAGGGTGTGCACACTGGGCAATACTGAACAAATTATAGCATTTCGGTGTTCACTGCTGCTAGAGCTTCAAGATAGTGAGAACCGTGGCCACTTTCTGCATCCATCATATACTATACACACCAAGGCATTGAATCAAATAATGATTAAATAGTATCCTGAGGAACAGTCAACCAGGCTTTATTCTCTCACATCTAACATTCATAAAGATTTACTGGACGATAGCCATACTGCTTCACCTGTTGCCGAGCATGGGCCAGAAATTTTCGATCAATAGCAATATAAACTCACATTTTCAAATGATCGAAATGGAAATTTGTGACTGACTCTAGAATGGTGTTAACACGGCACTTGTAATGGTTGTACTGACTCGCACAAGAAGAGATCTGCCATCATACTCGATGGCACTGCAGCCAAATTGCCGGGTGGTGTTGCAGTAAGCCTGATGAGTACACTTCACCAAAAGCTTCTATCCCTGTTGTTTGTAGACACAGATCCTGCTATCATTTCTGCACACAATTCATCAGAAAAGAGAGTACTGTCCCATTTGTCACACCAATCGAGTCACTCTTTGCACCACTGCAGCCAAACAGTCATCTCCTATATATGACTGGTAGGCTGCAGAAGGACTACATGCACACAGCCCAGACTGCAATAAGCAACCAACTGTAATAGCTGACATAGAGGGAGGTGTCAAACAGTGTGTTACTGCTTCGCTAATATTGATTTGATGGTCCTGCCCGATCAGCCAAAGCCATCAAGTGTGGTCTACCTCTGACAACCAGATACTTCTCTTTGTGTTACACCCTTCTTCGTACAATTCTCTGCAGATTTTCTTTTTTTATATATATGTACATAACTGTTAGGTTCATCTCAGTCTAATACCAATATAAATGGTCCGTTATTGGACATTATAAATTTTCCAGCTAACTCATTCCTGGTTGCCAGCGTTTTGCCCTCGTGTGCTAGGTTGGGCTCATCAGTTGGTACCTAGCACACCTACCAAGACGCTGGCTAGTGCATACCATGGAGGCCACTGCGTAGGCTACTTGGAGCCACCGGCGGTGCCAATGCACTATGACAGACTTTGTCTCTTTACCAAAAAATTGATGCCTGCTTGGCTATCAGATGACATAGATATTGATTCCCATAGGGTATCTGAAATATTTGTCCCGAATGAGTAAATTTATAATACCAATATAAATGGTCCGTTATTGGACATAAATTTTCCAGCTAACTCATTCCTGGTTGCCAGCGTTTCGCCCTCGTGTGCTAGGTTGAGCTCATCAGTTGGTACCTAGCACACCTACCAAGACGCTGGCTAGTGCATACCGTGGAGGCCACTGCGTAGGCTACTTAGAGCCACCGGCAGTGCCAATGCACTATGACAGGAATGAGTTAGCTGGAAAATTTATAATGTCCAATAACGGACCATTTATATTGGTATTATAAATTTACTCATTCGGGACAAATATTTCAGATACCCTATGGGAATCAATATCTATATCATCTGATAGCCAAGCAGGCATCAATTTTTGGAAATGAGACATGGCTTTCATAGTGCATTGGCACTGACGGTGGCTCCAAGTAGCCTGCGCAGTGGCCTCCACGGTATGCACTAGCCAGTCTTGGTAGGTGTGCTAGGTACCAACTGATGAGCCCAACCTAGCACACGAGGGCGAAACGCTGGCAACCAGGAATGAGTTAGCTGGAAAATTTATAATGTCCAATAACGGACCATTTATATTGGTATTATAAATTTACTCATTCGGGACAAATATTTCAGATACCCTATGGGAATCAATATCTATATCATCATCTCAGTCTGTCGAAACTAATTTATGAATAACTAAAATTTAGAAAATACCTGAAAAAGAAAACATATATTAACAGATTATAAGTGAAAAAGAAATAATTAAAATAGATTTTTTTTTTTTCAGGTATTATGTTTCCTATTTTATGTATTTTCAAAATGTTATTTTTTCATAAATTAGTTTCGACAGAGTGAAGAACCTAACAGTTGTAAATTAACAGAAAAGAAATGGCTTGTAACCTAATAGATTCTCTGCGTCCAACACATCGTGCTTGCTCTGTAGGATTAGTAACAGTCTCTTACATTGATATGTAACCTCCATCGAAGCCACTGATGTGCTTGCATGGCTTTCTTTATTCGTGTCAGAAGTATCAACCTTACTTACAGATATTAAAAAAACATGATATCTACAAATATATACGTCTATTATACAGTCACAGATAAGGCAACAGTTCAAGAGCTAGATAATTCTTGCCCAGTATTGGGCGACGTCAATAGCGTTGGGGGAGGCTGCAATCAAGTCTTTCATAGTGCACATTGAAGGACACAGAACACACTGACATAGGTGTTGGATCGTCTGCTGCTCTCCGCAATCACAAAGTGATGAATCACTTGAGAAACCCCACTTCCACAAATTTACTTTTGTTCTGTCGACTTCTGTGCGGGAGTCTGTTAAGGGCTTTCCATACTGTCCACTTCTCCTGGTGTCCACATGGAAGACTTTCCTTCGGCTCTATCCAGTTGGAAAGGTGGTTGATTCTTTCTTTCCAAAATTTGACCCTAGCATTCTCTGCTTTCCCCTCAACGTTAACTGATGTGCGGAGAAAACTTTTTCTAGATTTTGGCCTCTGTATGGCTGGGTGGTATGCATAGAGAGGGTGTGCTTCTGAAGATGATGATTGAAGCCTTTCTTTGTTAGCTGCTACCTCTCTACAGATCTCACCGGGAGCAATACCAGCTAAAAGATGGACCTTCTCAACGGGTGTAGGTTTCAAACATCCAGTAATGAACCTGCAGCTTTCGTTTAGAGCGATGTCGACCTGCTTCGTATTATCTGACCTGTACCAAACCGGGGAGGCATATTCTCCTGTAGAGTAACATACAGCTAAAGCTGATGTTCTAACTGTTTGTGGTTGTGCTTCCCAACTTGTTCCTGATAATTTTCGTAGAATGTTAGCAGCTATCTTTTGTTTTAAGCTTTGGCAATGTTTCTTATATGTTAATGTGCGATCCAGCATAACTCCCAAGTACTTTGGTGTAAAGCAGTGTTCCAATAAGTTCCCTTTCCATAGTACTTTTGAGTTTCTGAGAAGCCTGTGCATGTCGCAAATGGAACGCACAGACTTGAGTCTTAGCTGGATTTGGTTTGAGTTGGTTTTTCTCATGCTTGCATGGCTGTCTCACACGGACACATGGCATTCCTACTGCCTGTTGACCATCAATAAACCTTTCAACACCACAAGGCCCTTATCACAAAATGACAAGCAGTGATATGACTGTGGTGTTGCGCTATCTAATTGACCTATATTTTGTATGGACATCTAACACTGAAAAGCCAATAAGTTCTTCAGCATTGCCCAATGTACGCTTTTTTTTCCTGTGTGTGTGAGAGAGAGAGAATAAATGTTGCAGCATAACTTCTGTTTGGTGTATTTAAATCTAAACATTTCATTTTTTGTCCGTATTGAACTGAGAATGTAAGATAGGTAACTTAAAGGGTCCACCTTATCAATACAATTAAATGTTATAATGTTTATTTACAACATATTTTTACTTGGAACTAGTTTCAACGCTATTTAGCGTCATCTTCAGCCAAAATGTAAGAAGTAGGCATAGACGTATACACGTTACGTTACGTTGCAACAATAGACCACAGATAATATCACAGTCAACTTCAAAGCTCTCCAAGGAACGTTTTACATAAATCGAAGTTTGTATTCTTGTCAAATTTAGAAATTACTGTTTATTGAGTCCTAACTCGTGTTTGTTATTTTATTTCACCCTTCATAGACTGTTTTAAAGTGACATTTAATGAACAGTATCTACAAATTTGAATCTTTAACTGCCAAGTTCATCTCGAACCTAAGGTTTAAATGTCATGTGCAATTTTGAGCAGATTGTTTCTGTGGAATCCTAACTCGTGTTTGTACTACACTCGCACCAGTGACATTTAATGAATAAGTTAACACAAATCTTTAAGTGCCAAGTTCATCTTGAGCTTACACAAAGTTCAAATTGTGTTACATGTATTTCAAAAGATTGCGTTTATCGAGTCCCGACTTATGCTTGTTCAACTTTATTTCACCCTTCACAGCCTGTTTTGAATTGACACTTAGTGAAAAAGTGACTACAAATTTGAATCCTTAACTGCCAAGTTCATCTCTATCCTAGGTTTTTTTTAAAGTTATGTGCATTTTGAGACGATTGTGTTTGTTGAATCCTAACTTATATTTATACTACACTCGTGGCAGGTGACATTTAATGGAAGAGTGTCTGAAAATTTTGAATCTTCAATTCCAAGTTCATCTCGAACTTCCGCGTGGTTTTGTTGTGTTGTATGTTTTTTGGAGGATTATGTCTTTGTGTCCTAACTCATGTTTGTACAGTTTTGATTCAGCCTTCATGGACCATTTTGATGACTAACATTTTCTGACCTTGTTATTCACTATTTTATGTCTTTTTTTCTCTTATTTAATCATAATGCTGTAACATTCTGTGTAATGTACATGTCTACGCCTATGCCTACTTCTCACATTTTGGCTGAAATTGACGCTAAAGAGCGTTGAAACTAGTTCCAAGTAAAAATATGTTGTAAATAAACATTATAGCATTTATTTGTATTAATAAGGTGGACCCTGTAAGTTACCTTACGTTCTGTTTGATGTCCTGGTTTCAGTGAACAGTTGTGTACTTCCTCTTTTTTTTCTTTACCAAATACTGTGAAGCAGCTGAAGATAAAGACTCATTACATTAAAAGAAGGTGCTTTTTATCTTATCTGATGTGTGTGTGTGTGTTCATTTCTTCCTTGCCTCAAATACTACACATCCTTTCTCGTGAAATACAAAGAGATTTCTTGCTTACTTGCATATTGTGTACACACCAAGAGTGCAAAGACATTAACATTTCAGAAAATCGTACAATTACTTTTAACAATGTTATTGTTTTTATGCCCCACTAATTATTTTTGGCGGTTTTTGGAGACACCGAGGTGCTGAAATTTTGTCCTGCACAAGTTTTTTATGTGCCAGTAAATCTACTGACATGAGGCTGACGTATTTGAGCACCTTCAACCACCGAACTGAGCCAGAACTGAATCTGCCAAGTTGGAGTCAGAAGGACAGCGCTTCAACTGTCTGAGCCACTCAGCCCGGTGACAATTATATCTAGATTATTTTTGTGGATCATAAAAATTTACTTATGTATACTGAAAACTTAAATTGTCCACCATCTATAAATTTCCAGTACATCACCAATCTGAGAAAGCAGACTCCACATTTCATTTGAATTTTGTTCCTCCATATTCTTTGTACCTTTCATCTGCCCAATGGCTATGATCATTACGGCGCCAAGTCTAAATGGTTCAACATCGTGGTTAGCCAGTTCAAATCCTGTTGGTCAAAATATATTTATCATCAGAATGTTGCCTGGCAGGATAAGAGAGAGGGTCGTATACAATTTATAATCACTAAATTGCGTGCCAAAAGCCTGAATTCAATTCTAAACCTCTCTGCAATGGTCATGTGGAGTGAGGGCATGTGACACTGTTGATGGTGATTTGTCCATCGAATGGGGATATCAAGCCTTGAGTAGACCCCATTGGTGCTATTCGATAGAAGTAGCCTATGTGCCAGCACCAGATTTCACCCTCTTCCTTCCTACTTTGTTATATCACGTCATTCATTTCATCTCATTAACTCCGGGCGTCCGGTCATATGAAGATAGTTTGTTAACTTAACTATTGTGGTTTGATTTTGTATTGGTTCATATTGACTGTAATCTCTATTCCAATAAATACATTTTGATATTTGAAATCAGCCTTGTCAATACTTATAGTTAATTAATTATTATCACATAATACACCGTGTATGTTTTGAGGACCTTATTGTCCTCTCCCTCAATGGTTTACTCAAATTTCCAAATACCTCTGGGATCTATTTAATTATTATGAAACACCAATCACATTCTTAACAAGCCCTTTTATCACCTGTAGGCCTACAACATATTTAATTCTAAACATCTCTTAATTGATGTGTGTCAAACTCAAATCTACACAATTTATTTACCATCTAATTAAAATATCAGCCTTGTCTTTTACTATTTATTAAAATCAACATGTCCGGCCCCACGGTGTAGGGGGCAACGCGTCCGGTGGCCCCGGGTTCGATTCCCGGTCAGGTCAGGGGTTTTTAATTGTAAATGATTAATATCCCTGGCCTGGGGACTGGGTGTTGGTGTCGTCCTTAATGTTCCTTTCCTCACATTCAATACATTACACTTCCGCTATTTACATAATACACGCAGGTTCCTCGCATATGGTGCAAGTAGGGCCAAAAGATCTTCCTAGGTCGACGCCCTGAACAAATAGCATTTTTTCTTTAAATCAACATCTTAAAAATCTTCCAACCCAGAGTTTATGTCTGCTAAATGTCGCAGCTACTTCCATATGTAACCATCTGTCCTTAAGCACTCCCCAGAGTGGTAACTTCCCGCTCCGCAATAAACTATAAGAAGGAAAATCCTGTCTTACTCTTAGAGGGCAGAATTAATATATTAAATCCCACAACATGTTGCCCACAAGTGGAATTTAATATATTAAATGATCGGATATCCAGTGTCATCAAAAGATGGCAGTAAATGACACTACAGGTCTGGCTGAAAGGGGAATCCTCGAATAGAGTTATATTATCTCCCTGCTAACCTTGTACAAGCTGTGAGAGGCTATTGTGTTCAGTCAAGCATGCGTCGTGAGTTTTGAGACTGGCTTTTTGCGATTTATATAGCTAATTTGCGACATGGATGGTAAGAAGAGAGTCAGTGAGCAATACCTTGCTTCAATTTTGGACTCTACGGATGTGGATGAAAGTGATTTTTCATTTGAAGAGTCCAAAGACTGATATTCAACTAGTGCATCTTCTTAGTGCAAGAGCGACTCAAGATCCCTGGAGAATCAAACAGCTGACGTTACTAGGACGCTCGTGAATAATGATTTAGCAGACTAAACTCTAGGTTGGAAGATTTTAATAACTTTTAATTACGAGATGCTGATTTTAATAAATTAACTGTACGTAATAGACAAGGCTGACATTTTAATAAGATTGTAAATATAATACAGTTTTGAGTTTATTTATGACACATTATATATCAATTAAAAGATGTTTAGAATTAATTATGTTGGATAGGTGATAAGAGGACTTTTTAAGAATGTGATTGGTGTTTAATAATAATTAAATACGTCTAAGAGATATTTGGAAATTTGAATAAACTGCTGAGGAAGAGGACAATAAGATCCTCAAAACATGAACGGTGTATAATGTGATGATAAATAATTAAGTAACTTCAAGTACTGACAAGGCTGATTTCAAATATCACAGTGTATTTATTGGAACGAAGATTCATCTCACTTCATTCCCGACCTCAGAGAAATGGGACAAGGATTGGACAAACATATTCTCTGACTCTAATTTGATAAAACTATATTAAAGTTAAAGAAGGAAACATTAGTAAGCGCTATAGAATCTATACAGGTACTGAATTATCATCAGTGAGTGCAATTAGTAATCACAGGCATTTAATGAACGATGAAGTAACCAGCTATTTTAGGAACGCAATGCCAAGATTAACTGAAAGTGCCGCTGAAGTCATAGCCGGCTAAGTTGATAAGATCAGGAAGAACTAGGACTGATAAAGAGAAATTAGTCCTTGTCCTTACATGCTTTCATATTTGTCCCTGCCTGACCACTGTATTCCTCTCTCTGCCAATGTAAGCCTGTGTGTTCATCTTTTGTATACTTGTTCCTATCCTGCTTTCTGTCTTTAATTTTACTTACACCTGAATGAATATATGTATGAACTACACTTTTCTTTAGATAAAAAGTCAAAAGTTAACATAGTATCTTGCTACTTTTCAAGTTATATCATATCACTGGCATTAACTTGCTCCCTCGGCAGGGGTGGCGAGGTGGGGCCTGTTAACCTCTAGAAGGTGCGTCCCCAGGTGACGGATAGGGGGCGCACAGAAATGTGGGCTAGTACAGACATCCCGGAAATGAACCTGCGGACCAACAGGCAGCCCAATTCCTGGGGGCTTAATAATACTGGGACACCCTCTCTCCAGGGCTCATAAATATGGAGGGCCCTAGCTCAGGGTAAAGACCTCAACAGCATCTGCAGTGGAGGAAAAAGTCTTTGGTACAGTGTAGATGACAGAAGTGGCAGCCCAGGGCTTGGGATGAATTGAGTTAAAGGTACCCTACCTGTCCCAATTAAGGGCAGATAGCAGTCGTAGCGTCTGTTCTGGATAGGACGGCTACAAATGGTGTCCATACTCCATGTTAGAGGCGGCCAAATTATATGCTGGCAGTAGCTCTAAAATGTCTCCAGGTGAAGCGACACATTGGTTGGAGTATTTTTTGTTGCATCAATGAAATAAAGGCCATACCAAACGGATCTAATGCTAGGGCGTCCCCCATTTCAAGCGACACACATCATCCTCGCCTGAATAACATGAAAAATGGGCAAGGGCTAACCACTCATGGATGGCGTGGGCTGAAGAAGCGGGTCCATCATCTCAGACTAGCAACCATCATTGTTGGAACGCTCACCAGAAGCCATGAGCTGGCAGACACCTTGAAGAACCAGCATGAAGACATTGTCTGCTTTCAGAAAACAAAAGGGAAAGATTCAAAACAAAGAGAAATCGGCAAAGGTTACAAGGCAATCTACCCATGGCAAAAGTTCAACTAGGAAAGTATTGCAGTAGTTGTCAGTCAAAACTGCGAGACTATGTGATTCAGGTTGATCGTATATCAGATTGAATTGTAGATTAGGATTGACTAGTCAATAATGAAGATGTGAATAATCTCCTGCTCTGCTCCACAAACTGGATGCCTTGATGAGGATAAAGGTGATTTCTGGGAACAACTTGGCACTGACATCCAAGCAGTCCCTCCTGAGGAGCATCGGTTTATTGGTGGGGACCTAATGGACACGTAGGAGAAGCCAAGGATGGGTAGGCTACACCCAGTCTCACAGTGGCTACAGGTACGGAAGTAGAAATGATGCTGGCTACAGGATTCTAGACTGCGCTGAAGCCCATGGCCTAAGTCTGTGTTCATCTTTTGTACACTTGTTCCTATCCTGCTTTCTGTCTTTGATTTTACTTACACCTGAATGAATATGTACTATCTACACTTTTCTTTAGATGAAATGGCAAAAGCATAATCATAGGAGAAGAATGTTCTCTGCAAAAATGAGTGTGTAATTTCTGAACGAGCTGGCTCAAATGTGGCCAGGATGACTTTGGAAGCTACATCGGCTGCTACAAGGTCTGTCTATTTTTAAAATGTTTTGCATATAGAGATTGTAAAGGATTGTTCCATTAAATTACTACGTTGCATGTGTAGAAATTAACTGTATTATAATGTTGAGGCGAAGTGTATTATTCATATCAGTGCACAAAACTCTAAAAATGCGTTTAAAATTTCTTTAGAGAAATTTAATATGTGAAGTTTTAAATATTGTACTAAAAATTAATGAAATACACTACAGCCTCGTTAATCCGAAAGTCCATTTTTTTCCCAACCAAATTATTCAATTTTTTAAAGAAAAATAAAATTCTCCTTATTGAAATGAAAGAACATATAGAATGAAGATTTACTTGCATTTTATTAATCATATTTTACTATAATAACTTAATGTAAACATAATTACACATCATAAACCATCAATCACTGGTCGTTCATCTTTACAAAATCTGTTAGTTTCTTTTGCCATAGTGATTGGAACCTACTCGAAGATGCAGTGTTAAACCAGCATCTCATAAACATCACATCTGTGGGCATAGCTGCGGGGTGTTTCTCGACGTAGCGTACGGCAAATTGTAAGGCGGCCGCGGCAGCTGAATGTGACACTAGTTGTTCATTCTGGTCTTCTTCGTCTTCACTCTGTTCCTCATCAACTCCAGATTCTTTCTCCACCATAGCTATAATTTCTTGATTGGTTTGTAACTGATGACAGTTAGCTTCCATCCACTTGCTAATGTAATTTTCATTATCATTTTCTCCTCTACGGGTTCTGAACTACCCTACTGTAATTTTATACAGTATTTTATTAATGTAACTGCTAAAGAATGGACATTTCAAATTACAGTATGTACTGTATTGTAGAAACTACTTTCCTCAGACGGTTGAGGCGCTGACCTTTTGACCCCAACTTGGCAAGTTCGATCCTGGATCAGTCTGGTGGTATTTGAAGGTGCTCAGATATGTCAGCCTCGTGTAAGTAGATTTACTGGCACGTAAAAGATCTCCTTCGGGAGAAAATCCCGGCACCAAGGCGTCTCCGGAAAACGTAAAAGTAGTTAGCGGCATGTAAAAACAATAACATTATTATTAGAAAATATTTTCCGATTAATCCGAAAATTTCGTTATCCGAACAGACTCCGGTCCCAATTAGCTCGGATTAACGAGACTCTACTGTATATTCAAGCTGATAAAAGTTACAATAATGATAACGATCTTGTGACTTTTCAAATTATATCATATCATTGGCATTAACTTGCTCCCTCTGCGGGGGGGGGTGGACTTTAGACTTTAAGAAAAGATCTACCCACCTAATAACCTATACCAGTGGTGAACGGTCCACTCAGATAGACTATTGGTTGATGCATAGGCATGACCTTAAGGTAGTAACAAATGCCAATGTAATTCCGTCTGATAACATACATCACCTGCTTGTTCTTGATGTGAAAACTATGGGGCAGCTACGTTCAACAAGGGTCCATATGACTGGACCAAAGAAGACAAAATGGTGGAAACTAACACAGCAGAGAAAGCAACTGATATCAAAGCTAAGTATTGTACCAGGAAGGCATAGGCCCTGGCACATATAAATTATAAATTTATATATATATATATATATATATATTTTTTTTTTTTGTGCATACAATTCCGTTCCGATGCATGAGCAGCTGTGTGAAAGAAGGTTCTCGTACCTACTGCACTCCACGAGGGAGAACGCAAGTCAAGCCAGGTCAAGTGACGTCACCGCCGCCTGCAGCTTACTTCCCCTACAGAAGTTTCTCCGCTATTTTTATGAACTTTTTAATGCCTGGACCGATTAACACGAAACCAACGCTGAATTGTAGCTAATGTTCTGGAAGTAAAATCCTGCAAATTCAAAGTCAATCCGACCAGTGGTTTCCGAAATATGATAATTTAAATTTTGGGAGGAATACTCGTCCCTTCATCACATGATTTCGAGCGCTGCTCGCCAGACCTGTATAAATAGGCCACTGGGCCAAGGCCATAACCAGTGTGTGTGTGTGTGTGTGTGTGTGTGTGTGTGTGCACAGTGTGTGCAGAAAGTATGTTCCGTCGCGATTCGCGAGGACATAATCGTGGCCGTACTCAAACGCTGTTGAAATAGTAAAAGAACGTCGTACCGTACGTAAAGTTTCCGCCGCGCCAATGGTAAGATTCTAGACGTTTCTCAAGGTGAATTATCGTAATATAATACTTGTGAATTTATTAAAAAGGTGAAGCTATAATTGGAAGTGAGAAGTGAAATGTCCAATACTTTTATACGACACCGTGAACTGTACTAATGCCACATAATTCTGAACTGTGACAATATCCTAAAATCATTGCGTGTGGTAAACTGAAATCATAATTTAAGACCACTTCAATCAGTCTAAGACATATTTCTTTTACGATAATATATCAGTGAACTGTGTATAACTTTATTTACTCAACATTCGCCCCATAACAGAGCAAGACTTAAATACACTGAGCGCCACAAAAAAACGCAACACCCAATAAATGATGTGTAATTATCTATTTAATCGAAGTGAAGCACTTCAACCATTGTTTTTAGACGGGGTATGCTATTGGCGTTGCTTTGCGAGTAAACAATGAAGTGTTGATTGTTTATTGCACTAGCCTCAATTGTTTTTTCCCCGCGCAACCTGGAAAACACATCGCTGGATGTGAGCCAATAATGTTTTCCCGCTCTTGTAGCGCATATACCTATAATTGTTCCCCTTTCAATCACATGTGTTTGTAGGATCTTTCTGTGATTCTCTTAATCAGCTTTCTGGAGTAAACATGCCGTTAAGCCCTGAACAAACTGCGAAAGCGGTTGCTTTGGTGGAAGATGGTCACAGCATGCATTACGTTGCAGAAGTGTTGAGTACTACACCTTCTATAATTTCTAGAACCGTACGAAGGTACAGGGAAACTGGAGGCTTTGCAAGGAGACCAGGATCAGGCCCAAGAAGAGCAACATCGGAGAAATATGATGGCTTCTTACAACTTCAAGTTCGAGGGGTCAATGTTAGTGAGATAACCGTTCGTAGAAGAGTGGATGAAGCCAATCTTCAGTCCAGAAGACCTGCTACAGGACCGGAACTCACCAGAGAGCATCGCACAGGTCGACTGCGTTTCGCAAGGGAACATTTTAGCTGGACAGTACAACAATGGGATCAAGTGTTGTTCACCGACGAGTCGCGATTTGTCCTCCGATCACCTGACGGAAGAGAGAGGGTCTGGAGAAGGCCAGGGGAAAGGTATTCCCCTTGCACATTCTCATCCAGGATGCCTTTTCACGGTTTTTCTGTGATGGTGTGGGCAGGAATCAATACAGCTCCAAGGACAGATTTAGTCTTTGTGGAGCATGAGAGCCTTACCGCACAGCGGTATGTGGAGGAAATCCTTCTGGAGCATGTTGTGCTTTTCGCTCCGTTTATTGGTGATGGTTTTACACTAATGCACGCCCACATGTTGCGAGAATTGTGCAACAGTTCTTGGATGAAACAGAGATTCATGCTATGGTTTGGCCTGCTCGAAGCCACGATTTGAATCCCATTGAGCATGTTTGAGACCAGCTGGGGAGAAGAGTCCGTCAGCGCTATCCAGAGACCCTACAGGACCTACGGAACGCCCTCCTGGAAGAATGGGAGATGATTCCTCAACAGAACATTACCGCATTAATCAGGGGCATGCCTGGAAGGTTGAATTCCGTCACTGCTGCAAGAGGTGGCAATACACGCTTTTGAAGATGCGAACAGAGGTCCCAGAGATAGTCTCCGAGGTCTGTGAAGTGTGTAACATTAAAACAGAGTGCATTACCTTCATGAGCTTACTCAAAATTCCCTTGAAATGTGCATCTCTCGCTTAATTTGTTCAATTTGTTTATAATCATCTTTTCTTTTCATTGTTAGACCGTTAGATGGGACTGTCCCACAATATTCCATCATAAGATGGTGGATTAGTGTAATACATTTAGAATAAATTTCAGTTTTTGAAAGAAATTGAAGTGTTGCGTTTTTCGTGCCGCTCAGTGTATTTTCCTTGTGCACTTTCTCGACCTTTCGATCACTGCTGTGAGAAACCCAGTGAACTTTAAGGACTTTTTACAATAAGATTGAATAGTACAGACTAGTGTGGTGTAAATACTACCATAAAATCACCTTAATTTTGTGAATAATATTTGTTCAGAGACTGTGATAAAGACTGTTACAAATCACATTTTCAAGTGCTTATGGACTGTGTTCACTACTTTACAATCGTATTTCAGACATAATTAGTGATGATTATGAACTGTGTTACCTCAAACCCATGAACTATGTATCTAAGAACTGTTTTCTGCAGCATGGACCGTGAATGTTAATTCAACTACATAGAATCAGTGTAAGGATAGAATTGTGCATTACAACGATGTGTAGTATTAATATCCATGATATTTGTGAATTCAATAGTGCCAATTGAACTTTCCATGTTCCGACATTACCTCCAAGAACAACGGAAATCTTGGCAAAAGTACTACGAGATCCTGCTACATCAAACATCGCTTCCAATGAGGGATTTACATGGTTTCTTCAGTTATGGTACCCATCGAGGGACGGTGCCGAGTTCGAGTCTTCATCCGCACTCCGCGGAATGTTCCAGACACCAAGTCACCAACTCCAACACTTGTAAGCAGATCTTCTCGTATTCTGAGTGAGTAATCCCAACTGACTTTTACAAAGCGCTTAATTCAGTACAGTGCTCTTACAAGTATTTTGTGTGGATATCAATTCATAATTTTATCGTCATTTAAAAGAAGTTCACATTTTACTATAAATTCATTTTCAAAGTTATTAATTAATTTAATTCACATTACCTAGATGAACTTTAGGATTTTCAAGTGCTTTACTAATTTCATTTTTTTATTCAAACGAACTGAGAGATATTCAGCAAGAGACCAAAGATTTTATTAATTTATCAAACTTTCCATGACAAGTGTGTGTTCATTTTTGTGGTTTAAAAATTAGAAAGACTGTAGGTCAGCACCATAAATAATGAACTGATCCCAGGTGCAAAGTGATATTTTGTGTTTACATTTAAATTAGAAAGACTGTAGGTTGTTCATGTTCTATGGAAGAATAATTATTATTTTGATATTCTCAAGCAGACAGACGTCCAGAAGATCACAACATAAATCTTTTATTTCACATTTTTGGCTAATATTAACTACAAATTTGAATTTTCCATTCCGATTGCAGGGTGATATATCTGTGGATATTGTTTACAAAAAAAAAAAAAAAAGAATTACCATCTATTATTCACCCTGCGATACTATCCATCTCTGTACCTGCTCCAGAAAACACCGAACACTACCTGAGATCCTTCCCATGCTCAAACCCCACAACCATTTCCCGGTACAGTATGTTTGACATAAATACTGACCAGCTAGCTGAGACCATGTGTAGTGAAATCACTGATCGTATACACAGGCAGCAACTGGAACACCTGGCAAGACCAAACCAGGGAGGCGGTTCACTGATCAGCAGACTTCGTGGTGGAACGAAGACTTCCAGCTATTCATCAAAGCAAAAGAGAGAAGCTTTTAAGACCTGGCGACAAACAAGACTTAGCGAGGATCTCCAGCAGTATAAAACGCTCCGATCAGCTGCTAAACATTCAGTTGCTACTGCAAAGAACTACTATTACCAAGACATTTATAATCAGTTGGATACGTAAGATGGAGCAAACAAGATTTATCACCTCGCCAAATCCCAAGACCTTGGTTATGTCATGCAAATCAAAGACAACAATCATCAAACCCTACGCAACCAGACCGCCATACTTCACAGGTGGAGGGATTATTTCAAGGGTTTGAGTAATGAGGAATTTCCCCATCCACCGAGGATGGTGGGAGCGTATGATTGGAACAGCAGTGTACCAGAAAGGTCTTAGGACGCAGAGAAGTGGACCATGAAACACTTAGCACAATTCTGGTCAGTGTGGAGACTACAATAAATTCACGTCCATTACTCCAGGATGAAGGCTCTACCACTTTAACTCCTGCTTACTTCCTAAACCTCGGATGACAATTGACTTATATCCCTACAGGGCCTGAACCACTTCTGCACAAAGACTTGAAACGAAAATTCCGACTTCATCAACAGGCAACAGACGATCTTATGAAAAGATGGACCAAAGAATATCCCTTGGAACTAAGAAACTACCATCATGTCCAGCAGACACATGGAAGAGCAGCTCCCTTATGAGTGGGAGATGTAGTTCTTTCACAAAACAACTCACACTGCTGTCATATGTGGCAGAAAGCACTCATCCCAGAGTTACAACAAGGACGAGACGGCTGCATCAGGACAGTGATACTTCACAAAACTGACGGACATCAGATTACACATCCAGAGCAGCTGGTCATCCCACTGGAGGTCAACCAGGGTTGGGAGATTGAAACTGATAACTAGTGCATTCTCTCTGAACACCTGGAACCATTATTTGGATACATTGTTGTATTATCTGTAATTTTTAGATTCACTGAAATACGATGTGGTAGTACATAGCTGACCTGAAGCGATTTCCTTTTCATTGCATCTATTCACTACAGGGGCTATGCAAAACATGAAAAATAACAAAGCACCAGGACCAGACAATCTACCATCTGAGGTCTGGAAGATCCTTGGACAGCATGGAGCTGAGATTCTCAAGAAGCTATTTAACAGAATTCTCCGTGATGGTAGCACACCTGCAATTTGGGTGACCAGCACTACAGTCCTTAGCTGGAAAGCCAAAGGTGGTGATAGTGAATGCGTCAATTACCAACCAAGACATTTATTATGTCAGATGAAGATTTTTGAATGTATTCTTGATCGTCACCTACGAAACATCGCACAAATTTCTACAAACCAATGCAGCTTTGTCAAAGGGGTCAGTACAACTGACGCTATTAATACAGCCCATCTCCTGGTGGAGAAATAGAGATAAAAACAAAACCTCTACACCTAGGTTTTTTGGACGTAGAAAAGGCTTTTGATCGGATACCACATAAGCTTATTTGGAAAGCCCTCCGATCCCATAATGTTCAAGAAGCCTATGTCCGATGGACCCAACTTTTCTATGACAAAGTCACCAGTGTGGTTCGCTGTCCGGTAGGGATCTCGCCCTCATTTCGTATCAATGTTTGGGTTTATCAGGGTTCAGCACTGTCACCTCCCTTATTTATCCTATGCATGGATACAGTCACAGCTAACATTCGAACGCGATGCCCGTGGACCATCTTATATGCTGATGATATGTTACTTGCTGATCAGTCCCAAAGGAATCTGGAAAATCTCCTGCAAATTTGGAAAGACCCTTTAGGGATATATGACTTGCGCCTTAACATCAATAAAACGGAGTATGTGCAATGTGGCTTGCAGACTGATGATACTATTTGCATCGACAGGCAAGATCTAGTTAAAGCCAACCAATTAAAATACCTTGGATCACTCATCACCTCAGACGGAAAAACATTACCAAACTACCAAGCACGAGTAAATGCTACATGGCTGAAGTGGCGTCAGGTCACTGGTGTGCTATGTGACAAGAAAATTCCCACCTACCTGAAAGAAAAAGTCTACAAATCCAGGGTCTGACCAATTGCACTCTATGGGTTGGAATGCTGGTCTACAACAAAGAAGCATGAGCAGGTATGGAGATGAAAATGTTACGTTGGTCACTGGGTCTTACAAGACTGGACCATGTCAGAAATGAAGACGTCCGAAGGCGATTGGGAGTGGCAGCTATCCCAGAGAAGATGTGAGAAGCACGACTTAGATGGTTTGGTCATGTCGTCTGAAGCCCTGCAGACTCAATGATCAATACAGCCCTTCAATTTGATCCTGGAGGTTCTTGATCCCAAGGTCGTCCCAAGAAGTGATGGTTCGACTGCATCAAGGAAAACATGTGTCTTGTAGGCATCACTGTAGGTGATGCCCTTGACCACAGGAAGTGGACGATGGCATATTTAAAAGCGGACCCTGCACCAATGCGGGATTAAACGCTAGGAAAGAAGAAGATTAACATTAACTTGCAGGCAAGTATAACAATATTTGTCTTTCAATTGCCAGAGCCATAAATTGTGCCACAATGATGAGTCATCAAATCTAACAAAGCTCTTTGTTGTTGTAGAACCTGGTGGTCGTTTCATAACTGAAAATACATTCTTCATGTATAGTGAATCAAAAAACCAATAGGCTATCAACACTTGAGTCGAAACAATGTACCTGTTTGTAAGGTATATGAAGATGTGGAGACTATCTTTGTATCCTCTTTCTGTTGCTCCTTCTTTCCACACTAATCTGTTATTGTGCTTATCTTATTACGAGTTAATTTTGATGTTCCCATTGATCTACATGTAACTTGATTTGACACTGGTTTGTTTCTTTCCATTCCTTTAAAAGCATAAACAGGCCACGTTTAAAATGATATACAGTAGAATCTCGATTATCCGACCTAAACGGGACCTGGAGTACGTCGGATCACCGAAAATGTCGGATAATACAGAATAACTTTGAAAATAAACTAAAACAAACAGGAAGGCTATACTGTATTACTATGGTTTACTTATTGACTTATCAATTTAATTGTAGAGTATATGCAGTACTGAATGAAAACATTCCAAATGTCTTACGAAAAGAAACTTGTCAACAATGGCTGCTTGTTTGCTGATTCACGTTTTCTTGGTACTAGATCCCGCCATCGACGATAATCCTTCGTTGCGAGTCATCATTTTCTCCTTTTGTTCTGCAATGCCTCTTTCTTGTTCATCACCCTCATTTTTGTTAGCATTCACAAAACCAATAATATCAGAGTCAGTCTAAACAGCTGATCTTGTGCACACCACTTACATCCTCACAGCCAGGAATGCAATTCAGTAAGGGAACAATGTTTTCCATGTCTTCTTGTACCACCTCCTCTCGATGTTCAACCTCACTCAACAATACGTTCCAAGACTTTCTAATGTCGTTGTTTCAACTTCTTCCTAAGACTGTGCTATCCAGTATGCCATGTCTTTCATGTAGTTTCATTTTAACTTTTCTATCATGTCGTTGCCATTGTCCATTTTCTCTATCAGAGATGAAAGAAGTTTCCGCTGATATTTCCTCTTCAATGTTTCCAGCACACCTTGATCCATTGGCGGCATAATGACGTTACGTTAGGAGGGAGGAACAGGGACATGAATATCAACAATGTTTTTAATTGTCCTAGGCTTCTTTGCTTTACCGATCATAAGCAATTTTGCTTTTAAGTCCCCAGTAATATTACTACAGGCAAGAACAGTAACTCTTTCCTTATTACGCTTGTAGCCAGGTACAGATATCTTGGCTTGGGCTGCGAGAGTTTTGATGGAAGCATCTTGAAATTCAGCCCAGTCTCATCACAATTAAAAATCTGATCACCGGTTAATCCTTCAGCAAGAATTATTTCTTGAAATTCCCTTTTAAATTTCACAACCTCATTGGATTTAGCTGACAGTTTTTCTCCACAGATCTAAAAATCTGAATCTAAAAACATTAAACCATGTGCGAGCAGATTAAATTGAGGACTTTTGTTAAGAGGACGTATATTCAAAGTTTTAAGACAGTTGGTGCTATTTTTAGGTTTAGGTCATAAGTTAATGTTTATGGATCTTGTTTTTAATTAGGTCTTGCCAGTTTTTGTAAAATTTGTGTATACTTTATGCATTGTTTATTGTAACCTTGTCAATGTATATTTTTCGTATTCTTGGCTGATGATGATGCACACCAGCATCAAAACCGGTACTAAGTATAATAAAATGTTATAATTTATCTTATAACATTATATGGTATTGAATAAGTGGACCTCTCTTGTTTCCATTAGATTCTCGGTTCAATACGGAATTAACATGAAGTTTTTAAACTTGCTTGAAGGAACTGGCAAGTCATTACAATCAGCCTAATCTTCCAAGTCTGAATCCTCATCATGCTGTACAGTCTTCAGTATGTCTTCATTGCTCATTTCCTCAGAAGGTAGACAATTGATTGTCTAAAGATGAGAATTCTTCCATTGTTAAAGGTTCAAAAAGGGAACAGTTTTCAAAGTCTTTTAATACAATTCTGAGTTCTTCCTTAGCAGTCATGCAAGGAACTCTTCTGATGAGGGTTTAAACCTGTATGGCTCCAGCAGTTCTTAATTGTTGTTGATGTAATTTCATCCTATGAATGCCATTTCATGAAGAGCAGCACATCCTTAACTGACAGATTGATTGGCACATCATTATTTTTGTACTCTATAATGTATTTGACCTGATGGCAGCGGTAATGTTCTGTAAAGGAATCCTGTGCAGTTAGGTGGTATGAATTCAATTGTTACATTGCTGAGCAGCTCTGTCCTGTGACAAGTTGCGTTATCTAGAATAAGTATGACATGCTTCTTTTCCCTCTTCACTACTTCATTGAAATCTTGTAACCAGGTCATAAATTCAATATTGCAGTCACCCACGCCTTTCGCTGTAATGTAGACAACATACAAATTAGGATTAAAACTGTTGAAGCATCGTGGCCGACCAGCTTTCCCAAAGATAGTTAATTTTCTTTTGTCACTGCCATTAGCATTTGTGCAAAAAGATACAGTAATCCTATCCTTGACTTTCTTGGAACCTTTTACAGGTGCAGAAGGAATTGTCTTATCAGACTGCATTCTCAAATATACATCACTTCCATCTGTGTTAACATTTTCCAACATATATTTGTTGATTACATCACACAATCTCCTCCTTCCATTAGACACTATGTTGTCATCCAGTTCAAATTTCTCACCTTGTTTAGTGTACTGTGAAAGGCCACGCCTCTGTTTAAAACATGCCAACCATCCGTTACTGTACTGAAAATCTTTTATTCCCCTTTTGTCACCAAACTCTCTTGCTTTTTTGATAATTACCACATCAGTCAGTGTTCCATGATTTCCATTAACCTGGCTTATCCACAGAGTTAAGAAATCCTTCAGCTCTTCATGTTTTTCAGGCCTAAAGCGTGTTGCACTAGCAGAAATGGGTTCTTTAAGCCACTTTTCTTTTTCAATCACAATGTTAACTAAACACTTCCAACTAATGGTCTTCGCCCAAAGTAATGAAAAGTGGGATGTGATAGCCTGCTGACTAGTCTTTGGAAACTGTTTACTGTATTCACAAACTGCATGTTTCTTTTGAAGGGATATGACTCCTCTCTTAATCTGAATTCTCAATGACACTGCAGTACTGTAACAACTAAAAGAACACTGGACAGGAGAGTAGAATTTGTGTCCATTATTGCTTAAATAATGTGTGAACACCCCTTTTAACCCTCATGTGCTATCTTTAAACATTTATTGTTTATTGCGGCAACCCTTCAGTAATTTTAATTTTAAGTCATAATTAAACCTGTAACCTTAACAGTGAACAGGAATTCGGAAAGTTCGAAGCTTGAAGCAGAAAGCTTACTCTGCTACCTGTGGTAGAAGAGGTGGTCTGAGCACTGTATACCTGCCCTTGATAGCCACTGTTGCAGTTCTATAGCAATTCCAGGAAATCTCACTGGCCATATTTCGTAACATTTACGTGTATGACATACCCTTACTGTAAGTTGGCATTAAGTAAATAGGCACAGTAACAAGGTTTCTCATGTAATTAGCATACAAGCAGATCTGTTTGCAAGTACTTCTTGGCAAAATGCGAAGGTGGCACATTAACGGGGGGAGGGCACTGTCGGCTGTATTTGCTGGCATAAAGACGAATCTGTCTTTATTGTACATTTCTGCAGGTAAATGCTTTATCACTGAACATACACACATACATACATACATCTTCATTATACACTGTTATGCCTTTCAGCGTTCAGTCCGCAAGCCTCTATGAGTATCTAAACTCGCCATAATACTAAATTTTAACAAGTACTGTGGCCTCATTTAGTTCCATACCTCTTATGTTTAAATCGTTGGAAACCGAGTCCAAATATGGCCATCTCCCTCCTACATAACTACTTTATCTCCTCATTCCAGCTACCCTCCTGTCATTGTTCCCACCTGTTAGTATCAGCAACCATTCTCGCTACTTTCATGTCTGTTACTTCTAACTTATAAATAAGATATCCCGAGTCTACCCAGCTTTCACTCCCATGAAGAAAAGTTGGTCTGAAAACAGACAGTGTAAAGATAGTTTTATCTGGAAGCTGACTTCTTCCTTAAAGAATACGGTACTGTTAATCACAATTGAGAGCTCACTGCATTAGCTTTGCTGTACCTTAATTTAATCTCACAATACTACCATCCTGGGAAACACAAATCCAAAATACTTGAAATGGTTTACCTGTTCCAGCTTTGTATTCTCAACCTGACATTTAATTTTCTTAGATTTCTTACCTACCGACATCACTTTAGTCTTGGAAATGCTATTTTTCATATCATACCCATTGCACCCATTTTCAAGTTCCAAAATATTAGACTGCAGGCTCTCAGCACAATCTGCCTTTAACATTCAAGTCACAATAAATGGCCACGTTGTTGACTGTGGAATCAGATTTAATTTGCCAGCCAGTAGTTTGAGCATACCTGTCACACAAAAACATGCATAAAATACCAACTAATGAAGATAATTATAAGCTATAAATTTCATTTTTGTTCTGTACTGAAGTGCAATTAATAAGAAATAAATTGACAAGAGGGTTCACCTTTTCAATGCAATATACAAGGGTTGGGACAAAAGTCATGGCAACTATTTTTTTTCTTGAAGATACCAGTCCGGTTGGAAAATGTGACATATATAGACAAAAGGACAAGGTGTTAACTACATGTGTGGACAATGAATAGCACTGAAACATCAAAACACACTAATTTATTACGGTAGTATACAGGGCAATATGGCCTTCTCAGTGCAACAGAATGACAACACAGTACACATAAAGTTGACATGACAAACCCGGGCCTAAAGACACTCAAAGTAGTCCCCTGCTGACACCACACGCTGCCAACGATGTGGGAGGCGCTGAATACCATTTGCCTCAGCACTTTCCGCACCATGTGTGAATCGGGTCACCTGTTGGCGCACAGCATTAGCGATGTCCTCTCGTGTTGTAAACCGCCTACCACATAGTGGTTCCTTAATCTTTTGAATGAGATCAAAGTCACAGGGCGAAATGTCGGGAGAGTACGGTGGGAGCTCAAATTCTTCCCATCCCCAACGTCACAGTAGCTTTCCTACACACTCTACTTTATGTCGTTTTGCATTGTCATGCAGGATTATTGCACTATCCACAAGATCCGGACATTTCTCCCGAACGCCACGTCGTACCTATCCACCAGGAAGTCCCTGTAGTACTGTGCGGTCACTGTTCTGCCATGTGGAACAAAGTGGCAAACAATGACACCCCTGACGACATACGTGACGATCACCATCAATCTGACTGGGAAAGGATTCTGATGGACCTTCTGCCTCCTTGGTGATCCAGCATGTCGCCACTCCGCAGACTGACATTTCAGTTCTGGTTCATATGCCCTGGCCCAAAATTCATCTATGGCGATTATTCGTGACAAGAACTGATTGCTGTCCTGTTGCCAGCGTGCCAGGTGGTCGGAGTATAATGCATAGCGCACCCACCTTTGAACTTCCATGCATGCGGTACCCACCGCGATGCGATTTTGCACAGTTGCAGCTCATTACGCAATATCCCGTGGATGGTGCGTTTCTAGATGCCATTTGCCCTCTCTAACTCCAGTAGCGTCCATCGTCTGTCTTCATCCAGAAGCTGTTCGATGACGGCATGTGCCACATCGGTCCGCACACTGACAGGTCATCCCGAACATTGCTCATCACTGGTTGACACACGTCCTTGCTGAAACTTTCCTACCCACCGTGCTACTGTACGGTATAGTAGGGCATTATTCCCAAGGGCTTCCACTAATTCACTGTGACATTCCATCGCATTTCTCCCTCGGAGAACGACTATGTTGATGTAAGCGCGCTGCTCAACACGGGTTACTTCCATCTCGCACGACACTCACCAACTGACTGATTTCACAGCCCTCGCTGCACTACTACCAGCTATCACAGAGCCATCTGTTGTTCTGCATACACACTATGCTTGCAGAACTTCCACGTGACACATATACGTTTGTGATCGGTTCACATATCTACAAGAAAAAAAATAGTTGCCACGACTTTTGCACCAATCCTCGTATCAAGTCAATAATATTACATCAGTCTTGGGACTAGTTTTAGCCACTTAGTGGCCATCTTCAGCCAAAATAAAAATTAAACAGATTATGTGATAACTAAAACATATGTATACAAGACAAAGACAGTGTTGCTACAGCTGGATAAAGGGAAATGATGATGATGATGATGATGAATTATGTATTTATGTAATTATGCATTTTAATGTATTTATGTATTTTAATGTTATAATTATTCCTGCAACACTGTCTCTGTCTTGTATACTTATGTTTTAGTTATCACATAATCTATTTAATTTTTATTTTGGCTGAAGATTGCCACTAAGTGGCTGAAAATTGTCCCAAGACTGATGCAATATTATTTACTTGATATATTGCATTGAAAAGGTGGACTCTGTTGTCAATTTATTTCTTATAATGAAGATAATCACTCAAATTTTACTTTCATGCCATTGAAAGTTATGACTTACCCATACTTCATTTCTTGAATGACTGCTGGCTGCGATACAAATGTTTCAATTGAAATAATTTCAAATAAGAGCAGATCGATGTACCCTAAAAACATCGCAAATCCCGACAGTGGGCAGAAGCTAAATTTGCTGTAAGCATATCTAAAACACCGCTTTATCCACGAAATGGATATATATGAAGATTACCGACTTTATTCTCCAATTTCTGTTCACTATGGCTCTTTTGCATCATGGGCCACGCGTGTTTGGAAGGACCTAGCGCGGAACTTTCACTCTCACTTTCGTCAATACCCTTCACACTCAAGTACCTTTCTGTCGGGCCGATGACCTTAGATGTTAGGCCCCTTTAAACAACAATCATCATCATCATCATCAAGCAACTTTTACTGTCACTCTGACTACTCCCCCAACTAGTATTTATTTTCTGAAACGTCATTATTGCCATAATCACCATGTAAAACACTTTCTACAAGCGCTTTCAAAATCTTGTCGTCATTACCGCAATACTGGTTCTACTGCATAATGAATACTGAATACCAATGAAAATACAACTGTCGTTTAACAATCCCAGTGCCATACAGAAATACAGACAGCATTGTTTACCAACAGCACATGCCTCTTGTTACTTACAGTATGTATTGTGCAAACTTATATTGCAAAGGGAATCTGATATACGAAGATAAGCGAGACACTGCGAGCTGAGCTCGTCATCTGATTCATGAGCCAGAACACTGTGTGAGTTTACCATGCAAGCAGAACAGCAGCTAAAATCAGAGTTAGTAAATTTTAATAAGTTTAAATGTAAATTTTTTAGGTAGAATTTTTGATTTAACAACATCCTTCATACACTCTGTGGTACAAGTTGGGGAGCAACCGCAATGGTTCTTTGTATAACTGCTCTCGCCTTAGTATACTCGGTTGCTGAATATTGTAGTCCCGTATGGATCAACAGTTCACACATAGGAAAAATTGATGTCCAGTTAAATGTTGCAATGAGGACAATATCAGGAACTCACAACACCATTTAAGTGGCTACCAGTATTATCCAACATTCATCCTCCACACCTTTGAAGGCTAACAGCTCTAAAAAAAAGGAATGGAAAAAATGTACTGCAAATGATTTCTCTCCCATACATCAGGACTGTTATCCCCAGAAGCAAGGGAGGTTAAAATCTCAACATCCCTCCTGGCAACTAGGCAGGAGGTTGATTGAATCAAGTACAACATGAATGAAACTTGGCGGAGGATTGATCATCGATCCCTACAGAAAACCACCTGGTTTCGATCTCACAAGAAGGATATGGGTGTCTCTGAACAGAGTGTGGACCAGTCCACGGAAGATGTAACTTCTGGCTACACAAGTGGGAGAAAATTCCTAGCCCTCAGTGTGATGCAGTGCAGACAATTCATCATATTGTGACAGAATGCTCATTACGGTCCTTCAATGGAGGATATGAAGACGTTCAGAATGCAAGTGACGATGCAGTGAAGTGGATTACTTCTTTGGACATTAAACTGTGATTTTCTGATTATGAGTGGATATTACTAGATATTTATTACTTGTATATAGTTTTACCTTCACATTTGTAACCGTATCCTCTGCATGCCATCCGAAATAATAATAATAATAATAATAATCATAATAGTGCCACTGATACAAAAAGGACTGACTACCTTCAAATCCTTTAGGGATCCTGTAAGTTCAGTTTGATCACGTTGATCAATTATCATTAGTTTGGTCATTGTCATATTAATCTCTACACCAACATTCATCACTTTTGTCAGCAGATCAGTAAGCTCTTCTTCACTGTTAGTAATACTTTATGAATATAGAAGAAATATTCCAGGACTGTAGGTGGAGGTCACATTGGGTTTTTGCTCCCAAAGTTTTACTGGAAAATGAACCATATTTTTCAGGGGTCCACTCTCTCCAAAGAGTCACTGATGGACTGAAGCTGTGTGCTTCCAATTTATATGACATTGACGCAGTGTTCCCAGTGAACTCTGGACTTCTGTTGTACTGAGGGGTTTGGAGATAGTTTGTTAACCGTAGTGGCTAGTGGCCACTGCTTGTTTGTACTTTACAATAGCTGTTCCCTGTTCCTGCATGCTAGAGTTTGGGGAGCCATGATGTGACTGAACAATTTGGTACAATATTTAACACTTTAGCGTCGACGTGTACATTTGCTTTTCCTGCGGTAAACTGCTGAAATGCCGTATACATTTTTCAGGTTGTTGTGGGTTACGGATGTTCGTAATTTCATTCGTAGATGATAATCAAAGACATATTTTATGTTCAAAGTTACTATTTTTGTGTCCCCCCATTGGGGTGACATATGGTTATTAGGTTGACTATGCAACAGAGAAAGCGCATGTCACCCCTACAGGGGTGACGGCCTTATTACCTTTGTTGTTGTGGAACACTGTGCTCTGTACTGTGAGGTGTTGATTTACGCGCCTTTCAACGAGTTCCTTGTAATTTACAGTTTTGTGACAAGAAATTAATTCCTGTTATGTGTTTCTGTGTTGAGTAAGCCATGATTACCGATAGAGAGATAGAAGAACAACCTGAAAAGGGCTCGAGTGTTGAATCAAGAGATGTTGACATTTAGGATTTGCAATGTGATGCCACCTTTTCCGAGTCAGAATTCAACAATAGTTTGTGTAGTGAGGACACTAGCAAAGATTCCGGTGCTGCATCGGGCAATGATTCAACCAAATCATCAGCCAGTGACAATTACTGGGGAACATTCCCAGGTTTGCAGAAACATTTTTCTTATTCACACGTAGCCCCGGTTTACAATTTCATCTGAGTGCTAAATCTCAACCAGTATGTAAGAATAAAGCAATAATAGACTCCAATCCACATTATTTTCCTTGCCATTAATAATTGAATTCTGATGGTTGCGTATGTCACCCCATATGGGGTGACAAATGTCAGAGAAATTCCACTGTTTGTTGCGCAATGCCCAGCGTGCTGAGAAAGGAATGGGCACTGCACTGCACTCTATGAACACCTTACGTGAACAAGCAATGCAATACAACAGCGAATGGTAGCGCTAGTTTCGTGCGGCAGCCTAAAGTTGAAAGGCCTGGACACACTGCCGTGTCACCCCATGAGGGGTGACATACTATATTTTGTATGAGGGTCCGTCACCCCACATGGGGTGACATCGTCTTCAAAGTGTTAAATAACCAGTGTTACAGAAATCAATCTTGTTAACACTCTGGTGTATCCTGCTATGTCCTATGGATCAGAGACATGGTCTTTACATGCCGCTGACCACCATCATTTTAAGGCATTTGAGATATAGTGCTGGCAATGTATGCTTTGTATTGGATGGACAGCACACATAACTAACACATCAGCTCTGACTTGGCACCCGGCGTATTCCATCTCTTCGGACCGCTGAAGAAGCACCTGAGAGGTAAGTGATTTAACGATGATACGGCTGCTCAGTACATCCAAGGTCTACAGGCCCGGATTTTTTTTTTCTTTTCTATATTCATTGCTCGATACGATTCCAGTTACTGTATCATTTGGTAGAGACAAATGAAATATCGAATTTACATGTAGGAAGACTCAATGGCATTAGATCAAAATGCTTGAACACTGTAGCCAACCCATTATTGTTATTCTTATTATTGTTATTCTTATTATTCTGATTATTATTGTAATCATTATTATTATTATTATTATTATTCCCATATTGGTCATTACCAAGGAGATCTAGAGTAGACCTCATCTTTGCAGTAGGTCACAAGAATAACATTATTAATATGGAAAAGATCAACTGATGGCCTTCTTGGACACTGAAAAGGCATATAATATATTATGTAGAAGCAAGATATGGAAGGCCCTGGAAAACAAAGCAGGTGAGAAACAGACTATACAAAATGTACCAACGCACAGCCACGCAGAAGAAGAAAATATGTTATATGGACATGGGTCCAAAAATGTTTTATTTCCATGTTAGAACTAATTTTTCTACAACTCTACATAGTACATTAATCATGGGAAAAACACAGGAACAGAACATACTGGTACCAGAATACCATATGAACTCTTTCTTACAAGAAATATTCAAAATGCCCTCCATTAGCAGTGGTACATGCACACACAATATTCCAAGGATACATCAGCACATCTGAGATTCAATGCGATGGCAGGTTATTGCTGGTTTACCAGATAGAAATAACAATGAGAATGGTGAACAGACAGCAGAATCTGATGTGATCTCGAAATGTTCTAAGCTTCAGGGAATTGGAAATGTGAAGGCACAATAAAAGAAGAGCATTTCCTACTTTATGATTCTGGACAAGTAGAAGAAAATTGCATTATTATCTTTCCTACAGTCATTAACATTTCTCCCCTTTGCCAATCAGAATACATATTTACTAATGGAATGTATAAAACTGTGTCATTTTAGTTTCTGCATTATTCACAATGCATGGCATAGTCAATAATAATGCATTCCCTTGGTGTCTTATGGCATGAAAATCATCTAATTCTATAACCGAGTGTACTACAACCTTAAAAATCTTACACAACAACAAGATTAACAGTTACTGCCAATGGATATTGTTATGGACTTCGAAATAGGTAGCATTAGTGTAACGATAGAGCAGTTTCCCAATGTAGTTATTAAAGGATGCCTGTTTCATTTTACCAAATCTCTCTACAGGAAGAATAGGACTAGGAATACATGAGGCATACCTCAATATAGGAAAAAATCTCCTCAGACAGCACATGCAGGAACTATTAGCCATGCCATTCATTTCTCTTCAAAACACACAAGCCAGTGTAATGACTGTATGTTATGTGTTGTATAGTAATGATGGGAGAGGGTGAAATACATACAAACCATATTTGACATCCTGTGTGAGGACATCCATGAAAATCTTGAGTATGCAGATCACATGAAACATATTTATGTAAGGGGTAGATGTGCTCCTAGATATCCACCAGAGGAATGTAATATATATGAGTCAACTCTCCACGGCCACCATCAGATAATCAACATAGTAAAATTTCCATTCAAGGTTCCAGAGGATAGTATCTGCCCATCATGTTAGTATTTGGAGATTTCTCAACCACGTGCAATAAGAGAAAACGAAGCAGAAAATCAGATACTGAAAATACAGGCAGAGCATGCAAATGTCAGAGGTCCAATAAATAATGAAAAAATATCAACAGAGGGTGCTACATTTTGTACAATCTTACCAGCAATATAAGGAACAGGGAAATATGAACCCTTATCTTAGAACAATTTCATACCACCTTAAAATAAACCTCATGCCCACCGACCCTCTTCCCTTGAGCAGAAATAATGTAATTCCATCAAATCATATCAATTCTGCACTTCCTCAACCTACCTGCACACATTTAGTAACTACGGTTCATTAATAAATATATTTTGCAACTGCTCTTGAATGGCTTTATTTTCTAATGATTTAATATTATTTAACAACAGATGGACATTAATACATGGACATTTTGGCATGAGAAAAATGGGCATAAAATACAGTCACCATTATTGTAAGTGGACATACAAATAGAGTGAACATTTTTGACGATGGACCTAATTTCAATATGATATTCTTGAAATGGACATTCTGATCTGCAATGTTCTCAACAGGAAGCAGGCTGAGTAACTCACACAGTAGAGTGATAGCTTCTTACGGGTTCGAACTCGGCCTAGTCTGGTGGTGCTTGAAAACGCTCAAATTGTTGGTAGCTTTACCAGCACTTAAAAGAACTGCTAAGAGATAAAATTTCTGGCACTTAGGAATCTCTATAAATTATCAATTTGAGACAGTACTTCTTTGTGATATGATCTATCTACCTCATTTTCAGTATTCATCTGGAGCACTACTGTAAAATGAGCCTCAGATATGGAGAGCGCTCACTCACCGCACCCCAGAAACTGGAGCTGGTTGAAGATGATGATGATCTGGAACACTATGTTTCAAAGGCTATTCTCTATTTTTCTGTCACAGTTACTGTGTTTCACTTCTGCACAACATCACGCTCCACATAGGTCACCAGAAAACTTTAATAGTTGGATCTGTTTAAAGAGAGCAAATTTATCTTCTTAAGATGGCTTTTCCTTGCTTAGGCTAGTCTACATTTTATGTCATCCTTACTTCTACCATTCTTCTTCTTTTCCTACCACTTTTCCCACACCTGTGGACACCTCTTTGGTCATGGAGTTAGTTACTCCTGGCCTTGAAGGAGGAGGAGGTCACGTGGCCTTCAGAAAGACCTGGTGCAAGTCTTTTGAGTTGATGAAGAGACGAAGCAGGTTTAGTCAAGGTCAAAACATGCCCATCTGCTGGAAAGCTGCTTGCAACCATTTTCTTGGTGGATTTTCTTCACTAACAAAGGACAATTAATGCAGCCTTACCTTTTGGATGAATCAAAAGCTGCATATTGCAACAAGGGACGCCGGCAACTGATCCAAAACGTCATTCTTCTCCATGAAAATGCAAGGCTGGATACTGCTGCTTTAACGCAAGAAAAACTGGAGAAAATTCACTGGACACCTCTGGAACACCCTCCGTACAGTCCAGATTTATCGCCCTGCGACTACCATTTGTTTGGACCACTCAAACAAGACCTAGGAGGACAGCGGTTCGATGATGATGCAAGTGAAGACAAGTTCATGAGCAACTAGCTCTGCACATGTCCCTCTTCTATCAGGACGTCATCAAAAACTTGCCAATCCGTTGGAGAAAATGTGTATCGAAGGCAGGACACTATGCAGAAAAGTGATCTCTATATGTGTATTTTTTTTTGGTTGATGCAATAAATTTTAAAAAATAATTCCCATTTATATTTGTTCCACCCTCGTTGCTTCCCAGTGAGTACATGAATTGTTGGGTACTTGGATCCCTCCAAGAAATTAAGCAAGTTCATAAGAGAGGCACAAACAACAGAATCATACACATAATTTGTGTTGTTGAAGTCTATACTTGTTGGAAAAATTTGACTCCAGAATTTGAATCTTACAGTGTTTTGAAAAATGCTACCAGATCTTCCACATGTGTGACCATATAGGCTACATTGCAGCCTTAAACCAGGAATTCCATCTCGTACAGACCAGCACTGGGAAAGCTGGAATTTCGTCCTCTTGTTCTGTACTTTCATATTTCTCTCTAAGAAATGCAGTGTAGTAGCTTTTTCTTTTTCGCGTATTTTGTCTTTACTAAAGACATGTTCAATTCGACCAGCTCATTTTCAAATATGCAGCTGACAAGGTTGACTTTTGAGTCCAGCACTGGACACGACCTACTTCTTCAATCAGTCCTTGAAGAGTCGTACCACATTTTCTCATGTAGCGTGCAGAGTCCGTAACTATTGCCATTACACGCTCCCGTTCAATTTTGTAGGAATTCAAAGTGTATAATATAGCAATGGTGCAATTCTGCGCTATTGACAGAATCTAGAACAACAGAGGCAGCCAAATGGGTCTTCATTTCAGTTGATGGTACTGATGGACAAAGTTGGATGTTAAAAAACACACCTACCATTCTTGTCAGTTGTTTTGTCACTTAGCAGAAACATGTCTGTTTTTTAGCTCTTCCTCAATATTTTCCGCTCCTTCTTGAACTGGTCATAGGGATGTACAGTATTTCTAGTGGATTTGATTTACTGATGGTAAATCTCCACTTCCGTGAATGTACTTTTTAAGCCAAGTACAGATAGCAAGATTGTCTAGTTTCTCTGCTGGTATGTTAGCTTTCACGAAGGAAGTAGTAGTGTCCAAAATACTCTTCCTTCAAATCCTTCATGCGACTAGCATTTGATAATGTTTCTTTCAATGTGGGCCACCCTAGGAATATTACCTTCAAGAAGCAAAGTTTCTCAGAGTTTTGAATGCTTCTCTGATGTACAATGTCTTTACAAAGGTAAAAAATTGAGTGTATCCTCCTAATTCAATACATCATATAATTCCATCATTAGAAGGAGTAATCAAATTCAAACATGTTTCAGCTCGTTTGGGCAATCTTCAGTGAAAAAAAGTGGGGGGAGGGGGGTTGAAATAATTTACATAATACAAGCTAAAAAATGCCAAAAACCATAATAAAGGAACAAATGAAAAACAAAAGAGAGATATGACGGAAACAAAATTAGCACAATATACAATATTTACATCATCATTTGGAGCAAAAAACAACTCGCTGCGATAAAATACAGTGAAAACAGGGGTTAATACAAAACATAATTGAAACCTAAAACTGTGTTAACCTAAGAAGAAAAGAAACTAAAACAAACGATACAGATGGAAATGAACAATAAGTGCACATAGTGAGGTTGCGGACCTCTTAGTTTACAAATATTGGTTTTATAATAATTCAAAATGGGATGAAATCACTTAAAGTCAAATAATAATACTAGATTATAAATTCCACCTGTTCAATATATACAATATTTACATCATTTATGTACATTTCAATACAGACCATAACATGAGATTTGTAACATTAATGAAATCACTTGTCGAAAATTCAGGCTGAAAGTCTGTCTTCGTGGAAACACTTTCACACTGAATGGCTAGCAGGGGAGCGGGAGCGAAAAAGTTTGAGAAACCAAGCCTGAGATAACGTGCAGGCGAAATGCCTGTGACAAGTGATGGAAAAACACTGATGAAATTTAAAACTTTAGAACAGCAGCATTCTCAATATCTTCTCAATCAAGCAGTCCCATTCTTGATTATTGTTTCATAATGTTGGCTGGTTGGTTTGCCTTATTATAAAACAATGGAAGGGCCGTGACATAAAATTGAGAAGCTGTTTAAGAGGAGATGACAGATGCATGGTAAACTGTAAGTGACCTAGTGGAAACCGTCAATGAAGTTCCAATCTGTAATGGGGAAAAAATGAGGTTGTGTGAGAAACTTGAGCTAATAAGTAAAAAGTGTGAAATGGGTGTGAAGAAAGCTTTAAACTTATGGTGTTTAGAAGGTGGTTGTCCTCTCAAACGGCCTGGCCTTCTCAAAGTAACTGTCTCGTTCGCACGATCGAGTCTATTGTTGGCTCAGCTGTGTTTGTGAGGATGGAAGGAGCGGAGGGGGAAGGAGGAATCACCATCAAAAGTGACATATGCCCTCACTTCATATGAACACTGAAGAAAGGTTTGGAAATGAACCCAGGCTTTTGGCTTGCAATCTAGTTATTAGGAATTGTATATCACCACCTCTCCTACCCTGCTGGTCAACATTTTGATGGTGAACATTCTACCACCAACAGAACTCTAGCGGGCTAACCACGGTGATAGACCATGAAGACGCAACACCTTAGCAATCATGGCCACCAAGCCTATTGTTACATGTGTAATTGGAACTGGATGATGATGATGATGATGATGATGATGATGGAAGGTTTGTCAACTAGAAACTTAAGACTCTAAATCTATAAGATTAAATAAAACTATAAATTTTCAAAAATATCGCGAAATCCTCTCTGAATAACTAGACAATAGGAACAGATGAAGGTACTGGAACACTTATCAAAAACATACTATCCTACATCAGGACTGATGACTGTCACGTCAGAAGAAATAACACAAATCAGGAGAGTTTTGCACGGAGACAATCTGAGCTCCCTGCTCTTCAATATCGCCACTGCTGACATCGAGCAAATACCGACATCTCTGTATATCTATGCAGAGGATATGGCCCTAGGATCAACAAATAAAAATGACCTCCAAAAATATAATTTAATCTCTTAACAAATTCGGTTGAACAAAACAAGCTGATAATCAACCAAGAAAAAACAGTCCAGATGGTTTTCGGGAAAGGAAGGAGAAAGACAGGAAGATACCATCCGCTTTGGAGAAGAATCCCTGAAAATCATTAACGCCTTCTGGGGATAACATTACAACCAACAACAAAATCATTCCAGTTACATATTAAATAGAGAGACAATACAGCAACCAAGGGAATGTTCAACATTAAGAATCTCAAGAGCAACTGAGCTTAAGCACTGCTCTAAAACTCTTCAAAGCCAAAATTATCCCTATTCTGTGATACGGCACAGAAATTGTCTGGGAAAGCTTAAGTTTCATCGACCACAGGATGCTGGAAAGAGTGAAGTCACGTTTCCTCAAACTACTGAAGTACGTCCCTTCAAGGCTAATATTTGAGCTTGTAAGGGAAACCTTCTTCAAAGAGGACCTATGAATTGGATTCCCATTCTATCAATGGAAAATTGGTCAAGACTCTTAAAAGAAGAGAAACAGAAAAAAGAAGAACTATGGCCTGAGTTTTACACTACAAGTGCACTGATGGATCATATGTGGACACAACTTATCCAACCACTCCACCACATCGCAACAGGACTAGCAGTGCATGGTTACCATCACAAGGTATCCAGCACAAAGGTTCTTCATGAACATAAATGCATATGTAAACTCTGCAATCGGTACTGTGACGGATATCACATTGTTAGTTGTGCAAACAATTAGACTCAGTTTTTTGCATTAGGGGCTACTAAGACATATTTGTATGCATACCTGGGCACATTCCCTGTGTATTAAAAAAAAAAAAGACACGTTTTCACACCTTTCAGGTTTTCAGGTTGGTGAGCAGTTATCTATAGCTCATATTCAGAGTGTTAGGGTACTACTTCATATCGCAAACTTACCCTATCACAGGTAAGGCACTGCACTGAGCTGAGAACTTTTCCATCAAACACATCTGAGATAATGCTCCGATGTTTCACTGGATGTTTCTTCCTACTGGGTCGAGTAGGAGAACTAGGCGATGATCCGTGTACCTTTGAAGATGTTGAAGTGAGCTTCGAGCGCATGCGTTCATGCGGTGGTGAAGGAGAGCGTGATAGCCTAGTTCAAGAAATATTAGCCACATAAATAACACTACATGTACCAAAAGAGGCATTTAAAATACATAATACCAAAAAATTACTCACTTGCGCTTGCTAGATGCTCGTTCCCCCTCATCGCTCAGAGAACTTCGCTCGCTCACTCCGGAATCACACGTCTCATATTCACCTTCTGACTGGCTCGAATGGGCACCATTACCATTGTCCTCTTCATCAGACAAGTCTTCAAACGACCCATGTCGAAGCTGATTCTCCACTAGAGAACAAAAGACGCCCAAATGACATCAAATATGTTGCACACAGAAGGACAACTTTCAATCATCTATTAATTCAACCTCAATGAATGGAGTTAAATATGACTGAAGACTGACCACATCATCAATAATCAAAAATAGATTCAGTAATTTACAAAGACAAAGACCCCAGAGAGAAAGAATGGAACATATTTTTACTATTTTCAGTAAGTAATATTCGCCAGCCTCCTACTGAATTTATTAAAAAAAACATGGGTTGTGAGTAGTACAGTCCTACAAAGGAATATTAAGCCTTTGCAACTCCGCTGCATCAATAATTACAGTGCTTACAGCTGTCAAGGATAGAAACAAAAATATATGACATGTCAATGCAAGAATGCCATAAACCCCATAAACTGCCCAGTTAAAATCTAACCATCTCACTTGAATAAGGACTCGAATAATCTTTCGATTTAATCTTCCATTCAGTTTTCTCTCTCCCTCAGAAAAAAAATCGTTAAAATACTGATATCACAATTTTGCAAAGACCATACTAAAATAAAAAACTATAAAAAAAGGAACGGTGCTGCACTAAAGGTTGTACAGCATTTGGTCAATGGGCAGCATCATGGTAAGTCACAAAGGCAGTAGGCATAGCATCACATTGGTGGACCTGGATGATTTAATGCTCATCATCAGTGAAAGGGCCTCCTAGGTCTTGTTTGAGTGGGCCAAACAAATGGTAGTCGCAGGGCGATAATTCTGGAGGGTGTTTCAGAGGTGTCCAGTGAATTTCCTCCAGTTTCTCCTGCGTTAAAGCCGCAGTATGCCGCCTTGCATTGTCATGGAGAAGAATGACGTTTTCGATCGGTTGCCGGCGTCGCTTGTTGCGATCTGCAGCTTTTGCTTCATCCAAAAGCCGACAGTAATAGGCTGCATTAATTGTCCTTTGCTCGTGAAGAAAAAACGCCCGCGGAGTCCAAAGGAAACAGTTACAAGCACCTTTCCAGCGGATGGGCGTGTTTTAGGCTTGACCAGACCTGCTTCGTCTCTTCGCCACCACTCCATGCTTGCTTGCTTTGATTCTGGGGTGTAATGATGCACCCAACTTTTATCACAAGTCACAATACGACGCAAGAAATCCTCTCCTTCCTCCTCGTAGCGACACTTCCTGTCATAAAGTTTTTTGTTCCTGGCTGAAATGGAGTTCATCTTGGATGACGGTTTGAACACTTTCGTAACCTATTCTTACGGCTAAAACAATTCGCAAAATTTTTATTTGCCAATCTTCACCAATAATGTCACGAATGGCAACAATGTTGTCTGCAGTGATGCTTGTCTGCAGTCTCCTTTCATGAGGTTCTTTTTCTACAGCTTCTCTTCCTGCCACAAATTTTTAAGCCCACTCATACACTCGAGTCTGCAAAAGTGTTTCTTCCCCAAATGTGTGCGAAGCCGTCTCAAAATTTCGGAAGGTCTGATGCCCTTTTATGCGAGAAATTTGATAATGATGCATTGCGCAACAGACGTGTGCACCTCTTGCTCACTCATGGTGTACTGAAGCAGCCCAGCTCTCCACTGTCATTAGTTGTTTAAAGGGGCCTATCGAGGTCATCGGCCCCTAATGGTATGAAATGAGACAAAATGAAATGGGAAATTAAAAGCCCAAAAAACATCCACTGATCACAATTCAAAACGTGAGGACAATGAATGAATGCATGGATATGAATTTAAAACGATCAGTGGAACCGACCCACAGTGCCTCACATGCACAGAAGTTGGCATAGAACAACAGTATTACTGACTAAGGGACTGCTTCTATAGCACAAGACTGAATCGATGATACTTGTAGTCGAAAGGGGTCCAAAATCCAAGTCACCGGCCCCTCACAATGGTACTTATCGCTTGAAAAGTAGAACCATGGTGTTTGTCATGTTGCGGTACTAATCAAGAATAGTGTATACTCGCGGTATTGCATAAAATGAATTTCATTATAAAGCCCGTATTGTCGTACGTATACTTTAAAGGTATGGTCAAATGTTCCGCCTTTACAATACTAAAAGTTTTATTATTTAATTATTTAAATAACATTTATTAAAAATATAACGGAACATGTTTCATCTATCTTGTAGACATCATCAGCTGAAAAGATTTTAAGATCAAGCACAAAGGACAAGGACAAAAAAAAACACATTAAAATAATTCGGATTGCCAAATGCGTCAGTTAAAATAGTGAAGAATGTGCTGGAATGTTCTGAGCGTAACACTTGAATAGTGTTAAAAGTGAAATTAAAAAGTTGCACACATGAGATGATTCAATAAAATTTGTATTAAAGTCCTTCTTGACTTGATGGTGCTGTACTGACATACAGTATTCCGATGTGTCGGTAAAATCTTGATAAGGAGCACAATGTTTAGTTCCAGTAGAATAAAGACGATCGATAAAAATGTGATAAACATGAGTGAGGAGGATTCCAGTAAAAAGATATCGAGATTGTCTTACTGGCGTGATGATGTTGACAATTCTTGTTAAGAAATTAGGCGGAATATCTGATCGGAATATCGTATGTAGAATGTGCAGTGGAGGGCCCTAGAACGAGAATGACGGCTATTATTAACGTTAAAAGTAGACAAGTTTTTAAAGTATCCTGTAATACAAAAGAAGAATGAATGAAAGTAAAATGCGGCACATCTGATTACTTACGTTCTCGCCTACCCAAGAATGACTAGCTCAGCGTGGTATGGATGTTTGTGGTTAACTGGAGGACAACTATGGAGGCCGTGTGTGATGGGAGCTGGTATGAGGGGAGAGTAGGGGAAGGCTGGAACCAATAGGCGGGCAGAGACTGCGTGGAAGCTTGTTAGAAGGTTTGTCAAAATAGCAACTGTTGAGCAATGCCTCGAAAATTATGTTCACAGTTTCTGAAATTTCTTTCAAATTGTAAGCAGGATTGCATTTTTGGTCTATATTAATAAAAATATTTTCTAAAATGTTGAGTAAATTGCCCTTGTTATGAAAATAAAGAATTTTTACGTCCTGTTCTATGGAAGTGAAGGAATGATTGGACTCTGTTATATGAGTGCTCATGGCGGAGTATCTTTTGTGCTTGGAGGCGTTGACATGTTCTTTATATCTAATTAAAAAGCTTCTTCCGGTTTGTCCAATGTAGCTTGCGGAACATTGGTTGCAATTTAACTTATATACACCTGATCTGTTATATTTATTCACAATGTTATTGATTTTATGCTGGTTATAAAAGAAATTAGTATTATTGTTGACTGTTTTAAAGGCAATATTGACATTATGTTTCTTAAGAATATTGGTGATTTCGTAAATCCTATTATTGGTGTAAGTGAATGTGGCGTAGTTATCCGTTTTCTTTTTCGTTTCTCTGAGAAGGGTTGAACTGGATTTGTTAACAATTTTGCTGACTATCCTATCTATGAAATGCCTGCCAAAACCATTTTCCTCGCTATTAAGTGGATGGTATTGAGTTCTTTTTTATGATTTGCATCAGATAAAGGGACGTGAAAAGCTCTACGAATTAAGCTATAAAAAGTTGCTCTTTTTTTGGAGTCCGGATGCATCGAATCTTGACGAATGGTATTTATGGTTTGGGTGGGCTTCCTAAAGATAGTATAAGAAAATTTGTTGGAGCTGTTGTTAATAGTGATATCTAAGAAGTTTAAAGAATTATTGACTTCAACTTCGGAAGTAAATTTGATCCATGGATCAACCGCATTTAACTGTTCTTTTAGTATTGTAAAGGTGGAACATTTGACCAAACCTTTAAAGACTCGCGGTATTCCACACGTTATGGTACTACTCACAGGTAATGAAATTCGCACATTTATTGCAGACCTTCGGTGTTTCATACATTGCAGCGCCATTTACAGGCAACGCAAACCTATGGTGTTCATCACATGAATGTACTAACCACAGAGACTCGTACTATCCTGTGGTGTTCCTCATATAGTGGGTACTTTGGTACCGAACATAGCAGTACTATGCGCAAGTAAAAGCAACCCATGCCGTTCCCCGCGTGGTGGTACTAATCACAAGTGGTTTCATGGTTCTAATTTGATCATCCCTTGGTCGCCCCTTTTAGTCGCCTCTTATGACAGGCAGGGGATACCGTGGGTGAATTCTTCGTCTGCGTCCCCCACCCACAGGGGGTTGTGTGTTTGGTCTGCGAGAGGTATTTTACTTCCCTCAAGTCAGCCGGCAAGCCGGTTAGGACCCCCCCCCCATCCGCCACCTGGGGCGCGCCACGTGGAAGTATCACTTCTCCCCCTCCTACGCCAGCCTAGTAGGTTCGTGGTAGGCTAATTTAAGAGCTAGTGAAGGTCAAGCAGAAAGATGAGAACCATTTGGCCAAAAAGGGTGGGATGAGTTAGGAGGGAGAGAGAGGGGGGGGGGGGGGGGGGGAGATGTGTGTGTGTGTGTGTGTGTGTGTGTGTGTGTGTGTGTGTGTGTGTGTGTGTGTGTGTCCTAGAAGAGCACAAAACTCAAATTATGGAGGGTTACCAATTTATGGGCTAGTAAAAGACACACAAATTGTGTGATACGAGTAGGCTTATGGAATTTCATCTACTCATCTGCGTAGCATGGTGCATGCTGCCGAAAGGGGTCTTGATCAGGATACACCGTCACTGGTCCAGACATTTGTAACAGTAAACTTAGAAATGGCTGCCTTCAGAACCGTTAGCCTAGCAGACGTAGATGAATTCTTTCAGTTTTTTTTTATTATTATTATTATTTTTTTTTTTTATAGCTGCTTCCTCGGGCAATACTTGTCATCTTCACGATAATAGGAAAGGGTTAATTACAGATTTTACACCTGACCCTGTGGCTCTGGTCAACATCAGTCAGTATTATTTCTGTTCCAATGTCATGCACAACGTTTCAATACCAGATTGTCAGTGTCCTCATTTGAATCCTCTGGAATGCCAATAGGTTATTTCTAAATTGATACTGTTCCAACTGATCGTAATTTGATTTCACATCTGCTTTAAGTTTTGTGAGTTCTTTATCTCTCTGAGAAATCTGTTCCTCCAAGTCTTCAATGTATTTACATTAAACTGCACAGATTCCTCCAATCTTTATATTACATACGCCATAATTTTGTTTCACGATTAATTGCATGAATACCTTAGACTGGAGCATCTCTTGTATGACTTGCCTTCAATCATCAATCACCACTAATCTGCATTTAGGGCAGTCGCCCAGGTGGCAGATGACCTATCAGTTGTTTACCTAGTCTTATTAAATAATTTCAGAGAATTTGGAAATGTATCAAACATCTCTCTAAGTAAATTATACCAATCCCAAACTACTCCTACCGAGCTCGATAGCTGCAGTCGCTTAAGTGCGGCCAGTATCCAGTATTCGGGAGATAGTAGGTTCGAACCCCACTGTCGGCAGCCCTGAAAATGGTTTTCCGTGGTTTCCCATTTTCACACCAGGTAAATGCTGGAGCTGTACCTTAATTAAGGCCACGGCCGCTTCCTTCCCACTCCTAGCCCTTTCCTGTCCTGTCGTCGCCATAAGACCTATCTGTGTCGGTGCGACGTAAAGCAAAAAAACTACTCCTCTTATAAACATATATTTGCCTCAATTTGTTGTCTTGAATTCAAACTTTATCTTCATATTGTGATCTTTCCTACTTTTGAAAACACCACTCAAACTTATTCATCTAATAATGTCATTCAGTGCCATCTCTCCACTGAAATATACTACTTAGATCAGCAGCTTGTCTCCTTTCTCCCAAGTCTTCCCAGCCCAAACCGTGCAACATTTTCGTAACGCTACTCTTTTGTTGGAAATCATCTAGAACACATTGAGCTGCTTTTCTAACCACACAAAGAGATCTATAACCTTTATTTACAATCCCAAGAACGAGGGGGTACCCAAAAAACGGAATTATGTTGTAAAAGCTATATATTTTCAAATTTTTTACAAAACAACCTTATCCTCTTCAAAATGCTCTCCATTACAGCTCATACATTTGTCCCACCGGTGTTTCCACTGTTCGAAACATTTTTTGTAGTCATCTTTAGAAATCCGCCTTTGCTGGCAGGACCTAGTGTTTACAGTGCACTATGTCTTCTGGTATAGGCTAGAGCAATTTTGTTACTTTCATAAATTTGTCTCTGTCTTATCCTTGGCTTTGACAATATGAAAGTGACTGAGATATGTGCGATGCTAGTAATGCCAATCCTTATGCAGCCAGTCCCTGCTATGAATGGTGTGAAAATGTTGCTCATAGGGTAGGTTGGTGTATGCATTTCAGTGGGCTTGGCAGACTGATATGTAATAGCAACTCTGGCTCGGTGAGGAAAGCAACGGGAAACTACCTCACTCCTCATTTCCCTAGTACGCATCTTCAGTGATGCCTAGGCCATCTATGACAGCTGATGGCAGAGCTGTTGAGGATCCCACCAGCGGCATCGCTGACGGACTGAATATACATATATACACTGACTGACAGTGACAATGCAACACCAAGGAGGAGTGGTTCGAAAGGGATGAAAGTTGGGGAAAAAACAGAGACGGCACGGACGAATAATTGATGTTTATTTCAAACCGATATGCAGGTTACACAATGCGCACGGCATTGACTCAGTAGGATGTAGGACCACCGCGAGCGGCGATGCACGCAGAAACACGTCGAGGTACAGAGTCAATAAGAGTGCGGATGGTGTCCTGAGGGATGGTTCTCCATTCTCTGTCAACCATTTGCCACAGCTGGTCGTCCGTACGAGGCTGGGGCAGAGTTTGCAAACGGCGTCCAATGAGATCCCACACGTGTTCGATTGGTGAGAGATCCGGAGAGTACGCTGGCCACGGAAGCATCTGTACACCTCGTAGAGCCTGTTGGGAGATGCGAGCAGTGTGTGGGCGGGCTTTATCCTGCTGAAACAGAGCATTGGGCAGCCCCTGAAGGTACGGGAGTGCCACCGGCCGCAGCACATGCTGCACGTAGCGGTGGGCATTTAACGTGCCTTGAATACGCACTAGAGGTGACGTGGAATCATACGCAATAGCGCCCCAAACCATGATGCCGCGTTTTCTAGCGGTAGGGCGCTCCACAGTTACTGCCGGATTTGACCTTTCTCCACGCCGACGCCACACTCGTCTGCGGTGACTATCACTGACAGAACAGAAGCGTGACTCATCGGAGAACACGACGTTCCGCCATTCCCTCATCCAAGTCGCTCTAGCCCGGCACCATGCCAGGCGTGCACGTCTATGCTGTGGAGTCAATAGTAGTCTTCTGAGCGGACGCCGGGAGTGCAGGCCTCCTTCAACCAATCGACGGGAAATTGTTCTGGTCGATATTGGAACAGCCAGGGTGTCTTGCACATGCTGAAGAATGGCGGTTGACGTGGCGTGCGGGGCTGCCACCGCTTGGCGGCGGATGCGCCGATCCTCGCGTGCTGACATCACTCGGGCTGCGCCTGGACCCCTCGCACGTGCCACATGTCCCTGCGCCAACCATCTTCGCCACAGGCGCTGCACCGTGGACACATCCCTATGGGTATCGGCTGCGATTTGACGAAGCGACCAACCTGCCCTTCTCAGCCCGATCACCATACCCCTCGTAAAGTCGTCTGTCTGCTGGAAATGCCTCCGTTGACGGCGGCCTGGCATTCTTAGCTATACACGTGTCCTGTGGCATACGACAACACGTTCTACAATGACTGTCGGCTGAGAAATCTCGGTACGAAGTGGGCCATTCGCCAACGCCGTGTCCCATTTATCGTTCGCTACGTGCGCAGCACAGCGGCGCATTTCACATCATGAGCATACCTCAGTGACGTCAGTCTACCCTGCAATTGGCATAAAGTTCTGACCACTCCTTCTTGGTGTTGCATTTGCTCTGTCAGTCAGTGTACATACATCTTTAGAAATGGCTGACATTTTCTCCCTCATTTTTTCCTCGACCTCTTCAATGTTGTCAAATCGGTGTCCTTACGTGCCCCTTTTCATGCGACGAAATAAGAAAAAAGTCGCATGGAGCCAGGTCAGGTGAGTAAGGTGCGTGGGGCAGTGGAACCATGCCATTTTTAGCCAACAGAGATGGCTGTTTGTGCAGATGCGTTATCGTGGTGGAAGAACCAGTCTCCTGTCTACCACAAAACAGGTCTTTTTTGACAAACACAGTTGCACAATCTTCTCAAAACTTCCAAATAAAAGGTTCTTCTTTCCTAGTGGCTTTACGTTGCACCGAAACAGATAGTCTTATGACGAAGATGGGATAGGAAAGGCCTAGGAGTTGGAAGGAAGCGGCTGTGGCCTTAATTAAGGTACAGCCTCAGCATTCACCTGGTGTGCAAAATGGGAAACGACGGAAAACCATCTTCAGGGCTTCCGACAGTGGGCTTCGAACCCATTATCTCCCAGATGCAGGCTCTCAGCCATGTGTCCACAGTTTCCAGACTCTGACTTCCAATTGTCACAGTGCCCTTTCCTTCCCTTTGCCCTCTCGACATCACCATAATCGTGCTTTTCTCTGTACTGATATTCATGCCATACTTCTCAATTTTTCTGTTCAGTATATCTAGTTGTTGTTGCACTTTGCTTCCTTTCCCCAGATTACATCATTATCATCTGCAAATAGCAGTACCATGTCTTCCATTGGGTTGCCACTCCTGCACATGGCTTGTTGCTGGTTCTTCTTCGATGCTCGTGCCATTTCACTATCACTATAGAAGTAAGATAAAGGTTTGTTAAGTGATTCAGTTTTCTTTTATTTTTTTATTTTATTTATTTAAGGTGTAATGTTGAAACGTGGACTCTCTCTGTAGATACAGAAAGATGATCCACGCTTTTGGGAGAATGAGTAGTATAGAGGCATATCTTTAACTCATTGATCAACCTCATCACAAATGAGGAGTATATTCATAGAACCAATTACCAACCTCAATCAATGATGCTTGTTAAAAAGCAGTACCCTGAATTTTTTGGCAAAATTATGCAGAATGAGCACAAAGATTGGCTCTTACAAGTTATAATAGAATGAAAACTAGAAAGTAAATGAGAACCCAGTAGAAGAATTTGTTGACTGGCAAACTTGAGAGAATGGTACAATTTGAACCCTGCTCAACACTCAAACTGCACCCAACAAAACATAGTCATAATGACAGCCTATATCCAGAAAAAGATTATGCAAATGAAGAAGTGTTTCTTTACATACCAAAATGTAGTACAGTATGAACATTTATCAATTAACCTATTATTCCAAATGGAGATAGTGAAGTTCTAATACTTACCATGTGCTTGACTAGTTTTGCTTCTATCTGGGGTGAGATCAACAAGAGGCTCTTTCAGCTCCTCATGAAGCTGATCCATGAAACACCTCAGGAATTCCTGTGTGTCATGCTGCTGGTAACCTCTGAACATAGGGTGTACCTAGAAGGAAAGTGTGCCATATACTAGAAGTCTCCTAAACAGGGATGTCATCCACTGCTAGTAGGTCTCTTGCCTACTAATAATGACTGAATATCAGGAATAAGGCAGCAAATGAAAAGTATAAGGGTTGACCAAATGCAACTAAGATTTTAGAACGAGTGTCATTATTCAAAGAAAGAGAATGCAGCACGTGTCAGTGAATGGCTACATATATCAGGAATAAATCTCTTATTGTTGAAAAGTGTCTGTGCACTGTTTGTATATGTGTAAGGAAAGTGACTAGATAGGTTATTCAATTTATGGTGGCAAATAGTGTTAGTGGAGCTGACATTTATTGCCGTATGAAGGATGTGCACAGGAATGAGCGTGTATTATGCTGTACAGTGTTGAGTTGTTGCTGGATATTTCATCATGGACGAGTAGGGATGTGTCAAAATCAGGCCAGGTACAGTAGGCAGCCTGGTGGGAAAAAAAAAAAAAAATATATATATATATATCTGGGGAACTCCGCCATTGTCCGGTCCCAAGTCCGGAATGAGAAAGGAGGAGGGTTTGATGGTCTGGCACCCAGCTGTAAAACTGCCAACGCCGAGTGTTGGGCGGCGGGAAATAACCTGACTCCCTAAGAGGGCCAACGGCTTCGGGCGAATGAGCCCCTTTGGGTGGGGTGATGGTCCCCACAGTGGAGGAAATGCCACTGGAATCCATTACGCAGCGTCTGTTCTCCAGGTTAGGGGCGGCTGCACAAGGCGTCTGTACTCCAGAGGAGCGGCCTCATTATCACCTCCCTGGATCACATCCAGAGTTGTAATTCGGGACCTAGTCCCACACAGGTGACACCTTGACAGTCAACCATGGAAGGCCTTTTAAGGAATACTCCACCGGCTGAACCAAGAGTTCAGAGAAGGCAGCATTCAGATACGGTGGGCTGCCACCTGAAAGATACCGTGAAGTCGGAGGCACGGAAATACCCCAGTACTACATACACGAATGAGACAAAATCAAGAATCAAACCAAAGCAGATAACATACTTCTCTACACACAACATAAACTCACTCATGCAAACCGGTAAACTAAAAGTGATCACCGACATAATGGACCAACACAAAATTCTTATCATGGGATTACAGGAAATTAGAAACACTGACCAGGATGCCTTGGAATCTCAAGGGTACAGACTTTATAAAGGTATACCCGGGAAGAGAGTGATGAAGAATGTCCCACAATTTGGAACAGGATTTTTGGTCAGCCTTAAAATAATAAACTCAGTTCAAGAATTCAGATCACAGTCTCCACGACTCTCAACGCTCACCTTAAAGACATCTAATAAAATCTATACTATAATAAATGCCCATGCTCCCACTAATGATAAAAACAACTCCTCAAAAGACCAGGAGGAAACAGGAGAATTTTGGGACCTATTGGACCAGACCATAGATAACATCCCCAAACACCATATAAAATTATTAATAGGCGACTTCAACGCTCAACTAGGCACAGAAAGAAAATACCGTGACATCATCGGAAAATGGCCAGCACACAAGGAAACAAATAAAAATGGAGAGAGACTAGTTGACCTGTGTAGAAATCATAATTTAATCTCAAAATCTACATGTTTTAAGAGGAAACCTCAAAAACTCAAAACATGGAAACACCCTGACTACGCTAAAGGAGAATGGCAACTGGATCACGTCTGCGTGGACAAATACCACCACAAAGAGATCTGTAACGTCAAAGTCCTCCGAGGAATAGACACAGGTTCAGATCACTACGTAGTTAAAATTAAAATTAAACTCTCTCCCCAGAGGAGACAACAAAAGCAAGCCCTTAAAACTAAAAGAAAAATAGATCCTACCCAGCTAATCAACAACAAAAATTACCAGAAAGCAACTGAAAAAATAAAAATCACAGATAAACTTGAAGACTTAGTACACAACCTTAAACAAATTGCAGAAGACCTGGCTCCAATTAAACCACGTAAAAAACACCAATGGTGGAACAGTGAATGTGATGAAACAGTGGAGAAAAGACATCAGGCATGGCTATTACATCAGTCCCAAAAGACAGAAATATCCTATCAAAAGCTAGTAAAACAGAGAAAAGAAACTACACAAGTCTTAAGAAGAATAAAAAGACAACATCATAAGGACACCATGCAGTTAATTGAAGAACAGTTCAGTAAAACTCAATCAAGGGACTACTACTAAACCTTCAGAAAACAGCTCCAAAAATATGAACCCCCGATCCTACTGATGAATGATGAAGATGGTAAGCTGGCCCATAACAATAAAGACAATGCAGAAATTCTGGCTAAACATTTCAACAAGCTTTTAAATTGTGAGGAACCTACAGAACTCCTTCATTTGGACACCAACACCCTGATAAAAACATCACCAGAAAACATCAATCCCCCCCACAATAAAGGAAGTCTACCAAGCTCTGAATAAATTAAAAAACTACAAAGCGCCAGGAGAAGATCAGACCTTTGCGGAAATCTGGAAATATGCAGGAACATCAGCAAAAGTTGCCCTCCATCAACAACTTGTCTCTATCTGGATTAAAGAACTACCAGAACACTGGACAACAGCCCTCATTCATCCACTGCACAAAAAAGGGGACAAAACCGACCCTAATAACTACAGGGGAATCTCACTCCTAGACATAACATACAAAATATTTTCAATAATCATCCTTAATAGGATAAGTTTACAACTTGAGAAAGAACTAGGAGAATATCAAGGAGGTTTCAGACCCTGGAGGAGCTGTCCTGATCAGATCATGAGTCTTAAGTTGATAATGGACTATAACAGGAGAAGAAACAGAGCTATGGTGATAACATTTGTAGATTTCAAGAAAGCTTATGATTGCATCCATAGAGAATCTCTGTTTAAAATTTTAAGACACCTTGGACTACACCCCAAATTAATAAACATGATAAAATTAACTCTCACCAATACCAAATCAAAAGTGAAGTTTAGGGGTGAAACATCAGAGACATCTGAAATTAAAACTGGACTACGGCAAGGAGATGAGCTCTCACCACTATTATTTAACTGTGCTCTAGAAATGGTAATGAGGGAATGGTTTAGAAAATGTCCCCCCAAAATAAAGATTGGCCGAAAAATCATAACAAATTGCCTGGGTTTTGCTGACGATTTAGCATTACTAGCAGTGGACATAAACAAAACAAAAACCCAGATATCAGAACTTCAAAACATTGCAAATAAAATTGGCCTCAAAATATCATTTGAAAAAACAGAAATTATGCCCCAAAAACCAACACAGCTAAAAGAAGTCACCATAAATGGTAATAAAATCAAAATAGTAACTCAGTTTAAATATCTTGGAGAAGTAATAACACATAACCTAAATGAAAAAATCTCAATCCAAGTAAGAACAAATAGATTAGCTAAAGCACAAAAATTAACATGGGATATCTACAAAAAGAAATGTCTATCAATAAATACAAAAATAAAACACTACAACACAGTTATAAAACCGGAAGCTACATATGCAGCAGAAACACTCTTTTACCTGAATAAACAATCAAAGACTGACAGACTTCAGAAAATTGAGAGGAGGATTGGAAGAATCTGCATCAACAAAAAATACCAGAAAGATGGACAGTGGCGGTTAATACCTAACAAAGTCATGTACAAAGAGCTAGAACCCATTACAGATACTATGCGTAAGAGGAGACTGGGATTCTTTGGACATATCATGAGGATGCAGGACTCGAGACTTCTGAAACAACTAGTACAACACAATTTCATCTCAAAAAATACCACAACAGGATGTAAATGGATCAGAGAAGTAAGAGAGGATCTAAAGGAAATAGGCCTTACAACAGAAGACACCACAAATAAGAAAAAATTGAATACAAAACTCAAGAATACAAACCTCCGCTTTACCCTTACACAAAACAAACCAACAACACGCACATTTTCAACTGAGGAAAGGGCACTAAGATCGGAGCGTCTGAAGAAGTACTGGGAGGACCGCAAAGCCCGAACAATCCCTTCAAAGAGACCTGAACGACGGACTGACTAAAGTGATCCTATGTGGTCATAAAAGAAGATATATCTGGGGATGCAAGCAATGGTGAGTCCGAGAAGCCGCTGAAGAATGGTGCCATCAACAACCACGGACGTTGCTTGCTCAGGGTATCCGCCATCGAGTGGAATGCTGGGACACTGAATGAACGAATGAGGCAGCTATATTCAATCAGATATGTCATCCATACGTCACTCTTTACTTTCCGTATTCCAAACAATACCATTACAGAAATCAAAATGTCTCAGTTTCATTCAGGCAACCCTTATATATTTTCCACTCAAATCTCAAATGTATTCGGACACCTTATCAAAACTGTGCTGTAAGTATTCCTCAGATATAGCCATTCCAATGTGCAACTCTTAGTTTGCTCAGTATCCTTTTCCTTTTTTTACAATTTTTCTTTACGTCGCACCGACACAGACAGGTCTTATGGCTACAATGGGATAGGAAAGGCCTAGGAGTGGGAACGAAGCGTCTGTGGCCTTAAGGTACAGCCCCAGCATTTGCCTGGTGTGAAAATGGGAAACCACGGAAAACCATTTTCTTGGCTGCCGACAGTGGGCTTCAAACCCACTATCTCCTGGATGCAAGCTCACAGCTGCGCGCCCCTAACCACATGGCCAACTCGCCCGGTTTGCTCACTATCGGACTTCAAAAAATGTACACGAGGTTCCTCAACAAAATGCATTAAACAATATAGAGCATCACAACCAAGGTACATATGACAAAAGCAATAATCAGAACTATCTCCAGAATCATATTCTTGATCTGAAAAAATCAAGTGTAACTTCAATTACTTTCTTGAATTCAGAAATTGTGCAGGAGTATGGTACCCAGCCACCTGCCGCGAATACTGAAGCATAGGGCGATACACTAGAGGAGACAACTGGTTATGAATAATAGAATAAATTTTCATTTCCCAATTCAGTATCAAATCACTGTAATGTCATTATACAGTCTCTTATCCTTAGTACATATATTTTATAATTTCTTCTTCTTCCTCATTTCCCGTTTCCAGTTTTTTGGATTGGGCTGTGAATCAAGGACCTCCACAGTTTTCTACCCCTCCACCACACCCTTCCTTCCTTCCATATTTCTTCTACTTATCTCTACACTCTCCTTCACCATATCCATCCACCTCTTTCTGGGCCTTCCCCGTTGTCTTCCTCCTATTATTTTCTCCATAAATACTCGCTTTGGAACTCTATCCTCTTCCATTCTCATATATCCATACCATTTCAGCTTACTGGTCTCTATCTTGCCTTGCAATTTACGGAATCCAATTCTCTCTCTGATTTCTATGTTTCTGCTTTCATCCCTTCATGTCTTCCCAATTGCGGTATTCCTCTAAGGAATTTCATCTCGGCTGCTTGGATTCTGCTTTCTTCATGTCTTGTCATTATTCATGTGCCCGCCAGATGTCAAAATTGGTGTGTAATACATTTGAGTACAGAAATTTCTTGCATTTCTTTGTGACGTCCCAGTTCCGCACTATACCTCTCACACACTGGTAAAATCCATAGGCTTGTTAAATTCTCTTTCCAATTTCTTCATTTATTTTCCCATCTTCTGCAAGTATACTCCACAAATATTTGAAGATTTTCACAACCTCTAATTGCCTTCCATTTACTTCAATATTCCCTCTTCCTTCTCTATTACCTCTCGTTATCATTACCGTCTTACACTTCTCCAAACTTATTTTCATTTTTCATTTTCATTCCTCTATCTCCCGATTCCACACAGTAACTCGTTCTTGTACTTCCATTTCATATTCACCCCATATTACTATGTCACCTGCAACAAGTATGGCCTTTGTCTCTTTGTTTCCCACTTTTTGTTGTACACACTTGTGGATTTCATCCATGGCTGTGATGAACAGTAGGGGAGATAATACACTTCCTTGTTGAAGTCCTGTTTCTACATTGAACCAGTCTGTCGTATCTTAGTCTTCACACAACTTTCACTCTTTTTATACATGGCTTTGGTCATTTGTACTTCTGCTCTGCCTACCTTCTTTTTTATCAATTGATCGCAGACCGGCTGCCATGGTACACTGTCATATGCCTTCTCAATATCTATAAATGTCACCACTAAATCCTTCCTGAACTCCCATCTTTTCCCCATCATGTTCCTTAATGCAAAAATTAGATCAAACATTGAGCTACAGTGTGGTCTAGAATAACATATACCAAAACTTGGCAACACTGTGCTGCAAGACAAGCGGGTTAGCAGGTGTTTTGTCAGACTGCAGTTCATCCTTTGACTTGCCACCGAAGTAGTCGCAGTGCATGGGGTTTAACAATGGCTCTAGCTTTAGTAAAAAAACATTTATTGTAGAACATTATTTCCATTCACATGGAAATGGTCAATTAGGGGGACCAAGTGTGAAGATCGTGTTGGAACATTTTCAAGAGGAATTCAATAATCCCCTCTGACAAAGAGAACAGTGCTACAACTGGTGCAAAAATTTATACAAACCAGAAACGTTGTGTGTCTATCAAAAAGGGCACAAAATTTGTGTTGCACGGGATAGTGGTTCCAGCCAGCTGGAGCAACGGCACACACAGCTGGGAATACCATGCATGTACTGCAAGAACATTTCCACAACTGCACCATCTCCTTACAAACCAATTATCCATACATGCCAAATTCCCCGACTTTACACCACCAGATGCATATTTGTGGGGTCTTTTAGAGGGAAAAGTGTACAGAGATCCAGCGCCTCGAGATATTGAACAGCTGAAGACCAAAATCAGACGTGTAATCCATTCTGTGCCCAGAGACACAATACCAGGGATGTTTAACAACCTGTAGCACTGGTATGAAAGATGCCTGAAGTGGGGTGATTCCTATCTGGAACATATCTTGTGCTGAGGTGTGTTGATAACTTGTACTGTATTCTCAAATAAATTCAAATAAATCAATACTTGATTTCAGTATACTTTATTCTGGGCCATTCAGATATGGGACAAGGAACACGGAAGGAGAACTAATTGATTTGTGCTTAAGGAATAACTTGCTGATAAAGATTCCAGAAGAAAGGAAGTCATAAAATAACAAGGTACAGTGGGATGGTAGCTATAAGTTGGTAATAGATTATATGATAACTGACCTAAGGTGTGGAGAACAAGTGGAAGATGTGAAAGCTATTCCTAGCGAATGTCTTGATAGTGACCATAAGCTTCTGGTGGTTGACCTGACAGGAATCCATGTGCAGAAGACAAAGACTGGGAAGAGGATACCAAGGATTAAAGACTGGAAGCCAAAGGAAGAGGACTGCAAACAGAAGTTCCAAGAAAAATAATGACCCAAAGCAAGTTACTAGCTGTAGTGATGTGGAATGGAATAATTTTAAAACTAGTCATCAGCAGTGCAGAGGAAGGTGCAGAAGAACAAGCAGGAAAATAATTAAAAAAACATCCTGGTAGAATGACGGAGTAAAACAGGCAATAGAAAAATGAGATAACGTCAAGAAAGTGAGAGATGTTGAAAGAGCCAGAAATAGTGACAACAGTCAACTAGGAGATGAGAAAATACAAAAAATTGACCAAGAATACCAAAATAGGAAATTAAGAAGAGAAGAAGTGTTTGAGTGAATTTACCCAAAAATTACAAGAGGATAGTAAAGGAAATATGAAGATGTTGTACAGCCTGGTTAAAAGTAAGAGATCTGGCAAGAGGACATCACAACACTAGAAACAGTAGTCAAAAAAATTTAGTCAGGAGCAAACAAGAAATTAGAAATGAAATGAAGACCTATTTCAACACATTCCTGAATGAGGGAGAAACTACTAAAGAGGTGGAAGAAAGGCTGAGAACAGATGACGTTCCAATTAGTTGGTCTGAGGTGGAAAGTGCTCTAAGAAAGATTTAAAATATTAAGTCAGCTGGGATTGATGAAGTTACTACTGACATGATTAAAGCAGCAGGTATACCTGGAGTGCAGTGGCTATACAAAACTTTGAGAGTAATATGGTGTAAAAATCGGGTTTCAGAGGACTGAATAAAAGGTTTTATTATTACTGTATTAAAAAAAAAAAGGAAGCAGAAGAAAGCGTGCCAACTATATGGGTATCACACTTCACTCTTATGGTTTGAAAATGGAAAAAATCACTGAAATCAGACTGTGAGCAGTGATAGAACCTGTCCTGGAGGAAGAACAGCATGGATTTGGAACCAATAGAAGAACAAAAGACCTGATCTTCACCCTAAGGATGTTAATGGAACAGCACTGGGAGAGAGGGAAAGACCTAATTGTAGTATTCTTACACCTAGAAAAGGCATACAATAGGGTGTGTAGACCAGTAATATGGAAGTGCCTCAGAGAACTGGGAGTGCCTGAATATCTTATAGGCAAGGTCCAGATTCTGTACCACAACTGTAGCAGCTGTGTGCATATTGGGGATGGCCATTCAGAATGGTTTAATACCACACAGGGTATCTTTCGGGTCCCAATGTGTACGCTCTGGGTGCGCCTCAACTCACAATGAAAACGAGACGCCCGGGAATGCGGAGCCGCACAGCGGTGTGGCCCATCTTCCCTCGGTCCGCACAAGGCGGGACCTTCACTTTCATTGCGCCTTTAGGTTTAGTGTCAATCCAATGACTCGCGCACATGTTAAGACTCCTTGGCCCGTGTTTCAAGATGGGTCGTGAAATTACCCAAAGCTTTTGCGACCGGGCGAGTTGGCCGTGCGCGTAGAGGCGCGCGGCTGTGAGTTTGCATCCGGTAGATAGCAGGTTCGAATCCCACTATCGGCAGCCCTGAAGATGGTTTTCCGTGGTTTCCCATTTTCACACCAGGCAAATGCTGGAGCTGTACCGTAATTAAGGCCACGGCCGCTTCCTTCCAACTCCTAGGCCTTTCCCATCCCATCGTCGCCATAAGACCTATCTGTGTTGGTGCGACGTAAAGGCCCTAGCAAAAAAAAAAAAAAAAAAAAAAAAAAAGCTTTTGCGCCGCTGATGGGAGTTTATGAGATTGTTCTCAACAAGGGAGCTCAATCCCACTATTGCTATTCATTACTGTCATGGACTGTATTCTTCAAATACTTAAAAGAGAACGAGATTGAGAACTATACACATTGGTGTTTGCTGACGATGTAGCCATCTGGGGAGAGACAGAGGTAAAGGTATAAACTAAGCTGGGTGAATGGGAAGCAAAGTTCAAACAATAACAGATGAAAGTTAGCAAAACAAAAACTGTTGCACTGAAAAGGAGTAGGAAAGATACTGGCTGCCACATAAAACTTAAAGGTGAAAACATTCAATGTGTACAGGTATTCAAAAAACCTCGGGAGTATGATTTCCAGCAGGCGTACTGCAGATAAAGAAATAGTAAAAACAGAGTGTCTAGCAATTCCACCTTCTACAACCTCATAAAACATCTACTTTGGGATACGAACCAAGATGACTCTGTATAAGCCATACTGTACTTTGTGCCCATTCTCACATACAGTTTAGAAACATGTACACTGAATGCAAGAGTTGTTAATACATTGCAAGCGTGTGAAATGAAGTTACTACAAACTACCTTCCACAAAACACGCAAGGACCCTGTAAGGATCGATGACGTCAGAATGGAACTGGAAGTGAACTTGACAGAAGAGAAGCTAAGAACTTCGTGAATAACAATGTATGGACATGTAAAGTGAATGCCTGGCACAAGAACACCACATACAAGCCTAGAAAGAATGGCTGATGGAAGAAGGCCTGTGGGAAGACCTAGGAAGGGACAGCTGCACAGCTGAGAGACGATGTTGAGAGGAGAGAACTGGGAGTCAGTGGTGAGAGAGAAGGCATTTCTGAAAAGACAACAATGGTGAAGGCTCGTTCAACACCACCCTACCTGTCATGCTTGAGGGTGGTTTGTGGAGGGTAGTATGTAGTAACTTCATTTCACATGCTTGCAATACAATTGTACTGAACAGGTGGATACAGTAAATTTTATTCTTGAAAGAATTTCACTGATAGTTATCTTCGATACGGAACAGACATGAGATTTGTTACTTGTGACGTTGGAGGGGTTCGATGATATCTAAATCCATATTGTTCTCCCTCCATTTCTTTTTCTACTTTCATCTTCACTCTTCTCTCCAATACCTCATCAAAGATCTTTGCTACATGTGAAATGAGAACGATTCCCCTATAGTTGCTACATTTTTTCTTATTACCCTTCTTGAACACTGGAATTATCAGTCCCTTCTGGTACTTTTTCTTCTTGCATATCACTCAAAAATAATGTATATATCTATTGTGACCCTCCTGGTCCTGTTGCCTTTATCATCTCTGTAGCCATCTCATCCACACCTGAAGCTTTGCCACCTTTCATCTTCATAGCTCCTATTTCCAATATAGTTATATCTTAATTTTGGTCTTCTTCCACCATTTCTTCTTCATGTCCCTCCTCCAGTTCTTTGAGTTTGATATATTTTATTTTACATTTTATGGCCTTCATTGGACCACTTTAGTCAATTATACAATGGATTTTTCAATTTTCTCTCAGCCCAGTATTGCATAAAATAAATTTCATTTAAAGCCTGTATCGTCATTCATATACTTTTTCAAAAGGTACCATCAAAGGTTCCACCTTTACAATACTAAAAGATTTTTTATTTAATTAACAATTAACAAATATCAGTACATGTTTCGTCTATCTTGTAGACATCATCAATTGAATAACTGTAAGAATAAGTACAACAGACAAGGACAAAAGCACATTAAAATTATTCGGATTACCGAATACGTCAGTTAAAATTCATGTTAAATGTTTTTCTTGTTTGCAGAATGTTTTGGAGCACAAATATTTGGTTCCATTAAAATGAAGATATTAAACACATGTAATGGTTCAAAAACTATGGTAATCGGGCTCTCCTTGCTGGCGTGATGATGTATCAAAATATGATTTGGATTACCAACTACGTCAATTAAAATGCATCTTTTTTTTTTTGGTTTTGTTTGGAGAATGTTCTGGAGCACAAATGTTTGGTTCTAATAAAGTGAAGACAAAGATATATTAAACACATGTGATAGTTCCAATAAAGTAAGATAATTGAGCTCTTCTTATTTGCATAGTGATGTTAACCAAGGGCGTATTTTCCTTGCTTGCAAGGCATTCATTGCATGTGTTATGATAACGGAACGAACTGTCTGAAGTACGATCTTAGGTTGTTTCAAGTCAAGTATTAATAATTTAATCTCTCAGAAGTTCAAAAGTTCTGCGCAACTGTACTAGTTCCGTTGCTTGACTACGTGTGGTGCTGGTGTAGTCTCGCCATCTATTCTACTCTAGAAAGAAAGAGAGAGCAAATGAGGAAATTAAGGATGTAAGGCATTCAACCTTAAAATTGCATTCGTTGACAGACATAGTTCTGAAACCCTCCGAATGATGTCGCTGCACATGAAACTTGGTCAGACTTTGTCAACCCATACACGTGCCACCCTCCGCCATCTGTTAGCAACTTGGAGAAAGTCGGCATGTCCAAGTTTACAGCGAAGGGGACCCACGGAATACCCCCCCGGCGAGAACCCAATGTGACGAAAGTGACCAATGCCGCTGGGGTGACTTACCTCCAGTACTTGAGTTGTGGCTGACTAGCGAGCTCATTCTTTGTGTGCTGTTCCTGTGCTATTCGTAGTTTTCTGTGTTTTATTATATTTTGTGCACGTGATATTAACAATGGACAAGTCTAAAATGAATATAATTGTAAATCTGTTAGAAAAGCCATTTACTACCCGTTCGGTTGATGAAAAGATTCAAATAGTTAAAGCTGGGAGACCTCTCCCTTCCCTCACAAATTTTAAAAACAGAAAACAAGAATTTTGTTTGCACGTTTAGTCCAGAAACTTACAGTAAAACTGTTTGGCTCTGCGGATCTGAGTCACTAAACAAATTATTCTGTTGGCCTTGCTTATTGTTTGTTGCTGCCAATTCCCCTTGGAACAGCAAGAGATGTTGATATGCAGATCTAAACAATCTGCACACTGTTATTGCGAGGTACGAGAAATCAGATTGTCATATCCACGCATGGATATCCTTAGGTACCTTTGGTAAAACTAGGACAGATTTGCAGTTCGATAAGCAGAAGCAGGAAAATATTCTAAGGCACAATGAAGCCGTTAAGAAAAATAGGGAAATTCTGAAACGGCTGACTGCAGTGATATACTTTTTGGGAAAGCACGAGTTACCATTCCGTGGGCACAATGAGGCTAGCGAGTCCAACAACAGAGAGAATTACATAGAACTAATTAAATTGTAAGCAGAGTTTGATGAAAAATTAGACAGTCACTTCACAACAGCGAGTGTATTTACAGGACTCTCTTCACTCATGCAGAACGATTTCAAAGCATCTGCACCGTAATGACCGCTGAAATAAAGATTCAGGTTGAGGAAGCTAAATTCATAGGAATTATGATCGATGAGATTGCTGATGTTTCAAACTTTTCACAGTTATCTATTGTCTTCAGACATGTTCATAATGGTGATGTTGAAAGATTTGATGGTTTCTATAATGTGAGTTCTGATAGGACAGCAAATGCATTGGTGAGACTTGCGATTGAGTGTCTGGATAATTTTGACTGCCGCAAAAAATTAGTTGCGCAGACTTTGGATGGAGCGGCGGTTCTTGCAGGTCAGCTGAATGGTGTGCAAGCTAAATTAAAAGTACCGGTAGTAGTTCCTGAGGCTGTATTCATTCTCTGTTACGCTCACAAGCTTAATTTAGTCCTCTTTCAAACCTGGTCACGCACAAAAGAATGTCGTATATTCTTTGCAACAATGAGTGGCTTTGCGACATTTTTTAGCAATTCTTCTAAGAGAACTAACCTGCTGGACAGTATCCTCAAGAAAAGATTTCCTAAGCTAGCTCCAACAAGGTGGAACTATTCTAGCCGTTTAGTACAGACCAATGCGGAATATCGTGCTCCTCTCCAAGAGCTTTACGAAAGTATTTTGGAGGAACCTGGGAACTGGGATAACAATACAATTAATGAGGCAAGCAGGTTTCTCGCAAAGTTAATGGAATTTCAGTTCAATTTTCTTCTGAATGTTTTTAATGAAATATTTTCATTGACTGATGTTACATATAACATCCTTCAATCTAAGACCCTAGACACTGCAAATTGCACCAGAGAAGTGAATTCTTTAGAAACTGAAGTACCTATAATGCGAAACAGTGGATTTGCTAACATCTGGGACAGAAGAGAAGAGAAATTTGATCCTCCAAGGACAAGAAGAATTTTCAGTTAAAGATGAGTATGATATTACTTTTTCTTGTTTAACAATTTGCTTTACGTCACACCAACACAGATAGGTCATATGGCGACGATGGGAGAGGCAAGGTCTGGCACTGGGAAGGAAACGGCCGTGGCCTTAATTAAGGTAGATCCCCAGCATTTGCCTGGTGTGAAAATTGGAAAACACAGAAAACCATCTTCAGGGCTGCAGACAGTGGGGTTCGAACCCACCATCTCCCGGATGCAAGCTCACAGCTGCGCACCCCTAACCGCACGACCAACTCGCCCGGTCTATTCTATGTTAATCACTCATTTAATAACCAAACCTCTGTAAAGTAAAGAATTAAAAAAGGAGACTTATTTGGAAATTTGGTTGTGTTCTCTGCATAATTCAACAAGTCTTTCACCATTCTTATTCGTAAATATGTGTGGAGCCCATTTTCCAATTATATCTCGGTACTGTTTTTCCATTCCCAGTTGGACATTGAAATTTATTGTCTGTTCTAGGATATCCCAAAAATTTTCCACTTCTTTCCTGGTCTTTGTTAGAAAATTTCTCATTTGTGGGGGCATGGGGATTTATGATAGTATAAATTTTATTTGTTGTTTTTAAAGTTGTAATTCTTGGTGTGATGTCTTGAAAGTCCATGATAGAGTCTATGATGTTAATATTTACAATAAACCATGTTCCAAATTGCGGGCATTGTTTCACAGTCTCTTGTCCAGGCTTCCTGTTGTAAATTTTGTATCCTTCAGATTCAAATGGTTCTTCGGTTGTATTTCTCATCTCTTGGAGCCCCACTATCAAAATTTTCTGTTTATTCAATTCATCAATAAAACTTTTAACTTTTCCTGTTTTCATTGTGTGTTGCAGTATTGTAGATTTGGTTATGCTTGATCCTGTTCTTGTCTTCTGATATACGTTTGGGTGATTACAAACGCTCCGACTCGTTGCTGTCTTTTAGGTGGCTGCCCACTGAATCCAATGTAGCCTCCTTCTGCTTTCTTGCTGGGCAGAACGGTGGAATTCTAAAAGACCTTTCCATAATTGACTTTCGAAGATAGTCAGCCTTGAGTAGAGCAAGCTCCGATTTACAACTATGATTGGGTTAACCGCAGAGGAATTCAGATTTAGTTCACCTTCAGGAAATCTCCAATTTCCCAGAGGCTACCCAGCTGAACTATGGGAAGGCGCAAACCGAAAATTATATGAAGAACTTGGGTTTGGAGAATTTAATTTTCAGTTCCGGAATTAATTACCGCCTCTTTGAGTTTGATATTAAGTAATTTAGCAAAATATTCCCTCCGTCGTTGGAGAATATCCTCTCTTTATGTCAAAATTTGTCCTGTATCTGTCCTTACAAATTTTCTATCTTCTCTTCTGTTTACTTTCATTTAACCAATACATACAACTCTTTCTTACTTCCTTTAACATCCTCTCGCATGGTTTCTGTGAAGTTTTCCCAGCACTCCTGTGTCTCTTGCTGTACAATCTTCTGACACGCTTTCTTTGTTTCATGATACTTTTGCTTACTCTGTATTTCTGCCTCGTATCCAGCTCTCCCATGCTTTTCGTTTTCCTTTCACTGCATCCCTTACCTTGTTATTCCGCCAGGGTGTCTCCTTTTCTTTCTTTTTCCCTGATACTCTAGCACAAGTATCTTCTGCACATTTTACCATTCCTTGTCTGAACTTGGCCCATTCCTCTTCAATACTGCCAACCTCTCCTTTAGGAATTCGTTTTTTCAGTTCTTCTTGGAACTTCTCTTGTGCTCCGTTTTCCTTTAATTTCCATACCTTTTTCTTTCTCTTGTCTCTTTTAATTTCACTATTTTACCAAGTTTTAATTTAGCTACTACAATTTTATGGTCTCCTTCAGAATCTTGCTCTTGGCATAGCTGTCACATCTTCCAATTGTCTGTAGTTCTCTCTCTTAACTAAAATCAGATCATTGTTTTTTTTCTCCTTCGTTCCCATCCTTTTCTTGTTATTTTTTCGCTGTTCTTTCTGAACAATGTATTGCCTACTATTAATCCAATCCTCTCACAAAAATCTAGTAGTAGCTCTCCTTCTGCATTTTTATTTCCATAACTGAAAGGGCCAATTATTATTCTTTATCTTGCTGGTCTGTTCCTATGGGGACATTCATGTCTCCCATTACCACCACTTCTTTATCTTCAATGCACCTCTCCAATTCCTCCAAGAACACCTCTAGACTCTCTTTGATATTACCTGTCTGAGATGCATTTACCTGGATAAAATCTTGCACACTACTCGCCAAGCCAAGTCTCATTTTCATGATTCTGTCATTTACCTGGTAGACCTGTTCTATGTACAGTACCAGGTCTTCCCTCACAATAAAATCTACTCTATTATTGCAGTTTGCACCTCCACTCCAAAACAACGGAAATCCCTTCCTCAATCTCTTCTGTTCCTTTCCTTTCCACTTGGTTTCACTCAGCCCCAACAATGCAATGTCCTTTTCCATGTATTATATTATTTTTTCTGTCTTGCCATTAAGGGTCAAGACATATTTTATACTGCCCAAAAAAATATACATTCAAAGGATGTACTTACAGTGGAATCCCATGAGTACTTTTTTCAATAGCATGTTTTCCTGTATACGACATCAAATTATAAAAATCCCCACCCCAAATGCACTAAATATATATGAAATGTTGCTTTACCATGTTTACCTGCTCCTGGTTATCATGTTCAAAACCTGATCCTTTGTTCAATATTCTGGTCAATCCTTGCACAATTATCAGTCCTTTTGGTCCTGCAGCTGACGACGTGCATGTATATTAGTGATGTGTTAGTGAGACAAAGAATGCTTTATTACCCTTATAGAGAGCAGCATGCCCTGGAGAAGTGATAGGCTCTTGTTTCATGACGTCACACATGTTCGGTTTGCTATTCTAGCACTCCCGAACTTGAAACAGCTGCTATCTACCTGCAAATCACTTCGTATTGCACAGTATTTGAGCAATTGGTATTCAGTTGCTGACAAATACTATTTAAAACATAATCCCGTTGAATTCTATTGCAGTAGTCTTCACTTCTAATGTCATACAGATGGTAGTATTGCTCATAAAGTTATATGAAATTTAAAACTTCATTTCTATTCCACTCATACAGAACAAATCTCTTTGTAACTGCAAACAACCATGAAAACTTTGTAACAGCCAATCACTAAACCATATTTGAGCGCTGTCGGTTTAGATCGTGTCACTTCAACTATTAAGCCAATATTTAGGTTGGCGCGATATCTACAATGGAGAGAAAGACAGTGTTGCAAATAAACTTTTTTTTTTGCTAGTGGTTTAACATCGCACTAGCACATCAAATGTTTTTTGGTGATGCAAGGATGGGAAATGACTAGGATTGGGAAGGTAGTGGGCATGGCCTTAATTAACGTACAGCTCCAGCATTTGCCTTGTGTAAAAATGGGAAACCTGGAAAACTATTTTCAGGACTAACAAACAATGAAAAACTGAATTCTTCAAGAAGTATATCGTAATCCAAATATGAAGCATGTGGATTTAGTATGAAATTTAAACATTCCTCCAGCATCCTTTAATATGATGTAAATGTAAAGTGATTGAAACTGCTTCTGAAGAAGTGAAAAGTGCTAAAAGAAAACAATCGCCAGGGCCAGAATTAGAAGTGGTTTGTACAAGTATGAGCTTCAAACATGCCAACAGACAGAACTACGGTTCAAGCCCTCCCCTGCGAACCATGACCTTGCCACAGTGGGGACGCTTGCGCATCCCAATGGAGCAGATAGCCAAGCCACAGGTGCAACCATATTGGATGAGTAACTGTGGAGAGACCAGACTAACGAATAGTTCATCTAAAGGGGGAGTAGCAGCCTTTCGGAAGTTTCAAGGTTGGCAGTCTAGATGGTTGACTGATATGGCCTTATAATAATACTCAACATGGCTTAGCTGTGTTGATAATGCTACACAGCTGAAAACATCAAGAAACCACAGCTAGAACTAACTCCCGAGGACATGCAGCTCTCTCTGTATGAATGATGTACTGATGATAGCTTCCTCCCGGGTAAAATATTCCAGGGGTAAAACAGTCCTTCATTCGGATCTCTGGGTTGGGACTACATGAGAGTGGGCAATCAACAGGAAAATGAATACTGACATTCTGTGAGTCGGAGCATGAAATGTTAGAAATTTGAATTGTTGTGGTAGGTTAAAGAATCTGAAAAGGGAGATGGATAGACTAAGGTTAGATGTAGTTGGTATAAGTGAAGTACACTGGCAGGAAGAACAGAATTTTTGGTCAGGCAACTTCAGAATTATCAACACAAAATCAAACTGGGGAATTGGTTTAATAATAAGAAAATAAAGTTAGCTGCTACACCAGTATATTGAAAGGATTATTCTTGTCACCTTTTTTTTTGCTAGTTGCTTTACGTCGCACCGACACAGATAGGTCTTATGGCGACGATGGGACAGGAAAGTGCTAGGACTGGGAAGGAAGCGGCCGTGGCCTTAATTAAGGTACAGCCCCAACATTTGCCATGTGTGAAAATGGGAAACCACGGAAAACCATTTTCAGGGCTGCCGACAGTGGGATTCGAACCTACTATCTCCCGAATACTGGATACTGGCCGCACTTAAGCGACTGCAAAAATAGACACCAAGCCAATGCCCACCAAAATAGTGCAGGTCTATATGCCTACTAGTTCAGCAGATGAAATTGAAAAACTATATGAAGAGATAGAAGATTTCATACAATATGTAAAAGGTGAAGAGATTATTTTTATTTAGCGTATGGCTAACACATCACATTACATATAAATACAATAGTAATACATAACATTTACAGTTTGAAGTATTTACAGGTCCAAGTAATTTACATAGTCAACACACAAAGGTGAAAGCAGAAAAAAAGTCTCTAGGATTTCCCTGGTAGGCGGTGAGAGGACACTGCTCCACACTGTGCAGAACTGTTTGCTTCACAGCACCACAACTGCATGCTGCCAAATCAAGTACTCCCTATTTATGGAGGGAGTCGGCATATCTGTTATGGCCAGTGTGAATCCTGTTGATGGTGGTCCAGGTCTTCCGTGGAAGATCAAAATCCTCTGGTTTGTTTTTCACCCATGGTAGATTGTGATGTTCTGATGGAGTACTGGATATCCATACTTGCTTCCAGGCCTGAAGCAGATTAAAGTTAGCGTCTGCTAGGTTTCTGGCTGTCTAACAGGTGGATGTCTTGATTTTAGTCTGTTGATAAGAGCATCATTCATGTCACCATGGACTGGCAACTGACTGTTGTCAGTTATTTTCTTATAATCTTGTAGGAAAGCATTTTCCCTACGGAGGTGAGGTGGTGGAATATCGGATAGAACAGGTAGCCAGGAAGTGGAAGTAGATCTAATTGTTCCTGATAACATACGCATAGTGTGATTCAGCTGAGTGTCAATTAATTTGGTGTGACTGCTGTTCAGCCATATCGATGAGCAGTATTCTATAGCAGAGCACACAAGCCCAAGAGCTGAAGACCATAGGGTAGATGCTAACAATCCCCAGGTGGTTCCACACAGCGTCTGTAAGATGTTATTCCTTGATCGTAACTTAGCAGCCATTTTCTGATGATGTTTCTTTAAGGACAGAATGTCTGTTGTGGGCAAGACGACTGTTCTCAAAGTGAACCTTCAGTTATCGATTGGCCATTTTGATGCTAAGGTGAAAACATGTAACTTCAGTTATATTTGAATTTGGTTGTAATCTCCATTTGCGAAAGTACTGACCCAAGGTGGTAAGATCAGCTGTCAATGTTTCTTCAGTGTTTTCCATAAATTTATCTTGTACTGCCAGAGCCCAATCATCAACATATCCAAATTTCCTAGAGCTAGTTTCAGGTATATCAGCTACGTACAGGTTGAAAGGCAGATAAGCTAACACAGAACCTTGGGGAAGACCCTTGTTTAGAGTTCTCACCACTACACGAAACTCCCTCTTAGTGAGCATACTATCAATAAGTTGTGCAATCTTCTTACATGGCAAAACGCGTAGTAGTTTGCAGATAAGTCCTTGTTTCCACACAGTATCATAAGCTGCAGTCAAATCAATAAATGCCACAGAGGTTTTCAGTTGTTTTTGAAAGCCAGCCTCAATAAATGTTATTAGTGACAAAACCTGATCTGTACAACTACAGTTCGGTTGAAACCATGCTTGTTCAACAGGCAAAATTTGAAAAGTAACAGAACTAATTCTGTTATAGAATAGTCTTTACGGAAGTTTGTATACTATGCTCAGAAGAGCAATTGGACAGTAATTTTTGGGTTCATCGTTAGATTTTCCTGGTTTTAGGATAACAACGATCCTTGTTTCATGAGCCGAGGGATAGACCCTCTCTGCAGGATGTCAGAGCAGAATTTAGCCAGCCATATTCTAGCATATTTTTCACAGTGTATCAAAAATTCAGGGTGAATGCCATCAAACCCAGGGGCTTTACTGATTTCATATCTTGTAAGGCATTTGATATATCTTGTGAAGTGAATGGTCTGGAATAAGTACTCTCATCTGGACTGGTTGCCTTCAGTGTTTTCAGTTCACGTTTTATCTGTGTAGTATGATCCCGATCTTCTAGAGCTTTTGAGTTGCCAAAATCTGTGTTGCAACCATATCAGGAGTTACTGGAGAACTAATCTGATCTACCCGACAGCCCCTCCTAGCTTGCTTAGAATGGACCATTCTTTTCAACTTGAGCATTTGAAGTCAAGGCTTTCAACTGTTTCTGTCCATTTTTGCCTGTGGGCAGCATCCAGACTGTGGAATAATTGATCTGCTATGCACGGGTCACCAGTTGTAAGGAACTCTTGGTAGAGAACATCATTGTTTTCATTCCAACGAGGGATATATACCTTTCGGTAGTCTCTAGGTATGAACTTCTTTGCTGTGCTTTTTATAGCACCAATAAATCTCTCGTAGTTGTCTTTTACAGGTGGAATCCATCCTAGGCACTTATCAAGGTGTTCAGCATAGCCAGGCCTATTTACTCTCTGAAAGTTCCAGCGTGGACGAGGAATTGAGGACACTATTGGAACTTTAATTCCAATTTCCAATACAACTGGTCGATGTTCGCTATGGGGAAAAACAGGAAGAACTCTTCGTATGGTTGGTAGAAGTATAGTGTTGTAGTCGGTAGACACATAGCATAAAATAATCAGGATTATACTCTCTCCTCCAAGCAGCTGATCTGAAAGTATGCCGATCCTTAGAGTTATGAAGAAGATGGAAAATGTGCTCTTCAGCTCACGAAGTCAAAGCGTCCCTGTTGGAATCAGTCATAGAATATCCCCATTGCTCATGATGGCTGTTAAAATCACCTAGATAGACAGCTGGGTGAGGGTATGGTTGAATGATATGTGCTGGCCATGTGGAAGCAGGAGGTTTATAGATACTGATGACTAACATCTCCTATCTTGAGTACAATGGAATGGACATCATCTCTTGTGCTTGTGGAGATCAGGGAGGCATTCTCTACTGTATTTTGTACATATGTTGCAGTTCCGTTTGCGTGATGGAATGTTGCACCTAGAAGTTCATAACCTGGTATTTTACCTCTGGTATATAACTAATCTTCATTTGTTATGTGAGTTTCCTGTAAAGCAATTATATCAAAATTGTTTTCCAGAGATAGTCTTGATAAAAACTGACGCTTTGATCTGCTTAGTCCTATGTTGATCTGCATTATTTGAATACTTCGACCTACGTTCCTACATTGTTGATCCTTATAAGGACCGTTTCCCTGAGGTCTTGTCATTGTGATATTTTTTAAGGTGAAAAGAATCTAATTGTTATGGGAGACCAGAGTGCAGAGGTAGGCCAAGGAGGAGAAGGTAATACAGTAGGAGAATTTGAATTGGGACAAAGGACTGAAAGAGCTGGTTGAATTCTGCACTGATCATAATTTAGTGCTCTATACGAGGGCGAGATCTGGAGACACTGGAAGATATCAAATAGACTTCATTATGATTAGGCAGAGATTCAGAAACCAGGTGCTGGATAGCAAAACTTTCCCAGGAGCAGACGTGGACTCCGACCACAACCTGGTGGTCATGAAATGCCATCTGAAGTTGAAGAAAGGGAATGGAATCTAGACAAGTTGAAAGAAAAGAGTGGGAGGGATTGTTTAAAGGAATATGTTGCACAAGGGCTAAATGAAAAGGCTGAAGGAAACAACAGAGAAGAATGGGCAGTCGTGAAAAATGAGGTCAGTAGGGCTGCAGAAAAAATGTTAGCAAGGAAAGAAAGATCAAGTAAGAATCAATGGATAACTCAGGAGATAAAAGATCTGATTGATGAACAACAAAATTAAAGATCTGATTGATGAACAAAAAAATTACAAGAATGCAAAAAATGAGGAGGGCAGAAAAGAATACAAGTGATTAAAGAATGAAGTAGATAGAAAGTGCAGGACAGTGAAGGAAGAATGGCTGAAGGATGTTGTATGGTCCTAGGACAGGTAGATATTGTAAACAGGAAAAATCTTTGGAGAAAGGAAAACTAGGTGTATATGACTATTAAAAGCTCAGATGAAAAACCAGTGAAGAGATATTAGGAAGAAAGGAAAAATCAACAAAGAATCAATGGATAACTCAAGAGATACTAGACCTGATCGATGAACAAAGAAAATGCAAGAACACAAAAAAAAAAAAAAAAAATGAAGAGGGCAGAAAAGAATACAGGAGATTAAAGAATGAAGTGGATAGGAAGTACAGGGCAGCTAAGGAGGAATGGCTGAAGGAGAAATGCAAGGATGTTGAAAGTTGTATGGTCCTAGGAAAGGTATGTGCTGCATACAGGAAAATCAAGCAAACCTTTGGATAAAGGAAAACTAGGTGTATGAATATTAAGAGCTCAGATGGAAACCCACTTCTAAGGAAAGAAGACAAGGCAGAAAGATGGTAGAAACATATCCAACATTTGTATCAAGGTAAAGAAGTAGATGAAGAGGCTGTTGTTGCTGATGAAATGGGAACCCAATTTTGAGGTCAGAATTCGACAGAGCTTTGAGAGACCAAAATAGTAACAAGGCACTTGGAATTGAGGACATTCTCTCTGAATTACTGACTGCCATAGGAGAAACCAGAATAGCAAGGTAATTCCATTTAGTGTGTAACATGTATGGTACAGGAGAAGCACCATCCAATTTTTGGCAGAATTTTGTTTCACCTATTCCCAAGAAAGCCAGTGCTGACAAGTGTGAAAACTACCACACCATTAGTTTAGTATCTCATGCCTGCAAAATTTTAACACGTATTATTTACAGAAGAATGGAAAGACAAGTTGAAGCTGAGTTGGGAGAAGATCAATTTGGCTTCAGAAGAAATGTAGGAACATGTGAAGCAATCCTGAATTTACATCTTATCTTAAAGGATTGAAACCCCACCAACCTGGACCAAATGTTTGGG